>NC_037334.1:107479191-108119901 GCF_002263795.3 Bos taurus | reverse complement strand
GGAAATAACCATCCAGGATAATGGATTTTTTTTAAGGCAAAAAACACAGACTTTAAGAAGAAAACTAACTACAATTTAGATTCACAATTTACAATTTACTGAACACCTAAAGCAGATAAATTTCTGAACATATTGACAACATGAGCTTTTATTTTGAAGCCACAAGCCCAACTATGATCTTTAGGAGGAATTAATTATTAACAGAATGCCACAATACAGGACATAAAATGATTGTCAGAGTCTGTAGTTTTTCTGCTGTTCATACTGAGAAGTAATTGTTCTCTCTACTTTTCTCTTCGACACAGCTTTTCAGTCCGTCTGCTTCATTACCTGCTCGGCCTGCTTAGCACATTTGTTCCACTCAAGGTCACAGCCACGGCGTATTTTTAGAGTCCAAGGATTACTCAGAATTTGATCAGCTTTGTCATTAAAGTTATCAGGGTTGCTTTAGAATAAAAATCCTCATTGACAAGTATGCAAAGAAGTCTGCCACTATGGACTCCGCTTGAATAGCTTTTAGTAATTGAATACCTGTTAAATACTCTACAAATTAATGCTAAATAATTCAAAAGTTCTTTGCTCCCAATGGTTATTTGGGAAAGACTTCTATTTGTCACCTTAGCAAATATTTCATTATTATATCTGCAGGTTTCATAAAATACTTTCGTGTATGGTATACTTTTGTCTTTCAAAGGGAAACTTAATTCTTACTTTTAATTCATGTCTACTCAAATCCCCTACTTATAAACTTCTGTTCCTATTAGTATACTATTAATTGAAAAAAGGTTGTATAACTTTCTGTAGACATTAATATCTTCCAATTCATTTTTCATCTGAACCTTAGAACATCTCATTTTTCTTGACGAAAACTCACAGCTAAGTCACCCTCCAAAGGGATACATGCAGCTGGAACAAGTAAAGAAACATGCTGATACAGACCCTTTTCACGTTCTGGAAACTAAACGACCAAAAATAGCCAGCTAGAACAATATGCAGGTTCAACGTGGTCTATCAAATTCCTGCAAGACACACCTTGTTCTTCATCCATTCATACCACCATTATGTCATGGATAATTATCCCTTTTGCTGACGGAACTGAGTTTAGCAAACACACTGTGAAAGGGCAGGGGTGCATTAAAACGACAGCAGAGTATAGATTCTGCTCTTGGAGCTTGTAATCCAGTGAGAACAGGAGAAACAGACTGTGTGGTACCTTTATCCCTAGAGAACGAGAGAGAAAACTTCTAGCTTTTTCTGTCTAGTCTTAGCCCCTACCCGTGCTTCTCCCTACCCCACACCCTGGCCACTGAGCTGAGTCCCTCTCAGGAGAGTTTGGCTCTCTCCCCAGTGCCCCCTGAGCAGGAAGAGGCGTGTCTGAGAGGAGTGGGTTGGAGCCTGCCCTCTGGGCCCCGTGTCCAGTCTGCATGGAGGGCGGCAGCCTCACAGGCAAGACATGCAAGGGGTGCCTCTCGCCCTCTTCTCAGGGTGATGGGGACGGGGGTCAGTGGAGTGACTTCTGATCCAGATACTGGTGAAGGGGGACTCAGTGGGGCTGAGGACAATTCCATGGGATTGATCAGAACGTTCCTCAATGGGTCCAAAGGCTCCAGAAACGCGGTGATCTAAGTCACTGCAGCACGAGCCCCCTGTGCTCTGCAGCGGTGGAGCCAAACTGCGTGGGCTTTACCCAAGGCTGTGCAGTACTACACCAGCGACCTCCCCTCTCGAAGCCCCATCTCCTACCTTACAGTGAAGGCAAGAACAGCAGCTACCGTACAGAGTGGCTCCAAATACTAATGAGATTTTTAAAGAGCTCAGCACAGTGCTTGACACACAGGAAGCGTTTACCGAACACTAAGCATTCTCCTTGCTCAGAATCCCTCAAACATCTGGGAAAAGGGCAGTCTGTCATCTCTCACACTCATCTACCTCCAGCGCCTCGACTCCCCTCTGAAGCAAACCATGATCCTGTTTGGACCTTCCTTCCCTCAACGAGCATTTATCAAGTATCTGTTGAGTGACCATCACTGTGCTGGGCATTGGCTAAAGAAGGTGACAGAAGCCAGCCCCTCTTCTTGAGAGCAGGACGAAGTGAAACACGTTTGCAAATTACTAAGTAAATTAAAAAGCGCCAACAATACTGAGATAATGAATAAAGTGGAGATAGCTATTTAAATAGACTGGCATTTAAACTGAGTCTGGGACCGGGCAGAGACAAGGAAACGATATTCCAGACAGAAGGCACAGCTGGAACAAAGGCTCTAAGTCATGGGGAGAGCGTGGTATGTCCAAGAAACAGAGTCCATGTTGACCCTTTGGGTTCTCCACGTGGACATACAATTATATATTTGACATCTGTATCTGAACGTGTGATCCTATCTCAAACTAACCATGTTCATAGCAGAACTCTACTCTTCTCTCCAAAAACTGTGTTCTCACAGTGTTCCCCATCTCAGTGTTGATGAGCTAACCAGTTCTTCAAACCAAAAATCTTAAGAGTTGTTCTGGACTCTATTCTCTGCCTCGTCTCCCATAGACAACCCACCAGGACATGTTGAGTCTACTTCCAAAAGGTAACACATCTACCTTCTGTCCGTCTCGAGTCCCACCACTGAAGACCAAGTAAACATCATTTCTCCCCGAGAGCACTGTAAGAGTCCTTCAGCCTGATTTCTTGCTTCTATCCTTACCTCATAAATATTCTGAATGCAGGAGAGAGTTGCAAATAATCTTTTAAAAAATGTAATTAAGAACTGCCTTCCCTTTTATTAAAAATCTCCAATAACATTGCACTGGTCTTAGAATGAAATGCAGACTCTGTCCCACAGCACAGCAGGACAAGACCTGGGTCCCACAGTTCTTACACTGATCTTATCCCACTCCCCGTTTTGAGGGCTTTCTTACATTCTTTATACAGACTACGTCTCTGGTTATTGTTGATTTTGAACTCTGTACTGTGAAGTCACTCTACCTAGAACTTACTCATCAATGTAACTTTAACCATAGTTAATGCATTTCATGTTCCAGGTCTTTGAGTCAAACTGTATCTTTTCAAAGAAACTGTATCTGACCATCCAATCTAAAATGGACTCCAAATGACAGTATACTATTTCTCTATTATGTCATTGACATTTTGAGGACCCAGTATCACTTATCCAAACATGTAAAAGTTATTTATTTATTCTATTAACAGACTGTTACATAAAACACGTTCTATTATATTCCACTGACAAATGTGCCTCCCCCAATATGTGGAGCGTGGTGAAAAGATGCCCATTAAAAAGGCTTACTCGAAGAAGAAAACATTCGATGCTGTAAGAATGTTTTACAGTCTTATTCTCTAAGTTTGCTGCGTCTGTTCCCACTAGTGATCCCACTGCACTTCTCAAGGACCTGGCATGTACACACCTGTGGACACCCCCTTCTGAGCATCCAAGCTGCTCCTGCGTGTGCTGTCAACAGGCACCTGTCGGTCACTCTTCAGACGGTCTATCCTTGAGAGCGTGGGCCTGGATGGGCCATGGAGGCTGGTTCAGGGGCAGCGGGGTTGGGTATCTGAAGCCCTCCAGGCCCTGAAAGGGAATCGACCAACTCTGTGTGGTCCCACAGTCCGCATTCCGGGGACTACGAGTGCCTCGACTGCAGGCAGAGCACAACTGGCGGAGTGCCAGCGCAGAGCCACAGAAGGAGCTGTGTAAAGTCTTCCTGGGTCTAAGGATCTCACCAGTTCACCTGTTTCCTTTTTAGCAACATTAAGCTATAATTCTTTTAACTCATCTGTTTACTTTTATGTATGCATGTGTGCATGCGTGCTAAGTCATTTCAGTCACTCTTTGTGACCCCATGGACTGCAGCCCACCAGGCCTCTCTATTCGAGAGATTCTCCAGGCAGGAAGACTGGAGTGGGCTGCCATGACCTTCTCCAGGGGATCATTCCAACCCAGGGATAGCGCTCACGACGTCTCCTGTGTCTCCTGCACTGGCGCCACCTTGGGAAGCCTACTTTTCTGTATCTCCTCCTCTAAAAGGTTAGCTGCCTGCTTATAGGAGCTTTGTCTGGCTGGTAATGTCTGACACATACATCACTGCTATTTCATAACTATTTGCTGGATTATAGTTCTTACAATGATAACAGGAAAATGCAACAACTTTTAGAAAAAATGTTTCAAAAGGTCATGTTTGCAAATAAATACTGACCAAATCTGGACTTCCCTGGTGGCTCAGGGGTAGAGAATCTGCCTGCCAATTCAAGAAATGTGGGTTTGATCCCTGGGCTGGGAAGAAGGAAATAGTAATCCACTCCAGGATTCTTGCTGGGAATCCCATGGACAGAGGAGCCTGTGGGCTACAGTCCATGGGGTTGCAGAGAGTCACACGTAAATTGGTGACTAAACAATGACAAACAACTTACCGAATCTAAGAAAACCAAGCGCTGCCTTTCAACTAATCTTAACTGTGTAAGATTCACAGTTTAGTAAAAGTTATCTATTACTGTTTTATAAGATGGCATATATGTTATCCTAAAGCCTTAGGAGTTTTATAAAAAATTGAGATAAATACCAAGAAATCTCTCATTATAAACTAAAGACTAATGGAAAGGTGGACGACAGGATGAGATGGTTGAATGGCATCACCAACTCAACGAACGTAAGTTTGAGCAGACTCTGGGAGATTATGAAGGACAGGGAAGCCTGGCATGTTGCAGTTCATGGGGTCGCAAAGCATCGAACATGCCTTAGCAACTGAACAACATCAATAGGTAGGAAGAAACTGGCCAATAAAAAAGTTTACTTTAATATTCTATTTTACCCTCAGCATATGCAGAATCGTTCTTCCACTAAATCATTAGAAACTAAAAATGAAAAGCAATTTCTGCTTGTGAGTCAAATTTTCCTTAAATGACTTGTTAACTACTTAAACATACCACTATACTATCCATTTTGTATTAAATTGTATATCTTCACAGAAACTAAGTTACTTGATTTCAAGATGAAATATTCAAGAAAATTCCACAACAGAGAATCCAATATTAAAGCCCCTGATATTACTGTTATTCACATCAAAGAAAACTTTAAAAAGGCAGATGGTTTGCCAAAATTTAATTTTACAGTGCTCCTGCATACCAGCTAAAAACCTAAGTTTGTTAATTATAATGGTAATAAACAGCACTGGGTAGAACAAAAAGTCATTTGTTTCTTTGAATCTAATCATGAGGTGGGTGTGAAATATTTTGGCATGTATGCCACAGACATATTAAAGTAGCTACACTACAATCATTTTACTCAATATGTGAAGCAAAATACTGAAAATAATTCGAATTGAAAAAAACACAACAGATTGAAAGGAAAGAAGCTAATCAATAGAAGCTATCTCTAGGGTTTGAGTAGTAATAATTTTCTTCTTTAAATTTCACTTTGACTATAGACTGCCCATATTATCAGAAAAATCAAATGATTTCTTATGAAAGAAATAGAGTGAATGAAACTGGTAGTTGGAATTAATGCAGTTCAAATTATGTTAATTTCTTTGAGTAAACTGAATAAATTTATGGTAAAGAAAAAAAGGAAAATAAAGGTAGAATATTCCAGGCTACAGGTATACTGAGACCACGACAGTCTGTATGTTATGAAGGTACTAAAAATGCCATTTGACTCAAGAGTATTCCTACACTGTGGCAGAGACCAGAGACACGACCAAATATGCACTCTATTATTTATGACTGTAAAGCAATATCACTGATTCTAAAAACACAGTTTCTAAGTAAACCTACTCCAAAAACACTGCTCTTGGTAAAAACAACTCTGGCAATCCATTTTAAAAACTGCCTTCAGAACTTAAGAATGTATCCAATGTTAGCAGATACCAACCTATGGAAATGGAATTTGTAAAGACAGTAATTAAGAGCCAAATCTGGTGGATGTGGTAGGTGGTAGGTAGGCCAAACCTGCTAAAAAACAACTTGACTGCCAAGTAGTGAGACCCATTTTGTATTGGTCGAAATGTTACCTTTAAGTCAAACCCCAAAGAAATAATTTTTTAAAATATTTATTTATTTGGCTGTGCTGAGTCTTAGTTGCAGCATATAGAATCTATTCCCTGACCAGGGATAGAACCCAGGTCCTCTGCGTTGGGAGCACAGAGTCGTAACCACTGGACCACCAGGGAAGTCCCCAAAATAAACAAACTTTAAAGCATTTTTAGGAAAGCAGCACAGCGGTTAGAATTTTTTGTTCTCCAAAATTATCTTGATGAAAAGCGTAAATCATTATCAGAATTCTTTACATTGGTCTTAGAAATTTACAGAAGCAGCTTTATAGCTGTATTTATATGTATAGGTATAAGCTAACAGTGGAAACCGTGTCAGACTTTATTTTTCTGGGCTCCAAAATCACTGCAGATGGTGACTGCAGCCATAAAATTAAGACACTTACTCCTTGGAAGGAAAGTTATGACCAACCTAGATAGCATATTCAAAAGCAGAGACATTACTTTGCCAACAAAGGTCCGTCTAGTCAAGGCTATGGTTTTTCCTGTGGTCATGTATGGATGTGAGGGTTGGACTGTAAAGAAGGCTGAGCACTGAAGAATTGATGCTTTTGAACTGTGGTGTTGGAAAAGACTCTTGAGAGTCCCTTGGACTGCAAGGAGATCCAACCAGTCCATTCTAAAGGAGATCAGCCCTGGGATTTCTTTGGAAGGAATGATGCTAAAGCTGAAACTCCAGTACTTTGGCCACCTCGTGCGAAGAGTTGACTCATTGGAAAAGACCCTGATGCTGGGAGGGATTGGGGGCAGGAGGAGAAGGGAACGACAGAGGATGAGATGGCTGGACGGCATCACTGACTCGATGGACGTGAGTCTCAGTGAACTCCGGGAGTTGGTGATGGACAGGGAGGCCTGGTGTGCTGCAATTCATGGGGTCGCAGAGAGCTGGACACGACTGAGCGACTGGTCTGATCTGATCTGAAGCTTGGGAAGGAAAGAGTTATCAGCTTTGTGACTCACATCTTTCCTGGCACTACAGGAAGAATGCCAGGAGGAATGAATGACCTCCACCAGACGTCCTGGTAAAGTTATGGACAGATTGGTCTTCAAACCTCAGCCTGCATCAGAATCATGTGGAGGACTTGGTAAGATTGACAGGTCTCACCCCCAGACTCTCTCGTCAGTAGATCTGGTGAAGGACCCAAGAATTTGTATATCTACTAAGTTTCCAGGTAGATTTGATGCTGCTGGTCTATTATATTATTATATAATAATAATATTATTATTAATAATAATACTTTGGTATAAACCCAGGACGACAGAGGATGAGATGGTTGAACGGCGTCACCGACGCAATGGACACGAGTTTGAGTAAACTCCGGGAGTTGGTGATGGACAGGGAGGCCTTGTGTGCTGCGGTCCATGGGGTCACAAAGAGTGGGACACGACTGAGTAAGTGAACTGAACTAAAAGGATAAACCTAGGAGAAAGTTACCAGGACGGGCTTACCTATAAAGTTAAGGTCTTTACCTGGTCCTTCTAGATACATTTATTTACAATAACCAATAATTATGAGTACATGACTAGAGAATAGGAAAATGGCAATCCACTCCAGGACTATTGCCTGGAAAATCCCATGGACAGAGGAGCCTGGTAGGCTACAGCCCATGGGGTCACAAAGAGTCGAACACAACTGAGTGACTTCAGTTTCATGTAAGAATTTTTGTGTGTGGAATTAACGGACTGAAAGAACAGAATCCCCAAACCATACACTGCTTGAAACTTTTGATTCTGTTAATCAAAAACTTACCCTCCTCTGATGAAAGGGAAGCTTTTGAAAGCTATACATCACGGACACAAGCCCCAAGGGGAGAAAGAACACTACATTTGTGCCTGATTTTTGCTTTGGGCTTTCGTGGTGGCTCAGATGGTAAAGAATTCACCTGCAATGCAGGAGACCTGGATTTGATCCCTGTGTTGGGAAGATCCTCTGGAGAAGGGAATGGATACCTACTCTAGTATTCTTGCCTGCAACATTTCGTGGACGGAGGAGCCTGACAGGCTACAGTCCATGGGGTTACAAAAGAGTTTGACATGACCGAGTGTCTAACACTTATCTTTTGAATTATTATATACTTCGGTGTTGGAAGACAGCTGTGATTTGCATAAACCAGGGATGCCATTTCAGCCTTTTGTGTTAAGACAAGCAGTTTCTCAAAGTCCCATGGTTTAAAGTACGTGCCTGTTAAGTTGCTTCAGTCATGTCCGACCCACTCCGACAGTATATACTGTAGCCCTCCAGGCTCCTCTGTCCGTGGGATTCTTCAGGCGAGAACACTGGAGTGGGCTGCCATGCCCTCGTCCAGGGGATCTCCGCACCCAGGGACTGGACCCTCATCTCTTAGTCTCCTGGCACTGGCAGGCAGGTTCTTTACCACTAGCACCACCTGGGAAGCCCATGATTTAATGGTGGTATTACCCAACTGGTTATCAAACTTTCACATTTTTGTTTTGCATTTTTCCTTACAGTTTATCCAATCAAGGGGTTGGTAAAGATGATCGGAAAACAGTGTGACAGAAACGCAGCTCTGCAACTTGAGCCCTTCGAAAGGCTTGCATTTTGCTAGGAGAACATAGTGAGTCCTTTAAAATGCTGTGGGAATTAGCTGACATTTTGAAAGATTACTTTATGCCAGACACTGTAATTTTTACATGTATATGATTTATATGATAATACACATATGGCATCTATTTAAATCTGTAAAACCTAACAAGCAGTCATAAATTCCGTTTATAGATGAGGAAACTTAAGCTTTCATTGATAAATTGACCCATCCTGCATATCTGAAACATTAGGATTCAGGTATTGGATACTCACGTCTATATTCTTCACTGCTGAACTATACTGAAAATTGTAAAAGGGCAAAAAGATAATGGGGAAAGGGGGTATAAAAACCTTGGTTATCTAGAGTTCTCTGTATGTATAATTCCAATGATATGGTATTATTTTAACTGTATCATCATAAAAAACTGATTATCTGGATATAGGTATATGTATGGCTGAGTCCCTTTTCTCTTTACCTGAAACTAGCACAACATTGTTAATAGGCTCAACCCCAAAACAAAATAAAAAGTTAAAACTGATTATCAGTCCTAAATCTTTAGATGCTCAATGTGAAGACAAGTATGCTTTTAAATGGGCAGGATAAAGCAGAAGTATTACCTTTAATGATTCTTACTGCCGCTTTCTAGTCAGTACAAATAACTCCTGTGGGTCCTCTGAGTTTTTGGATAAGACAACCAAAAGCACAGGTAGTAAAAGCCAAAACAACAAGTGGGACTACATCAAACTAACATTTTCTCCACAACAAAATAAATTTAAGAAAATAAAAAGGCAACCTGTGAAATGGGGAAAAAAATTGCAGACCATATATTAGATAAGGGGTTTAATATCCAAAATATATAAAGAATTACTAAAACTCAGTCACAAAAAACCCAAAGAATTTCAATTTTAAAAAATGGGCAGAGGAGCTAAGAGGACTTTTTTCCAAAGAAGATATCCATGCAGCCCACAGGTGAAACGGATCCTCTGCATCTCACCAGGGAAATGCAAACAAAACCACAACAGATATCCCTTCACACCCATTAGAATGACCATCATAAAGAAGACAAGACGCAACAAGTGTTGGTAGGATGCGGAGACAAGGAAACCCTTATATATTGTTAGTAGAAATGTAAAATGATTCAGTCACTAAGGAGAACAGAATGGAGGTTCCTTAAATTAAAAACAGAATATGATACAACCCAGCAATCCTACTTCTGGGTATAATATCTGCGTGAAGGAAATAAAATCACTATCTCGAGAAGGTACAAGTGACCCACTGTTGACAGCAGCATTGTTTACAATGGACAACTCACTAGAACAACTCAGGTGGCCACTGAGGGTGAGGGGAAGAAGCTGTCCAGTCATAAGAAGGAGGAGATCTTCCCGTTTCCCAACAAGATAAGTGGACTCTGCGGGCATTATACTGAGACAAGTTAGAGAACGACAAACACTAAACAATGACAAATACTGTTTGTTGTCATTTATATGTGAAATCTGAAAAAGCCAAACTCAAAAAGACAGAGAAGGCCAGTGGGTGCCTTGTTTAAGGGTAAATATTGGAACCAGCAGATCAGTCAGTCCTGGGGGCTATGCACAGAACAGTGACTATAGTCAACAATACTCTTTCATACAAACGCCAAAGCTGCTAAGAAACCAGACCTTAATTGTTCCCCCACAAGAAAAGGGAGTTACAATTACGTGATGTGATAGGCATCCACTGCTACAGTGGTGATCATACTGCAATATATAAACGCATCAAAGCAACACACTGCACACCCAAAACTCACACAATGTTATATGTCACTACATTTCAATTAAAAGATCTATTCACTGCAAAAAGGACATATTTTAACTTAGATAAAATACCCATAGAAAAGTTAAGGTTAGTAACATAATATATTCCTCCAGAATTAGTCAACAGAATAAAAGATAAATGAATTTTTTTTGGACCAAGCTAAAAGAATTAAAATGAATATTGTATGGAGATAAGTTTTGTATTTTCATGTGAATTGCTATTGCAGAGGATCCAGAAATGAGTAATATTATGTGTGAATATATAACATTTATTAATACAGCATGAAAATCTTACTATGTCCTTTGTCTCAGCAGTCACAGGAAACTGATTCAGCCCAGTTTTAAAAGGCTTGAATAGCAAAAACTTTAAATGGAAATGATGATTCCACTGTGATGACTGCAAAAGGGGCCAGCAGATGTTGCTTTGATAAAAACGCTGCCTTGCTCTGTGTTAGAAACAGGGAGCTTATGAAATCACACACACACACACACACACACGAGTCAAAATTCATGCAACTGTCAAACGCAAGAACAACTTTTTCTGATAACTAGATTGAGTCTGACATTATTTCTGGAAACATAAATATCATACTTTCACGTTAACGCCTACAGAGACATTTAGAACAAAATGTTCTCTAAAAATCAACATTTAGAAAGATTACTTTAAAAACAAGGATAACACTAAAGTCAGAAAATGCACCTAGGACTCCCCGTTTCTAGTAGCAGGTAATCCCACTCTGCACGCCCAGCGATGTGAGCAGTCAGTGAGCTAAGCGCCCAAGGAGCGTCTATCGCTGCTGTCCTTCGCTTTCATCACCTCACACCTGAAACAAGAGTCGGGCGGTTTTCACTTTTCATTATTTATCATATTCTCCTAGACTTTAGAACATTTGCCTTTATTTTTTCCCTCTCCATTCTGACAAAAGCAAGGGAAGAAAATAACCCATAATTTAAAGGAAATTGTTGCATTATTATTATCCACATTTAATTAATGTCCCATGAGACATAAATGTATCTCTTTGAACAAATCTTTCCAATTTCAAGCTCTATACAAACTGATAATATGCCATCATAGTAACATCACACAGAAACACCACACAGGTCTCAAAGAAGGCAAATTTTGGAATCCCTTTCTGGAAATCACACTACATGAAGCAAAGTTATTGCTTTAAAAAAAAAGCTCTTTGAAAGAAATGGAAAAAAAAAAAAGGGTACAAAACTGGAACTAGCAGATAAATCAGTCCTGGGGAGCTAGAACAGTGACTATAGTCAACAATACTGTTTCATATAAATGCCAAAGTTGCTAAGAAACTAGACCTTAATCGTTCCTAGGAGTTACAATTATGTGATAGGCATCCAGTGCTACAGTGGTAATCATACTGCAATATATAAATGCATCAAATCCACCTGCCAAGGCAGGAGACTCAGGAGACAAGGCTCGATCTCTGGGTTGAGAAGATCTCCTGGAGAAGGAAATAGCAACCTTTTCCGGTATTCTTGCCTGGAAATCCCATGGACAGGGAAGCCTGGTGGGCTACAGTTCACAGGGTCACAGTCAGGCACGACTTAGCAACTGAACAGCAACATAACGTGACAGGCATATATCAACATACGGTCTCCACGTTCGAGCAGCTCACCATCACAGACATCATCACGATACTAAAGTCAAGAAAGTGTAATATTGACATTACGAACCAAGTGTCAAGGACGTAAGAAAAAGAGAAGTTTCGCATGTCCATCTCTCTCATTTTTCAAAATAAATTCATTTCATTTGTGCCAAAACCCAAATGTTCAAAACTCCAAAACATTGTAAAAATAATAGTCAAGTAAAAGGAATACTTTATATCCTCTTGATACATGAATCTTAATAGCTTGTTGTAAGTAATCAGCTGTTTAAACTTACAGTCAGCAGAACTACATGAGCAGCTCTGTTTGGGAGATAAGGGGAGACAATCCCCAAACCTAGAAAGCTTATCTGCACAGATGGTAACTCTATGGGTCACGGTGACAACATAAAATCAGGAAAAGAGACAAAAGCATAGGATCAGGAGTGAAAATAATGAATTCTCTTTTGTACCGTTTTAATCTGGAACACCCAAATTCAGGTGTTCCTCCTTGGAGACAATTCTAACTACTGGTCAAAAGTTCACGAGACTTGTAAGAGAGTAGAAGCACAGAACATCTCAAGAGGAAAAGAAAAGGACAGTTAAAGAGAAAACAGCAAGTTTCAAAAGTCAAGAACTGTAGAAGACTGCTTCATAACCACACACATGTATATATATGCCATTTTGAAGAGTGAGTACTTTTCTTCCCCTCCAGACATGGAGTTTCTTCCTCACCTTGAATCCTGGCCTGCTTTATTACTTACTTAGAACAACAGATTGTGACAGAAGTGGTTCTGGGCAAATTACAATGTCTAGACCTCAAGAAGCCTTAAAGCTTTTGTGTTTACTATCTTCAAACAGTATGCCAAGATCGTGATGATATTATAGGAAGAAGCCTGGCATTAAAGACCAGTCACTGAAGCTGTCAGCTGGGCCCAGCCCTTACCTTGTCAGCCGAGCGCAAACCAACGAGTGCACCCAGCTTAAACCAGCAAAACTGTCCAGAATCATGAGAAATAACAAAACGTGATTTAAGATACTAAGTTTTGGGATAGTGTTTTATATAATTAACTGAAATTGAGAACCAACAGAGAGCTGCATCCAGAAAGAAGCAAAAAGCAAAGGCAGAAGACAGTTTCTACTAAAAGAATTTTCACGAAGTAGCAGAGATTTTTAAACAGGCTGGGGGCTAAGAGGAGGTCACTGAAGCAAGTGAAGAGAACTCATCCCAGATACTTGAGAGTTCAGTGTCAGTCAGGTGGAAGGGGTAGAAGGTTTTCTCAGAAGATTCCAAATGAGCAGCTGAGGAGCAAGACTGACGGAAAATTGGATTACTCTTGTAAGTTACTTTATAAGAAAGACAGGAACTATTTTATAAGACTGAAGAGCAAGACTGGTTGAATGGAAGCTGGTGTTCACAATGGTTTAAGATAAGGATGCAGCTGCAAAAGAAATGAAAAATACTTTGTTTTTTGTTTTCTTTTTTAAATAGAGAAAACCAATGTATCAAAGGCCCAAGGGAGGTGCAAAGACTCGGGACGAAGGTGAGCAGTATCTTAGTTCAGGCTGCTCTAACAATATACCGCAGACTAGGTGGTTTAAACAGCAAACAGCTATTTCTTTCTCACCATTTTTGGAGGCTAAGAAGTTGGAAGATCGAGGCACCAGCAGGTACAGAACACCCCTCCTGGTTTGCAGACAAACCTCTTCTCCCAGCTCCTCTCTTTACCAAGACACTGATCCCATGGCAGAGGCTCCACCCTCGTGACTTCATCTAACCCTGCCTCCTCCACAGACACCCTCACCTCTTAATATCCTCCACATGGGGTGACAGGTTTCAACGTGTGAATTGCGGGAGGGGAGGCACGAACATGCAGTCCAGAACAATTGAGTTAACCAGAGGAAAGTGAAAAGAAAAAAAGCTAGGTGAACTGGTAACAGCTGGGATAAGACAGCAAGCCAGGTTAGGATGGCTGAAAATAATCCTTGGTAGAGTGTGCAGGATTTTCTTACCCAGGCTCTTAGGAAAAAAGAAGAAAGCAAGATCACTTGCTAAGACTGAAGGAGCAGAAACTGTTTCAAGAGCATGAGAAAAACAGTCAAGTTTGGAAACAGCCATGGGGAATGGGGAGAAGAAACAATTCAACAGGGGAACTATTATGTCAAGTAACAGCTGACATCCTGACAAGCAAGGCGGCAGCCAGCATCTGTGAGGACAGCTGTGGTTAGGAAGAAGAATTACTATGTTGCTATTTAAATAAATAATAAGATAGTATTTTTACTCAATCCCATGTATGAAAAAACACAGTAATACAATGTTAAAGAGGAGCACACTTTATTTCCTCCAGGAGTGCAGGATTATCATTTTAATACAAGGGTTTCTGTATTACATGGTTGTCAATTCCCACCAAAGAAGATACATGGATCACAGATAAGCACTTGAAATTACACTTGACATCATTATCATTGTTGTTGTTTAGTTGCTAAGTCAAGTCCAACTCTGTGTGACCCCATGGGCTGTATGTAACCTACCAGGCTCCTCTGTCCCTGAGATTCTCCAGACAAGAATATTGGAATAGGTTGCCATGCCCTCCTCCAGGGGATCTTCCTGATCCAGGGACAGAACCAAAGTCTCCTGCATTGCAGGCAGATTCATTACCACTGAGCCAGTTAAGGAAATGCAAATTAACAACACAATAAGATAACTATATACCTATGAGATTGACCAAAAATAATACTTAATTTTTTTTAAGTGATAAAACCAAGTACTGACAAGAAGGTAGAGTGACCAAAATTCTCCAGGATCATTAGTGGGAATGCAAAATGGCACAGTCACTTTGGAAAACAGTTTGGCAGTTTCTTATAAACATACATTTATCAGAAAAACCACCACTCCCATTCACAGGCATACACTCGAGAAATGAAACCTTACGTTCATACAAAAACCTGAATATGAATGCTTACAGCAATTAGGTTAATAATAGTCAAAATACTGGAAATACCTTTCAACTGAAGAATGGAAAAACAGACTGTGGTATGGCCATAGAACAGACTGCTGCTCGCTTACAAACAGGAGAACACGTCTGGTCTGTGTGACAATGTGGAGGAAACGCGTTCGCCCTCTGCTCAGTGAAGATCAAACTTAGAGGATATATATTGTATGATTCCTTTCATATGATATTCTTAGTAAATTTTAAAGGGCTAGGTTGACTAGAAAAGAAGACAGGAGAATTCTGGAGGGTGTTGGAATTTGATTGTGGGTGAAGTTATATAACTACACACTTGTCTAAATCATTAGAATGCATACTGCTGCTGCTGCATTGCTTCAGTCGTGTCCGACTCTGTGCGACCCCATAGACGGCAGCCCACCAGGCTCCCCCGTCCCTGGGATTCTCCAGGCATGAACACTGGAGTGGGTTGCCATTTCCTTCTCCAGTGCATGAAAGTGGAAAGTGAAAGTGAAGTCGCTCAGTCGTGTCCAACTCTTAGTGACCCCATGGACTGCAGCCAACCAGGCTCCTCCATCCATGGGATTTTCCAGGCAAGAGTACTGGAGTGGGGTGCCATTGCCTTCTCCGAGAATGCATACTAAAAAGGATTAATTTCTCTGTTTATAAAGTATCTCTCCATAGGAATGATTAAAACAATGTAAAGGGCCTTTGCAAGATGAAATGACACTGCAAAGACTGCCGACTCTTACTATTTTGAATGAAAACACAACAGGATTACTATACTAATATAATGTCAATAACAGCTCAAGCATTTTAGAATGTCAAGTGTTACTTTACAACTCCATTGAACGAATATCAGTAGACCATGTAATTAAAACCACCTTTTAAATGCTAAATAAAGAGAAATTAAATATCATTTCTCAATTTTCCAAATAACCTATTATAGAAAACAAAACTGTTAACTATACCTTTTCCAATAATAATGACATCTGCTAAGCACATCAGAATATACAAAGGATAGATTCCATAGTACTTTAATTTTATGCAGTACCTAAGTAAGTAACTTTTAAAACAAATAACTGAAAAAAAATTTTACCAAAGTTTTTTATGTACAAAGTGACTCTCAGAATTAATACACTGCTTTAATAATCTTAATAACTAAGGTGAGGTAGATAAGATTTTGCCACCATATAAAACATAACAATCACTTTCTTTAGGCTATATAATTATTAGAAAATAATATAAAAGTAGATTTATTCAAGAACACAATAGAGTATTACTCAGCCATTAAAAAGAATACATTTGAATCAATTCTAATGAGGTGGATGAAACTGGAGCCTATTACACAGAGTGAAGTAAGCCAGAAAGAAAAACACCAATACAGTATACTAACGCATATATATGGAATTTAGAAAGATGGTAACGATAACCCTGTAAGCAAGACAGCGAAAGAGACACAGATGTATAGAACAGTCTTTTGCACACTGTGGGAGAAGGCGAGGGTGGGATGATTTGGGAGAATGGCATTGAAACATATAATATCATATGTGAAACGAATCGCCAGTTCAGGTTCGATGCATGATACAGGATGCTCGAGGCTGGTGCACTGGGATGACCCAGAGGGATGGTACGGGGAGGGAAGTGGGAGGTGGGTCCAGGATGGGGAACACGTGTACACCTGTGGCGATTTCATGTTGATGTATGGCAAAACCAATACAATATTGTAAAGTAATTAGCCTCCAATTAAAATAAATAAATTTATATTTTAAAAAATAGAAAAAAAAGAAGAAACTTAAAATTATAATTTTTTACTCATCTTTACAAAGATGTATCACCTACACATATACAGTGTGATACTTAAACATAAATATACCAACTAACACTAAACTTCACATGAAACTAACCACCTAAAATGACTACAATTACCAACTGCTTCATAAGGCTCAAAACCAGACATATCCCAAACCAACGTACTTTTGATTTTTGAAGTTTTGTAATGATGAAAGTAATACATGAGTGGGCTTGTGTGTCAGATAGAAAATATTACCAAAAATTTGCAACACTACCATGGACTTCCCTGCTGGCTCAGACGGTAAAGTGTCTTGCTTACAATGTGGGAGACCTGGGTTCGACCCCTGGGGTGGGAAGATCCTCTGGAGAAGGAAATGGCAACCCACTCCAGTACTCTTGCCTGGAAAATCCCATGGACAGAGGAGCGTGGTGGGCTACAGTCCACGGGGTCGCAAAGAGTCAGACACGACTGAGCGACTTCACTTTCACTTTCACCATGATATTGCTATAAACAATGTCTGTTGCCTATTTGTTCAGTTAACAATATATTACGAGCACATTTCCATGACATTTAACAAATGCAAAAACATAGTTCAACAGGCTTTATAATATCCTCATACATGGATTTATAATCATTTAACTGTTCCTTTTTGCAGACATTTGAATTATTTCCAAAATTTTACTACTGTTTTTCAGTGCTTTGATGATGATCCTTAAACTTCCAATAGTTCTTTAGACTACATCCCTAAAAGTAGGAGTAGGGCTATGGGGGTAAAAGGATGGGAATATTTTGAAAGTTATGGTAAGTGACATCCAATAAAACATCCTGTGATTATGGAGACTCTGTGTCTGCTGTGTGCAGTATGAAGCCACTTGATGTCTGGGCTTCCCTGGTGGCTCACTGGTAAAGAAGCCGCCTGCCAAGGTAGCTGACACCGGTCAATCCTGGTTCAGGAAGATCCTTTGGAGAAGGAAATTGTACCCACTCCAGTATTCTTGTCTGGGAAAGCCTATGGACAGGGAAGTCTGGTGGATGACAGTCCATGGGGTTGCAAGAGTTGGACATGACTTATCGACTTATCGACTAAACAACAGTAAGTTGTAAGCACTTGAAATGTGGTGAGTTATACTGAAGAAATAAACATTTGACTTAAACAGCCAACGTGGCTACTGGCTGTGTAGTACTGCGCAGCACAGCATTAGATACAGAATGTCCAAATGTCACCTAGAAAAAGCACAATTTACATTTTCATCAGCAGAGAATGAGTGTTCATTTCCTCATACATTCATTAGCTATGACATCTTTTATTTTCTATTATTTGTCAATTTCCTAGGCAATAGAGGGAATTGTTTCTTAATATATATTTCTTTAAATGCATGGGTTAAACATTTTTTCATGTTTTCTTGTGTGAGTGTCTGTGAACTATTCTTTTCCTTTGTCAATTTTTCTACTAGAGGGAGTATTTGCTTTTCTTAGAATAAATGGTCTCTATATATTAAATGAATTCTTGCTCATATCTGTTTCAAATAATTTTCCAATTCTATTATGCTTTTGGATACACAGAAGATTATATTTTAATTTACATTTATTGATCTTAGGCTTGTGTTTTCATCTCAAGCCAATTTAGAGAAAATGTCAACTTATACAGTTTATTCACCACTTTTATGAAAATAAAAAGGGTCAAGATGAAACAGTGAATTCATACTTTAAAACATGACCCCTGCCTTAACACACACAAATGACAGGTAAAATGTAAAAATAGTCAAAAAGGCTGTGCTGGACTCAGAAACAAAATAAATACTTTCAACTTACACAGACACAAAGCAGTAAGTGGAGTTAATGCTGCGCCTGCTGCACTTCTGTGTTTTGTGTCTGGAATTAGTTATACTAAAGTAACTTTCTTCTCCTTAGTGAAAAGAACTAAGAATAGATCCAGGCTCTCAGCTTGAAACAGCAAATGTACAGTTCACAAAAGTGGAAACCAGAACAGACAATACACACAGAAAAAGATTTTCAATCTCTCTAGTGATGGTGGGATATAATTGAGATTATATCTATCAGAATCAGTTCAGTCGCTCAGTCATGTCTGACTCTTTGCAACCCCATGGACTGCAGCAAGCCAGCCTTCCTGGTCCATCACCAACTCCCGGAGAACAGCAAAATATATATATCAGAATATATCTATCAGAATACCAAAAAATAATAAGCGTGGCAGAGATGCGGGGAAATGAAAACACATTTACTCTACTGATAGGAGTATAAATTGGTACAAACACATCAGGAAGCAATTCAGCAACATAAAACAAAATTAGAGATGTGCATACCCTTTCATCTTGCTACTTCACTTTTTAGGTATAAATAATAAGAGAAGAAAAATAGATGCTTTTCAACGGTGGTGTTGGAGAAGACTCTTGAGAGTCCCTTGGACTGCAAGGAGATCCAACCAGTCCATCCTAAAGGAGATCAGTCTTGAATATTCATTGGAAGGACTGATGCTGAAGCTGAAACTCCAATACTTTGGCCACCTCATGCAAAGAACAGACTTATCTGAAAAGATCCTGATGCTGGGAAATATTGAAGGCAGGAGGAGAAGGGGACGACAGAGGATGAGATGGTTGGATGGCATCACTGGCTCAATGGACATGAGTTTGGGTAAACTCCAGGAGTTGGTGATGAACAGGGAGGGAGGCCTGGTGTGCTGCGGTTCATGGGGTCACAAAGAGTCAGACACGACTGAGCAACTGAACTAAACTGAACTGAATAAGAGAAACTCACACACATACCTCACGTCTACATAAAGGATGTTCTTTATTCATTATTTGTGTCAGTAATAACTAAAAACAAATTTTAAAAAATAGAATATTTATTAACAAGAAAATACATGAATTGCATTATATCCCTAAAATTTTGAACTGATTAAAAAATTAAAACCAGTTAAAATAAATAAACCTGAGCTAAACTATTAATGGGCTTCCCAGGTGGTTTAGAGGTAAAGAACCCACCTGCCAATGCAGGAAACGTGGATTAGATCCCTGGGTTGGGAAAATCACTTGGAGAAGGAAATGGCAACCCACTTCAGTATTCCTGCCTGCAAAATCTCACGAACAGAGAGCCTGGCACGCTACAGCGCATGGGGTCACAAAAGAGTTGGACGTGGCTTAGTGACTAAACAATAACAGTATTAATATGGCAAATATAACGTTTTAAAATGTTTAGTATAGAAAGCAAGTTGCAGAATGATACAGCTTTATAAATTTTGAAAAACATGCAACAAATGCAAAACAAAAAAAAATATAAGGAAGGATGGATTAAGTAGGGAGCAAGGAGACTAAAAAGTAGCAGAATTAAGGAGGGCTTCACATTTATCCATGTTGTTTCAATTCTTAAAAATTAAGTATGGTAAAATGTCAGAAAAAATTGTAAATGAGTTTGGATATGGGTACATACTATTTTATTCTCTGTAGTTTTTCATGTTTGAAATAATGCATATTACCAAACTAATAAAAAAAAACCTACAAAGAATTCTCTAGAATCTTTTTCAAAAATAAAATGTATATAAATCAATTAAAAAGCAATCTGAGTAGAGACTTCCAATAACAAATAAGATGACGCAATCTCACTCCCATCTATTTCTTCCACCGCTTACAACAAAAACTCTGGACCAAATACGTAAACCAATTATCTGAGGACTGAAAAGTTACCAATGGCAGGCAGACTGGGAAGAGATGCAAAACATAAAAATTCATAGCGAGGATGCATTTCCTGGTTAATTCTGTGTGTGTGTGCCCTGACTTGGACCCACAAGGGAATTCACAGAGAAAATGTGTTAATAGGAAAAGGTATAAAAAAAAAGAGAAAGAGAGAGAAACCCTGCCTTTATGGCCAGGGGACCTTTCACTAACTCTGTTGCTTTTTATTTACAGAGACCAGATTCTACTTCTTAAGGATTCTGGTATCTGTTGCAGATCTGTAAGCCTCTTTCTGGGTATAGCTTTACCTCAATTCATCTTATTCATCTTATTTGTTATCACTATTGATCAACATTCATCAAGCATCCCCAGCATGCAGGCGGCACAGAATGATGATTAAATGTTAAATACAAGCTCAAAGTTCCTATCCTTTCATTCACCTTCAAAACTGGTCTCAAGTTTGACATTAAGCTTTCAATACAAAGACAGATAAGGATGAACTGGTGGGACAATATATATCATTCAACTATTCAATATCAGAAGAACATCCTCATCTCGAATTTGAGATATATGGCGGGGAAAAAGAACTAGACGAGCCAAAGGAAGAGAAAACTTTGAGATGATTTAATGTATTTCTGTGGCTGAGCCATATAGCTTGAGGGCTTGAAACTGTTTAAAGAGAGCTTTTCCTCAGTAAAATAGCAAGTGCTAAAAAAAAGAGAAATCAGCACTTAATAAAAATATTGAATAAAAATGAGTAAAGGAGGAGATCTCGAGGTACAAAAAAATTGTTCATCTGTTTGAATGGCAAATTTTGCAAAAATGTGGTATAAATGACAATCCTAAGAACCATATATATCTCTTAAAAAATAAGATATCAAAGTTGGTCCATCTATTTGAAAAGTGTTTTATTTCGATTAAATCTGTATCTTTTCATTAAATTTTATAGTCATATATAGATAACAAAATCAATAATTTTTCAAGTTTTTTGTTTTGTAGGAAACATGATAACTCATTATTTATAATCATTGAGGATTAAAAAATATGCCTATACTTTTTTCATTTAACCTTGCTAGTAACTAGAACAATTAAACTATGTAATAATCCAATCAGCTCTTTCAATGATAAACTAGAATCCAGGTGAAATACAGGTGAGTGTGTATGTGTGTGTACACGGGCATGCAACCTGGGTGCTGAGTGTCAACACTGACATTTTCACCAGTACACTGTATTGCTGATAGCATTCCTTCTGTCTCATTATAAATAAGAGTACCACTGTACAAGATATAGCTTTTTGTATATATGTATATACCTATGCATGTGTGAAAGTAAAGGAAATGGAACCTTCTCCAGTGTTCTTGCCTGGAGAATCCCAGGGACGGGGGAGCCTGGTGGGCTGCCGTCTATGGGGTCGCACAGAGTCGGACACGACTGAAGTGACTTAGCAGCAGCATGCATGTGTGAATACATTTTCAAACAGCTTTATTTCATGCCACATAAGTTCGGTACTTATTTGGTACATATTTTAATGTTAAGTGTAGCGTACTGAGACTATTTCAGTAGTTATCAGTATGACAAATCATGAATGTCTGTCTAAAATGTCTGCAGTATACTTGGTAAAGGGTTTCTGTATTGCCCGGTTTTATTTAAGCTTTATTTCACAGACGCTAAAGAAAATGACTCAGCTCTCGACTTCACTGAGTAATACCTCTCATCATTTCTCCCTTATTTCCAGCCTTATAAAGATGCATTCTCCATGGCTCTGCTGACTCTAGTACCCACGATGCCTCTTTCAAACACCAAAAATATTGACACCTCTAAAACACTCATAAAGTATTGACTTACTTTCTCTTATCCTCGCCTCCATTTCTTTCATTCTCTCTTCATTTGCAATATTTTTTCAAATCTCCATCCTTTTTTGTTTGTTTCTCTAACTGTAAGTGGACAGGCAGGATGCAGGTACCTATATGTACATACACGCGTACCCTAATACTGTAACAAGCATCACCACGATTTTCTAAGTTGAAATACATTACTATGTATAAATCAAGATGCCATTTAGAACACTTTTTACAGAATTTAATTCTGGCATTTTGAAACTTCATCAAAACATTTATCAACCATGCTTTTTACATTGTGATTATAATATTTATCTATACAAGTGGAATATAAATGAGAAGTACCAGGTTAAAGTAGGCTAGTAAAATCATAAGCTTTTCTTCTAATATTGCTTGACGTGACTAACCACAATAAGAATCTTATAAGTATTAGTGTGGTTTCAGATTCAGCAATGTTTTATTTCATGACTTAGCTAATTTTTTTAAAAAATATATTTTTTGGCTTTTACTGACATAGATTACTGTTAAGCAGCAGCTTACTTTGTATGTTTTCAGTAGAAAAAAATTAAGTGGATTGTATCTGTGGTGTGGCCCAAATTACCTAATGAATTCTTAAAAGAAACATGTATTGAGCCCTTAGCAAGTACAAGGCACTTTAAGAATACAAAATCATTCCGATATACATCTTGTCCAAGACTGACTACAAAGACAATATGAGTGTTTGCAAATAACTGAAACAAACACTGGCGAATAGAGTACAAATCTTCTTATTCAAACGAACAGAAATGTATTAAATGTCTACCTGTTGCGTGCATGCTAAGTCGCTTCAGTCGTGTGTGACTCTGCAACCCCAGGGACTGCAGCCCACCAGGCTCCGCCGTCCATGGGATTCTCCAGGCAGGAATACTGGAGTGGGTTGCCATTCCCTTCTCCAGGGGATCTTCCTGACCCAGGGATCAAACCCGCTTCTTTTGTGTCTTCTGCATTGGCAGGCACTGCTAGTGCCACCATAGAAGCCCAAATGTCTCCCTATATCATGTTAAACTCCTTCGTATTAATAGTTTTATATTCCCATGCTTATCCCACATACAATTCAATAATGGAAATACTACTGATATAATAATTATATTTACATAATTTTTTCTTGAACATTCTTCAAAGGCTTATACTATTCATTACAGTGAAAGAAACAGTCTTATACATGAATGAAAAAAAAATGTAAAAATCCTAATCTGATCAAGTAAAGAAAAATACACACATGCAGCTTAGTTAAGTTTGTGATTTGTTCTTTTATCTGACACTTTTTTCTTTTAAAATTTAAGATTAGTTTATTGTTAGATAATCAAAATTGGTCACATTATCCTTATTAATTTTCTATACATTTTCTAATCTTTGAAGGTTTCATCTCCATCTCTAGAAGTTTATAAATATTAAATTCTATTTTCTCTTTTATTATGATTTAATTTTTATATGTAATTCTGCCTGCACGTGCATGCTCAGTCTTGTCTGACTCTTTGTGACCCCATGGAGAGTAGCCCACCAGGCTCGTCTGTCCACGGAATTTCCCAGGCTAGAATACTGGAGTGGATTGCCAGTTCCTTCTCCGGACGATCTTCCCAAGGCAGGAACTGAACCTGTGTCTCTGTGTCTCCTGTATTGGCAGGCAGGTTCTTTACCACTGGCACTACCTGGGAATGCCTATAGGTAATTCTAACTAATTCTAAATATACAATATTGTAACAAGCAGTGTCTAACTTGTTGCTTTAGTAAACTAACTAGTCTATCACACTACCATTGATTGAGAGAAAATCCCCTTTCCAACTGATTTTAGACACATTCTTTATCATATTTTCCCATATACTTTTATATAAAGAGTAACTGGTTACATCTGTATAAGAAAAGACATGAGCATTATACTCAATGAAATCTAACTATGAAGAATGTAGAGAAATAACTACTGACTGGCATTTATTCACTGCACAGCATAATGTCTTCATTTAAGAACAATTTCAACTTCCAGATTTTTTTTCTATATTTTCAAATATGCTTAGTTAATCCTTCATTTTATACTTTTACACTTTTTTTTATACTTTTTAAGACACTGATGAAAGAAACTGAAGGACTGATGGAAAGATATACCATGTTCTTGGATTGGAACTATTAATATTGCTATAATGACCAAAGGCAATTTACAGATTCAAATGCAATCCTTATCTCTGGAATCTTTAAATAGTATTTTTCACAGAACTAGAACAAATAATTTAAAAATGTGTCTGAAAACTCAAAAAATCCAACTGCCAAAACAATCTTGAAAGAAAAGGAACAGAGCTGGAAGGCTCATGCTCCTTGGCTTCAGAATACTACAAACCTTCAGTCTTCAAAACAATACAGGGCCGCCAAAATAATAGAGTGCCGCGAAAACAACAGAGGGCCATCAAAACAATACAGTGCTGTCAAAACAACACAGGACTGGCACAAAACACACCACAGATCAATGAAACAGAACAGAGAGCCCAGAAATAAACCAATACACTTCAAGTCAATTAATCTATGACAAAGGAGGGAATAATACACAACAGAGAAAATTCAGTTTCTTCAATAAGTGGTGCTGGGAAAACTGGATAGCTACAGGGAGAAGAATGAAATTAGAACATTGTCTAATACCATATATAAAAATTAACTCAAAATAGATTAAATACCTATATGTAATAAGACTGGAAAACATAAAACTCCTAGATGAAAGCATAGGTAGAACACTCTTTGACATAAATCACAGCAATATTTTTTGAACTGTACCCTAGAGCAAAGAAAATAAAAGCAAGACAAACAAACACATTTAATCAAACTTAAAAGCTTTTGCATACAAACAAAAACCATCAGCAAAATGAAAAGACAACCTACTGTCTATGATAGAAAATGTTTGCAAAAGATATGACTGACAAGGGTTAATATCCAAAATATATAAACAGCTCATATAAAAAAAAACCAATAAAAAATTGGGCAGAAAACCTGAGTAGATAATTTTCCCAAGAGGACATTCAGATGGCAAACAGGCACTTGAAAATGTGTTCAACATCACTAATCATCAGGGAAACACAAGTCAAAGCCCTGATGAGATAACACCTCACACCTGTCATCGTGTCTGTTATCAAAAGGAACACAAATAACTATGTTGGCAAGGACGTGGGGAAAAGGAAGCCCTGGAGCACTACTGATGGGAATGTCAGCTGGTGCACCCTTTGTGGAAAAGAAAAAGCAGGTTTCCCCAAAACTGAAAACTAAAGGCAGGGACTCTGCTGGTGGTGCAGTGGCTAAGACTCTGAACTCCCAATGCAGGGGGCCTGGGTTCAGTCGCTGGTCAGGGACTATACCCCACACGCCTCAGCTAGAGATCCCACTTGCTGCAACCAAGATCTGGTGCAGACAAACAAACAGAGAGCAGAATGACCACATGACCCCGCAATTCCACTCCTGAGTATACATATATATGAAAGAAAAACAGTAATTCGAAAAGACACATGCACTCTGATGTTCACAGCAGCATGATTTACAGTTCTCAAGATATGGAAGCAACCTAAGTGTCCATTTGCACATAAACAGACAAAGAAGACGTGTGTACACACACAAGGCAACACCACTCAGTCACACACATAAAAAAGAAATTCCACCATTTGCAACAACATGGGTGGGCTTGGAGGGTATTATACTGTGAAATAAATCAAACAGAGAAAAACGATGCTGTAAGATATCACTCCAACGTGGACCCTAAAAGGTACAACAAACTAAAAGAACATAACAAAAAAGAAAGAAACATACAGATATTAAGAACAAACTTGTGGTTATCAGTAAGGAGCAGCAAGGGAGAAGGGGCGATATACAGGAGGGGTACTAAGAGGTACAAACTGTTAGAAAAGTAAGTACCAAGGTACATAGTCCAACAGTGAATACAGCCAATGTTTTATAGTAACTATAAATGGAGTGTAATGTTTTAAAAGTTGAGTCATACTGAATACCTGTAAGTATTGTATTAAGCAAGTATACCTCAATAAAAATTTTATTTTGACTTTTAATTTTTATTGAAGGATAGTTAATATGCAATGTTGCATTAGTGTTCAGCTACAGCAAAATGGATCGGTTATACATACACCTACTCATTAAGATTCATTTCGCATCCAGGTCATTACCGAGTATTGAGGAGTAGATCCCTGTGTCATACGGCAGGTCCCTCTTACTTCCCTGGTTTACATGTAGCAGTGTACGTATGTCAGTCCCAACCTCCCAGTTTGTCCCACCCTCCCTGGTGATCATAAGTTTGTTTTCTACGTTGTGATTCTGTTTCTGCTTCGTAAGTTAGCTCGTTTATACCATTTTCTTCACATACAAGGGGTATCATATGGCATTTGTCTTTCTCTGACTTACTCACTCAGTATGACCGTCTCTAGGTCCATCCACAGTGTTGCAAATGGCATGATAACATTCTTTTACTCTGGAGGATTAATATTCCACTATACATGTGTACACCACATCTTCCTTATCCGTTTCTCTGTCAATGAACACCTAATATTTTTCAGTTTTAAACCCTAAAGATACACCTGTGTATATCATTAGCTGGTTTGGGTGGGACATTTTATTCAATTTTTTTATTTCTACGCGTTTGAGCAAATTCCAGGAAAAGGTGAAGGACAGGGAAGTCTGGCATGCTGCAGCCATGGGGATGCGGAGTTAAGACTCGACTTAGCAAGTGAACAACAACAACCAAGTTATTTTTAACTCGACTAAGTGAGTAGTTTCTGGAAACCTGGTGAGTATATTCCCAATCCCTTTTCTCACATGCCTCTAGATCTTTGCCTTCATTAACTTTAATTCTCCACAAAGAGAAGTTTAAGACATAAGAAAGGTAAGATGCAGAGTTCTAGGAAGTCTTTCAGGAGTTTTTCACTTCTGCAACAGTATTCAGAAAGGAAGGCAAGCAACGGAGAAGACAGAAAAGTGCCAGTAGGATTAGGTGGTTAAGGGGATCTTCTTGAGCAATCATGTAACAGACAGCACACACTTCAAGAGAGCAGGCACCACGTCTCTCGCGTTCTCCACTGCAATGCCAGCACCAGCTGCACAGAGGGTGCTCAGTGAATAATGCTGATCGCGTGAAAGAGACGGAGAGAGCAGAGAGAGGAGGAGAAGAGGCGACAGAGAGAGGGATGAAAGAGACCGAGAGAGCAGAGAGAGGAGGAGAAGAGGCGACAGAGAAAGGGGGAGCACACGTGAGTGTGTGTGTGTGCCTGGCTAGCAAGCCTGAGCAGGATTCTCGAACTGTCTCACAATTCTCTCCTTTCTTGGAAGAAGGACCAGGGTGAGACACTCTACCTGATCTAGGACTTGTAATTTTTTAAAGCACCATTTATCTTCTGACTGTTCTTAAATTCTGCTGATTCTTTTGCTCCTCTGTGACCTCGATGCTACAAATAAAATTCTGAAGTGCCTAAAATCAAATTTTATGGACAGTCTCCTGATGAGTAACACCACTGTTTCCTCTGCTCTGATGGCTTAGAAACACCATTCATCTGCCCCATGTGCCGATAAAACTGCTAACATGACTGCCCTGTCAGAAATTTCACTGTCATGAGAGGCCAAAAGTTAATTTACTACTTTGCATATGTTTCATATTTATGAATAAAGTAGATATGATAAGAATATGATGAAAATATCAAGAATACTATGAATTGGCTGTCCAGATTTCTTCCAAAAACCAACTCAATTTCAAAACATCATTAGATTTCAACTTGGTTTAGACTGAAAGCATCAAGATATTTTAAGCAAGCAGAGAATAAAGTAAGAGAATAGGGGTTTTGAGGAAGCAGAAAAGCAGTAAGACAGGGAGAATGTGCTATGTCATAGCCTACCTATAAGTCTTGGTTAGAGATGCTATCAGTCTTAAAATTTTGTGCCCATGACTCCTTCACCAGAAATGCTAAGCATGAGGCTCAGTGATCTCTGAAACTGTTACTGGTGCTGTACGTCGCCTCACGCTGCCACGGCCTCTCATAGAGTCAGAGTCACTCATTCCATCAACCCACTCAACGAACACTTGATAATTAAAAAGTGCTACAGGACACAGTGGCACATGCCCTCGTGGGGCTTACTGGGTGGTAATACTACTATACTAGTAGTATTAAACAAATGACTATGAAACAACTACACGTTTTCCAAGCATGTTATCTCATTTGAGATAACAGAACCAGTAAGGTAAGAATATTACCATTTTATGGGTAAGGGAATGAGGCTTAAACAGGGTCACCCTAGTAAATGCATAATTACAAAAAACGGAAAATGTTGAGGAGGAAATTTAAAATGTGTAGCAGGGTATCTGATTTTCCTAGAGGTCAAAGGACATTGCTCTGAAAAAATAATTGTTACAGTTTAGCTTTATTCACCACATTACAATTAACAAAACACAGGGTTAAAAATTATAATTTAAGTAGATGAACTTTATCATTTTCTGTCTTAGAATCACTTCAGAATTACAGTGAATATATAGCTCATAAAAAGAAGACCAAAAAAATACAGTGTTCATGCAGAATATCATTTTAGATATCTTTCTTGTGAATTCTGATGAGACTGCGAAAATCAATTTTGGAACATCAACTTCTCCAAAAAGTCATAAAATAGGCATTTCTGCTTCACTGATTCTTGATCACTAGGATATTTTAAGATGATTAAAGTTTAAAGAGGTCATTGCTTATACCTCAAATAATTATCAGCCTATTACTTGATTAATGTGATTTCTTCTCTTATTTCCAAAGGCAGAATACACATATCATTATTTCAAATTCCTCCCATATTCTCCCTGTCTAAGTTACAGACATAAGGTAATTAAGAGAACTTCCCGGTTCAGGATAGCTCTTTTTTACTCATCTAAATCAACGGTGCTTATACTTTGGGGAGCATCAGAATCACCTAAAGTGAAAGTGAAAGTGTTGGTTGCTCAGTCATGTCTGACTCTTTGCGACCCCACGGACTGTAGCTCCTCTGTCCATGGGATTCTCCAGGCAAGAATACTGGAGTGGGTTGCCATTCTCTTTGCCAGGGGATCTTCCTGACCCAGAGATCAAATCCAAGTCTCCTGCACTGCAGGCAGATTTTTTACCATCTGAGCAACCAAAGCAGAGCCTGGTCCCACTCCAGACTTCTTGAGTCCTGTAGGTCTGGGATGACACCAGGAAATTTGCATTTCTAACAAGTTCCCAGGGAATGTTGATGCTACTGACCCAGAGAATGCACTTTCAAAACCACAGGTGTAGGGGGTAAACTTCAGGGAGCTCTACAACTAAGAGTGGAAAGTCCTGACATTTCTTAAAGTAACTCAGTTTCACTGGTCCGTAATTAGCATCACTGACAGCTGTAATGAGAACAATCACACAAGTCAGTATACTCACTACAAAGATGGCATTACAGGTACTGTCCTCTGCATGCTCTTGGAAAGGCAGTACAGCATAGTGTTTAAGAGCAAATGCTGGGAGGGCAAACTGCTTGCGTTGGAATCCAGGATCTATTTTCCTCTTAACAGCTAAGCATGCTTGAGAAAATTACCTAACTTCTCAGGGCTTCACTTCCCTCATCTACAGAAGTGGGAAAATAATAATACCGCCTCAGAGGGGTTTTCTGATATTTAAATAAGTAAAGCACTTAGACCAACACCGGAGTTAGAGTATACCTAAGTATTAATACAAAGTATATATCAGTATGAAGAGCTAACTCGTTGGAAGAGACCCCGCTGCTGGGAGAGACTGAGGGCAGGAGAAGGGGGAGGCGGAGGGTGAGATGGTGAGACAGCATCTGACACAATGGACATGAGTGTGAGCAGATTCTGGGAGTTGGTGAAGGACAGAGGAGCCTGGCGTGCTGCAGGCCATGGGGTCACAAAGAGTTGGACACAACCGAGCGACTGGACAACAGCACTTCCTCAGTGAAGACTTTCCAGGGGCTTTTTCTCAGATTTCAGAACTATGGGTTTTTGTTTTATGAGTAGCTTCCTTTTTTCCTACTTTTATTTATTAACTCACAAAGTCTCATAAACATTGCTATATAACAATTATTTCCTGATTAAACATGTTAATTATGCTTTTTTCTCTTCACTCTAGTGTCATCATCAGCTAATTATTAGTCTGTTGTATTAACCGTATATTTGCAAGTCTCCAAATGAAGTATGCTATGCATAAATAAGCCAATAAATATTATAGCTCTTTTTAATGTTTACCATAATTATTAAACAATGAAAGTAAACTAAAACAAATTAAGCTTCATGAACAAAAAAAACTACTTCAGCTATTCTTTAGTGCCTTTGACAAAATGATGAAGTATAACAGGCTATTTTATCCATCTACTTCAAATCATGACCTAAATCCCTTCTAGAAAAACTTCTCTAAAAACCCTACCCAATAGAAACAAATATCCAGTTTTCACTAAAGTGTGAACAAATGGCAAGAGACTTTATTAGGGTACATGTTTCTGCAACAAAATGTGAGGCCAGCATTCACTGGTTTCTTTGCCTCTTCATATCATTCAGGAGGACCCACTGTGGGTATTGAACCTGAGGACTAAGGGAATCTGATGACAATAATAAGTATGCTCAACTTGGGTGTTTGGAAATTCACATTTTCTTATTAGTCCAAACCCTCAGGCACAGCTTTTTCACTGGACTTCTAGGTATATCCTATGTTCTTGCCAAAATGCCTAAATAATCAACCAATTTGAAAACAACTTCAAATACATTAGTTCTTGACACAGGAATCTGGGATAGAGTTGCACACTTTTATATATTTCAGGTGGAAAAGCATCAGAGAAATAGCATTACAAGTATTTCAGCTTGAATGGCTTCTATCAGACAGAGGAACTGGAACACAGACGTTATCAAAACAGGATATAATAGTTTTCAAGGCCACTTAGTTGACATAGCAAAATTAGCCTGTGGTATGAATTATTTTTTAAAAGTAACGGAGGGAAGTAATATTGCATAATATCCAGTATTAAGAGAATTAGGATTTTTACACCACAGTTAGTGATATATTTAGATAAGAAAGGGATATTACAACATAGATTACTTTTAAAAATAATTTTTAAAAATTATGTCCTCTTCACTCAAGGTAATATTATATAACATTTCTTGACTCTTCAATATTTGACAATATATAGTATTTGACTAAATACATATGTGAAATATACCTTAATACATAAATATGAAATATTCCACCTATAAATTAAACACAGCCTTTATAAATTCATTTTCGAATTATTGTTCCACCTTTCCATTTTAATAACTTTGAATTTCATGTGTTTCTTCACTATTGTCTTTTAGGTTATTAAATGAGAGACCTCCCCATTGAAATATACCTAGTTACCTTTCTCTTTTCAGAATGCATTCAGTATAACTCATTACTTCAATCTATTACCCACACAATAATAGTCTTTCCTGTCTTTTGTCCCAGATTGCAAGGATATCTGTTTAGTATCTAGGTCAAACTTACATTGTAATAGGAACCTAATGAATATTAAGGAAGTGTACATTATAATGAAAATGATTACCAGTAGCCAGATATCCTGATTTTTTAAAAGCTCTGAAAGCTTAAAGGATCGTACATTTTCCCAAGTCTATGGATACTAAACCTTCCAACCTAGCTAGCCATAGTTTCATTGCGTACTATATGAAATGTGGCTTTTAAAGAACCTGAGAACTCACAAAGAGCTCTCACCACTGTGTCTTTACAGCGGCACTGCGCAGCAGGCACAGAACACAGACTGGGCCTCAAAGAGATCAAGTGTGCTGTCTCAACCGTTTGAAGAAAAAGAATCAGTGAACATACATTTGATGGAGCAGGTGTCAACCTGAATCAGCCTCTGAACAGCCTTTCTTGCCTAATCAGCTCCAGGAAATAATCAGGAAAAATCTTAAAGGGACGAGTACTGCTTTATTGCCTCTAACTCCAAACTAGAATTTTTGAGGGGTTAATAAGAAAATACAACTTGCCATCAATTAAATCAGTGGTGTGGGCTTCTGCAAAATATCTAAGAAAATATTTTGATTCACATGACCTGTGGTAGCTGGGAATAATTTGCACACTCTTTGAACAGCCTAGAAATTTACTCCATTATCCATAAATATGTCCTGAGAGGATGATACACGTAAGAAACCACTGAAACACTTAACAGTAACTCTTTCCTTAATTATTGGTAGTTGTGTAACATTTCCACCATTGTAGTAATGCCTACAATTCTCCCAGTCTGGGCCCTTTCTAGTTTCATTGCCTCTTTCTTGGAGGTGGCTACTAGTATTATAGTCTAAGTCATCTAGGTGCTACTACAGACAATGACAAGGGCCAGACTATCACCCGGTTTATTCATTGTAACACTCCTATTAATACCTAGATATTTTTGGACATCTTGTATACAACAGCATCTATAAGTTCATGCTATCCTATATTCTTTATTCTTTCAATTCATATTTATTTAGGGTCTTTTATAAGCCACCATTAAACAAGGCTCAAGGAAGACAAAAAGGAATCAGTATAGTCCGTGACTTCATAGATCCACTACTTGAAGTACGTAAAAATTAAAATAATTGAAATACTACAAAGTAAGTGCTATTATCATGGCTTGTGCAGAATTCTGTGGAAGCACAAGGAAAGGAGAACCTAATTTGAACTGGTCGGGTGAAGAAAGGCTTCAAAAGAAAATGACACTCAAAATGTGTGCCAGGTACAAAGATGGAAAGGTGGGGAGCAGCAAATCCCATTCTGAGAAGTGACGGGGATTCCAGACCCATGAAGGACTGGCACCCTTCTCTGTCCGTCTCTGACTCACCTGCTCCCTCTCTCCCTTAGAAGAATCTGTGATTACATCAGGCCCACCTGGATAAAACACAATAATTTCTTCATCTCCAGATGCTGGACATCATCATATCTGCAAAGTCCCTTCTGCTACGTGACAGAACACACCCACAGGTTCTGAGGACCAGGACACAGACACACGTGGGAGGCATTACTTTGCCTACCATATTTATTCTGCCCTCCTCCCTGACTGCTGGGACACTCTCCATTCCAGGTGTATAAAGTGGAGTTCTTGTATCTTCAGCTATTGCACAGAATCTCTCACTCCAAGATCAGCTGCTTTGTTTCAAACACTATGATCTGCAGGCTCCTCACAGCACACTCTGTCATCCTGCACAACTCTTGGAAGCATTCCCTGGACTGTCAAGGTAAGAGGCCCTTCTTATGTCCTCTAAAAAGACCATAAATTTCCTTCTAGAATAAGGTTTAGCACCTCAAGCATAATTCTTACTTACTTGTCTGTCTTCCCAACCAGACTCTAATTTCTTTGGGGATAAACCAGTAGCGAATATAATTTCTATTTTAATATAGATATAATACACATTTACTGAATGCTAATTAAAGAGACATGCTTAAAACCTACGAATTCCTAGAAAAGTTTGACCTATTTACTTTAGATGAACATTGATGACCTTCCAGAAACCCTACTTTCAAGATGGCAAGAGGAATAGAGGAGGTTTTTTTTAGAAGTTATTTCTAGAGAAGACTTTTAAAACTCTATTGACTCTCTCACAGTCCAGTGTTATAGACATTAAAAAATTACTCTTTTAGTCACCATCTGAAATTATTCTAGGGGCAAAAAAAGACACACATTTATTATTTAAAAGAGAACATAGCATTACTAGAAAGCATTAGTAAAATCATACCTCTTGAATTCACCATTACAAAATATTTCTAATAATAAAACAATGAGGTCCATGAATTGAACATGATGGTCTTTTATTAAAAAGAGAGACAGATATTATCACTGATCTTTGTTATAACTTATAAAAGTTATAACTGATCTTTGTATTATATTTTGTATATACTTGTAATATTATATGTATTATATTTTATAAGTTATAACTTATAAATTATAACTGATCTTTGTTGATCTTAAGTCTATTTCTCATGAAATAGTTATCAGTCAAGATTCAAGGATGTCCACTAGATGATTATTTCCAAGCATGGGTATTTCTTTTATAAGACCTTAATTTTTGGTATAGTTTTAATGTATGCCAGTTGTTAATATAAGTAACAGAAAGAAAACCTTACAGTTTCATTTTCTCTAAGGCTTATATATGAACAATCATTTAAAAAAATCACTTGAAGACATCTTTTTAACGTCCTTGTCTTTCTAATTTAAATCCTATTATTTTGAAGTCATTAAGATTCTTGGCATGCATACTTAGTCACTGCAAAGTAGGGCGTGGGGCAAGTCTTTTGTGGCACAGTTAAATTGTTCCCCTCAAGGACAACGCAGCAGAAGGGAGAACTAATTTAGCTAATATGGTAAAGAATGATAAGTGGTTCTTTAAAAAAGTGAAAATAAGCAATGTCAATTCTTGTATTTCATCTCCACTTCTGAAATGGGTTAATACAGGACAATAATTTGCAAGCAAGAAATATTAAATATTATACAAGACTGCTTCACTATTTTAAAGTTAATATCAGAGAGAAATCTCATTAAGGTGTCAAATGGATTTTATGGAACCAATCATATACAGTTTACAGTAGTATAAAATACATATAAGCTAAATAAGAGAACATTAAAAATACTTCCTATCTGTACTTAAAAGTACTTATGAAATTTACAAGAGAAAAATAACTACCTAAAAAAGCAACTTCTAATATAAAGCAATATAAGAAGGAAATGAAAAATATAATGAAAAAGCTATTATACAAAAAGAACTGAAATGAAGTATGTCAATTCCAAAGGAATCTCATTTATAAATCTACTAAACCTATTATACAGAGTGAAGTAAGCCAGAAGGAAAAACATAAATACAGTATACTAACGCATATATATGGAATTTAGAAAGATGGTAACAATAACCCGGTGTACGAGACAGCAAAAGAGACACTGATGTATAGAACAGTCTAATGGACTCTGTGGGAGAGGGAGAGGGTGGGAAGATTTGGGAGAATGACATTGAAACATGTAAAATATCATGTAAGAAACGAGTTGCCAGTCCAGGTTCGATACACGATACTGGATGCTTGGGGCTAGTGCACTGGGACGACCCAGAGGGATGGTATGGGGAGGGAGGAGGGAGGAGGGTTCAGGATGGGGAACACATGTATACCTGTGGCGGATTCATTTTGATATTTGGCAAAACTAATACAGTATGTAAAGTTTAAAAATAAAATAAAATTAAAAAAACAAAAAACAAAAAAAATAAATCTAAACCATGCTAACATTTTTATATTTACTATAAAAAGAGAATATTATACATGTTTCAGTGCCGTTCCCCCAAATCACCCTCTCCCACAGAGTCATGTATAATATCATATAAGAAACGAATTGCCAGTCCAGGTTCGATACAGGATGCTTGGGGCTGGTGCACTGGGATGACCCGGAGGGATGGTACGGGGAAGGTGGTGGGAGGGGGGTTCAGGATGGGGAACACACGTATGCCCGTGGCGGATTCATGTTGATGTGTGGCAGAACCAATATTGTAAAGTAAAAATAAATAAATAAAAATTAAAAAAAAATAAAAAGAGTATTAATATCTTTAAGTTATAAGATTTTTTCAAATATTTATCAAGCATTTATTAACTTGATAATAAATTATCAAGTCCAGAATAAATAATAAATAATAAAATGTTTGTTATTTCTCAAAAATAACAACAAATATTTAGTGAATGATGTATCAGGTGGTGTAAGATACATAAAGAACAAGTAAAACCATCCTCCTTGCTCTCATGGAGCTTATTATCGCGTGGGGACATCAGACTACAGATGCGCAGTAACAGCAGAAGGTACGTAAGCATCATGACTACTGCACAGCGAGGGGCGAGCCCGGAGGAGGAGGAGGAGGAGATGTTCGTGGACCCGTGAAGGGAAGGGAGAGGCGCTCAGGCGTGTCCGACTCTTTGCGACCCCATGGCCTATCCAGTGCATAGGATTCTCCAGGCCAGAGGACTGGAGTGGGGAGCCCTTCCCTTCTCCAGGGGGATCTTCCTAACCCAGGGATTGAACCCAGGTCTCCCGCATTGCAGGCGGATTCTTTACCAGCTGAGCCACCAAGGATGCCCTCATTTTACTTATAAAGGAGCAGTTATGGATGGAATAGTAAATACATATATTAACTAAAACTGACTAACAGTAAAATGAAAATGACACACCATCATCAGAGGTTTTCTCTCTCAGAAGTTTCTGTGGGCTACAGGCTCCAGAGGCACAGGGCAGAGAGTGTTTATAGGGAAAAGGGAGTATGTGACTCAAGAGACTAATCCGGCTCAGAGGCAGAGTGGGCCCCGCCTGTTCTCTCTGCCACAGTCTCCTTACCAGCTCACCTCCCTCACTCCTGACCACCTCATCCGTCCCACCTACCCTGCTGACAAGTCCCAACGTTAAGAACAGTCTGCATCGAGACACAGATGTAAAGAACAGACTTTTGGACTCAGTGGGAGAAGGCGAGGGTGGGATGGTTTGAGAGAATAGAGCTGAAACATGTATATTACCATATATGAAAGAGACAGCCAGTGCAAGTCCCATGCAAGAAGCAGGGCACCCAAAGCTGGTGCTGGGACAACCCAGCGGGGTGGGGTGCGGAGGGAGGTGGGAAGGGGACAGTGTACACCGGTGGCCGATTCATGCTGACCCATGGCAAAGACCATCACAATACTGCAGAGTAACTGTCCTCCAATTAAAATAAAACTGCATCAGAATGCCTTTGTCTTCTTCTTGGTACAGACCTACCTTGCTTTCCAGATCTCACTAACTTAAATCCATTGTATTCTGAGATTTCAGAACAGTTAAATATATTCTCAGTGTCTAAGTTCAAGATTTGAAAAGTAAGACAGTAAAAGACATAATAATATCCATTAAATTATCCAGAAAAGATAATTTACAAAAATTTGAATGATCAATTATTGACAACATAATCAGGGCTTTTTTTTTTTTCCCCCCCCCCATTAAGGGCAAAGTATGAATGAAAACAACACTTCAACAATACCTCATTCCATGTTAAGATATTTTGCACTCAGTCTGTGGATCTTCTACCAACTTGGCTAAATTTAAGTTGTTCAGGTATATAATTAAGAGATTTGTAAATATCATACATGTGATCTTCTGGTCTTCTGGTACTTGTTTAAATTTCTACTGTATTTAATGATAAGGTTATTACTATTTTGACTATAAATCTGGATCCTAGAATTCTATTATTCTATTCAGCAAAAATTGGAAACAGATGAAAAATTTCAACACAGAATGTGTTTCATTACATTGTATTAAAAAAAAACTTAATATTATGCCCTTGGCTATTATGAAAGGACATGAAAAGCAACAATCTATGAAATCTGCCCTTAAACTTTTGCAGAAGCGTTTTTAAGGACACTGCTATATCCAAAATCCCAAGGGAGAAATTTCCTTTAGAACTTACTGGTAGTAAAACTTTGCTTTAAATAAATTAATATCCTTCCTCCTCTCTAACCATGACACTAGTTAACTTTTTCTACAATGACTTACAGCTAAATTTCAAGCTCAACACGGAAATTATTATAGGTCTTTAAGAAACTACATTTTGCTTGTTAGTTAAAAACCATATATTTTATTAAAATACCTAAAATATCCTCTTTTCTTAATTCAAGTTATTTTATCTCAAGCATCAACAACTATAACAATTTAAGATTAAACTTCTAGTCAGACAAAACCACATTCAAATCACCTATTATTTACTAGATATTTGATTTGAGCAAGTAGCATAACACATGTAAATCTTAACTATTTTAAACAAATATAGACAATTAATTGTTGGTATTTCCTAAAATGAAGTTAAAATTTTATTGTACGGTTTAGGTGATATGCTCTGTGTACAATAAAACAGATCAATAAATATGAAGTTAATTCCTTTCATCCTTTCATGTAATAATTTGTGAACAAGTAATTTTCTTCCTCGACTGACCATCCTATTAATAATTTCATTAATCATGTCTGTTTCAAATATTTGTTCTTCCAGAGACTATAACTGTTGTTTTGCTTATGTATTCTAATTTTGAAAATTTAAATTTGTGGTTACATATGCCAGCTTTCTGTGAGCTGGATACAAGCTAAACTATATGTTCTTTCAAATAAAATGTACAATGATGAGACCAACAACATGCAATTTAATAAGAAATATATTTTTACTGAAAGGAACCTGGAAATCTGACTTTAATGTTTAGTTATTCTGTGACTTTGAGCATGAGCCTCTTGCCTTAGAGATTATTACCTCATTTGTAAAGTAACAGGGAATGAACCGTCTAATCTTGAAATTTCACCTAGTTCTTTTATTCTTTGATTTTAGCGAACTACTCTAACAAGAGTCTCTGGGTTTTTATATTTAATAACAAAACAAAACTGCATTTTGTATTTTATTTACTGCTGTTAAATTTCCACTATTTATTTTTTCCTGGTATTGATATTTTTTCTATATATATTTTGACATTATTCACTGAAATATAATTTGGATATGGCTATACAAGTTCTTTGTGAAGCATAGTAAAATCAAAATTGATTTGTTTTATAAATGTGCCAATAAATAATTTAAAAGGCTGGATGAGTGATAGTTACTCAGACATGCCTGACTGTTCACGATCCCATGGACTATAGCCCACCAGGCTCCTCTGTTCATAGAATTCTCCAGGCAAGAATACTGGAGTGGGTTGCCATTTCCTTCTCCAAAAGGGTGGTCAGGCTTCAGTATTTTTGTAAGGTATCACTAGCTACACTTTAGATGTGTTTAGTTCACATCCCACCCTTGCTTATAAACCTGCAATGGAATGGCATTTCCACAGAGAAATCCTAATTGTGGTATTCAAAGCTCTCAAAACTGAACTTTCAGATTACTCATTTTTTTAAATCATCTGCTTCTGTCAAGGCAACTGATCTTGCCTTCCTTAAAACAAGTCTAGGAATTTCCCATGTTTTACAGACTTCCCTTACCGTGAGTGCATGTGTGCGTGCGTGCTCGGTTGCTTCAGTCGTGTCTGACTCTGTGCGACCCCATGGACCATGGCCCACCAGGCTCCTCTTTCCACGGGGTGCTCCAGACAGGAATCCTGGAATGGGCTGCCACATCCTCCTCCAGTCCCTTACCATAACCCCAAACAACTTCCCTAGTCTTTTGGCCTATCCTTGAGACCTACTTCAAGTCCACGTTTCTCTGTGAATTATTCCTAGGCCGTATGTTCTTCTAAATTCACACACTGTTACTTTAAAAATCCTTTATAAAATATTTTTCAAACTGAGATTCATAAAATCAACTTTTTGGATGTCGAGTTTTTGGATGCATTCTTAATAGAACACATCACATTAAGAAATATAAAAAGTTCCATAAAATCTCTCTCAATTATGAAGACATATCCACACCAACATTTCCAATTCGGTATGTCCTGCGACTCGAATATAATATGCAATTTCTATGCATTATGGGAAAAAAGAGTTTTAGAAACACTGCTTCTGTATCTTGGAACTCTCTCCAACCAGAACATAGATGCTTTCTCATTCACGGTATTACACTGGATGGGGTACAATAATTTAACCAGACTCCTATTAAAGAACATTTGAGTTATTTCAATTTCCTGATATTATAAATGCTGCAGTGAATAACCTTATACTGAGATCATTTCATACATACACATATAATTAAAGGATAAGTTGCAGAAGTCATATTGCTAAGTCACAGTAAACGTATCTACATTTTGTCATTTTTATAGATGGTGCCACATTGCCTTCTACAATGTGTGCGCTGAGTCGTGTCCAACTCTTTGGGACCCCGTGGACTGTAGCCCACCAGGCTCCTCTGTCCAAGAGGGTTCTCCAGGCCAGAGTACTGGAGTGGGGAGCCTTTCCCTTCTCCAGGGGATCTTCCCGACCCAGGGATCAAACCCAGGTCTCCCGCATTGCAGGCAGATTCTTTACCAGCTGAGCCACTAGGGAAGCCCAACAGAGGTTTTTCTAATTTATATCCCCAGCACCAAATTGTCCAAGGGTTTTTATCTGTACATCTTTGCCAAGAAAGTAAATTATCAAACTGAGTTTATGGCAATCTGCTAGGTAAAAACATGATATCTCATCCTAGTTTTAATACTCCTTTATTCTGAGTGATATAATCATCTGACATATTTTAAAAGCCATTTGTATTTTCATTTTTTGTACTATCCATTCATGCCCATTGCTAATTTTCCTTTATGATTGTCTTTATCTGACAGACTGCAGCCCACCAGGCTTCTCTGTCCATGGAATTCTCCAGACAAGAATACTAGAGTGGGTTGCCATTTCCTTTTCCAGGGGATCTTCCCAATCCAGGAATCAAACCCAGGTCTCCTGCACTGCAGGCAGATTCTTTTCCGTCTGAGCAACCAGGGCAGCATTAATTTCTAGAGATTCTTTATATATTAGATATTAGCCCCGTGTGGTATGTGTTTTCTTGAATAAATTAGCGAGTATTTTAATTTTCTTTTGATCTTATAAAAAGCAGTTATTATATATATATTTTGTTTTTTATTTTTTATATTTTTAAGTTATTCCTTTTACTTTTTTTGAAAGGATTAAAATATTTTATTAAATTTTCATACAAGTTAAATTTGATTTTAAGGAAATAAAACATAAAAGCTAATTGCTGTTTTATAGTATATTGATTAAATGTATGCTGGTGTTTAGCAAGCTTCATAGCTCATTTTCAAAATTCAAATCATAGAAATTTCAAGAAACCTTAGACTAGTTTTTTCTTCTTCAGTCACGATGTGCACCTGAATCACTTGGGGATCTTATTAAAAAGTAGATGTCATATCCTTCAATTGAAAATAAACACATTTTTTAAAAAGTAGGATAGCTAATTTAGTGAGTCTGAGGCAGGTCCATGACTGCATTTCAACAACCTCCCAGAAAATATCTTTCTAACAGGCTGCCAAGCACTGCATTTTTAAAGAAGCATTGCTGCTGCTGCTGCTAAGTCACTTCGGTCGTGCCTGACTCTTGGCGACCCCATGGACTGCAGCCTACCAGGCTCCTCCACCCATGGGATTTTCCAGGCAAGAGTACTGGAGTGGGATGCCATTGCCTTCTCCAGTCCTTTTATCTTTCTTAATTTCTTTCTTTTGCTTTCCTTTTAATTGTGGTGTTTTTTCCTCTTAATTTTTTGAATTAGATGTTTAACGCATTCATTTCATTCTTTTTGTTTAATCAATGTTAAGTTTTTAAGGTACTGAATTTTCCTCCAAGTGCAGTTTTGTCTGTATCACTTAGCTATATGAAAATTTTTATTTTCCCCACACATGTCTTGCATTCTTTGATGCAAGCAAAGAATACAGAAATTTAGAGTTCTTTCCTTTCAACATGTATTTTTGCTAGAGGTTAATAAGACCTAGAGCAACTTGGTTCTTTGATCACCTCTTCTCTTTGTGCTACACAACTTTTGCCAAAGCAAAGGAGCTTTTGGCTACCTAAACATGTACTTTTTAAGTCTGTGGATAATATATAGCTCCTAGTTTCGTGAAAAATGAAGTTTATACTTTTTTATTTTGTTGTTATTATTCTATGGTTTCCACAGGTAACAGGGACAAACTGTTGTTACGTAACCATGTTCATACTAGAAATCCTTTTATACATTTTCTGTGTACATTTCTATGTGCTTCTTGGGCTTCTCTAGTGGTTCAGACAATCAAGAATCCATCTGCAATGCAGGAGCCCTGGGGTTGATCTCTGGATCAGGAAGAACCCCTGGAGAAAGGAATGGCTACCCATTCCAGTACTCTTGCCTGGACAATTCCATGGATAAAGGAGTCTGGCGTGCTACAGTCCACAGGGTCGCACAGTCAGACATGACTGAGCAACTAACACTTTCCCTTTCCCAGGGTCCATATGCACAGATTTTGTAAATATTTTAAAATGATGAAATGATACACTCCGGGCAACGTTTGTGCTGTAAATACCAAATCCTATCCTTTAATCTACATTAAAAAAACTTTAATGATATTTCTTTTCACCTTTCAGCCCCCATCTGACTATTTTATCACCCTTCCATCTATTTATATGGTAGATAAAAAGAATACTCTTATCTATCAAAAAACCTTGCTCCTCAGACTAAAAATATGATATTTAAGACAGTCTAAGGCAGACATATACATGAAATTCCTTTGAGACATCACATAAGAAATCATTAGTGGCCTCCAAGGTCTATTAATTTTTGAGTCCAACGTTGCTCTTCCTCACAATACCTGCTGGTAAACTTTAAGACAGAAAGCTGAAAGTCAGTCTATGTGTTATATGTTCGATGACTATGTTATGTTATTTCATTAAATGGAACAAACCTAAAATCCAAACTTAATTTGACTTTACAAACTATGCAAAATGAAGGGTAAACATTCAGATATTATCTGTATTTCCCTGAATACAACATGTTATTATAGTTCTTGTTAGATTAATTTTCATATGAGATGGGACTGTAACTGTCAAGTTCACTGGTACATACTACTGGTAGAATACTGAACTACGGAAAGAATTTCTTCTTTAACTATTGACATTACAAAGACTATACATTATAATTTATGCTAGCTAGGGTTGTACTAAAAAATGATGAATAGAACAGAATCATTTTCATGTTACCACTCTGAAATTTATGAGAAATGTGGTTTTAGATATTTCTGAGTTTCCTCATCTAATAATGGGGATAATACTAACACTCAGTTCACAGCTGTTGAAAATATTTAATAAAATAATAGAACTGGAGTGTTATCAACAGACTATCAGATCAGATTAGATCAGTCGCTCAGTCGTGTCCAGCTCTTTGCGACCCCATGAATCACAGCACTCCAGGCCTCCCTGTCCATCACCAGCTCCCGGAGTTCACTGAGACTCACATCCATCGAGTCAGTGATGCCATCCAGCCATCTCATCCCCTGTCATCCCCTTCTCCTCCTGCCCGCAATCCCTCCCAGCATCAGAGTCTTTTCCAATGAGTCAACTCTTCGCATGAGGTGGCCAAAGTACTGGAGTTTCAGCTTTAGCATCATTCCCTCCAAAGAAATCCCAGGGCTGATCTCCTTCAGAATGGACTGGTTGGATCTCCTTGCAGTCCAAGGGACTCTCAAGAGTCTTCTCCAACACCACAGTTCAAAAGCATCAATTCTTCGGCGCTCAGCCTTCTTCACAGTCCAACTCTCACATCCATACATGACCACAGGAAAAACCATAGCCTTGACTAAACGAACCTTTGTTGGTAAAGTAATGTCTCTGCTTTTGAATATGCTATCTAGGTTGGTCATAACTTTCCTTCCAAGGAGGAAGCGTCTTTTAATTTCATGGCTGCAGTCACCATCTGCAGTGATTTTGGAGCCCAGAAAAATAAAGTCTGACACTGTTTCCACTGTTTCCCCATCTATTTCCCATGAAGTGGTGGGACCAGATGCCATGATCTTTGTTTTCTGAATGTTGAGCTGTAAGCCAACTTTTTCACTCTTCACTTTCACTTTCATCAAGAGGCTTTTGAGTTCCTCTTCACTTTCTGCCATAAGGGTGGTGTCATCTGCATATCTGAGGTTATTGATATTTCTCCTGGCAATCTTGATTCCAGCTTGTGTTTCTTCCAGTCCAGCGTTTCTCATGATGTACTCTGCATATAAGTTAAATAAACAGGGTGACAATATACAGCCTTGACGAACTCCTTTTCCTATTTGCAACCAGTTTGTTGTTCCATGTCCAGTTCTAACTCTTGCTTCCTGACCTGCATAAAAACTTCTCAAGAGGCAGATCAGGTGGTCTGGTATTCCCATCTCTTGAAGAATTTTCCACAGTTTATTGTGATCCACATAGTCAAAGGCTTTGGCATAGTCAATAAAGCAGAAATAGATGTTTTTCTGGAACTCTTTTGCTTTTTCTATGATCCAGCAGATGATGGCAATTTGATCTCTGGTTCCTCTGCCTTTTCTAAAACCAGCTTGAACATCTGGAAGTTCACGGTTCACATATTGCCAAAGCCTGGCTTGGAGAATTTTGAGCATTACTTTACTAGCGTGTGAGATGAGTGCAATTGTGCAGTAGTTTGAGCATTTTTGGCATTGCCTTTCTTTGGGATTGGAATGAAAACTGACCTTTTCCAGTCCTGTGGCCACTGCTGAGTTTTCCAAATTTGCTGGCATATTGAGTGCAGCACTTTCACAGCATCATCTTTCAGGATTTGGAGTAGCTCAACTGGAATTCCATCACCTCCACTAGCTTTGTTCGTAGTGATGCTTTCTAAGGCCCACTTGACTTCACATTCCAGGATGTCTGGCTCTAGGTGAGTGATCACACCATCGTGATTATCTGGGTCGTGAAGCTCTTTTGTACAGTTCTTCCGTGTATTCTTGCCATCTCTTCTTAATATCTTCTGCTTCTGTTAGGTCCATACCATTTCTGTCCTTTATCGAGCTCATCTTTGCATGAAATGTTCCTTTGGTATCTCTGATTTTCTTGAAGAGATCTCTAGTCTTTCCCATTCTGTTGTTTTCCTCTATTTCTTTGCACTGATCGCTGAAGAAGGCTTTCTTATCTCTTCTTGCTATTCTTTGGAACTCTGCATTCAGATGTTTATATCTTTCCTTTTCTCCTTTGCTTTTCGCTTCTCTTCTTTTCACAGCTATTTGTAAGGCCTCCCCAGACAGCCATTTTGCTTTTTAGCATTTCTTTTCCATGGGGATGGTCTTGATCCCTGTTTCCTGTACAATGTCACGAACCTCATTCCATAGTTCATCAGGAACTCTATCTATCAGATCTAGGCCCTTAAATCTATTTCTCACTTCCACTGTATAATCATAAGGGATTTGATTTAGGTCATACCTGAATGGTCTAGTGGTTTTCCCTACTTTCTTCAATTTCAGTCTGAATTTGGCAATAAGGAGTTCATGGTCTGAGCCACAGTCAGCTCCTGGTCTTGTTTTTGCTGACTGTAGAGCTTCTCCATCTTTGGCTGCAAAGAATATAATCAATCTGATTTCGGTGTTGACCATCTGGTGATGTTCATGTATAGGGTCTTCTCTTGTGTTGTTGGAAAAGGGTGTTTGTTATGACCAGTGCGTTTTCTACAGACTATACACTCTATGAATACATTTTTTCCTTCACAATTTAAAATCTTCCAAATTTTCCTTCTGTTCTATTTGTCCTGTTAAAGAAAGTTTTTGAACAGGAAAGTATATATATTTTATAGTTTTCAAAATCTACAGAGAAAAATTGACTTTTCTTGAGTTGTGTCTTTCTATAATAAATAAGGTATCTGGTAAGTAGTGACTACGTGACTCAAGTATAAGGTAAAGTGAACAGTCTTCAGTGGTCTGAAGCCTCACAGTATGAACAGAGCACCTCAATGAAAAGCAACGCTCTCCTCTCTGCCCTTCGTGTGCATGTGTCTGTCGAAGAAGCTGTCACCGGAAATTGGCCACCTCAGGACATGTTAATTTCAGCCACAGGTTTACTCTCTCCACAAAAATCTGCTTCTAATATTCTGGCATACTATACAAATTCTGATTAAAAAGCCAGAATTACTCGATTTAAGCTGGCAGGCAAGTCATTTACCTAAAGGTTCAACTTAACGGCTCACTGCCTAACTTTCCTGAATTTAAATCATGAACTTTAACTTCCATTCAGAAAGAAAAAAATTTTTAAGAGCTAAATCTAAAGAAATACTAAGCTTCACAAGCCAGACTTTCAAATGTTAAAGGTGAACTAGATGTCTTCCTTACCTACATCTTACAACATCCTCTACTATACCTTAAATTACAACTCTGTCACCCAATATTACAGTCTAATATTTTTCCTTCTATAGAGACCTATAGTTTTTGCTATGGTAAAGATTTTCTCCATTTACTGTTTTGTGCAATCAAAGGTACTTCCTTTCCATTAAACTCATACACATGTCCCATAAAATAAACATTTTATTCCCTACAGCCTCTAAAATTTAGACTCTACAGTCTAGACAGATAGCAGTTAAGAACATGGGTTGAATATCTCAACTCTGCCAACAGCTGTGTTGTTTTGTGAAAGTAATTTACCACTGTAAACTTCAGTTCCAGGTTCATAATTGTATGGGGTTAGTAACAATATTTATTTCATGGCAATATATACAGTTAAGGCATGTAAGAAGCTTGGAAGTACCTGGCTTCTAGCAATTGCCCAGTGAATTCAATTCTTCAACAGATATTTACTGAACACCTACTAGCTAGCTGGAGGAAGAAATGGCAACCCACTCCAGTACTCCTGCCTGGAGAATCCCATGGACAGAGAAGCTGGGTGGCCTACAGTCCACGGGGTCGTAAAGAGTCGGACACGACTGAAGCAACTGAGCACACAGTAGCTAGCACTGTTTTAGGTACTGGCTGGACTGATTATTAAATGCAATGCTGGCCCTTATAGAACTTACATTTCTCTTGCGGGAGATAGACAACCAAAAATACATCCTATAGTATGATGTCAGGTAAACAGAACTGTAACAAAGAGAAATTGAGGACAAGAGAGAGATATAAGGGGGTAAGGTGTTATTTCACAGGCAGCAGTCAGAAAAGACCTCCCCGATGAAGTGACATTGGAACAGAGTCTGAGCTGAGGAAAGAACAGGCCCTGTGCGTCCCACCGTGCTGCTAGGATGATGAAGATCATGATCAGTAACCTGTGTGGGACACCTCTCTCATTCCCATACCTTCCCACAGGCTCTGGGAGGCAGAGGAGGAAACGTCAGCCAGGGCAGAGGGAGGGATGGGTGGGTGGAACATCAGTTCGCTTCATCATCATGAGAAAGTCAATTTCTCTAACTCAGGCTGTCTAGTTTCATGTGCCTCTGGGAATAAGAGAGAAATTACCCTGGTCGCCACGTCCTCTACTCTGACATATGATGTACACGTATATTCTCATGAGTAAGAGGGAAACAAATGCAGAGAGGCGTGAGGTACTATAAACAGAAATTATACTGAGACCAAAATAGCATTCTTTATGTAGGCTAAAAATGAAGTCTGGCAAGATGGAAATTAGATGTTTTATAGCACATTATATGGTCAAAGACATTAACTTCCTACACAAATTAAATCAGGAAAGAGATTCCATTTATAAGACGACAAATAACTTTCCAAGAGAAGATACGTAACAGATAAAACTAGCATAAGAAAATTGTTCCCCACTCATGATTGAAAATTACCTCCTCTCATAACCCTGTTTTGTGATTTTCTTTTAAAAGAGTGATATGATTCTTTAAATCAAGTGCATAATAATATTTACCATAAATTGAGATAATAACTTGCATATTTCAAATATCAGTACTTTAGATCAAGTTAACAGTCAACTAGATTAACTTCAAATTTCTACCTCATAAAACAATCATACGTAGCCACTTAATCTTTTATAGCTTTCAGTGTAGTTATTTTCATAACTAAGGCTATAAAATGCTGGGATAATCGGCTCCACAGCCAGAGTTGGGGGTTTGAGAGGAAAAGAATAACTGGCCATGTTAAAAGTCCAGGGCATCTACTCCATTTCTCTATGATCATTTCATGGAATATTTCATATTATGAGGGATATAGCTTTACTTATATATTCATATCCAAGGCCAGACAAGCACTTTTTTGTGCCTCTTTTAGGGCTCTGATCTCTCAACTTAGACTTGGCTAAGCAAGTAGACAACGCAAACACTAGGTTGGCTTGTGAAATGAGTCAAAATCATTTGACAGTATCAGTATCTCTGAAAATCCAAGCATCTCTCATTAACCTAACATGGTCAAACTGTGGTACTTTCACCGCATTGAACTTTACTTCATATTGGGATATACTAGAATTGAGTTCATACTTTCACATGTACAACTGAGTATACAAAACTCCTGGCACTTGAAGTGCTTAGGCAGGGCAGTGGTAAAGAGCTGTCAAAGGACCCCTAGATTTATAGTTTGAGCAGCTGGGTATTTGGTGATACCATTTACTATAAAGGAAGAACAAATTTTGTAGTTAAATGTGATTAATTCAGTATTAGGTGAAAAGTAGAAAATTTTTAGATTTGGGAAAGATATATATCTGAGCTGGAAATATAAATTTGCAAGTCACTGATGTTTTAATAGTAAATAAAGTAAACAGAACAGATAGCAGTTATTCCTCGATGAAAGAAGAAACATTAATAGACCTTTTTTTAACTAGAGAAAAAAAAATGACAACCTGTTCCAGACTAAAGGAGAATTTTTATAGGGTTTTCTGCAATTAAAATATAAAACAAAAGTGAATGGAAAAACACTAACAAAGAATGAGCCAAACTCATAATTCTAGAAAATTATGCAAAAAGGACAATTCTTTAGCCACCGAATTAATGTTTAGTAACTGACTGCTGAAATCTTCTGTGGGTGGAATGTAAAAATAAAGAGTGAGTAATAAATACATAATACAAGTACAAACACAGACACCATGCTCCAGGCTAACAAAGGGATATACAACAACTGCTTTCTAAATTTTTAAAATTTCAGGTGAATTTAGATTATATACTAGCATTCTTGGGAATAATACTTGCTTCATATTATAAGTCATCCCTGGATATGTAAACCTCCAATCAGCAAATATTAACCTCCCAGGTTTTATGACTTCCCTGTTTCTACACTGTTCCTCATGTGAGATGGCGCCCTAAGGAAAGGGGCTCCTGTTGACCCCCACTCAATTCCGGGACCATTAGAAGTGCCCAGAAGCTAGGCAGGCTCCACTGTTCCCCCTAGTCCAGGTGCCACAGGTTTCACCTTAAAAACACAAGCCTTCCTCAACCCACTTACTACCTCACAGACCACTTAAAGCACATAAATGCAGTCTGCGCTGTGATAGATCTTAGAGGTAACACTGACCTAGAACAATCTCTCACCCAGCTGGCTGACTCTACAGTGAAGCTATCATTTACTGCCCTTGAGAAGAGTAGTGCAGTTTTTTAAAATTCCAGTATCTTACAATACATCATACACTTAACACCAAAAAGTAAAATTCTAATGAACTCTTAATTGCTGGACATTTTCTTGAACATCTACATCTCAGAATCTTTTATAAACTAAACCTTTTAAAATCTGAACCTTACAGTGCGAAGGAAAGCCTCAAGTCTTTCAAAACTTGAAAGGAAAAAGAAAAACAACAGGCCATTTGTAACCTAGCAAACACTGAATAAAAAGACAACTCATCTGCCATCCAAGTAAAACCAAGGAAATTTCATGCTTTAACTATATTTGTTTCCAAAATTATAAATTACCTAAGGACTTTATTTAGTGTGTGACATAACTCACGAAGCAGTCCTTTCTTTTTCCTTTTGTTAAAAAAAAGTAAACGTAAGCACGTACCTTAGGAATAGGATTCAGCAGAATTACACCTGACTTCTTCGTGATGACCTGTTTTGTTGTATAGTGATGATCTATAAGTTGAGGAATATTTGAAAACCCAGTGCCTTCAAAACGATACATATTCTGGAGAAAGAACAATAAAGTAGAATAATCATGAAAACATTGCTTAAGCAACACTTCATCCATCAATAAAGTTCCATTTAAGAAAATCTATTGTTGTACAACCATGTGAAGATACTTAACACTACTGAATTATAATATACTTAAAAACGGTTAAGACGGTAAAAATAAAGATAAATGATATTGCAACAAGCTAAAAAATAATCTTTGCATCAAGAAACTAATTTTCATAAATGACTAAAAGTAATTCAGATTGTAAAAAGAAAAAAAAACCCAGAAGAAAAGAATAATTTACAGACCTGGAATGCACTTTGCTAAAATAATAACCAAAGGAAATAAAATACAGGATACATTTAAGCAACAGAAATATGTATACATACGTTACCATATGTGTTTCATTTGAAAAAGCTTTCAAGATCAAAAATAATGTCAAAAGTCTGCAGAAGTATATCCAATATAATAATATTTTAAGAATACCTCTGATGACCATATATTCCCTTTCATCAATACAGTATGAATTGATTTCTCTGTACTTGGGTTCAGTTCAGTTCAGTTTAGTTGCTCAGTCGTGTCCGACTCTTTGCGACCCCATGAATCGCAGCACGCCAGGCCTCCCTGTCCATCACCATCTCCTGGAGTTCACTCAAACTCACATCCATTGAGTCGGTGATGCCATCCAGCCATCTCATCCTCTGTCGTCCCCTTCTCCTCCTGCCCTCAATCCCTCCCAGCATCAGAGTCTTTTCCAACGAGTCAACTCTTCACATGAGGTGGCCAAAGTACTGGAGTTTCACCTTCAGCATCATTGTTATTCATGTATTATTCTCTCATCAAACCACACAGTCAAAAAAACAAAACAAAACTATACAGTCATTCACATACACTTGATAGAGAAAATGCAGCAGAGACAAATCTGTGCACATCAGCACAGTCACACCTTCACACTTGTGATTCCAACACATGAAGTTAGTAACATGTTCCCAAACTCTGTCAAAACCGCTTTCCTCTGACTTCAAAAAGGCACATCCGTTGGTAATCTTATGAAAGAACCAATGGCAATAAATTTAGCAATGAAAAACATCTTATTGAGGCTATTTTTCAACGAAAGGAGCATTACGGTACAGTGTTGTGTAACAAAAGGCTCCCATCTGATTATTCACAAATAGCTCCATGTACATGTGTATGAATACAGATACAAATGTGTTCCGTTTTAAGAAAATCCTATGGTAAGAAACCAGAGAAGGCAATGGCAACCCACTCCAGTACTCTTGCCTGGAGAATCCCAGGGATAGGGGAGCCTGGTGGGCTGCCGTCTATGGGGTCGCAGAGTCGGACACGACTGAGCGACTTAGCAGCAGCAGCAGCAGCATGGTAAGAAACAAGAAATTTCCGAACTCTCCAAATTTGGATATTACTTACATTACTGGAAGATATTTTCCCAGATAAAGGATAAAAAAACTCAAACTCTATTTGTGCAATATAAAATTCAGGCAGTTCAGTTGCTGAGTCATGTCCAACTCTGCGACCCCATGAACCGCAGCAAGCCAGGCCTCCCTGTCCATCACCAACTCCTGGACTTTACTCAAACTCATGTCCATTGAGTTGGTGATGCCATCCAACCATCTCATCCTCTGTTGTCTCCTTCTACTCCCACTTTCAATCTTTCCCAGCATCAGGGTTTTTTCCAACAAGTCAGTTCTTCGCATCAGGTGACCAAAGAATTGGAGTTTCAGCTCCAGCATCAGTCCTTCCAAAGAATATTCAGGACTGATTTCCTTTAGGATGGATTGGTTGAATCTCCTTGCAGTCCAAGGGAGTCTCAAGAGTCTTCTCCAACACCACAGTTCAAAGGCATCAATTCTTGGGCGCTCAGCTTTCTTTATACTCCAACTCTCACATCCATACATGACTACTGGAAAAACCATAGCCTTGACTAGATGGACCTTTGTTGGCAAAGTAATATCTCAGCTTTTTAATATGCTGTCCAAGTTGGTCATAACACTTCTACAAAGGCTCAAGCATCTGTCAATTTCATGGCTGCAGTCACCATCTGCAGTGATTTTAGAGCCCCCAGAATAAAGTCTGACACTGTTTTCCCATCTATCTGCCATGAAGTGATGGGACCAGATGCCATGATCTTAATTTTCTGGATGTTGAGCTTTAAGCCAACTATTTCACTCTCCTCTTTACTTTCATCACGAGGATCTTTAGTTCTTTGCTTTCTGCCATAAACGTGGTGTCAACTACATATCTGAGTATTGATATTTTTCCGGGAAATCTTGATTCCAGCTTATGCTTCATCCAGCCCAGCATTTCTCAAGATGTACTTTGCATATAAGTTACATAAGCAGGGTGACAATACACACAGCCTTGACATACTCTTTTTCCTATTTGGAACCAGTCTGTTGTTCCATGTCCAGTTCTAACTGTTGCTTCCTGACCCGCATACAGGTTTCTCAAGAAGCAGGTCAGGTGGTCTGGTATTCCCATCTCTTTCAGAATTTTCCACAGTTTATTGTGATACACACAGTCAAAGGTTTTGGCATAGTCAATAAAGCAGAAGTAAATGTTTTCCTGGAACTCTCTTGCTTTTTCAATGATCCAACAGATGATGGCAATTTGATCTCTGGTCAATTTGATCTCTGGTCCCTCTGCCTTTTCTAAAACCAGCTTGAACATCAGGAAGTTCACAGTTCACGATTTGCTGAGGCCTGGCTTGGAGAATTTTGAGTATTACTTTGCTAGCGTGTGTGATGAGTGCAATTATGCAGCAGTTTAAGCATTGTTTGGCATTGCCTTTCTTTGGGATTGGAATGAAAACTGACCTTTTCCAGTCCATTGGCCACTGCTGAGTTTTCCAAATTTGCTGGCATATTGAGCCCAGCATTTTCACAGCATCATCTTTTAGGATTTGAAATAGCTCAATTGGAATTCCATCACCTCCACTAGCTTTGTTCGTAGTGATGCTTCCTGAGGCCTACTTGACTTTGCATTCCAGGATGTCTGGCTCTAGGTGAGTGATCAATCACACCATAGTGATTATCTGAGTCATGAAGATCTTTCTTGTTCAGTTCTTCTGTGTATTCTTGCCACCCCTTCTTAATATCTTCTGCTTCTGTTAGGTTCATACCATTTCTATCCTTCATTGAGCCCATCTTTGCATGAAATGTTCCCTTGGTATCTCTAATTTTCTTGAAGAGATCTCTAGTCTTTCCCATTCTATTGTTTTCCTCTATTTCTTTGCACTGATCACTGAGGAAGGCTTTCTTATCTCTCCTTGCTGTTCTTTGAAACTCTGCACTCAAATGGGTATATCTTTCCTTTCCCCCTTTGCCTTTCACTTCTCTTCTTTTCACAGCTATTTGTAAGGCCTCCTCAGACAACCATTTTGCTTTTTGCATTTCTTTTTTTTGAGGATGGTCTTGATCACTGACTCTTGTACAATGTCATGAATCTCCGTCCACAGTTCATCATGCACTCTATCTACCAGATCTAATCCATTGAATCTATTTGTCACTTCCACTGTATAACAGTAAAGGATTTGATTTACGTCATACCTGAATGGTCTACTGGTTTTCCCCACTTTCTTCAATTTAAGTCTGAATTTGGCAATAAGGAGTTCATGATCTGAGCCACAGTTAGGTCCCAGTCTTGTTTTTGCTGACTGTCTAGAGTTTCTCCATCTTTGGCTGCAAAGAATATAATCAATCTGATTCCAATGTTGACCATCTGGTGATGTCCATGTGTAGAGTCTTCTCTTGTGTTTTGGAAGAGGGTGTTTGCTATGACCACCAGTGCATTTTCTTGGCAGACCTCTATTAGCCTTTGCCCTGCTTCATTCTGTACTCCAAGGCCAAATTTGCCTGTTCCTCCAGGTGTTTCTTGACTTCCAACTTTTGCATTCCAGTCTCCTATAATGAAAAGGACATCTTTTTTTGGGTGTTAGTTCTATAAGGTCTTGTAGGTCTTCTTAGAATCGTTCAGCATCTTCAGCATTACTGGTCGGGGCATAGACTTGAATTACTGTGAGACTGAATGGTTTGCCTTGGAAATGAACAGAGATCATTTTGTCATTTTTGAGACTGCATTCAAGTACTGCATTTTGAACTCTTTTGTTGACTATTAGGGCTACTCCATTTCTTCTAAGGGATTCTTGCCCACAGTAGTAGATATAATGGTCATCTGAGTTAAATTCGCTCATTCCAGTCCATCTTAGTTTGCTGATTCCTAACATGTTGACATACACTCTTGCCATCTCCTGTTTGACCACTTCCACTTTGCCTTGATTCATGGATCTAACATTCCAGGTCATGGTGGAGAGTTCGGACAAAACATGGTCCACTGGAGAAAGGAATGGCAAACCACTTCACCATTTTTGCCTTGAGAACCCCATGAACAGTATGGCAAAAAGACAGGACACTGAAAGATGAACTCCTTAGGCTGGTAGGTGCCCAGTATGCTACTGGAGATCAATGGAGAAATAACTCCAGAAAGAATGAAGAGATGCAGCTAAAGCAAAAACAACACCCAGTTGTGGATGTGACTGGTGAGAGAAGCGAAGTCCAATCCGGTAAAGAGCAATATTGCATAAGAACCTGGAATGTTAGGTCCCTGAATCAAGGCAAATTGGTTTGTGAATGTTAAGGTTTAAGTCAGCTTTTCACTTTTCTCTTTCACCCTCATCAAGAGGCTCTTTAGTTCCTCTTCACTATCTGCCATTAGAATGGTATCAACTACGTATCTGAAGTTGTTGATATTTTCCCAGCAATCTTGATTCCAATTTCTGATTCATCGAGCCTGGCATTTCTCATCATGTGCTCTGCACAGAAGTTAAATAAGCAGGGTGACAATATACAGCCTTGAGGTACTCTGTTCCCAGTGGAATCAGTCTGTTGTTCCATGTTCAGTTCTAATTGTTGCTTCTTGACCTGCAAACAGGTTTCGCAGGAGGCAGGTAACGGGGTCTGGTATTCCCATCTCTTTAAGAATTTTCCACAGTTTGTTGTGATCCACATAGTCAAAGGCTTTCTTGTAGTGAATGAAGCAAAAGTAGATGTTTTTCTGGAATTCCTTTGTTTTCTATATGATCCAATGAATTTTAGCAATTTGATCTCTGGTTCCTCTGCCTTTTGTAAATGCAGCTTCTACATCTGAAAGTTCTTGGTTCATGCACTAGTGAAGCCTATCTTGAAGGATCTGGTGCATAACCTTAATACAATGTGAAATGAGCACAATTATATGGTAGTCTGAGCATTCTTTGGCATTCCCCTTCTTTGGGATAGGAATGAAAATTGACTGCTTCCAGGGCTGTGGTCATTGCTAAGCTTTCCAAATTTGATAACATATTAGGTGCAGTACTTTAACATCATCATCTTTTAGGATTTTAAGTCACTCAACCTGAATTCCATCACCTCCACTAGCTTTGTTCATACTAGTGCTTCCTAAGGCCACTTGACTTCATACTCCAGGATGTCTGGCTCTAGGTGAGTGACCACACCATCTTGGTTATCTGGGTCATTAAAGACCTTTCTTCGATAGTTCTTCTGTGTATTTTTGCCACATCTTCTTAATCTCTTCTGCTTCTGTTAGATCCTTACCATTTTTGTTCTTTATCATGTCCATCCTTGCATGAAATGTTCCCTTGATATCTCCAATTTTCTTGAAGAGATGTCCAATCTTTTCCATTCTGTTGTTCTCCTTTACTTCTTTACACTGTTCATTTAAAAGGTCTTCTTATTTTTCCTTGCTATCTCTGGAACTCTGCATTCAAATGGGTATATCTTTCCCTTTCTCCCTTGCCTTTCGCTTCTCTTCTCTTCTCAGCTATTTGTAAGGCCTGCTCAGACAACCACTTTGCCCTCTTGCATTTCTTTTTTCTTGGGGATAGTTTTGATCACCGCCTCCTGTACAATGTTATGAACTTCCATTCATAGTTCTTCAGGCACTCTGTCAATCAGATCTAACCCCTTGAATCTATTTGTCACTTCCACTATATAACCATAAGGGATTAGATTTAGTAATACCTGAATGGCCTATGGTTTCATAACTTTCTTCAATTTAAGTCTGATTGTACAATAAAGAGATCATGATCACAGCCACACTCAGCTCCAGATCTTGTTTTTCCTGCTGTATGGAGCTTCTCCATCTTCGACTGCAAAGAATATACTCATCCTGATTTCCGTATTGACCATCTGGTGATGTCCACGTGTAGAGTTGTCTCTAGTGTTTTTGGAGGAGGGTCTTTGCTATGACCAGTGTGTTCTCCTGGCAAAACTCTGTTAACTTTTGCCCTGCTTAATTTTGTTATCCAAGGCCAAACTTGCCTGTTACTCCAGGTGTCTCTTGACGTCCTACTTTTGCATTCCAGTCCCCTATGATGAAAAGGACATCTATTTTTTTTGGCTAGTTCTAGAAGGTCTGTAGGTCTTCTAGGAACCGGTCAACTTCAGCCTCTTCAGCATCAGTGGTCGGGGCCTATGACTACTGTGATGTTGGATGGTTTGCCTTGGAAGCGAACTGAGATCATTCTGTGGTTTCTGAGCCTGCACCTAGACACTGCATGTTGGCCTCCCATTTACTGTGAAGGCTACTCCATTTCTTCTAAGGAACTGTTGCCCACAGTGGCCATCTGAATTAAATTGGCTCATTCCCATCCATTTTAGTTCACTGATTCCTAAGACATCAATGTTCAGTAAAGATGTGACACTAGAAGATGAGCCCCAAGTCGGAAGGTGTCCAATATGCTGCGGAAGAGCAGAGGGCAATGACTAATAGCTCCAGAAAGAACCAAGTGACTGGGCCAGAGCAGAAACGACGCTCAGTTGTGGACATATCTGGTGGTGAAAGTAAAGTCCAGTGCGGTAAAGAACAATATTTCACAGAAACCTAGAATGTTAGGTCCATGAATCAAGGTGAACTAGATGTAGTCAAACAGGAGAGTGTTTAATAAAATGTAATAATGAGATGAAGCTGACAGAGAAAATGAAATTTCAAATTAGCCACTAGTGTCCTAAGATCTTGTATAAATTTCTAATGTATCTCTTCTAACTAGAGAAATTGTGAATAAAATAATGGGAATTTTCAGTTTCCAATTCTAAAGAACATATCTAGTTTTTAATCTGAAGGTGGCTTTCTGCCACTGACACAGCAATCATGATGGAGTCATACAGAGAGTAACACAAGCAGCGGTACCCCCTTCATGGGCTGAAAGGAGAAACTGACTTCTGGCAATTACTTGTTTAAAGCAATCCTTCTGATATCAGGGACATCCTGAGTCCTAACACAGTGCAAAACCCATCAACTCCCTTTCTTAAAGATGAAGATAAAGAATCTAAAAATAATGCCAAGGCCGGTTGCTCATAAAGTTCATCTAAACAACTACGGTGAAGAACAGCACATTCACAGAACCCTCATGTGCTGTCAGTGGGACTGTAAATTGGTGCAGTCACTACAGAAAACAGTATAACACTTCCTCAAAAGACTGAAACTCGAACTGCAATATGTGTGTGCTCAGGAATGTCTGACTTTGTGCAACCCCATGGACTGCAGCCCGCCAGGCTCCTCTGTCTATGAGATTCTCCAGGCAAGAATACTGGAGTGGGTTGCCATGCCCTCCTCCAGGGGATCTTCCCGACCCAGGGATCAAACCCTTGTCTGTCTCCTGCATTGGTAGGCGCGTTCCTTACCACTAGTGCCACCTAGGAAGAAGTATAATATGATCCAGCAATTCCTCAATGTGGTATTTTTCCAAAGAAAATAAAAACTACTTAGAAAAGATATATGCATCCCTATGTTTATTACAGCATCATTTACAATAGCCAAGATATCAAATCAACCTAATTATCCATCAATAGATGAATGGAAAGGAAATAAGATATATACACACACACACACATTGGAACATTAATTGGACATAAAGAAGAATGAAACCTTACCATCTGTGACAACATGGATGGACCTAGAAGATTCCATGCTAAGTGAAAAAAGTCAGAGAAAGACAAATATTATGTATGGAATCTAAAAAACAAAACTAACAAAATAGAAGCAGACTCATAGATACAGAGCACAAAGTGGTCTTTGCTAGAGGGGAAGAGGGTAGAGGGATGAAAGAAACAGGTAGGGGAGATTAAGAGGTACAAACTTCTAGCTATACAACACAGAAGTCATGGGACATACTGCATAGCACAGGGAACACAGTCAACAGAGGGTAATGACGCTATAGTGACAGATCATCACTAGACTATCACAGTGATCATTGTGCACTGCGTAAAAATATCAAATCACTATGATGTACACCTGAAACAAACGCAACATTGGAAGACGATTTATACTTCTATTTAAAAAAACTAAAAAGTACATTCAAAAAACGTTGAAGACTTGTTTCTTGATACACTCAAAATTCCAAATATTACATTTGACCTTGTACAAATCTGTGCAAATGTATTATAATTCAGCTAAGAGGTTGGGTTCACATATAGATAGGCTCTTTTAAAGTTTCTCTACTTTAATAATAATGTGACTATTAATGTGGCTTTAATGATAATGTGACTGAGAGAATTCATATTCATTTTAAATAAGAGATTTCTTTTTGGAGCTACTAATGATTTCTATGTGAATTTCAAAAGAAGCAATAAAAACAGTAGTAGACAATAAATTTCCACAAATTCTGACAAAATTGTGTTGACTGTCATTTGTATTACATTTTTAAAAATCAAGTAACATATTAAAAAATAAGTATAAATAAAAATATGCTAGGGCTCAATTTTATAAAATAAGAATTACATAGATACATACTATTAGATATTTTTTAAATCTCAAAGAATATTCCCTGAGTCTATAAGGGGGTGTTACTGTGAAGCACACATTCTGTGATACATATTTCTGAATTTTCACTAAGAGTATGCATTACTTTTGTTTTTAAAACATTCACAATATCCAGAATTCATTCCTGATTTATCACTGTGCAACTTAAGAATCAATCATGCATACTGATGAAAAACACATAAAAAGCAGAATCAGATTTTGTTGCTACACATATTTCCAGAAGACTATTATTATGCAAGAAAGTCAGACAGAACAGCATAAGCACATAAAAATGAGAAGGGGATTCAATGAATGTTAATTTGAAATATTATGCCTGAGGAGATCTGAAAAAAAAAGAAATTGAGGATAAGCATGCTTCAGAAAAAAATAAAAAGGAAAAAAGGAAAATCATTTCTGAAAGAGGCCAAGATGAATAAGCTGAATAAAAGCAAAATGCTAAAACACTCCTTTCTGGGGTAATACCCAAATCTAAAAATGTAAAACATAAATTTTAGCTTTCTCAAATAAAAACAGCACACTGACTAGTTGTAACATATTACCAGTTAAACCAGTAAACAGAAAAGGTTGTTGGGGAACCTGAGGAATAATATTAAAATGATCCTGGCATGGCATCTCCTAGTTAACTTTTATTCATTCCTCAGATGTTGTCTCAAACATTAACTTCCTTAAGTTTTCCAGTTAAAAGCTTTCAGAGCACTGTGTATCTTTATAGCATTTACTATGGTTTATAAATTCATATACTGTATGCGATTTATAAATGACCGCGAATTCTCCCCACCATGTAAGCTCCATCGTGATATGTCTGGGCCTCAAAAGCACTCACTCAATTAGTATTTCCTGGAAATTAATTAATCAGCGTTTGGAATGGATTTGTTTTATTGTTAAGAAGGAAGTCTCCTAAGTCCTTGTTTATGTGCCTGGGGCACAGAAAATGATAACTCATGATGGTTTCATTTTGACTTCAAGGTATATGTACTGCCTTCTCTTGAATCCTTGAATGGCTGGGTAGTGAAACAGTTAAAAGAATCTTAAGCATACAAGGACAAGGCTACAAACTTGGAATTGACTGTCATACAAACAAACTGTGGATCTGTATATACTTTCACTCAGTCTGTCTGAAGACCCATAGTATGGATTTAAAAGGTAGTTCAAAGAGCCTAGAGACTGTGGCAACAAAACAAAGCAAACCTGTCTGGTACATTCAGAGATTAATCCATCAGCTCAAAGCGGAACTTAGCACATGACAGACATCCAGTAAGTACCTGCTGAATGAACTGATGATACAACATGCTGAGATACCTAATTTCACATACTACTACTCATGGCCTCCACTTTTGTGTTATTTTTGATTGGCCCACATCCCAGGGTCCTACAGAATACTTGCTCAACTAGTACTTCTTAATTGAAATGAATTGAAGAAATAAAAAATGATGATATGCAATTATACAGAGGACTTTCCCCCAAGTTTTATTTTAAAATATTTACTATGTTGCTATTTTTCAATTCATTATCAGATGTTAATTCAAATGTTTGGTTCAGTCATCTCTAATTCTGCATCTTTAATGTTTCTCTGTTCATAAATTCTACTAATGTCTCACCTACCAGGTATTAAGCTCACCAAGCAGTAGGCCATGCATTTTTAATTTCACCTTCCTACCTTGCCAACATGGATACTTCCTACCCTCCCAACATGAATAAAATGATACTTTACCAAAATGTGTTTTTAGCAAATGTGTCAGATAAATAAATCAGAGAAATATGAATTGGTACTTTCCTATTAATAACAGCATAAAAGTTTCCTCTGAAATACTTTATCACATATTTTTGTTTATCTTATACAAAAGCAAGGATTTGATTATACATTAACATATGAAATCTAACGATGCTATTTGAATCTATGAAAATCTACCAATATTTATGACACAAGATAAATAGTTTTAGGTACAAACTCTAACTGTGACTTTACAATATGCACCATAAACAGGTTAATAACTATGGAATAGTCAGTAAGTAACACTAGAATTACACTGAGATTCAGATACTTAGATATGCTTAATACATTAACATCCAATAAAAAGTACAGTTGTCCCTGCTTGAACTAGCTAAAACAACAGACATTCTCTGCTAGCATAGTAAGAAAGGTGAAAACTGAAAGTATCTGCATCCATGCAGGTCAGCCATAATGTTCACAGCACGTGGCCTCATACCATGTTGTAAAATAACTGATAGGCACACAAAAATAAAGCTTCAAACTAGCTGCCAAACTAGACTCTAGCTGGCAGAGACAATGTTACTAAAAACAACATTATTTGTGATCAATGAATGCCTCAAACTTAAATACATGATTTTCAAAATAACATTTCTACCATTATTTAAATTTCACAAATAAATCTCAACAGGAACCAGAAAGAATTTTTAAATTCTCCAATTACATTGATATTCCATACAAAGTACGTTTGTATGTTTTCTCAAATAAAGTGTTCAAACAATGGTAAAAATGCCTAATGATCTGCACAGCACTTAATAAGAATATATTCACTCTCCGACTCTCACAAGCAGTGTATTGGCTATTACCCCCATTACATCCCAAACCACAGAGCTTATCAAGTACATATCTGAGCTTGAAACCCAAGTTTCCATTGGTCTACTACTTGACATTTTTTCCATTTTCTAAAATCCTATATGTCTTTATATCTTCCTCTCTGAGGACACCCGTCCCCTCACTTATGTACAGCTTTTATAATCTAGTAATGGATTAAAAAGTCATTGATTGGAATAAAATTTCAATAGGCAATATAATAAATATCTGGTAATGACTTCCCCATTTATAAAACCCTTCCAGACAACAGGTATATGACGAAGGAAATGCAATAAATTTAGACCAAGTAAGAATCACCTACATAAAAAGAAAAAGAATTAAAATTTTTCCCAGTAGTCTATTTCACCTCAAAACTCTTATGATTGAAGAACTCAACATTATATAAGGAGGGCAAATTAAATAAAATTAGGCAGTGGAAAACTGGAGGCATTTACAGAAACATAGGCACTCTCAAAGATCTCTGCAAAATTTCAATGTCAGAGGAAGCCAAATAAAATCTTTAAATGTGAACTTGTAACAATGTCTCATTTTTTGAATATATAATGCTGTTCACTTTAGTTACTTAAAACAAAATGGAAATATAAAGACAGGTGATAATTTCCAAGTGGACCCTTTCCATTTTGTTTCTAAAAAAACTAATTTAAATTCCTGAGGTTACATTTTAAACTATAATAGGTAATAAAAGAAATATTTCAGTCTTACTGTATGAAACATTTCAAAATAGTAACTTTTAGAGCTTAGAAAATAGAAGGAAACATTCATATAAGTTGTAGTTAGTTCATACTTTACCTACCCTCTTTCCTTCTAAATTCTCACACCATTTTACAAATATTGCCAACATGGTTACAGGTTGTAATAAGGAAGGGTATCTATCAATACACCCATAATTTAAAGATAGATGCAAATTATAAAACAGTTTGCCAAGGAAATAAGGAATGATATACTATTAGAAACAGTAAGTTTGATGTATGAGAGTAAACAATTATAATCATCAAGTTGAGATCTGAATACTATACAAAATTAACATAATATACACTTTAAACGGCTTATCTTAACCCATCTGATCAGCATCTATTTTCCTTTAAATATAATTCTTAGATGTGACTACACTAAATGCCACTTTTAAATGGTTATTTTTATGATATGTGAATTTCAGCTCAGAACTATATCTATGTAACACAGAGATAAAATGTAATGTATTATCATTAGATGAATTTATATGTTATATGAACTATGTATGAACTGGAACATATATGTTCCTAAAACCTTCTGAAATTCATCTAATGATAATGGTTCAATCTTCTTGTAAGTACTTAGTGTCGCTATAGTGCCTGGACATTTACTGAAATCCTATAGGCAGCCAGCTTGAAAATGCATGCTGTTTGAAATGATGAGGTTAAAAAATGACAAACAGAAGCATTAATTCCTTCCTATGCCAAAAAGTTTAAAATTTCTCAGTGGATAAAATTAAAGAATTTTGAAACACTCTTCATCTGTTTAGTGGTTAATAAAGAATGCAACACAAAAGGAAACAGCTTACAATACTTAAACTTCAATAAATAAATCAGTATAACAAGCAATGTGACTTGATCACTTTTAAAATTCTTCCTAAATTCCTATTTACTGTTCATTAACACCAACAAATAAAAGCTTATACTTAAATGGAAAAAAACCCATTAATCCTCAGTGAATCATAAAACCAATTCAACTATCACCATCTCATTCATTAAGGTACTTCATTATTATTATTTAATAAAATACTTCTTAAAAATCTTGTGGCGACATTTTTGTGCAATTTCAAGGTCCAATTTTAAGAGCATAAAAATCATAATTAAGTTTCTCTAGAAAAAAATTGTAATAATCACATATTTCATTTTTAATTTAAAGGATCATAAACAAAGTTAACTTAAAATATTAAATATTAATGCATTTAAATTTAATGCAAATTGTAACTATTTTTAACTTAATATTTTAAAATGCATATTTCCTTTAAAAGATGAAAATTTCAGTGCATTTTGGAGCACTAAAGTTAAGGAATTTAAAAAAACATTAAGTGCTAAAGTTACTGTTATAGGCATTTACCACAAATCATTCATCATTTTATTACAAGTATACCTCAATTAACTACATCAAAATATACATATAAACTAAAGTGGAAACGTACATCAACATATTGTATGATAAAGTGTCTCCTTTGTCCATCAGAAAATACAGAAAGGACATATTCACCAGGTTTCCCATGACTCTCTCGCACCAAGAAGTCTCCTTGTTGTTTTAACAGGTCTTGCGCTTCTATTCTGGGAATTGCACCATGGTACCAGTCCTGTTCTGCCAGAGGTTTCTCAAGTACAGGGATCGTATCACAGAACTTAAGCAAATATTGAAAAAAAACACATTAAGTTAGAGAAGATAGCAATTTTTTTCTGGTAGGACTAATAGCAATTATAAATACTTCTTACCTATGTTCCTCCCTTTAATTGACCAATTAAACGTTATCTGAAAAATCTGAAATGTTCATAATCTTTTAATACCTCCTGGAGCACTGATGCTGAAGTGTAATACATACCCTTAAATACTGCAAGATTATTTGTTTTTTCTATCAGACGTAGGTACACACAATATTAGCATTTAGAGTTAGCACTGTGGTCTGAGTCACCATATTATAAAATACATATATTTAAAAATCTTCAATCAGAGGATTATGATGAAATGAGAGTATTATCAGGGGCACTTTTCATAAACAACTTCATTTTCAAAGAAGTAAAAGTTGAATTATATGTTTTTATGGCATTAACTCTTGATCACATGGCTGCCCCCGTCATGGGTTCCAGAAGCACTATGGCTTCCGCTTGCTGCGCCTGCTCATCCTTGCTCCTCCGACTTCCTTAACCATTACCTCTGCCACAGGGCTGGTCCTGATCCTACACAGCAACAACAGACAAAGGCTCAGCTGAAACAGCATCCCTGAAACCACCAAGATGCAATGGCAAACATGCGACAAAAACAAGGCGGGGGGGATACAAGCCATGAGCGCAGCAGGAAGCAAGTCATCCGTTATTTTAGGAGGCCAAATGCTAACAACAAATAGAGGTAACTCAGAGCTGGTTATGTTTCTTTGAAATGTTTCTAATTAATATGTTGATGTATGGCAAAACCAATATAATATTATAAAGTAATTAGCCTCCAATTAAAATAAATAAATTTATATTAAAAAAATAATAGATGAAAGCATACATCTTATGGTTACAAGTAAAAAGTTGTTTGTTTGTTTCTGTTTATCACCCACAGAAACTGAACTGCCCCAGGTCATAGGAACTCTTCATAGGTAAGGCACAGGCACCTTTCTGGTAAATGAGAACTAGCTTGAAGAGAGCCTGCACTGTTTCTGTCACTTAGTGGTTTACTCGCCAAGTCGTGTCTGACTCTTGCAACCCCACGGACTGTAGCCCACCAGGCTCCTTTGTCCATGGGATTTTCCAGGCAAGAATCAGTTCAGTTAAGTTCAGTCGCTCAGTCGTATCCAACTCTTTGCGACCCCATGAATCGCAGCACGCCAGGCCTCCCTGTCCATCACCAACTCCCGGAGTTCACTCAGACTCATGTCCATTGAGTCGGTGATGCCATCCAGCCATCTCATCCTCTGTCATCCCCTTCTCCTCCCACCTTCAATCTTTCCCAGCATCAGGGTCTTTTCAAATGAGCCAGCTCTTCACATCAGGTGGCCGAAGTACTGGAGTGGACTGCCATTTCCTTCTCCAGGGGATCTTCCCAATCCAGGAATCGAACTCAGGTCTCCTGCATTGCACGCAGATTCCTTACTGACTGAGCTATGAGGGAAGCCCTCAAGTTTTATCACTTGAAGAGGCCTAAAATTTACTGGTCAAAGTTCCATTTTATATTAGCCAAAGCCCATCCTACTGACTTAAAAAACTGAGAAATCCCAAACAGAATTTAAAGAAGAGTACACAGTTTGGTTTCTACTTCTACCACCATGTGAGTGCGAATGCTAGTCGCTCAGTCGTGTCCAACTCTTTGTGACCTCATGGACAGCAGCCCACTAGGCTCCTCTGTCCATGGGGTTCTCCAGGCAAGAATACTGTAGTGGGTTGCCATTTCCTTTTCCAGGGGATCTTCCCAACCCAGGGAATGAACCCAGGTCTTCCGCATTGCGGGCAGAGTCTTTACCATCCAAGCCACCAAGGAAGCCCTGCCACTGTGAGATTAATTCTTTAAATACATATATGATGCATCTGTACATGGAAATTGTTTATAAGCTGAATAAGCCTTTTCTTTTGTTAGAATTATGACAAATACTTTACTTTCAAAACAATTTAAATTGTATTCCCAAAATGGGTTTACAATTGAATTATATAAAGAACTAGCCACAACTATGAGAAAAAAAAAATAATTATTTTTTTAAAACAAATGCATAATCCATATGAAATTAATTTTTGTGTATACTGATACTAACAGTTTATAAAGTAGGTGGTCAGAATGATTAAATATTTCTTCTTTAAAATTTTGTCACAATGGATTTCAATATAGAAAACACTAAAACTTTTACTGTTATAGAAATATTTTCAAGTCTCGCCAATGGCGAGTGTTTTATTGATTTTTTTCCTCTGAGAAGAATCAATATAGAAAGAAATTCAGTGTCACTTTTAGGCAAAAAAAACTTTTTATTATTATCTCTTTTTTAAAAGGTCTACATAATAGAAAAGCATCACAAACAAGGATATCATGTGCTTGATTTCCTCTCCTATCAGCCTATCCTCCAAAAGGTTGATTTATTTAGAAGTGGGACAACAAGGACCCTGGGGAATTCATTAAGTCAGAAGGGCATTGGAAATACAAAAGCTCAGCTAACACAGAAATTCATTTAAGCATCTGAAGGTGAGGAATACATTTTGGGGGAAAAAAATCATTCTGAAACATCTAAGTTTGTTTGTTTGTTTTAAAAAGAGAAATAAACGGGAAGGAACTTACAATGGTATTTCATAGGGATTATACTTCTGTTTTTTTGTTTCATAAGGTCTTTTGGGTAGGAAGGAAAACTTCGCCATCTGCCGTTCCTGGCCCTAGACAATACCGTCATGGAACGCAGGCTGAAGTCACTATGGGTATATGTGTGTGTACATGTGAGACATGCATACACAGGAAAAGGCTGTACACAGCCCCTGACTGCATCTATCAAGGTCTTTCAGGAATTTCCCTGGAAACACTGGAAAAAAACATTTTATTAATGTGCTTTCAACTAAATTCTAATACAGCTTTGCAAGCCTGACAGTAACAGAATGAAGGTCGTGCCAGCAATGGAATCCAGCATTCCAAAGGCTTTCATAATGACATCAAAAATGAAAGGAAGCTTTTTACTTCAAACATCACAACTTTCTCAGCCTAAGTGGGGAAAGATTTTTCCTTGTTATCTAAAATTTTTGTCAAAGACATGGGGAAGATGAAGTTTCCATTTTCATATGTGTAGTAACATAACATAATTAACAAGTTACACAATAATAAGACAAGCTTTCCTGATTGACTAGACTAGCTATCTACCTTTTTCCCCAGACCTTATTCTTAAAGAATATTTCAGAAAAAACATACTGAACTTAGTTTGATAAAAAGATGGTTTAAATGAAGAGGCAATGAGGAATCAGCCCAAGAAAATGAAAATTTTTTTCCAGACTTAAGAATGAGGTTATTTTTTTGTCTTAGTCTAATTAAGACTAATTACCAAGAATTTAATGAATATTTGTATGCTTTTATCTCAAACATTTGAGCACAAGATTAGCTCCTTATGAGAAGCAAAGACAACAATGTTTTTTAAAAAAATCAATGTCTGGATTTTACTCAAATTAAGCACCCAAATAAGGAACCATTAAAAAAAAAAAAACTAAAATATAACAGCATCGAAAATATGCAAGTAAACCTCTCAGTGAGTTTGAAACAAGCTAAATAAAATTTCAACACTAACATATGAGTTTTTATGAATTTTTAATAAACATAAAAGTGAACATAATTCTCTTCTAAATCCTTATATAAATTTAGTTATTAGTTTAACAATTGAAGTAAAGAATTATTTCAAACCGAGTGTAATAATATACTATGGTGTCTACAAGTAACTCATAGGATTTTAAACATTTCTAAAAAATTCCATAATGACCCCTTTAATTTTAAAGCTATATATCACTGAGAGATTTTAGGGGCGATTAAGAATCAAATGTCATACAAACAGAAGAAAATCACCAAACACTTGCAAAAGGTGGGAAATACTGGCCTACTGAGTAGGAATCTGAGTTACGCAGTAAAGGCGACTTTCTATGAAAGGGCCATGTAAACACTCTGGATATTTCACCTTCATGACTGTTTGCATTCCTGCTGGACAAACAGGATGTAAAGCAGTGCTTCTATCTTCAACAGGCACAAAGGCCTATCTGTAAATTGACAAATCCTATTTTTTTAGCAATAAAGTAGAATTGATCTTTCTTTCATGCATTGATATCTTATTTTTATCAAAAGCATACTTTACCTAATGTTCACTTTATACTATGAAACTAGAAGCAAAACTCTTATTAACAAATTCCTTAATTAACAATTTTTGTACTTTTTGAGACTTTGAGTTTGTTCAGTCGTTAGGTAATAATACAACTATGATTACCATAATGATTAGGCAGAATTACATGCTGATCAGATTCACATTCTTATACAATTCTTCCCCAAACAATATTAATGTCACTCTTCCCCAAAGATATACAACTTAATCAAACTTGAACATCACCTTACTTCCATGACTTTCCACTTCCTTGACTGCCTGTTTGTGTACCTTCCAGGATGTCTAATAAGAGACCCTATCTCTAGCAAAATATATTTTTTAAAGGTCATTCATTTTTGGTCTCATACTTCTCCAATACCTTCTGATTTCTCCTGACTTTGCTTTCTTCCCTGCTTCTTTAGTTCCTTTACTCAACTTCTTTTTATGAGTAATCGTTCTTTTTTCTCATTATTTTTATCCATTTACTTTTTCCAGTTGTGCCTGTGACTCTCATTCATTCTCTTTCATCTCATCACATTGCTGCCATTTTTTCTACAGCTTTATTTTTTCCAAATCAAACATCCTGACCTGAAGCTCATACAATGTTGCAGAGAAAATGTACCACTGCATCAATAATAACATTTTAGTCCATTAACTGTCTTCAGTGCAAGTGCTATACTACACATCTCAACTAAAACTATTACCAGATCATTCTGATGAATCAGTATGAAATCACAGCTCGGTAAATTTGGAAATTTATCATCAAGTTGGGATTGCCTGTACAGAACACAGTGTCATTCTGACATGATCTGGGTCAAATGCTGTAAGCATCTGAGCAAACACATAAAAGAAGAGGCTTACTCTCTGTGTGGCTTCCTAACTGGCACTAGCGGTGAAGAATCCACCTGCCGGTACAAGCGACAGAAGAGACTTGGGTTCCATCCCTAGTTCAGGAAGCTCCCCTGCAGGAGGGCATGGCAACCCACTCCAGTGTTCTGGCCTGGAGAATCCCATGGACAGAGGAGCCTCGTGGGCTACAGTCCATAGGATAGCAAAGAGTGGGACATGACTGAAGTGACTTAGCACACACACTCTATGTACTGAAATAATAGAAAATAAAGCTTGATAAGAGAGTGAAAAAGTTGGCTTAAAGCTCAACATTCAGAAAACTAAGATCATGGTATCTGTTCCCATCACTTCATGGGAAATAGATGGGGAAACAGTGTCAGACTTTATTTTTGGGGGCTCCAATATCACTGCAGATGGTGACTGCAGCCATGAAATTAAAAGACGCTTACTCCTTCAAAGGAAAGTTATGACCAACCTAGATAGCATATTCAAAAGCAGACATTACTTTGCCAACAAAGGTCCTTCTAGTCAAGGCTATGGTTTTTCCAGCGGTCGTGTATGGATGTGAGAGTTGGACTGTGAAGAAAGCTGAGCGCCAAAGAATTGATGCTTTTGAACTGTGGTGTTGGAGAAGAGTCTTGAGAGTCCCTTGGACTGCAAGGAGATCCAACCAGTCCATTTTGAAGGAGATCAGCCCTGGGATTTCTTTGGAAGGAATGATGCTAAAGCTGAAACTCCAGTACTTTGGCCACCTCAAGTTAAGAGTTGACTCATTGGAATAGACCCTGATGCTGGGAGGGATGGGAGGCAGGAGGAGAAGGGGACGACAGAGGATGAGATGGCTGGATGGCATCACTGACTCGGTGGATGTGAGTCTGAGTGAACTCCGGGAGTTGGTGATGGACAGGGAGGCCTGGCGTGCTGCGATTCATGGGGTCGCAAAGAGTCGGACATGATTGAGTGACTGAACTGACTGAACTGAAAGCTTGATAAGCTCTTCTTAAAAATTATGTATAATACTAGGGATTCAAAACATGTAATTCTGAGAATATTATTTAGTTTTCTTAGACATGACTAGCTACATGGAGAATTCAATCTATTTATGGCAGTGATATGATGTAAGAAGTTTAATTTTTATTTTTCCTATTTCTCATTTTTCTACATGTTACTGTCTGGGATAAATAAATAAATATTAAGTCCTTAAGGATAAAGGAAGACAACCAAGTTTTAAAATACATAATATCTAAGTTGAACTTAACAACATCCCTTGTCAGAGGAAGTACAAGGTTGTTCTGTTGGACTTAAAGAAAGACACTAAAAAACAAGAGCAGTTTTTTATGTTATGAATGAAAATAACTATATTCCCTTATGCCAAAGGTGAAAGCCCAGCATTATAATACCAACATGATAACCAATGTACAACAAACACAACTGAACCATAATTTGCTTATTTTCTAAACAGAAGCAAACAAGCAAATCTTACTTAGTATATAATTATTTATTATGGATGCACATCATTATTTTTGAATATTTTTATTTTCAATCAAGTTCAAAGTAATTCAAAAATTTTAAAAACCTAGATCCAGAAAAATGTTAATTTTAAGGCGACAGAAGAATAATTTAATAATTCTTCTGACATCTAAAGAACAATTATCTGGACCAAAGTGTGCTTTATTTTTATTTTAAATAACGTTTTTCAAAGAGTGCTACTATTATAAATGTGTTCTGTACTCCACTCATCAGTGAACAACTAGTACTCAGAAGGGGCCGTAAGACAGAAGAGATTGTTCAGCCACTTATAACAAAAATTCTGCAGTAAAAAAATGGCTCTGGAGAAAGGGCAGTATTCTTGATATGACTAGAACAGATCTCATCGAATATAATGTGGTTTGAAAGACTTTCAATGGAAATGGACCCTCATGATCGCCTGTAGGCTTTCAGATTATACAACGAACCCTGTCTAACACCCCTGGCCTTGATTTCAGAAGCAGTCTATGAGAAATAGTCCTCAATGCAAATTCATAACCGCCTGAAGCACGAAAGATGCAGGATATGAAGCAGACCTCAGCGCCTGAAGGGACTCAGAATAGGCTATTTAACTCTTTTAGTGCAGTAGAAAAAAAGAAACACCTGCTTGGAGCTGATACAGCGTATTAAAATACTAATCTCACCATAACAGTAAATATTAAACATCTATCATCAGATATTATAGTCTGTTAAAGTCAAATTCACCTATGAGCTAATTATCTGACATTCTTCCTTCCAGCAACATTTCTGATTAAAGTGCTCCATCAGACTGTCTTCACAGAGAGATCTACATTTAGCCACAGTGTAAAAAATGGCAAAATAAGTAGCTATGAGAAGTTCAATGGGAATACTATCATGATTAATCCATTTCCTTTTGTATAATGCAATTAACAGTTTTATCTAAAATTATGCTCTAAGCTCCCAATTTTATATGTTTGAGTAAAAAACCAGCGATTTCATAGTTGTTGCTTTTAGATTTTAAATTAAATATGCTTCCACACTTTAAAAAATAATTTGAATATATACCTCATACCATATGCAAATATTAACTTGCAGTGGATCAAAGACCTATATGTAAAACTACAGAACTCTAGAAGGAAACACAGGTGAGGGTTTGCATGACTTTGCACTAGACAATTTTTTTAGATACAGCACCAAAAGTATGTGCAATGAAAGAAAATTAGATAAATGGACTTTCTCAAAATTAAAAACTTTTGTGTGTCAAGACAATTCCAAGAATGACGGAAAAAAATTTTTAAATTATGTATCTGATAAGGGGCTTGTATTCAGAATATATAAAGAACTCATAACTCAACAATGAAGGAAAATCACCAATTAAAACATATACAGTGGATATGAATAGTCATATCTCCAAAGAATACATACAAGTGACAACAAATCACATTAAAAGATACTTAACATCATCAATTGTCAGGAAAATGCAAATAAAACTACAATAAGATATCATTTCATACCCACTGGGATGCCCATAATTTTAAAAAAATGGAAAAATAAAAAGTGTTGAGATTGTAGAGAACTGGAACACTCAAATAATATGCTTTGCTGGTGCAAATGCAAAATGCTGCGAACACTGTGGAAAACAGTTTGGTAGTTCCTCAGAAATTAAACACAGAATTACCACATGACCCAGCAATTCCCTGGTATATAACTGAAAGAACTGAAAACATACATTCACATAAAAACTTGTATTTGAATGTTCCCTGCAGCTTTATTCATAATAGCCCAAAAGTAGAACAACCTAAATGTCAGCTGATGGATAGGTAAACAATGTCAGATAAACCCACACAAGGAAACACTATTCTCTCATAGAAAGCAATGAAGTTCCAATAAATGCTACACCATGGATGAATCAAGAAGACACTACACGAAGTGAAAGAAACCAGGCAGGAGAAGGCCACATAGCCTGTGACTCCATTTATGGGAAATGTCCAGAAAAGGCAAATCCATAGGATCAAGAATAGATGAGTGATTACCAGAAAATTGAAAAGGGGGGAAATTAAGACCAATTGCTAACAGGAGTTTCTAATTAGGGAGACTGAAAGGCTCTGTATGTATATGATGGTGATGGTTCCACAACAATGAATATGCTAAAACCACTGCGTGTATATGCTGAAATGGTGCGTTTCACATTGTGTGATGTATATCACAAAAAAATAAATTAATTGGCTTAAGTTTGCCATTTTGGCAGGGTTCTTAAAAAGTTTTAAAGAAAAACTCGTTTAGAGTAATTAGAAATTTTCCTTCTTTTACACTACCTTTACCAGACTAGAATACTCAAAAATACTAAACTATGTCAGAAAAAAATTTTAATTATAATTAAATAGCCTCTAAAGTTTATCTTAGACTATCATACTACCTGAAACCTTCACATTCACAGTAAGACAGTAAGACTCAAGACCTCAGTTACCTGTGTAGTTGAGGGGAAAATCTTCTTCAAGTAAACAGGATATTTAACACCTTACAGAAGTAGTTCTGTACCTTTACTCACAGTGCACCAGTGTCATAAAGTGCAGACTATCTCAGTCTTCTTAGTTCATAAGATTTCTGAATAAACCAGGGAATGTCAAAGGGCTCTTAAGTGATGGATATAATGACTGCCTTAATCATGAAGATAAAAACGTGATCAAATGCAAGACAACGTACAGATTCACTAGAATTCTTGATTACAAAGGGAAATTTTCTTAAATGAAACGGGCATTTCATAGCTTCAAGGATGTTGATAAGGTTATTTAAATGTATATATGAATGAGGTACATGCTTTGTGGGAAAGGCACTTCATTTCAGATAAAAGCAGTCAGTAAACACCAAATTTAACCTATATCAATCACTGCCAATTTAGTAATTTTACTTAAGAATAAGGTAAATACCACTTTTAAGTGGAGACAAAACATGTAAATATCTTAAGGCATTTAAAAAGCTATGATTTATATCAACTAATTATGAAGATTGTGTACAGTATATCTGACGTACTTTTGGAGTGCTAACCCCATACAACTTCATCTTAATGAACAAACAGGATTTCTCCTTTGTTTCTAGATGTAAATCAATGTGTCTTAAAGGAAAAGAAAAACCTCTTTCATTCTCTGTTTAAAAAATACTTTAAATATTTCCTTGTAAGAACTGTTTCTTTTTCTTCTAATGTGCTGTGCTTAGTCGCTCAGTCATGCCCGACTCTCTGTGACCCCATGGACTGTAGCCCACCAGGCTCCTTTATCCATGGGGTTCTCCAGGCAAGAATCCTGGAGTGGGTTGCCATGCCCTCTTCCAGAGGATCTTCCCAACCCACGGATTGAATCGAGGTCTCCTGCATTACAAGCAGATTCTTTATCATCTGAGCCACCAGGGAAGCCCTTTTCTTCTAATAAAAATTATCAAAAAAACTCTCCTCATAGAGTCTCTGAAACTTCTCATGAATTCTTAATCAAGTCTCCTATGCCTTACTTTGACTGTCAAATCATAATAAACCAAGTCTTATAAACTACTATTTATCTGTAGAGTTGTAAATTTATGAAAATAAGAGCAGGAGATAAGGCCTGAAAGAGAAGTACTCTGTCATGTGGCTCCTGCACACAATTTTAATTTTCATTTGCTACTTAATGCCACATGAGACGGTCTGCATTAGTTTTCTCCTGTGGATACTTCTGAACGCTGAAAGTGACAATGGCAGCATCAAAGGTTAAAAGATAAGTTGAAAATCTTTTACGCAAAATATATTTTTCTTCCTTTTTTTTAATTAAAATACCTGATGCCTTGCCACAGTTGTGTATAAAAGATTGTTGCTTGAGTGGAATAAATATGGGAATATGTCTAACATATTAAAAAGCGTGCATGCTCAATCGTTAGATCATGTCCAACTCTTTGCAGCCCCGTGGAATTCAGCCCACCAGGCTCCTCTGTCCATGGGATTTCCCAGGCAGAAATACTGGAGTGGGTTGTCATTTCCTCCTCCAGGGGATCTTCCCAACCCAGGGATCAAACCTGTGTCTCCTGCTTGGCAGATGGATTCTTCACCACTGAGGCACCAGGAAAGCCACATATCGAAAAGGAACTATAGCAAATATATCCAAAATGAACAGTGAACTAATCTAAGGTTAGGAAGCACTTTTTTTTAAAATATATGAGTAGGTCACATTGTTTTAGCTAAACTTTTAAAGAACAAGAAATAATATTAAGATATTATGTTGTAGAAACTTGGCAAGATGGGGGGGAAAGCATGTAATTAGTTTGTACTGAATATTGTTTCAACCATCATTCAATAAAATACTATAAAGCTCTATACTGAGAGTGAGGCATGGCTAGAATAAAAAGCTTGATGACTTAGTATTATAGGTAATGAAGCAAAAAAATACTTTATACTTTTATATATAAATGGAATAAGAATATTTTTTTATCTTGCTTGGCTATAGCTGCTATTACTAGGAGTAGTGAATATTCTATACATTACCATGTGCCACGCACAAATTTCAAATGGACTTTAATTTTCCAATTAAAACATTCTTAAAAATATGAACACATATAAAATGATACATTTTTAAAATACATATATAATAATCCCTATTATAAAAATGTTTCACTGTAAAATAATTATATTTATAGTTTTCCTCAATGTTACAAAGTACATAAAATACTGTAAGTACTTATATGCAGTACAGAAAGTCTACAAATCAAATTTATTTCTTTCTTCCTTATTTCACTGTTACATGGGTCTTACTATACACATATCATTAATATACACACAGATTCACATGCACACATAAAGTTAAATTGTCTACTTACCTTTCCATTGATAAATACAAATTTACATGACATTCACTGATACATCAGAAGAAAGCTAGACAATGACTATTTTCAGTAATGTATAGAGTTCATCGTACTTACTGAAGAGCCCAGTGCAGATTTTGGAGATCTAATGATTCCAGCAATTGAGTGACGAATAGACTCAAATCTGGACAGCCTCTCCTTCCTTTCCTGGAGAGATGCAGAAAGAAGCTGTTAGCAGTAGTAAACTGTCGGGTACATACACAGCTACGCTAGGCAATCAGGCATTTATCCGCAGCTTAAGTCCATTCACTCTGTCTTGCAAGTAAATAAAATGCAAGTTTCCTAACATTCCAAGTGATAAGTAATCAAATGCACATGAACTCTGCAGCATTTTATTTGCCTGTTTGCTCAATAAATATCATGATTTGGGAAAAAATAAGAAATAGAAATTCATGAGATAAGAGAAAACAAGAAATGCAAAGAAAACCCACAGAAACATAAGCATTAGCACAAGGCGGGGCAGGGGAGACACAACTAGAAGGAATCAGTCTAACAGAAAATTTCTGACGGTTGTGAGGGATTTTCAAGGAAAAAACGGGAGTAGAGGGGGCAGGAGGAGAATTGTACGGAATGTATTTCTAAACAGCGAATTTCACTTGAGCAGCGTGGAGGTTTCCCAGAGACTGACGTGATGATGAGAACGATGGCAACAGAAAGGACAAGGCAAACCAAGCAGGCAGGGGCCGGCAGCTCTGCCACTAAGGGAGCGCGTCCAGGCTACTATTTGCTACGGGATGCATTTCTGCAGGTCACATACCACAACGGAAGGAAACTCTTCCTTAAAATTTCAAATCCTTAGATCCGTTCTACAGACACAGGTGATGGGAGAGGTAAGAGAGGTTAGGAAAGAAGAGCAGGAAGGAAAGCAACGCTGAGAGCCTGGAGGTGAGAACGACAGCAAAGCGCGTGTGAGCGTAGTAAAAGCACTGACTAATGGTCCCATAGTGACTCCAGTTCCACTGCTGGCAGCAGACAAAGAACAAGGCATCACAGCCAAGCTCTGTACTTCCATGTCTCCCAACAGCAGTGATACTCGACTCGACTCGTTGTGGAAGAATAACCAGAGCAGGCCACAAACAGCATCTTCCGTTTCCTCTCATAGATAAACACCGTTTCCTGCCACGTCAGTAAACACAGGATGTCACGGCATCGCACCATCAGCCTCTGCGGCTGCCTCAGCTGTCCACCCTGAGAGGATGGAGAAGAAAGTGGACACTGGCCCTCGATACCAGAGGTGCACGTCAAAGGGACGACTTCAGTGAGCCAGGCTCCTGCACCTTCCCACACGCAGAAAAGGACTACACTTATTAACATGAGACGTCCACCTTACTTTAATCAGCAGTAATGTACTGATGTTCCAACTACCTGGCTGGTTGCAAAAATTCCTGTCTGTTATGACTCCTCCCTCACCTCTTCAGTGCAATCTCTCGAGACCTATCTGAGGGGCTGTGTCCTGGGCTTAAGTCCTCAACAAGCCCATCGATAAAACCTAATTCCCAAGCTTTAGGTTGTGTGTTTTTGTTTTTCAATTGACACTGTGTCTCCAATACCTATAGTATGTCTCTTTATATAGTAAATATTTTTCGTCACATGCTACCTGGTAAACATCATGCTTCCTGGAATTTAACCTTTGTCTCTCCACTTGCTTATTGCCAGGTTATTTGCTGTTATTCTACGAGTTGTGGTACTGTTAGTTTTTATTATTCTACAAACATATGCCTACTAATACTTTAAAATAATCTTAGGAGATCAATTGAGTCAATGCTCTTAAAATATTAAAGAGAGTAGAATCCCTATGTAGGAGTAGTATGAGAACAGAACCGAAAATTACAGGGAGGTTATGCAGAAAACTAGAATATTCAATGAAGAGATTTAAGTGCTAGAATGTATTTTACTTGCATATGTTTACAGCAATATTCACTGTAATGGTAAAAAACTCTCCTCAAGCTACATCTTGGGCATCGAACCCTACGGAAAGTAAAGAGAACAATTTCTCCCCAAGCCTCTTACTAATGCTAAAGAGAAACATTTTCTTAAAAAGCTATTACTAGAACTGATTCAAATGTATTCTTTTTAATGGCTGGGTAACACTCCAATGTGTATATGTACCACAGCTTTCTTATCCTTTCATCTGCTGATGGGCATCTAGGTTGCTTCCATGTCCTGGCTATTATAAACAGTGTTGCGATGAACAGTGAGGTACATGTGTCTCTTTCAATTCTGGGTTCCTCAGTGTGTATGCCCAGCAGTGGGATTGCTGGGTCATAAGGTAGTTCTAATGAGGTGGATGAAACTGGAGCCTATTATACACAGCGAAGTAAGCCAGAAAGAAAAGCACCAATACAGTATACTAACGCATATATATGGAATTTAGAAAGATGGTAACAATAACCCCGTATATGAGACAGCAAAAGAGACACTGATGTATAGAACAGTCTTTTGGACTCTATGGGAGAGGGAGAGGGTGGGATGATTTGGGAGAATGGCATTGAAATATGTATAATATCATATATGAAATGAGTCGCCAGTCCAGGTTCGATGCATGATACTGGATGCTTGGGGCTGGTGCACTGGGATGACCCAGAGGGACGGTATGGGGAGGGAGGAGGGCGGAGGGTTCAGGATGGGGAACACGTGTATACCTGTGGCAGATTCATTTTGATATATGGCAAAACCAATACAATAGTGTAAAGTTAAATAAAATAAATTAAAAAAAAAAAGCTATTACCAACTAGGTAAGACTAGTAGATAGGTCTAGGTGTGGAATAAAAAAATTGCTTCCCTTATATTAAGTTACACAGCATAATATTGTCTGTATTCAAAGGAATATGATCAGTGAAAGAACCTTTCATTTAAAGATACTCTTCAAATAATGTGGTCTTAAAAAAATGTATTATTAGAAGCAATAAATAGACTAAGTTTTATAAGGAATAATCAAACACGATTCAGTTCAGTCGCTCAGTCATGTCTGACTCTTTGTGACCCCATGAATCACAGCACGCCAGGCCTCCCTGTCCATTACCAACTCCCGGAGTTCACTCAGACTCACATCCATCGAGTCAGTGATGCCATCCAGCCATCTCATCCCTCTGTCGTCCCCTTCTCCTCCTGCCCCCAATCCCTCCCAGCATCAGGGTCTTTTCCAATGAGTCAACTCTTCGCATGAGGTGGCCAAATTATTGGAGTTTCAGCTTTAGCATCATTCCTTCCAAAGAACACCCAGGGCTGATCTCCTTTAGAATGTACTGGTTGGATCTCCTTGCAGTCCAAGGGCCTCTCAAGAGTCTTCTCCAACACCACAGTTCAAAAGCATCAATTCTTCGGCACTCAAACTTTCTTCACAGTCCAACTCTCACATCCATACATGACCACAGGAAAAACCATAGCCTTGACTAGAAGGACCTTTGTTGGCAAAGTAATGTCTCTGCTTTTGAATATGTTATCTAGGTTGGTCATAACTTTTCTTCCAAGGAGTAAGCGTCTTTTAATTTCATGGCTGCAGTCACCATTTGCAGTGATTTTGGAGCTCAGAAAAATAAAGTGTGACACTGTTTCCACTGTTTCCCCATCTATTTCCCATGAAGTGATGGGACTGGATGCCATGATCTTCGTTTTCAAAATGTTGAGCTTTAAGTCAACTTTTTCACTCTCCACTTTCACTTTCATCAAGAGGCTTTAGTTCCTCTTCACTTTCTGCCATAAGGGTGGTGTCATCTGCATATCTGAGGTTATTGAGATTTCTCCCGGCAATCCTGATTCTAGCTTGTGCTTCATCCAGCCCAGCGTTTCTCATGATGTACTCTGCACATAAGTTAAATAAGCAGGGTGACAATATACAGCCTTTACGTACTCCTTTTCCTATTTGGAACTAGTCTGTCGTTCCATGTCCAGTTCTAACTGTCGCTTCCTGACCTGCATATAGGTTTCTCAAGAGGCAGATCAGGTGGTCTGGTATTCCCATCTCTTTAAGAATTTTCCACAGTTTATTGTGATCCACATAGTCAAAGGCTTTGGCATAGTCAATAAAGCAGAAATAGATGTTTTTCTGGAACTCTCTTGCTTTTTCCATGATCCAGTGGATGTTGGCAATTTGATCTCTGGTTCCTCTGCTTTTCTAAAACCAGCTTGAACATCAGGAAGTTCAGGGTTCACATATTGCTGAAGCCTGGCTTGGAGAATTCTGAGTATTACTTTACTAGCGTGTGAGATCAGTGCAATTGTGCGGTAGTTTGAGCATTCTTTGGCATTGCTTTTCTTTGGGATTGGAATGAAAACTGATCTTTTCCAGTCCTGTGGCTTAGAGTTTATAAAACATTTTAACCAGTGTCAGCTCACTTGGTGCCCAGATTTCCACAAATTAACGTGAAATTATTTTACCAAAAGAATTTCTGGTCAGTGTAGCATTACATATCAAGTTTAAATAATCCACCTAACAATACATCAAATTATGCTGATTATTGTATCAATGAATTAAATGGCTACTTTAACAATTAAAATTAAAAAGCTTCTCTTCAGTTACCACGGACAAAGCGTCTAATTTTGCCTGGAGGCCTGCTAAGGCTGGTGATGATTTAACAAGGTAAAGAGATTTCTCCAGATAAACAGGGATCAGTTCTAGCTAAAAGTCCCTCAAAGTGGAGACAGCTGTGGGCCAGTGAAGGAGGGAAAGGAGAGGCAATGTGATGAAGTAATATATGATGTTACCAAATAATATTATGATGAGTAGCCTATAAAAATTCCATAAAGGTATCTAGAAAGAACAGATGCAGTATCAGTTTCACATCTCATTTAAGAACAGCTTTTCATTCCATTAAAATTAAAGCAGAGCTTCTCAATATCCCTCTCAATATATATATACATATATATATAATAACTAAGAGACTTCCATAATAATTAAAAGCCTATCTATGATAACTCTTTCAAAATATTCTGAAAGAAATAATATCTTAATTACAGTTCAAGTAAAACCAAACCTATCCAGTTTCCAAATCACTCTTCACTGAAATTCTCAAATTATAGTAAAATAGGCTCTCAAGTTACCTTCATCTCCTGTCCAAAGGCGAAGATATAAAAGGCAAGTATTGAGGTTTTGCTAAAAATGAACCCCTCTTCCAAATGACAGTCTATACAGATGCTGAAGTAAATTACAAACTAACGACTTGAACCAAAAAGCACGTGCTGCTGCTGCTGCTAAGTCACTTCAGTCGTGTCCGACTCTGTGTGATCCCACAGACGGCAGCTACCAGGCTCCCCTGTCCCTGGGATTCTCCAGGCAAGAACACTAGAGTGGGTTGCCATTTCCTTCTCCAATGCATGAAAGTGAAAAGTGAAAGGGAAGTCTCTCAGTCGTGTCCGACTCTTAGCAACCTCATGGACTGCAGCCTACCAGGCTCCTCCGTCCATGGGATTTTCCAGGCAAGAGTACTGGAGTGGGGTGCCATTGCCTTCTCCGAAAAAGCACGTAACAGGTCTCAAAGCAAGGCTCTTAAAGGAGGCACGATTGGGGGTAGGAGGAGAAGGGAACAACAGAGGATGAGATGGCTGGATGGCATCACCGACTCGATGGACATGAGTTTGAGTGAACTCCGGGAGTTGCTGATGGACAGGGAGGCCTGGCGTGCTGCAACTTATGGGGTTGCAAAGAGTTGGACACTAATGAGAGACTGAACTGAACTGAAGGAAGAAGGAATAAGATTCTTGATGTCAGAAGAGAAATTTGGGCAAACCACTTAACTACTCTGGCTCTTAGGTTTCCATATCAGCAAATAGAAGAACACTGGACTAGACAAAAATATTCATCTTGAAAATTCTGTGACCATTGCTCAACTCCCCAGTCATCTGTACCGCGCTGATCACTAAGGACGCTCTCACAGAAGAGTTGCACTGGATCAGGCTGGCAATCAGAGTTACTCCCCCTGGGGGACTCAGTCACACCTGACAGACGGTGCCCCCAGAACTTGTCCTCAGGAAGGGGGAAAGAACTATGGAGAGAGGTGACACCAGAACACTCTTTGGTTAATAACTGCGCATTCATTGAGGCAGTAACCATGTATTGTTTCTCATAGACGTCTGTAAATAAACTCAATCAAATAACATTCTTAGAAGGAACAATGAAAGGGATTATTCATCCCTGCAGGAACAGTCAGATGTTTATTCAAATCAGCAGGCGGTAAGATTCAAGAAAAAGATAATATTCACAATATTCACTCTCAACCTCCAGGCTGTGTGCCAAATATCTTTGGGACTTCTTATGCAAAGCAGCCATGAAATTTGGAGTGATTTTGTGAGGAATAGCTGCAGGGAAATTACAATGCTAGAGGAGATTGTCTCTCAAAAAAAAATTCTAAACAGTTGATAACTCCATAATGTAAATGAAACACTGCAAATATCAATAAGTCCTTCATAAAAGGAATGGATTTATAAATAAACAAATACCTTAGTCTTTTGCAGATGTTGATCTGCTGGAGAGAATGAAGGACACACAGTTTCTACTCCCATCACAGTACAGAATTTAAGCATTAAAACAGTTTCTAAATGATTTATTCTAGCAATTGGGTTCTTACTGAAGACAAATCATTTTAGAAGTATTTACTGCCTGGGAAACTTGTTCGTCATATTGTTTTTCTTGGATGCTTGCATATTAAGAATATTTATTAAAGTAAAGACAGCAATAGTGAAATTTGCTCAGTTATGTCCGACTCTTTGCGACCTCGTGGACTATACAGTCCATGGAATTCTCCAGACCAGATTACTGGAGTGGGTAGTCTTTCCCTTCTCCAAGGGATCTTCCCAACCCAGGGATCAAACCCAGGACTCCCGTATTGCAGGCGGATTCTTTATCAGCTGAGCCATCAGGAAGGCCCAAGAATACTGGAGTGGGTAGCCTTTCCCTTCTCCAGGGGATCTTCCCAACCCAGGGATCCAACTTAGGTCTCCCGCATTGCAGGTGGATTCCTTACCAGCTGAACCACGGTTCAGTTCAGTTCAGTTCAGTCGCTCAGTCATGTCCGACTCTTTGCGACCCCATGAATCGCAGCACGCCAGGCCTCCCTGTCCATCACCAACTCCCAGAGTTCACTCAAACTCACGTCCATCGAGTCGGTGATGCCATCCAGCCATCTCATCCTCTGTCGTCCCCTTCTCCTCCTGCCCCCAATCCCTCCAAGTATCAGGGTCTTTTCCAATGAGTTAACTCTTCACATGAGATGACCAAAGTACTGGAGTTTCAGTCTCAGCATCAGTCCTTCCAATGAACACCCAGGGCTGATCTCCTTTAGAATGGAATGGTTGGATCTCCTTGCAGTCCAAGGGACTCGCAAGAGTCTTCTCCAGCACCACAGTTCAAAAGCATCAATTCTTTGGCACTCAACTTTCTTCACAGTCCAACTCTCACATCCATACATGACCACTGGAAAAACCATAGCCTTGACTAGACGAACCTTGTTGGCAAAGTAATGTCTTTGCTTTTGAATATGCTATCTAGGTTGGTCATAACTTTCCTTCCAAGGAGTAAGAGTCTTTTAATTTCATGGCTGCAGTCACCATCTGCAGTGATTTTGGAGCCCAAAAAAATAAAGTCTGATACTGTTTCCACTGTTTCCCCATTTATTTCCCTTGAAGTGATGGGACCAGATGCCATGATCTTTGTTTTCTGACTGTTGAGCTTTAAGCCAACTTTTTCACTCTCCACTTTCACTTTCATCAAGAGGGTTTTTAGTTCCTCTTCACTTTCTGCCATAAGGGTGGTGTCATCTGTGTATCTGAGGTTACTGATATTTCTCCAGGCAATCTACAAGGGAAGCCCAAAAAAAGAGAAAGACAACCCCCTTGCTAAGTGAAGCATTTTCACTTTTTGAAATAATGAAATAGGAAACTAAATGCACAAAAGGAAATGCTTGAATGATTAAGATTTTGTCTTAAAATAACAATGCTGAAGAAATCTATGGTATAATAGAATGGGGTTCAGCGAAACCCAGGCTGTAAAGCTCCCCAGCATACTGTCTGCTTTCCTGACTCTGTATCCTCTTAAATAAGGTGATTTCTCCTCTAGGGAAACAAATCCCAAGCGTCAGGCTGTAATCAGCTCCCTTCCTGTTCAATATCTAAACATAATTTGTGTTCCATGGAGCTTTCCTCAAGTGTAGGAACAAATATCCATTGTAGTTTTTTTATAAAGTACCCAGAAGTGCAAGATGCACACCAACCAGTTTCCTTTTGAGGACCTCACTGACTCAATTTACATACAGATAGATTTTGCTCAGTAAGCAACTGTGCATTTCAGTAACTTAAAAAAGTACACTATTATGAATTAAATTATTAAGACATCTTAACTGAAATTCTGCTATTAAAATAAATAAGGGACATAATAATAAGATCATACATTTATTCCCTTTGCTTAAACTAACAAATTATGAAACATATATGTTATAATGTATAGACTATATAGAGAATGAAAGTGTTACTTCATTTGAGGTCCCTATGTCTAGTAATCAAGGCACTTTACCAACTTCAGCCTCACCCTCACCAACTCCCAAGCTCATTATTATATTTAACAAACTGCTTTGATCAGGCCAAAACCATCCCTTTGTCACTAACTGTGTAAGCGGCACGTGCCTCTCCCAGCGGCTTCCTTCTCTCTCTTCCTCTACCCTCTCTGTCTCCCGTTTCCCTTCTTTCCTCCCATCTGTCTCCCAGGTCACAGTGAGAGCTTATAAACTTTAGCCATCATTATTTGGGTTTTACTAATACTAACAAGGACATGTGGGCAGTTCCCATCTTTTGGCTGTTGTGAATAGTGCTGTAATGAACATTCATACAAACATACTTGAGTATCTGTTTTCAACTCTTTTAGGGATTTATATAGGAATGGAATTGCTGGGTCATATGGCAGATCCAACCAGTCAATCCTAAAGGAGATCAGTCCTGAATATTCATTGGTCGCTGAAGTCACGTGATGTGAAGAACTGGCTCATTTGAAAAGACCCTGATGCTGGGAAAGATTGAAGGTGGGAGGAGAAGGGGACGACAGAGGATGAGATGGGTGGATGGCATCACCCACTCAATGGCATGAGTTTGAGTGAACTCCAGGAGTTAGTGGTGGACAGGGAGGCCTGGCGTGCTGCGATTCATGGGGTCGCAAAGAGTCAGACACAACTGAACAACTGAACTGACTGAAGTGAATCTGCCTGCAGTGCAGGAGACCTGGGTTCAATCCCTGGGTTAGGAAGATCCCCTGGAGGAAGGAAAGGTTACCCACTCCAGTATTCTGGCCTAGAGAATTCCAAGGATGGTATAGTCCATGGGATCGCAGAGTCGTACATGACTGAGTGACTTTCACTTCCATGTCCTATGCATTGTTCTATCTGTGGAAGTTACAATGGCTAATGGAGCTTATATTTTAATGCTTTTGAGTTGAGAACGTTTACACGTAATATCATCACTACTATAGCCATTCTAAAAACAGATATGCTTATTTTTCTTGAGTAAACTCAAGAAATTTACTCCGTTAATTTTACTCAGTCAACAAAAATTGTAATGTCATTTTGGCCTTTCAGAACACATACTCCTGATTTTAGGTTGGTCATAGGAAAAAATAAAGGGAGACAGCCTGGTGGCAATTCTATATTTTAACTTTCAGAGGAACTGCCAAACTGGTTGACCCATTTTACACTCCCACCAACAATGTATGAGGCTTCTAAATTTTTCACATCCTCGCCAACACTTGTTATTTCTGTTTTTCTGATTATAAACATCCCAGTGATTGTAAAGTGCTGCTTGCCTTCATTTTTTTTAAGGATACTTTCACTGAAGATAGAAGTCAAAGTTGAGGCTTTTTTTTTCTTTTGTTCCAGCGCTTTGCGTTCTGGTCTCCATTGTTCCTCGTATGAAGTCAGCAAGAATTCATGTCATTATTCCCCTGTACATAATGCTTATTTTTATCTGATTGCGTTGTAATCAACTAGGATATAAGTACATGTAAATTTTTCTTTTAACTATTCTTTTTGGGGTCTGTTAAATATCCTGGACTTCTGGATTGAAAGTGTTAGAAAACACAACCATGTCTGTTCAAATACGTTTCTACTCCCATCTCTCTCTCCTTTCTTAAATTCTAATTATTAAACATGTATGTTAGTCCTTTTGATATTACCCCATGATCTCAAATACTCAGTTGTCTATTTTTATCTTTTTGCTTCATTCTAAATGCTCTCTATCACCTGTCTTCACAGCTCACTGTAATTGTCCTGTGTCTAGTCTACTGACAAGTCCAGCTAATGAATTTCTCAGTTCTGATAAATTTTTCATTCTAGAATTTCCATGTTTATAGCATCCACACTGCTGCTGAACTGCTCCATACACACTGTATATCTTTTCACACACATTGTATATCTTTTCTTAGACCCCTAAGCATTTTCATAAGCTATCCTAAAAGACACTAACAATACAGTGCCATCCCTAAGTCTGCTTATTTTCTGAGCTGTAGGTCACATTTCTTACTTTTTAGTGGCCATACAATGTTTAACAGATGGTTTCTACTAAAAAAAAAAAAAAAAAAGCAGAATCTGAATTCTATATGTTTACCTCAAGAAAGAGGCACACATACTCTTTTTTCCTTTCAGGATGCTAGAATTGGGGCTGTAGTTAATAAGCTGGGCTTGTCCTCTGCTACTGCTTTGGTTTGAATTAATCCATCACCAGCTTCAAATATTTGGGGCTAGATCAAGTTTTTCTTCCAGAGAAGGCAATGGCACCCCACTCTAGTACTCTTGCCTGGAAACTCCCATGGACGGAGGAGCCTGGTAGGCTGCAGTCCATGGGGTCGCGAAGAGTCGGACACGACTGAGTGACTTCACTTTCACTTTTCACTTCCATACATTGGAGAAGGAAACGGCAACCCACTCTAGTGTTCTTGCCTGGAGAATCCCAAGGACAGGGGAGCCTGGTGGGCTGCCGTCTATGGGGTCACACAGAGTCGGGCGTGACTGAAGTGACTTAGCAGGAGCAGCAGCAAGTTTTTCTTCAGCTACGGATGGAATCTGAACTGTGGCCAGATTCCAGCAGGCTCTTTGGCAGGGGTGAGGGGGGCAGAAGGCAGGCTCTGGGGAGCTCTCTTTCCTCCCCAGGCTCACCCACTACATTATATCTAAGATAACTTTCTACCTTCTCTAGCCTTTAGAAGGCCACTGCTCCCAACTCTGTGAAGACCCACAAGTCCCTGCAGAGAATCCACCTGAGAGAGGGTTCCAACATTCTTTTGTCAGTAAAAACCCAGAGGGCTCAGTCCTCCTGCCTCTAACCTCAAACAGCCACCCCACGCCCCCCAGACAATACTGCAACACTTTTTACATGTGAGGAGGATGTCACTCGGGATATCTTTCTCAAGCGTTCATCTCTGATTCCCTGCTGAACTCAGCGAAGACGTGAGCAGATCAGAAGCGGCCTCATTCTGTGGGGAGGGCTCCCCCAGATTCTAATCTGTCCCGCAAGCCTACACTGCTATCACCAGTTTGGTTAAAGCTTGTTCAGTTGATTTCTCCTTATTCCTTTCAGTGGAACTTTCTTCTTATCACACAGCTCCACCCAGGATGGAGGAAATCATAGGTCTTTTTTTTTTCCCCCCTAAAAAAGCTTGTCACTTTCTGGATTTTGGTTCATTAAGGTTTCCTTCTGTCCTCAGATCTCTGATGAGTCTTTTTTTTTTAACTATTCTTTTGTACCGTATTCTCTGATAAGTAACCTACTAGTCATCATTTATCTTTATTCACAAATCAAGAAAATAAAAAGACATACTTTAAGGGTCTTCAGTAAGAAGTCATTAATTTATCAAAAGTTACAGACTTGAATTTAACTACTATTTTCTAAAGCAGTCAATTATCACAGAAGGCCTTTAAAGATTACATTTCTCAGAAAACTATTTAAAGGGTTAACGTCCAGACTTCTCAGAAATTTTGATTGCTATTCTGTTTTGGTTTTCTTTTGTTGATTGCTTTTGGGAGGTAAGGGAGATGAAGTTTATTGGCCTTGTATTTGCTGTAGACCTCACAAGGATACTATAAAGACTACTGTGCAACATATTTCATTTCTTGTAAAAGGCTTTAAGTTTCCAACTTTATCTGAGAAGTTTCATGAATGGAAACATACTGTTTGATAGTCTCATACTGCACATGTATCAATAATCCTCTTATCTGTTCAGAGCTCCTTTTGTAACTAGAACTGAGAACATTTCAAGTTTCAAGGCCTCAGTCAAGACTTTATTAGAATGGAATCAGAAACAGCAGGACTCAAAAGAGAATCCTGACTTAAAAAAGAGAAAATCATAAATTTTAAAGAAAGGAAATGTGGTATGTATAATGTTACCCTTGCATTATCAGCAAATAAAATACAACCAGGAAACCTGTTTTAGAAGGAAGCAAACTAGGTTCTAAGCGTCTGTCTCAGCCTCAGCCCTCCTGAGATAATACCACACTGCAGCATCGTGGCACCACCACGGGGAGTGAAGTCGATACGATAACAGGCACAACTGAGAAACCAGGGCACATGCCTGACGACACGATTCGGAATCTCTGGACATATCCAGAAATCTGAGGGGAAAAATGCTCTATTTTGCCTTAACTAATCTGCCATAGTTGACTGCTATTATGGAATGAATACAGTAGGCTTTCTTAGAATATCCATGAATAATTAAAGATTACTAATCAATAATTACAACTATCACAAATGTCACTAACAAAATAACGCACTAACATTTTTAACGTTTTGGACATATGTTAACTTCTAACAGGAAAATGAATATTTTAGTATTGAAATGCATCAACATAAATGTCAAAATTCTTTGCAAAATAAACATTTACTATGTTGTGGTGCTCCTTCTTACTGATTCCCATTAGTTGAACAGTTTCAGCACATGACACACGAAACACCTGCCCAATGTGTTGGTGAAAACCCCAGTGTAGATGGTTATTAATAGATATTATATTGCAAAAGGTTTAGTAACTGCACAGATTTTAGAACTGCTCAGTTAAACAAATATTTAAGCAGATTTCTTAATGCAACATGTCTCAGAGCCTCAGTAATGTACTTTTTTGGGGGAAAATATTATTCAACAAAATTCACCTCAAGAAATGATGTCATGAGGATTTCATTAAAGGTAGTAGGAGAGAAAACATTCTCTTCCACTTTACATTAGTCACGGCTTTTCCTGGACATGATCCTCACATGTAACAGGTCCAAATTAACGAATTTCAGTTTGTCTCTTTCTGGCCACAAGCACCTACCCCACTGGTGTGCTTTTAACTAGATCCACTAAAACCATGTTTCAACTTCACTGAAGCCCTAAGGCTTTGAGTCTCCGAATTTCTTCCACTCCATCACCTTCTCTTTTGTTCTCTTCCTCACTGAGATGACCATGACGCCTCACTCCACTGACACTCACCATATTCTCAATTCCCTTGCTCTCCAGTCTCTTAGTTGTCCCCACACAGCAAACCCCAACCATGGACAAATCCAACTTTCTGCTCTCTCTGAGCTAACATTTGGCAACCCACCACTGTTGAGAGAGTCACATGATGATTGCTTCAAATGGGCCCTAAATATCTGACATACGATGGCATTTCGCTGGTCAACTCACTTAACACTCCCACTTCCACTGTCCACCCTTTCCTACTTTCTGTGTCTAAACCACCTTGATCTACCCTCCCCTGCCTCTTTAGAAAGAAACTACAAGGCAGAAACCCCTTCAGCATCCCTTTTCACGCCCACAAACGTATTCCTTCCCCTCCCATTCTAATCCCGTCCCCATGTGGACACATGGAGCTGTCTCTCTCCCACCAAGGATGACCATTCTACTTGTACTTCCTGCCTTTCTGCCCTCCCAAGGACTTTACACCTTTAAACACCTAACAGACGTCTCTGTGATGCACTGTCCCACTGACTTTCATATTTAAGTTGCTCTCATAGGGAAACAAGAAGAGTTAGGAGGGGAGAAAGGAGGAAGAGAGCAATGGAGAGAGGAGACGATGAACCTTTCCCCTTAACCACATACTCTGCTCCATTTATTGTGTGCTCTTCACAAAAGGGGAAAAAAAAATCCCTAGAAGAGTTACCTATGTCAGCTAGAAATCTTGGGACCAAGTCTCTGTTTCTAAGTAACAGGTATTAATCTGTTTAAATTAATAAAGCACTCATTATATTTACTGGTATTTTCAGAAATTCATTCACTGTTTCACCACCCAGCAACAGGCAGAGAAGAATCAATAAGAAAAAAGAGACACCAAACTACTAGCCTAGAATACTCAATGTGCAGCTCCAAATATCATACTTGTAAATCAGGAAGCACTCTGATTAGGTATCACCATACAAGCCACAGTTCTCATTTGAAAAATAAGAGTGGGTATGCACTAACTAACCGTACCAATGGTCTCACAAAGTTATTAAAGTATAATGGTATATGTGAACACAATGTACATAATGGTATAATAATTCTAAATAATTAAAATTATATTTTTATTAAGCAAAATTATTACATTGGAGAAAAAGTTTAGAGATACGAGAATCTGAACATCCCGTAATCCCCTTATTCCTACTGAGTTCTCCATGGATTTTATAATTAGCATTGTCTATTTCTGTCTTTATAGAGGATACCTTAATTTATACCTATTGGAAATGCTCATAGACAAGATTATGACAAAGAAAGTATAGTCTAGAACTGCTAGCAGCTTGAGGAAAAAACACTATACCGCTGAATACAGAGTTGACTAAGCCCTTAAATAAAAAAGCCTCTCCAAGAAGGTTTCCTGTAGTTACCTCATGCAGAGCAAAACTTCATGAAGATTCTAATAAAAGTACCTGAAAAGTTATGGTCTTTAAATTTTTATTCCTGATGACAACATTCCCCACAGCATTCTTTTGGCTGTGATTACATTCTACCTATCTCAATATACAACTAGAGGCAAAAAGTGATTGGTTCAATTGGAAGTGGCGGCCCTAAAAGTTGAGAGGCTGTATTTTTTTAAATCATAGCCAAAGTGAACATCAACTGTCTTGACTAAACTTCCCTAGGTTTGCATGACCTACATATCTTAGAAAGCACGGCTTTTAAAGGCACCTTGATTGTTCTACACTATCTTCATTTCTTAGTCAAACTGGCATTCCTATTTCAAGATATATATTCAAACCATTTTCTCCTTGCCAAGCATTAACTTCCTACCTTATAAGTAGCTTCAGTGTGTTTTATCTGAGATTCAAAATAGTTTATAGAGAAGAAAAGTTTCCTATAAAATGGGAGGAAAGCTGATACAAATACATATAAAGACTGGTAGTACTTAGATGAATTCACAACTTCTCAGGATGGGTAAGAAAAAGAGGAAGTGGTTTACAGTCTATCTAGGTCTAATTTAACATGAATAGCTATGCTCAAAGGCACATACCAAGCTCAGCAGAAATATATATATATGTATGCTGCTACTGCTGCTAAGGCAAGAGTACTGGGGTGGGTTGCCGTTTCCTTCTCCAATGCATGAAAGTGAAAAGTCAAAGTGAAGTCGCTCAGTCGTGTCCAACTCTTAGCGACCCCATGGACAGTAGCCCACCAGGCTCCTCCGCCCATGGGATTTTCCAGGCAAGAGTACTGGAGTGGGGTGCCACTGCCTTCTATGTATGTGTGTGTGTGTGTATATATATATATATGTATGTGTGTGTATATACACTCAAGAGAACAAGAATAATACTGTATAGATGTGTTTAATTCTAATCACATTTTCATGGCCTTAGACACAGCAAAAATTTTTCCAGAGCCTCAAAATGCCATTTAGCCATATTCAAATAAGCTTCTCAGAAGACAAAATTTATCCCTCAGAAAGCATTTTAAACCCGCTTAGTTCATGATAAGCTCACAATTCACATTTAAAATTCAAAGAGCATAAAGAACTTTATCTCTAACAGATATGAACCTGAAAGAAGACAGGTACTGCTTTTTCTAATCTTCAATATAAGATTAAAATATCAATGATTTCCTTGGCCATAGAAGTAACTGAAACTGCACATTAATTTGCAGTATTTCTAATTCAGAATACTTTTGCATAGCTATACTTTATTCCAATCAAAAACCCAATTTTTATCAGTACTACTCAATAATATCTATAGAACTGACTGACAGAAACATAATATTTTCATTTGAAATAATACCAAGAAAAATAACTCAATAAAGGATGAATCTTAATTAAACAATAATCCTCTTTATCAAAGGATAAAGAAAAAAGATTATCTTACTAAAAAGTTTTTTTTTAATTCTAAAATGGAGTTTGGAATTTTCCTCTCATTAAAAAATAAAATACAAGCAATGAAATAACCGACCAGAAGCCATATGAAAGCATTATGAAAAGTACCCTAGCCTATGTTCTTTTTGCTTCATGTGATAAAACAGATGAGTTAATGGAGGAAAATTGTATAAGGACAGCAGATAATCAGGAAGCACTCTGTCAATGGAGGAAAGACCAGAAACACCCACAATGATCAACCTCAACACTGGGATAGCGGTACAACTAAAACACTCTTATTCTCCACAGATCACCATGCTATGTTTTCCTTCCCTCTGAAACTTAGCCACCTGAGAGTTGGATAGAAAAAGGGAAAAAGTCAACCACGTGCCCATGTGCCCCTGTCCCTTGTTGTCTACTTGCCCGCACGTCACTGACCTTTGACCCGCCCCCACACGACCTCAGCGCTGCTAGACTTGCGGGCACTGCGGCGCTCCCTTCTGACGATGCCCGTCTCTCCCTGCTTCAGTGACATCGTCGCCTCTTGATTTTCTCCATCTGTCAGCCTGATGCACCTCATTCGTGTGTGTGTCTGTGTGTGTGTCTGTCTGACATGTGCTCAGTCACGTCTGACTCCCTGCGACCCCACGGACTGTATAGCCTACCAGGTTACTCTGTCTGGTTGATCCACCTCATTCCTGTGTGTGTGTGTGTGTGTGCATGTCTGTGTGTATCTGTGTGTCTGTCTGTGTGCGTGCTCAATCAACGTCTGACTCCTTGCGACCCCACGGACTGTAGCCTGCCAGGTTACTCTGTCTGGTTGATCCACCTCATTCCTGTGTGTGTGTGTGTGCACGTCTGTGTGTGTCTGTGTGTGTGTGTCTCTGTGTCGTGTGTGTGCTCAGTCACGTCTGACTCCCTGTGACCCACGGACTGTGCCAGGTTACTCTGTCTGGTTGATCCACCTCATTCCCGTGTGTGTGTGTCTGTGTGTGCTCAGTCACGTCTGACTCCTTGAGACCCCATGGATGGTAGCCCGCCAGGCTCCTGGGTTCATGCAGTGTCCCAGGCAGGTACCCTGGAGTGGCTCGCCGTCCCCTACACAGGGGATCTTTCCAGCCCTCCCTGATGTGTCTCCTGCACGGCAGGCAGCTTCTTCCCCAGTGCGCCACCCGGAAAGCCCTTATTACGCATCCCTTGTCTCCGCCTGGCCCTCAACACCAGTCACTCAACATTCCCCTCTGTGGCCCTCCTCTCCTGCCCCACAGTCAAACACAGTTATCTCCATCACTTCACTTATAAACTGCGTGCTGAGGATTCCCAACAGCCACATTTGCAGCCTGACCTCCAACTAGCACTCGCCATCCTTCACCCAGTCCAATCTGTTGTCCTTCTGTTCCGACGACCCTCACGTTTTGCGGCGAGCACCACCAATGACAGAACTCCCAAGGCAGAACTCTGGAGGGCAATCTTGGTACTGCTGCTCCCTCATATCCATCTCCCATCAGTTACCAAATTCCAAAGTCTGTATCTATAAAATACCTCCAAAACTGGCCCCAGGGACTCCCTGGCAGTCCAGGGGTTACAATTCCACGCCTCCACTGCAGGGGACACAGGTTCAATCCCCTGGTCGAGGAACTAAGATCCTGCACACGGCGCAGCACAGACAAAAAACAAAGACAGATTTAAACATCAGCCCCTTTCTTTCGGTACTCCCTGATTCGATTTAGTTCAGCACCAGCCTTCCTGGCCTGGATAGTTCTTTGCTCCTGTTCGCTACGAAACCCCGGAGTCCTCTTTGTGAAAAGGTAAGCCAGATCGATTCACTCTGCAGCTTACTGTCTTGAATGGCTCCTGCACTGTGGTCACCATAAAACCCCAGTTCACACACAAAGGTTTTTCCATAGTTTAAGCTCCGACATAATATCCAATATCATTTCTCTCCACTTAACTTTTCATACCCATAATGTGGTCATATATAAATACTGAAGATTTAGAACACACCATATTTTCTCTTACCCGAGTAATACATGATACCTCTCCCTTTTCCTGAAAAACTATTCCAATTTTCTGTCTTCTGGCCTGTCCAGCCCCGTGTCTTCTTCAGACACAAAGCAGACCTTCACCTGGAGGACTGAAGCTCTAAATCTAGGACATCGTCTTATGTTCTCTGATGGGACCCAGGCTTAACCCTCATCAAACTCCCCATACTCTTGTCATAATGATCTGCTAACCTGTCTTTTGCTCAACTCTGAGCTCCTTGCAGACAAAGACTTAACCTCACTCAGCTTTGTATTCAAAGGTGAGACAGTGCGTGTGGCATATGAACTTCCCCAAATGGCCTCAATAGTACCTCCATCACGCGCACCCTTCTTACCATAAAGACTCTGACTCCACTTTCTTGGGAAGTGGGGCATATGTCCTCTCCTCGAGATTCTGGGTGAGTACGTGACTATGGTGAAGGGACACGACGTGACGGCTGAGCCCAGGTCCCACAACCAGCTTCCTTCTGGTTTTCTCAGAACACATACTCTGGAACTTAGCCACCTCAAGCTGTAACAAAACTCAAGCAACCCACAGACAGACCCACAGGAGATAAACAGAGCTCAGTTGAGCCTGGAGCCAGCAGTACCCAAACTGTAAATCATGGGACTGAACCACTTAGGAGGTGGAGCGGAAGGCGTCTAGTCCAAGTGTTCCAGTTATGGCACATGGAAGAGAGATAAGCCTTCTGCACTGAATTCTTCCCAAACAGAGATTCATGAACAAATAAAATGACGGAGTGTTTCAAGCCTTTAAGCTTTGCAGTGATCTGTTACATAGGAACAGAAAATCAGAATAGTGCCTGCCAGAGTACACACACACACACACACACACACACACATGAGTTTACACATGAACAGCACATAGTCACACACATACATAAAATCTGGTGAATCAGTAAATATGTTCTCTATCAATTTTACTACGTAAGTTAGATTTGGTGGATAGAGGAGAGAATTTCCAAGTATTTTAAATGGACAATTAAACTATCTCAGCTTTTTTTACCATTAAAAAACTGACAATCAAATACAAGGAATATATATGCCCTTGTAACCATCCCCCAAGTCAAGAAATAGAGCCCTGCTAAATACTGCAGGCGGCTTCCATTCGACGCGCCCCAGGCGCAACCACCACCCGCATGCCTCCCTCCGAGGTTACCACTATCCTGCTGTGCATAACAAATCACTCACCTGCATGACTGTTAGTCTTTGGTGTGCATCCCTAGAAAAGATAGTTTTGGTTTGGGGCATTTTTTAAATTTTATTTAAGGTACCTTTAAGCACCTTTTATTCGATAGGTTCCCTCTCTGTCCCTATATTTTACTTACAATTTAGCTGTTTAAAGACCCAGCCATAGGATTCAGGGTTCACAGCATGGGATTGCATGATTCCACACTCCAGGGGCAGTCTGGCATGTCCTCTGTCCTCTTTTCTACAAATTAGCAGCTGGGATCAGAGGCTAAATCAGACTTGGGTTTAACATCTTCAGTGAAAGCATGGTGGTATGTACCAGGAAATAATGTCTGGTTCTCTCTTGCTGTGATGTCAGCAGGGACTGATGCTCAGCGTTTACGTTTACCAGTTCACAGGGTGGTAAATGGTGGTGTTCAAATCCTATCATTCATTTCCCATTTATTAGTTGGAATACGTCTATAAAAAGATGCATCCCCTCATCAAACATTTGGTTAACCATTATTATTATGTAATAACAGTTCATACTTACTTACTCCTTGGAAAGAAAGTTATGACCAACCTAGACAGCATAATAAAAAGCAGAGACATTACTTTGCCAACAAAGGCCCATCTAGCCAAGGCTACGGTTTTTCCAGTGGTCATGTATGGATGTGAGAGTTGGACTGTGAAGAAGGCTGAGCGCCGAAGAATTGATGCTTTTAACTGTGGTGTTGGAGAAGACTCTTGAGAGTCCCTTGGACTGCAATGAGATCCAACCAGTCCATCCTAAAGGAAATCAGTCCTGGGTGTTCATTGGAGGGACTGATGTTGAAGCTGAAACTCCAATACTTTGGCCACCTGATACGAAGAACCGACTCACTGGAAAAGACCCTGATGCTAGGAAAGATTGAAGGTAGGAGGAGGAGGGGACGACAGAGGATGAGATGGCTGGATGGCATCACCGACTCAATGGACATGAGTTTGAGTAAACTCAGGGAGTTTGTGATGGACAGGGAGGCCTGGCGTGCTGCAGTCCATGGGGTTGCCAAGAGTCGGACACGACTGAGAGACTGAACTAAACTGAACTGAATAACTATACTATTATAAAGATAAACTATAATGATTATTTTGTAAAGGTTAACATGAGAAATTGTCTCTAAAATCTTTCATGGAAATATGTTTTCTAATGGTCTTCTGAGATAGAAAATTCCAAAGCTATTACATAAAGTAATAATCCCTGTACCAGAAGAAGGTGTTTTAACTCGGTCCCTACAATTTAATGTACACAGATATTCGTTCTACCATTTACTTATGTTTACTTGTAAAAATTATTCTTCAGAAGTCCATTCCTTTGAATTACAAAAATACAATAGTCTGAAAAAGCTTTTAAAGAATAATCAAAATACATAAATTCAAGACTGGCTGGCACATTATACATATTTCTCATTATTTTAAAGCTTTTACACAAGAGTGAACAAGTAGAAAGTATAATAAAAACTACATCAGCCAATGAACACAATACAACCAGCAAAGTACTCAAGCACACTGAATCATCTTAAGGGAATAGATTCTTAAAAAACTAAATTTAAATAAAACTGTATTTTGAAAGATTCAAATCTGCTATAAATAACTTTGATTATAGAGTTTATCCTGAAATTCTTATGACTTTAACAAAAAGCAATACTACTCAGATAATATTAGGTGTAAAAAGTCAACAAGAACTCATGATTTTGAAATGCATGATGAAGAGAGATTAATGAAACAAAATGGGTTACACAGATGTAACTCTAATCATTTGGCCTAATACTAACCAGAATACTTAAGAGTGTAAAGACAATTCTTTCTTAACCAGTTTTGCTTTTATATAAATAATGCTTATATAAATGCTTATATAAAACTGTTGTTTTATATAAACAATGCTTATATAATCCACGTACAAGTACATGGATTAAATCTCATGTGGCGATCTGGATGACAACTATTACAATTCCATACTTCTGCCTTCAACAGGCAGGTACCAGCTCATGAGGAATCATCTAATAGATACAAACAAGAATGTAATTTCACCAGAATTGCAACATATAGTTCTCTTAAATAAGACATTTGGTGTAGATTTAAATAGAAATCTGTATGGGATACCTACTCTTGATGAGCTAACTGGACTATTCAAGTACATTTATTACATTTAAGCAAATAGAAGTTTCACTTGAGATTTAAACACTATTTTCACTTTCTTCATACTAAGCATAAACTAGGTATACCAGTGAAGAATGTGAATCTTCTCAAACTCCTGGAGTGAGTTGCCATTCCCTTTTCCAGAGGATCTTCTTGATGCAGGGATCAAACCCAGGTCTCCTGCATTGCAGGCAGATTATTTTCCATCTAAGCCACCAGGGAAGCCCTCTGTGCTAGAGGGGAAGTGCTTCTCAAATATAAATAATTAAATACAAATCATGAAAATAAGAAGGGATATTCTACAACATGCAATTACCTCAGGTATAAAAATATTTACTATAATTTTAGACATTGCATTATGAAGTGGACATAATATTCTATGATGATTTACAAACTATTAGTAATAAGCCTACAAATATATTTTTACATACAATTCCCAATTATATGATTTCCTAAATATTAATTGGGGCTTCCCAGGTGGTGCAAGTGCTAAAGAACCTGCCTGCTAATTCAAGAGACCTAAGAGATGTGGGTTCCATCCCTGGGTCAGCAAGATCCCCTGGAGGAGGACATGGCAATCCACTTCAGTATTCTTGCCTGGAGAAGCCCATGGACAAAGGGGCCTGGCAGGCTACAGTCCATACACCTGCGCAGAGACTTGACTGAGGCAACTTAGCATGCAAATATTCACTACCATTGCCCCACTACTGATGAATATTTATTATGGCACATAATATTAAAAATAAATGTCAAAAATCTAAAACTTTACTTAGAAACTGCCTTTTTGAAAAAGAAACCTAAAAAGAAGTTCTTAATATTTTTGCCATAAAAGCAATAAAAGGGCAAAAATAATACTTATCAGAGATACCACATTGGCTGGCACATTTTTCTGTAAAGGGCTAGACAGGAGATATTTTAGGTTCCTGGCCCATATGTATCGGTCATCACTACCCAACAAGGCCAATGTTTGTAGCGCTGTATTATGAAAGCTGCTACAGACAATATGCCAAAAAAATTTAGCAAGCCTGTGTTCAATTAAAACTTTATTTATAGACACTGATACCTGATTTCATATAAATTTTACATATCATGAAGTAGTCCTTCTTTTGAAATTTTTTCAATCATTTTGGAGGAGAAGAGGGAGAAGGTGAGAGGAATGGAGAGAGTGGCATGGAAGCATATACACTAACATACGTTAACAAGCAGCCAAGGAGGGTGTGCTGTGAGACCAGTAGACTCAAACTCAAACTCTGGAATAACCCAGAGGGGTGGGAATGGGCAGGGGGTGGGAAGGGACATACGTACACCTATGGTTCATTTATGCTGATGTATGACAGAAACCAAACCAATACTGTAAACCAACCATCAATCAATGAAAAATAAATAAAAATATAAAAACAAGGCTTAGCTCACAAGCCACCCAAACAGACATAGCAGGCCAGATATGACCCCATGGGCCATAATGTGCAACTCCTATTACATCACTTAAATTACAGAAGCTACACAACAGAGGTGATATAAGCAGATGTTAAGAGGACAGGCTCCACAGTCTTGAATGGGGTTGACATGTGACCTCCCTACTCCCAATCTACAGGACTTTGGACGAGTTGCCTAACTCTTCATCAGTTTCCTTCTCTATAAGCTAAGAATAATAATAGTACTGCCTATTAGGAATAATAGGAGCTATCCCACATTGAAGGTCGGGGAGGGCAGCAGTGAGGAGATACCCCTCGTTGAAGGTAAGGAGCAATGGCTGCGCTTTGCTGGAGCAGACCTGAAGAGATAACCCACGCCCAAGGTAAGAGAAACCCAAGTAAGACGGTAGGTGTTGCATGAGGGCATCAGAGGGCAAACACACTGAAACCATACTCACAGAAAACTAGTCAATCTAATCACACTAGGACCACAGCCTTGTCTAACTCAATGAAACTAAGCCATGCCCATGGGGCAACCCAAGACGGGCGGGTCATGGTGGAGAGATTTGACAGAATATGGTTCACTGGAGAAGGGAATGGCAAACCACTTCAGTATTCTTGCCTTGAGAACCCCATGAACACTATGAAAAGGCAAAATGATAGGATACTGAAAGAGGAACTCCCCAGGTCAGTAGGTGCCCAATATGCTACTGGAGATCAGTGGAGAAATAACTCCAGAAAGAATGAAGGGATGGAGCCAAAACAAAAAGAATACCCAGCTGTGTATGTGACTGGTGATAGAAGCAAGGTCAGATGCTGTAAAGAGCAATATTGCATAGGAACCTGGAATGTCAGGTCCATGAATCAAGGCAAATTGGAAGTGGTCAAACAAGACATGGCAAGAGTGAATGTCGACATTCTAGCAATCAGCGAACTGAAATGGACTGGAATGGGTGAATTTAACTCTGATGACCATTATATCTACTACTGCGAGCAGGAATTCCTCAGAAGAAATGGAGTGGCCATCATGGTCAACAAAAGAGTCCGAAATGCAGCACTTGGACGCAATCTCAAAAACGACAGAATGATCTCTGTTGGTTTCCAAGGAAAACCAATTCAATATCACAGTAATACAAGTCTATGCCCCAACCAGTAATGCTGAAGAAGCTGAAGTTGAATGGTTCTATGAAGACCTACAAGACCTTTTAGAACTAACACCCAAAAAAGATGTCCTTTTCATTATAGGGGACTAGAATGCAAAAGTAGGAAGTCAAGAAACACCTGGAGTAACAGGCAAATTTGGCCTTGGAATACGGAATGAAGCAGGGCAAAGACTAATAGAGTTTTGCCAAGAAAACGCACTGGTCATAACAAACACGCTCTTCCAAAAACACAAGAGAAGATTCTATACATGGACATCACCAGATGGTCAACACTGAAATCAGATTGATTATATTCTTTGCAGCCAAAGATGGAGAAGCTCTATACAGTCAGCAAAAACAAGACCAGGAGCTGACTGTGGCTCAGACCATGAACTCCTTATTGCCAAATTCAGACTGAAATTGAAGAAAGTAGAGAAAACCACTAGACCATTCAGGTATGACCTAAATCAAATCCCTTATGATTATACAGTGGAAGTGAGAAATAGATTTAAGGGCCTAGATCTGATAGATAACGTGCCTGATGAACTATGGAATGAGGTTTGTGACACTATACAGGAGACAGGGATCAAGACCATTCCCATAGAAAAGAAATGCAAAAAACCAAAATGGCTGTCTGGGGAGGCCTTACAAATAGCTGTGAAAAGAAGAGAAGTGAAAAGCAAAGAAGAAAAGGAAAGATATAAACATCTGAATGCAGAGTTCCAAAGAATAGCAAGAAGAGATAAGAAAGACTTCCTCAGTGATCAATGCAAAGAAATAGAGGAAAACAACAGAATGGGAAGACTAGGGATCTCTTCAAGAAAATCAGAGATACCAAAGGAACATTTCATGCACAGATGAGCTCGATAAAGGACAGAAATGGTATGGACCTAACAGAAGCAGAAGATATTAAGAAGAGATGGCAAGAATATACAGAAGAACTGCACAAAAAAGATCTTCACGACCCAGATAATCACGATGGTGTGATCACTCACCTAGAGCCAGACATCCTGGAATGTGAAGTCAAGTGGGCCATAGAAAGCATCACTAAGAACAAAGCTAGTGGAGGTGATGGAATTCCAGTTGAGCTATTCCAAATCCTGATAGATGATGCTGTGAAAGTGCTGCACTCAATATGCCAGCAAATTTGAAAACTCAGCAGTGGCCACAGGACTGGAAAAGGTCAGTTTTCATTCCAATCCCAAAGAAAGGCAATGCCAAAGAATGCTCAAACTACCGCACAATTGCACTCATCTCACACGCTAGTAAAGTAATGCTCAAAATTCTCCAAGCCAGGCTTTGGCAATATGTGAATCGTGAACTTCCTGATTTTCAAGCTGGTTTTAGAAAAGGCAGAGGAACCAGAGATCAAATTGCCAACATCTGCTGGATCATGGAAAAAGCAAGAGAGTTCCAGAAAAACATCTATTTCTGCTTCATTGACTATGCCAAAGCCCTTGACTGTGTGGGTCACAATAAACTGTGGAAAATTCTGAAAGAGATGGGAATACCAGACCACCTTGATCTGCCTCTTGAGAAGTTTTTATGCAGGTCAGGAAGCAAGAGTTAGAACTGGACATGGAACAACAGACTGGTTGCAAATAGGAAAAGGAGTTCGTCAAGGCTGTATTTTGTGACCCCATTTATTTAACTTCTATGCAGAGTACATCATGAGAAACGCTGTACTGGAAGAAACTCAAGCTAGAATAAAGATTGCCGGGAGAAATATCAATAACCTCAGATATGCAGATGACACCACCCTTATGGCAGAAAGTGAAGAGGAACTCAAAAGCCTCTTGATGAAAGTGAAAGAGGAGAGTGAAAAAGCTGGCTTAAAGCTCAACATTCAGAAAACGAAGATCATGGCATCCGGTCCCACCACTTCATGGGAAATAGATGGGGAAACAGTGGAAACAGTGTCAGACTTTATTTTTCTGGGCTCCAAAATCACTACAGATGGTGACTGCAGCCATGAAATTAAAAGATGCTTCCTCTTGGGAAGGAAAGTTATGACCAATCTAGATAGCATATTCAAAAGCAGAGACATTACTTTGCCAACAAACATCCGTCTAGTCAAGGCTATGGTTTTTCCAGTAGTCATGTATGGATGTGAGAGTTGGACTGTGAAGAAGGCTGAGTGCTGAAGAATTGATGCTTTTGAACTGTGGTGTTGGAGAAGACTCTTGAGAGTCCCTTGGACTGCAAGGAGATCCAACCAGTCCATTCTGAAGGAGATCAGCCCTGGGATTTCTTTGGAAGGAATGATGCTAAAGCTGAAACTCCAGTACTTTGGCCACCTCATGTGAAGAGTTGACTCATTGGAAAAGACCCTGATGCTGGGAGGGATTGGGGGCAGGAGGAGAAGGGGATGACAGAGGACGAGATGGCTGGATGGCATCCTTGACTCGATGGACATGAGTCTCAGTGAACTCCGGGAGTTGGTGATGGACAGGGGAGCCTGGTGTGCTGCGATTCATGGGGTCGCAAAGAGTCGGATACGACTGAGTGACTGATCTGATCTGATCTGATTAGGAATAATAATAGTTCATGTAACAGCATTACTTTCACAGCATCATCTTTCAGGATTTGGAATAGCTCAACTGGAATTCCATCACCTCCACTAGCTTTGTTCGTAGTGATGTGTTCTAAGACCCACTTGACTTCACATTCCAGGATGTCTGGCTCTAGGTCAGTGATCACACCATCGTGATTATCTGGGTCATGAAGCTCTTTTTTGTACAGTTCTCCTGTGTATTCTTGCCACCTGTTCTTAACATCTTCTGCTTCTGTTAGGTCCATACCATTTCTGTCCTTTATGGAGCTCATCTTTGCATGCAATGTTTTCTTCGTATCTCTAATTTTCTTGAAGAGATCTCTAGTCTTTCCCATTCTGTTGTTTTCCTCTACTTCTTTGCATTGATCTCTGAGGAAAGCTTTCTTATCTCTTCTTGCTATTCTTTGGAACTCTGCATTCAGATGCTTATATCTTTCCTTTTCTCCTTTGCTTTTCGCTTCTCTTCCTTTCACAGCTATTTGTAAGGCCTCCTGAGACAGCCATTTTGCTTTTTTGCATTTCTTTTCCATGGAGATGGTCTTGATCCCTTTCTGTACAGTGTCACGAACCTCCATCCATAGTTCATCAGGCACTCTGTCTATCAGATCCAGTCCCTTAAATATATTTCTCATTTCCACTGTATAATCATAAGGGATTTGATTTAGGTCATACCTGAATGGTCTAGTGGTTTTCCCTACTTTCTTCAATTTAAGTCTGAATTTGGCGATAAGGAGTTCATGATCTGAGCCACAGTCAGCTCCCAGTCTTGTTTTTGCTGACTATATAGAGCTTCTCCATCTTTGGCTGTGAAGAATATAATCAATCTTATTTTGGTGTTGACCACCTGCTGATGTCCTTGTGTAGAGTGTTCTCTTGTGTTGTTGGAAGAGGGTGTCTGCTATGACCAGTGTGTTCTCTTGGCAAAACTCTATTAGCCTTTGCCCTGCTTCATTCCGTACTCCAAGGCCAAATTTGCCTGCTACTCCAGGTGTTTTCTGACTTCCTACATTTGCATTCCAGTCCCCTATAATGAAAAGGACATGTTTTTGGGTATTAGTTCTAAAAGGTCTTGTAGGTCTTCATAGAACGGTTCAGCTTCTTCAGTATTACTGATTGGGGCATAGGCTTAGATTATTGTGATATTGAATGGTTTTCCTTGGAAACGAACACAGATGATGCTGTGAAAGTGCTGCACTCAATATGCCAGCAAATTTGAAAACTCAGCAGTAGCCACAGGACTGGAAAAGGTCAGTTTTCATTCTAATCCCAAAGAAAGGCAATGCCAAAAAATGCTCAAACTACCGCACAATTGCACTCATCTTACACGCTAGTAAAGTAATGCTCAAAATTCTCCAAGCCAGGCTTCAGCAATATGTGAACCGTGAACTTCCTGATGTTCAAGCTGGTTTTAGAAAAAGCAGAGGAACCAGAGATCAAATTGCCAACATCCACTGGATCATGGAAAAAGCAAGAGTGCCAGAAAAACATCTATTTCTGCTTTATTGACTATGCCAAAGCCTTTGACTGTGTGGATCACAAGAAACTGTGGAAAATTCTTTAAGAGATGGGAATACCAGACCACCTGATCTGCCTCTTGAGAAATCTGTATGCAGGTCAGGAAGCAACAGTTAGAACTGGACATGGAACAACAGACTGGCTCCAAATAGAAAAAGGAGTACATCAAGGCTATATATTATCAATCTGCTTGTTTAACTTATACACAGAGTACATCATGAGGAATGCTGGGCTGGAAGAAGTACAAGCTGGAATCAAGATTGCCGGGAGAAATATCAATAACCTCAGATATGCAGACGACACCACCCTTATGGCAGAACGTGAAGAGGAACTAAAGAGCCTCTTGATGAAAATGAAAGAGGAGAGTGACAAAGCTGGCTTAAAGCGCAACACTCAGAAAACGAAGATTATGGCATCTGGTCCCATCACTTCATGGCAAATAGATGGGGAAACAGTGGAAACAGTGTCACACTTTATTTTTGGGGCCTCCAAAGTCACTGCAGATGGTGACTGCAGCCATGAAATAAAAGACGCTTACTCCTTGGAAGGAAAGTTATGACCAATCTAGATAGCATATTCAAAAGCAGAGACACTACTTTGCCAACAAAGGTCCATCTAGTCAAGGCTATGGTTTTTCCAATGGTCATGTATGGAGGTGAGAGTTGGACTGTGAAGAAGGCTGAGCGCTGAAGAATTGATGCTTTTGAACTGTCGTGTTGGAGAAGACTCTTGAGAGTCCCTTGGACTGAAAGGAGATCCAACCGGTCCACTCTAAAGGAAATCAGTCCTGGGTGTTCATTGGAAGGACTGATGCTAAAGCTGAAACTCCAGTACTTTGGCCACCTCATGTGAAGAGTTGACTCATTGGAAAAGACTCTGATGCTGGGAGGGATGGGGACAGGAAAAGAAGGGGACGACAGAGGATGAGATGGTTGGATGGCATCACCGATTCGATGGACATGAGTTTGAGTGAATTCAGAGAGTTGGTAATGAACAGGGAGGCCTAGTGTGCTGCGATTCATGGGGTCACAAACAGTCAGACACGACTGAGCGACTGGACTGAACTGAACTGAACAGGGCTACTATAAGGATGAAATGTGGCACAGAAGCGACTAAGCAAAGTTCCTAGCATCCAATAATGAGTCAAATAAATATGCTGTTGCTGCCATAATCAAAACACAGGAAAAGTTCTATCTCATAATAATACACATTCTGATATGCAAAGGTATTCTACTTTCGAATGTCTACACGCATAATTAGAGAAAAATCTTTTTAAAAACAGCCATAACATTTCCCAACTGGGAGATACCATAAAAGTAATTTTGTTTCACCAGAAGCTCAAGGATGTTTCTGGTTCAAGTCTAAGTTAAAGTCAAAACCAGAACTAGAATCAAGTGTCTTCATCTGTATTTTCAGGCCAGAAAATCCTCTGTTTATTCTATCTTTGTAGCAATTTAGTAGACATTTATTGACCAAAATTTAGACAACATTCCTTTTTCAGGGATTTGGAAAAGAGTTCTTGGGAAGCATGAGGTCAGAGGCTGGCAAAGACTACTCCACACAGACATAACAGCACAGTGATTAAGAGCAAAAAATCAGTATCAAAGCGGGATTAACATTTCAGCTACTCGACCACATGACCTGGGGTAATTTATTTAATATTTCTGGGGCTCACAGAATAGGTACTCAAAAAATATTTGAATAAAAGGTCAAAAGAACCAGGTTCTCTCAAAGTTAAAGGTCTTGCTCACAACCAAAGTTTCAACTTTTGAAAAATTTGACAATTAAAGAGAAAACATACACAGCTATAATGGGCTGGATGTGAGCCCCCGCCAAAGGTATATCCACCCAGAACCTATAAATGGGACCCTTCTTGGAAAAGGAGTTTATAATTAAGGAGTTTATAATCAAGGATCTCAAAACGAAATCGACCTGGATTGTCCGTGCGGGTCCTGAATCCAAAGATAAGCTTCCATACAAGAAGACAAACAGGAGAGGAAAACACACAGAAGAAAAGGTGGTGTGAAGAAAGGGGACATAGGCTGGCATGACGTGCCCACAGGTCAAGAAATGCCAGGGTTTGCCAGCAGCTACCTGCCAGAAGCTTGGAGGGAGGCTTTCTCACTCAGAAGGAACCAACTCTGGGGGCACCTTGATTTTTAACTTCTGGCCTCTAGAACTACGAGAGAATAAATCTATGTTGTTTTTAAGCCACCAGGTTTGTGGTCATTTGTGACAGCAGTCCTAGGAAACTGATGCACAGCTGACAAAGAGTCGCTGAATATTTACCTCGTAACGTGATCATCAGCTGCCCTAAGCGTCAAAAACAAAACAAAAAAAACCAAGCTTACGTGAGTTCTATTAATCAGGAAAACTGGTCCAAAAATTGCATTATTCTCATAAATTGTATACAGTGAGATTAAAATGTACATACATGCATTTTTATTGTTCACTCTTACCACTCCAGGTTTTAGACACTTATCTCAGGCCAAAACAACACCGTGCCCTCAAATGCACTATCAGAAGTATAGCTGCAGTCTCAAAGACAGTTTTTCCCAACAGGAACCCTGATTACTCCAGAAACTATACAGCAATACGTACAGCTCAGCAGCAGCAAGGTCACAGGACCTTTTTATTCATTTACAGTGCAGCAGCTGGAACAGTAGCTAACTTTTTATTTGCTTTGCTAGCATCTATTTTCACACTAATTAGCACACGTGGTTTTCACATTTTTGGATACAGTATTGTTTCCAATTATAAGGCGCCAGCAAAGAAAAGAGGAGTTTCAAAGGCAATCAACCACTAATCAAAAACATAAGTTGATATAAGTTTATACATATAGAGCATGTAGTAAAAAGATTAACACTGGAAGTAAGTATAAAATTACTGGGCCATAGTCTTTATTCTATCAGATCTTTTTCATGGTTTATATAGAAATGGTATTAGAAGGACTTTTCCAAGCTAGCTATTTTTCTACTTCAAACTTTTCACTTCACGTAGTTGAGAAAAATGGAGATCAGCAGTGAGATGACTCAACTCATGACACAAGTATGATGACAAAGCCAACTCCCTTTTCTACTGTAACCCCTGGCTTAGATTACATCCACAAAGTCAACCAATGCTGGGCATTGGTCACTCATTCAGAAATTTAGTGTGAGGTGAGGAGAAAATGCTCTAATGACATTAAAGTAGAAATGTTACATAGAAACAATGACTGCATTCAAATTTAGAACACTTAGTGTAAAAGCTGTTGTTCATTTACACCCCCAAAAGATGCACTATTTTGAATACCATATCTCAAAAATGTAATAAAAACATAAAAAGACCAGTAAAAATTTTAAATAATTATAAGACTAAAGAATGCTGCTAATAAGAACATACACTCAAGCACACATACACACACACACACACACACAGAGGCACTGGGGACTGGAATGGCAAAATGTTAGACGTGACTGAAAACTACGAAACATCAGACAGATAAAATTATTTTTTTCTATTAAAGATAAAAACTAAGATAGGGGAGAGCCCTTTGAATACAGATCCAGGAAAGGCTGGATCCACATGTCAGAAATGCTTCATTCAGTACCTATAAATTCCATTACATTTCAAAGTAGTTCAGTGAGAAGCCAAATGATTTTAAGTACTGTCAAATACTTAAATAAAACTGAGAATAACATCACTACTACTAAAACTTTAGGGGCTCTGTTAAAGAGGACAGCCACAATACACTGCTTGAGGTCACTGTGGAGAAAATACGGACATGCTCTGAAAACGGCTCTGACAGTAGCTGACATTTGCTGAGCACGAACTATGTGCCAAGCACCATGCAGCCTGTCCACGCAGTCTTCTGCACATCTAGTCATCTCTAACACTACGTAGCAGGCCGTCTTAGCCTCACCTCATATATTAAAAAGCTGAAGTTTGCAGTGGTTAGGTAACTTTTGCAAGGGCAATAGTAAGTTCTCATCCAGAGTACTAATTCTTACATTCAATCTTGTAATCGCAATCACATCACTTGATCTCTTCCCTACAATGATTGGGTAGGAACAAGATAATCTACAGAACCAAAAGATTAATGTCTAGAATTTTTAAAAAACCAGCTTCAGGGCTCTAAGAATCATACAAAGTTTCAAAAGATTATCCACAAATTGTCTTAAGTCTTAAAAGGTACAAAATAAAATCAAACAGCGAATTACGGTACCTTTAAACTTCAGTAGAAATTAAGAATTTTTAAAAGAATAACTTACTTTAGAACTAAATGGCACTAATGAGATGCCTCATTAGACCATATTTTGAAAAAAAGACTATCTTCACAAAACAAATTTATATTTCTGTGTTACTATCAATAACACATGGTTCAAAATGAACATTAATCTTACTTTGCTAAGTCAAAACTACAAGGTAACTGTTTCAGATTTTCTTCCATCTGAATTTCAGGCCTTTCCCCGCCCTCCAGATTCCTCCAGTGATGTTAAAATACGGGTCATCACTTCTTGCCACTGACAATGCCCGATTCTGCTCCTCCCCCAGTCCCTCGCCACTCCACGCCTGCACTCGGTATATTTACCATTTGCTCTTTCTAATCTACAATACTTTGCGAAATCATGAAAATAACTTCTTTACAACTGCTTCTAAACAAGAGTAGAAAGAACATTTGATCTTTATTATGTGAACTTACATTCATCTGTGAAATCCAAATAGAATATTTTTTCTCCTACTTCTTGTTTCAGAGTAGAAGTCACAGAGACAATGATCCACGGAGAAACTGGATGTTTTCCTACTTGCTTTTAAGCGTGAAACTATGTCTGTTAAGTCGCTTCAGTCATGTCTGATTCTGTGACCCTACGGACTGCAGCCAGCCAGGCTCCTCTGTCCATGGGATTCTCTAGGCAAGAATGCTGGAGTGGGCTGCCATTTTCTCCTCCACAGGATCTTCCTGACCGAGGGATCAAACCCGCGTCTCTATGTCTCCAGCACTGACTAGCAGGTTCTTTACCACTAGTGCCACCACCTGGATGCCTTACTTGCATGCCTTAAATTAGGATAGTCTTTCCAGGTTTTCACTACCGTCCTGGAAAAAGGTATTGCCATATCTCCTGTTCTCTCTTCAGCTTTCATTTTACTTGAGCCCTGGGGAAGGCAGATTTCTCAAACGGTCTCTACAGTTCCCACCCCTTGGTGTGTTCATCCCACATGATCACTGGGACAGTGAACGTGGTGGAGTTTCTTCTACGATTAGGTTATGTGCATGTGACACAGTTGATTTTTAAATAGGGAGAATATTCTGAATGTGCCTGACCCAATCAGGTGAGCCCTTGAAAGAGACTGGCGTCTCCCTGAAGGCAGAGATTTAAAGCTTAACAGAGATTCAGTGTGAAGAACGTCCTCCACTGCCGGAGGGGATCATACAGCAAAGTATCCTGGTGACCTCCAGGTGAAAGCCAGCATGCAAATGAGGGCCTCAATCCTCAAATGCAAGGAACTGACTTTTGCCACAACTTCAGGAGCTTGAGGCAGACCCGCAAGCTGCACGTGAGAAGACAGCCAGCAAACAACCTGACTTTAATTGGGATCCTGAGCAAGGAGTCGGGCCAGGCCTGGACTTCTGACCCACAGGAGCTAAATCCAGGGCTTTTTTGAAGCCAGTAAAAAAAAATGGTGGTTGGCAACATAGTACAGAAAAGGAAAGTAAGATCACTCAGCCTCTGCATCTCACTGATGGCTCCTTTCTTGAAATGCTTCTTTGGGTGACTCTCGTTTCCTCTCGTCATTCCTGTCTCCACTGTGAGCCTTATTTTCCCCATCCTCCTCAGGTTCCCCAAGCTTCTGGTCTGAGCCTTTTCCTCAAACTCTACCATCTTCCTGTGTGATTTCTCTCCTTTTTTAGATAATGTTTGTTGACCAACTACAACGTTCCAGATAGTAATGCAAGCTCTAGGGAGCTATCAGTGAGGTGAGGGGGAAAAAAAAAAAAAAAAAACAACTTCTGCTCCTGTGGAAGGTTCCCTGGTTCTGTTGTAATCAAGGCAAAACTGTCTCCTATGTTCCAGATTCAAATCGCCAACCTTTTTTAGGAAACTCAGACTCAGGGAGGTAAAGTGGAAGTCGCTCAGTCATGTCCGATCTCTGCAACCCCATGGACTGTGGCCTGCCAGACTGCTTTGTCCATAGGATTCTCCACACAAGAACACTGGAGTGGGTTGCCATTTGCCTCTCCAGGGGAATCTTCTCAACCCAGGGATCAAACCCAGGTCTCCAGCACTGCAGGTGGATTCTTTACTGTCTGAGCAACCAGGGAAGCCCAAGTAAGTGTCTAAAGTCCCTCAGTCTGAATCCAATCTGGAATACATCTTATCCTTCAATATTCTGAAACCATTTGCTCAGCTGAAACCCCACTTCTTCACCCATTCACTCCTGTGTTATTGCAACCCGACCTTCTCCCTGCGCACTCCACAGCACGTATGTTCCCTCTGAGCTCACTGAGAACCTCTAAAGCTGCCAAAGCCACAGAAAGCTTTTCAGCCTTGTCTGTCTCTCCACTGAACTGTCTACTCCTTTGTTCTTCTATCTTTCAAATTACCCTACTTTCTTCATTTTTTTTTTCTCTTCCTCTTTAATTACACTGGCCACTTCCAAGTCTTCATCTCCAGCTTCAGAAGGACATCCTAAACTGTGGCTACTCATCTCAACAAGAAGTTCAGGACACCTCAGGCTGTGAATATCCCACACTGAACTCAGTCCTCCCACGGCCTGGTGGTCCCCCTGCTCGGGGCACTAGGTGGATGGAGCCAGTACGACCCCCGTCACCTGTCGGTGGCCATCCTCCACCCCACCTTTATCTCTCCCTGTCACTCATGCCACAGAGCTGGTCAGTCATCTTCCTGCCCACTGATGCTACTGCTACTGCTGCTAAGTCACTTCAGTCGTGTCCAACTCTGTGCAACCCCATAGACAGCAGCCCACCAGGCTCCCCTGTCCCTAGGATTCTCCAGGCAAGAGTGCTGGAGTGGGCTGCCACTGCCTTCTCCGTCCTGCCCACTGAGCACCCCCTAAAAATCATACTTGCTTCTCTGCCTTAGACAGAAAAGTCTGTAATAATTGATAAAATATAAACATTAACATCTATTTAAAATCTGTTAGATGTTAATGCTTATATGAACAGTCAACTAAGTGTGGAGCTCAAAATTTTTATGTTTATAATAAGCATTCTATGTTTATTTCAAAGATGAATAATAGCAGAGATTTGTGATTAAGTAGCAAATCATAATTTTAAAATAAGTAGTAGTTTTCCTACCACTTTCTACTGCTATTCTTTACTCTATTGCTGTTCCCCACATTGATAGAGAGCCAGTAATAAGCAAGTCATAAGAGTCTTCATTTCTCTCTGGCCAGCCATTCTTGGTGACCTTCCCTTTAGTTTAAAAAAAAAAAAAAAAGCAGCTATAATCTTTACAAGCTCAATTCCATAAGATGCCTGTGTATCTTATTTCTGTTAATATAAATGAAACACAAAAGCTAAACTTCCATTGGTGAATAATGCAATAGATAAACCACATAACCAAGGATTTCTGGAATTCCAGTAAATAGTAGTTCAAATGATATCTAGATTCTACCTAGAAACTTCTGGTTATGACGAGAATTGACTTCTAAGACTTTAGCTTTATTTGATGAAATATGTTCTCTTGGTCCCATCAGCACTTAGACTGATCAGTGCAACATATCCTAGAACAGAGCAATCTACTTTTGTGTGCTTTCTTAATTCAAGATTTGGGCGGGGGGAGTATAGGGAGAGGAAGAGGCTTTAAGGTAGCCAATGCTTTCTTGCTACCACAAACAAAACAACAGATGTGGACTTTACTAATTACTGAAGGATATATACCTTTATAAAATTAGAAATGTAGAAATACTTTACCTGCTGTGATTGAGTAAAAGAAGCTAAAAAACATCTCATGCCATTTCTCTTTCATCTGTAACCTCTGGGTTCCTACAGTACTTTGGGATGAATTTTCAACATATATCCAATGTTCTCAGATATCTATAGGTATGCTTCTTAATCAGAATAAAGTTTTATACAAATAATGTTTTTAGTACATAGAAAAGCACTGTAAAGAGTAAACTGTAAAGATTCTAGGGATTATCTGGCTGAATGACTGGCTACAGAGTCTAGAGTATTCGTCTATCATTCTTCCTTTTGGCTTATTTTACAGTTTTGACCATACCTGCTACCACTGCCACCCTCTCTCATCCTCTTAAGAAACAAGCAAAACTAGTCTTAGTAGATGTATACTTTCAAGGCAGATGCCATAAAAATCACATCATTCATACATGGAATAAATCTTATTCAGAAATTAATTAGAAATTGAGAATATAAAGCAATAACCTAAAACTATAAAATAAGCAAGGACAATCTGAAATATGTACAATGACCCTGTTTTCCCTTAATATATGTAAAAGCCCATAAACTCTTTAAATCTTTGCTTTTGTACTCATGAAAAAGATTAAGTCCTACAATAAATCTCAAGAACTCACCAAATTAACTACTTTCATTCATATTATCTTATCACCAAACACTGAAATACGTATATAACTTTAAAACAGCATGTAATATGCTGTAAAGCTACAGAGGCAATTAAGTCTCCCTAATAATTCAACCAAAAACTAGGGAGGTGGGAGCGAGGTAGATTACCATGCTTTCAAAATAGAGGTATTTATGAAAACAAAACGTGATAGCCAGATTCTTTAATATTAGAATCAATAACACCTATTGATGCATTGAAATTCTTCCACTTTAATAATCTCAGTGCCACAAAAGCTCCCGTGGAAGCTAGCACCTTCTCAAACATACAAATATATAAACAAATAATAACAATAAAAATAGCAGCTTTGTGCTGTGCTACATTTTCTATTTTCACTAAAACTTTACTTAATCTTCCACTCGGAACTGCATTCAAAAACACATCTAAACCTAACCAAATCAGGTTTTGTGTTTCTTATAAAACAAGAAGTCTATAAAGTAAGCAGCCCAGAGTTGATGCCAGAAACTCAAGAGGAACAAGGGTCAAGGAGTCCTCTTCCATCTTTAAGAAAAAGACTCTTGACCTAAACTTGCTTACCAGCTATCAGACCTCAATCAGTACTATTTTTAGATTGATGAATATAGAAACTACAATTTTGGATGGAACTTACACATGAATGCTAAAGTCATTCCAAATGGCTAGAGGTAGAAAAAGAGACAATGAACCACAGAACACTTATTCTTTGATAAATGAACAGGAATAACCAGAAACATAAAAGAACTCATGAAAAAATGAAAAAATTACTTCAGAGAAGAAGTAAATATATAGTACAACCAAACCCCAAAAGCCTTGACAGCACAGAGGCTTTTACATAAAGTGAAAGAATAAAAAAGGTAGTACTTGTGAACATTTCTTAACACTGAGTTATACTGATATGAAAGGATGAATCTCTTGAGAAGGAAGCGCACTTAGCAGAATGAAATTCCAGGGGGCACAGTAAAGAAGTGTCAGAAAGTGCAGAGCTGTCTGGGGATGCTTTGGGGAAGTGAAACTAAGGTAAAGAATGAACGTGCCATATATAACACAGAATGAATATCACACACTAACTGACAGAGGAAGAAGATGGCTAGAGAAAGCAGCATGGCCGCAAAGCTCAGCAAAAGAAGACGAAGCAGGCTTGCATCTGTCACCAGAGCCCGAGCTTCCAGTAAAAAGAATGGCCCCGGCCTAAAATTAGCCCTCATTACTCAGTATATATCTTATGGTGATAAGGATTCACCGAAAACATCATAAAATAATAACAGAGAGTAAAAATGAAAGAGGTCAGAACATCCCTATGAAATGAGGATAAACAGTGATTCCATGGGCCTCCTGGTAGCTCAGCTGGTAAAGATCTACCTGCAATGCAAGAGACCCTGGTTCGATTCCTGGGTTGGAAAGATCCCCTGAATAACAGGCTACCCACTCCAGTTTACTTGGCCCTTCCTGTTGGTTCAGACGGTGAAGAATCCACCTGCAATGTGGGAAACCTGGGTTCTATCCCTGGGTAGGGAAGATCCCCTGGAGGAGGGCATGGCAACCCACTCCAGTATTCTTGCCTGGCGGACAAGGACATGGACAGAGGAGCCTGGCGGGCTACAGTCCATGGGGTCAAAAAGAGTCAGACATGACCGAGTGACTAAGCACAGCACAGCACACAGTGACTTCATAAGAATACAGAACCCTCCTTTGATCAATTCAGGTATGGATCATCACATAAGCTAATATAAATGAATCTGAATATGTGTGTTTCTGAGTGGATGTAGTAACATCCGACTAAACAAGACTGACAATAAATGTTTAAGCGCTTAAAAGTATATTTACAGATTTATCATAAGCTAAAAAGTCCCATTATATTTAGGCCAGCATTGGCTAATAACCAAAAACAAATAATCATAGTTATAGACGGACATTCACAGGTATGAGAGTTCAATAAATATCTATTTGAAGATAGTGTGCATATCTATACATAATATCTACCTGAGGATGGTGCCTGATAGCCATCAAGACAAAAACTCTTATTCTATGTGCCTTAAGATAATGTAGGAGTAATGCAGAATGATGTAGAAATTTATATAATAGCTAATAGTAAAACTTTAATCTTTTCCATTTTATTTTGAAAACATGAAGCAGAGTTGACACAAAAGAAAAAGATAAAAATTAAGAGGATTAAACACAATTTCAAGAACAAGAATTCAGAGCATGTCTGTTTTGCAAAAACAGTAATGAGATACACAAAAAGTAGAAGTACAGAAAAACATCAAATAAGGATCATAAAATATATCAGGAAGAGAAAAGTGAAAAGGAAGCGAGACTTTATTTTAAAGCTACAGAAAATTACAGTTGTACAAGTCACTAGCTAGCTACATGAGTCACTAATTATCTCGGTCTTCAGAGACATTGTTATATATAAAATGACAGATTAGACAGGATGACACCAATAGATTCTACATCCTCTAACATTTTTATGACTCCTTAAATCAAGGTAACATAAAACTTACAAATGTAAGAAATGATTCTTATAAATGGTACTTACCCAATGACTCTAAGACACTAGTATTTAGAACACCATAACTACGAATTTTGTAACATTAAAACAGAAATTATGTCTACTAAATTCTCTTCAAATATAAAAGAAAAAATATATGAAGCTACAAAATCATTGAATGTTCCTTTTGGACATTTTCCATTCTTATCTGAAGGCCAGAATTTACTTTTCTTAATGTAGCGAATCTGGAAGAATGACAGCCTAAAATACAGGGTCATTAACTGAGCAACTTACGGGAGGCAGGCAATTAAATTTAAACTGCAAAAGAGCATGTAAACATATGCGTTAACTAACAAACTTAAGATGGAACCCCATTCTTACATAGAAATGACAGGCACTAAAATCCTAAAATACTACTGTGTTCCAGATAACTGAATTAAAACACAAGAACTGATGGTAAAAGTAGTACTGAACTATACAGTTACACATCACAGTGAAAAGCTTCACCAGGCATCATTACTGATTACTTAATACCATCCGAGAAAAATATTATTTCCCTTTGCTGACAGAAATTGAAACTAAGAGGGTCAAACTGGGCTCACCAGCCAATAAAGAAACTGAAATCTGTAGATAAAGAAACCATAACCCCGCCACAGAGGTTAAACCGGCACTGCTTCTCCTGAGACGGCGGCAGGGCGGCCCTCCCCTTCCCAGGACGCCTGCCTCTGCCCACCGGGCAGTGATTCTCCTCAGACATGATTCTCCTCAGACGGCGGCAGGGCGGCCCTCCCCTTCCCAGGGCGCCTGCCTCTGCCCACCGCGCGCAGTGATTCTCCTCAGACATGATTCTCCTCAGACGGCGGCAGGGCGGCCCTCCCCTTCCCAGGGCGCCTGCCTCTGCCCTCCGCGCGGTGACTCTCCTCAGACGTGATTCTCCTCAGACGGCTGACAGAGCGGCCCTCTCCCTCCCAGGGCGCCCGCCTCTGCCCTCCGCGCGGTGATTCTCCTCAGACGTGATTCTCAGACGGCCAGAGCGGCCCTCCCCTTCCCCAGGGCGCCTGCCTCTGCCCTCCCCTCAGTGACTCTCCTCAGACGGCTGCAGAGCGGCCCTCTCCCTCCCAGGACGCCTGCCTCTGCCCTCCGCGCGGTGACTCTCCTCAGACGTGATTCTCCTCAGACGGCTGCAGAGCGGTCCTCCCCTTCCCAGGGCGCCTGCCTCTCCGTCCGCACCCCCGGGGTGGGAGGACGCCCCGGGCCGCCTTACCTGCTCCCTCCTGACCTCCGAGGTGGACGGGCAGGAGGCCTCGGAGCTGTCCCCGGGCCCGTAGGACTCAGAGGGCTGTGGGTCACAGGCAGCCTCCGGCGCGCCCTCACCCTGAGAGCCCCGATGGCTCCTCTCCATGGCGGGCCTCCGCCGAGGGCCGGGCGAGGGCTCGCAGGAGGCACCTTCTCTCGGCCTCCCTGGAGCCGGCAGCCAGGGCAGGAACACGGGCTCTGCCGCTGGGCACTGTCTCCCCCTGTCGGCACGAAGTCTGACACTCAGCTCCCGGAGGAGAAGGACTCACACACGCCACGAAGGGAACGGATGTACTGGGCCACAGACTGTGAAGACCCACTATTTCAGAAACAAACCCACGCTGCAACTGACCTTTTTAAATAAAAATACCTTGTCTCCTCTCTATACAACCGGTAGAAGTCATCTGCTTTAGAAACTTGGATCTTGAGATCTCCAAGAACAGACCAAACTTTCAAGCACTCCTTGAAACAAAAATCTTGTAAAAAGCCTTCTTAAAAAGCCTTTCTCAACCCAGTATATTTTAATTGATTTCAAGAAGGGATAATTCTCCAATGCTTTATAATTCATCTGATTCAAAGAGAAAGAATCTAAATTATACACAAAAATAATCTTTAAGGTCTAAATAAAAACTAAAGATATCTGTACAGAAATGTGTTGAGCTTAACAATGTACAATGAGGGGAAAGGGCTGGAGAAGCAGTATCATGCTCAGGATACTTAAAATCACAAATGTTTAATTTGAAAATAAGGCTCCTGTTTTGTTACTCTGTTTTATACTAATTTGTTCACTGCTACATAAACCCTTGTTCTATTCATTCATTTCTTTAGAAGAAGGCACTGTGCTTCTACTAGATGCCAGATACCATATTCAGATACTGTGCTGAACATTCTTTAAAACAGGCCAAACTCCAAGAAACTTTTTTTTAAAACAAGTAAGAAAAAAAAGGAGAAAAGCAAGAGAAACCAATTACACAAAAGTCTTACTCAATAAAACTTTCCTAGCTCACAATTTTGACATAAAGTCTCTTTCTTTAAATCCTTTGCTTCCTTTTTCAATTCCATGCACTTAAAAAAAAAAAAAGAGGTATCTCCTGTATAATTTCCTCTACTTCTCAGTCTAAACACATACACATTTTGATTTTGCTGTTACAACAATCATTCATTTTTATATCATGTCCATTAGGGAAAAGCCTCATTTTATATTTTGAGAATAACTTAATAAAATGTTAGAATTAATGAATAATAATAATAGACAACATAGGATGGGGAGCCTTTTATGAGCCAGACCTTCTTTAAAACATCTAGGTAGATTATCTCAGCACAAGCTGGAATCAAGATTGCCAGGAGAAATATCAATAACCTCAGATACACAGATGACACCACCCTTATGGCAGAAAGCAAAGAGGAACTGAAGAGCATCTTGATGTGAGTAAAACAGGAAGAATGAAAATGCTGGCTTTAATCTCAATATTCAAAAAACTAAGATCATGGCATCCGGTCCCATCACTTCATGGTAAATAGATGGGAAACAGTGGAAAAAGTGACCAAATTTATTTTCTTGGGCTCCAAAATCACTGCAGATGGTGACTGCAGCCAGGAACTTAAAAGACGCTTGCTCCTTGGAAGAAAAGCTATGACTAACCTAGACAGCATATTAAAAAGCAGAGACATTGCTTTGCCAACAAAGGTCCATCTAGTCAGTTCAGTTCAGTCGCTCAGTCATGTCTGATTCTTTGCGACTCCATGAACCGCAGCACGCCAGGCCTTCCTGCGTATTACCACCTCCCAGAGTTCACCTAAACTCACGTCCATCAAGTCAGTGATACCATCCAGCCATCTCATCCTCTGTCCTCCCCTTCTCCTCCTGCCCCCAATCCCTCCCAGCATCAGGGTCTTTTCCAATGAGTCAACTCTTCGCATGAGGTGGCCAGAGTACTAGAGTTTCAGCTTTAGCATCATTCCTTCCAAAGAAATCCCAGGACTGATCTCCTTTAGGATGGACTGGTTGGATCTCCTTGCAGTCCAAGGGATTCTCAGGAGTCTTCTCCAACACCACAGTTCAAAAGCATCAATTCTTTGGTGCTCAGCTTTCTTCACAGTCCAACTCTCACATACATACATTACCACAGGAAAAACCATAGCCTTGACTAGACGGACCTTTGTTGGTAAAGTAGTGTCTCTGCTTTTGAATATGCTATCTAGGTTGGTCATAACTTTCCTTCCAAGGAGTAAGCGTCTTTTAATTTCATGGCTGCAATCACCATCTGCAGTGATTTTGGAGCCCCAAAAAAGTCTGACACTGTTTCCACTGTTTCCCCATCTATTTCCCATGAAGTGATGGGACCAGATGCCATGATCTTCGTTTTCTGAATGTTGAGCTTTAAGCCAACTTTTTCACTCTCCTCTTTCACTTTCATCAAGAGGCTTTTTAGTTCCTCTTCACTTTCTGCCATAAGGGTGGTGTCATCTGCATATCTGAGGTTATTGATATTTCTCCCAGCAATCTTGATTCCCAGTTTGTGCTTCTTCCAGCCCAGCATTTCTCATGATGTACTCTGCATATAACTTAAATAAACAGGGTGACAATATACAGCCTTGACATACTCCTTTTCCTAGTATGGTTTTTCCAGTAGTCATGTACGGATGTGAGAGTTAGATTATAAAGAAAGTTGAGTGCCGAAGAATTGACGCCTTTGAACTGTGGTGTTGGAGTAGACTCTTGAGAGTACCTTGGACTGCAAAGATATCTAATCAGTCCATCCTAAAGGAGATCGGTCCTGGGTGGTCATTGGAAGGACTGATGCTGAAGCTGAAACTCCAATACTTTGGCCACCTGATACGAAGAACTGACTCATTTGAAAAGACCCTGATGCTGGGAAAGATTGAGGGCAGGAAGAGAAGGGGACAACAGAGGATGAGATGGTTGGATGGCATCACAGACTCGATGGACATGAGTTTGGATGGACTCCGGGAGCTGGTGATGGACAGGGAGGCCTGGCGTGCTGTGATTCATGGGGTCGCAAAGAGTCAGACACAACTGAGTGACTGAACTAAACGGAAAGCTCACTTAATACCCCACGATAACGTTATGAGACAGGTTCTATCACAAACTTTAGGTTATATAAGAGAAAACTGAGGCATAGAAGTCATACAGCCTATATGGCTTGCCCTAAGTCATACAGCCAATATGCGGGTAACTCAGAATTCAAGTCCAAGCAACTCTACTTCAAAAATCTATAGAATTAACTTATACTCCACTTCTCAGGTTAAATCTCTACTCCAGCTCACTGAAAGTATTCTGTTGCCAAAACAGAGCCTCAAAGGATGTATTAGCAATTTATTAATTTTTTTTCTATATGCTGACACACTCAAGAAACAATGAATTTTGATTCTCAATTTTCTTTCCTTTGCCTCACGTTTTCCCTAGACCATTTTAAAAATATAATTTGTAGTTTTACACCTACAAAGATTTACTTGTATTTTCCTACCTTTCTTTATTTCCTGTAGGTTTTATTTATTGTTTCAATATTCACGGAGCATTTACAAGACGCTTGGCATATAAATTCACAGGCTCATAAAATCACAAAACTTTAAATCTTAAAACAATCTTGGAGATAAAATAAATCAAAATTAATGTTCACAGTCAAGGAATATAAGTCTAGAGAAGCTAGATTTCTTGCCTCTTGGTCTAGCACAGAAAAAAAGCTAATTCAGTTATTTCTCCTGTGATCATCTGTACCCATTACTTTTCATCTTCACAATTAGAAAAATTTTATGTCATCTAGATACTTCACTGGGCATCCCTGGTAGCTCAGCAGTAAAGAATCCCGCCTATCAATGCAGGAGACACAGGAGATGTGGGTTCAACCCCTGGGTCACGAAGATCCCCTGGAGAAGGAAAAGGCAACCCACTCCAGTACTCTTGCCTGGGAAATCCCATGGACAGAGGAGCCTGGAGGGCTACAGTCCATGGGGTCTCAAAAGAGTCAGACACGACTTAGCTGCCTAAACAACCACAACAAGAAACCTCACTAGGTAGTCCTTCAGGTCACTTCTAAAGATAACAAGCACAACGGATGCTGTATCAGTGTCCGAGGTCTGCTGTTAACAAAGCACTGCACACTGGGCGGCTTAAAGGGAAAGAAATCTACTTCCTCACAATTCTAGAGTCTGTAAGTCTGAAATCAAGGTTCTGACAAGATCATGCTCCGCAAAACCTCCAAGGAAGTAGCCTTCCTTGCTCTTGCAATCTTCTGCTTGTAGCAGCGTAACTCCTACGTCTGCCCCCATCTTCACGTGACTACATGTCCTGTATGTCAGTCTATCTGCTCTCAAGGGCACCAGTCATACTGAATCAGAGCCTACTCCAATAACCTCATCTTAACTTGAGTACATCTACAGACACTATCGGAGAAGGCAATGGCACCCCACTCCAGTATTCTTGCTTGGAAAATCCCATGGACGGAGGAGCCCGGTAGAATGCAGTCCATGGGGTCGCTAAGAGTCAGACACGACTGAGCAACTTCACTTTCACCTTTCACTTTCATGCATTGGAGAAGGAAATGGCAACCCTCTCCCGTGTTCTTGCCTGGAGAATCCCATGGATGGCTGAGCCTGGGGGGCTGCCGTCTATGGGGTCGCACAGAGTCGGACACGACTGAAGCGACTTAGCAGCAGCAGCAACAGACACTATTTCCAGTTAAAGCCATATTCACAAGAACCGGGTGTTGGGATTTCAACGTATCTTTTTGAGGAAACAATTCAACCTGTAACAGGTAGGATTCTTAATAGCTATGTACGTTGATACCATTCTAATGGCAGAAAGTGAAGAGGAACTAAAGAGCTTCCTGATGAGGGTGAAAGATGAGAGTGAGAAAGCTGGCTTAAAACTCAACATTCAAAAAACTAAGATCATGACAGCCAGTCCTGGAAGCAATGATAGATTTTATTTCCCTTGGCTCCAAAATCACTGCAGATGGTGACTTCAGCCAGGAAATTATAAGACACTTGCTCCTTGGAAGAAAATCTATGACAAACCTCGACAGCATATTTAAAAAACAGAGATATCACTTTGCCGACAAAGGTCTGTATGGTCAAAGTCACAGTTTTTCCAGTGGTCATGTATGGATGTGAGAGTTAGACCATAATTCTTCAGTTGAAGCTGGAGAATTCATGCTTTTGAACTGTGGTGCTGGAGAAGATTCTTGACAGTCCCTTGGACTGCAAGGAGATCCAACCAGTTAATCTTGACAGAAATCAACCCTGAATATTCACTGGAAGCCTTGATGCTAAAGCTGAAGCTCTAATGCTTTTGGCTAACTGATGCAAAGAGCTGACTCATTGGAAAAAGACTCTGACACTGAGAAAGACTGAGGGCAGGAGGAAAAGGGGGTGGCAGAGGATGAGATGGTTAAACAGCATCACCAACTAAATGGACATGAATTTGAGCAAACCCTGGGAGATAGTGAGGGACACGGAAGCCTGGCATGCTGCAGTCCATAGCGTCACAGAGTTGGACATGACTGAACAACTGAACAACAACACCTTGATTTTTACATTTTCCAGTTAAAGAAATACCTATTTATTCCTACCTTCTGATTTCTGAGTTTAAACCTTTTGTTGGGCCAATGCTAAAAGTATATTTCCTACCCAGTGGTGACTTAATATGTAGTAATCTTTAGTAAAGAACATTGCCAAGTCTTTCCTAAAACCTAAGTAGATGATTTTCTGTTCTCTATTACTTTCATAAAAAAGAACTCTAAGAATTATCAGTTAGGCATGATTCCTTCCTTAGAAACTATTCCCTTTCCCCTAGAATATTTTTTTACTTAAATATTTGATGATTCTATTTATTATTATGAATTCTAACAACCTGCCCAATATTCAAAAAATATTTACTAAGTCTCCTCTATTTGCCAAGTACTGCTCAAGGCCATGGAATTCACAGTAACAAATTCAGTAACAATTCACAGTGAACAAAATGAAAGTGCCTATCTTTGTGGAGCTACAGTTTGGGGGTCTAGCAGGGACTATAGGGAAGACAATAGACACCGAAATCAGAGATTCGTATATAATGAAATTCCATAGCTAAATGAATTAGCTATTTAACATATAAATACACATTTTAAAGTATTTAATGCATAGAAAGGCAAAGAAGAAACCTATGCGTGCATGCTAAGTCACTTCAGTCATGCCTGACTCTTTGCGTTACAGCCCACCAGGCTCCTCTGTCCATGGGATTCTCCAGGCAAGAATACTGGAGTGGATCACCATGCCCTCCTCCAGGGGATCTTCCTGACCCAGGAATCAAACCTGACTCTCTTATGTCTCCTGCACTGGCAGGCGGTCTCTTTACCACTAGTGCCATCTGGGGGCTTCCCTGGTGGCTCAGCTGGTAAAGAATCCGCCTGCAAGGCGGGAGACCTGGGTTCGATCCCTGGGATGCAAAGATCCCCTGGAGAAGGGAAAGGCAACCCATTCCAGCATTCTGACTGGAGGATCCCATGGACTGTAGAGTCCATGGGGTCCCAAAGAGTTGGACACAACTGAATGTCACCTGGAAAGCCCTAGAAAAAACCTACCATATAGTAAACATTAGCCAAGAGAATAGTAGTAGCAGCAGCAAAGATACTAGAAGTGCCACGTAAGAAATGGAAAAGCATGACAAGATAATCACGGCAAGGTGCAGCGAGGCCGTCAAAGAGCCTATTACACCTAGAGTAGTCAGAGCGCTGTCTCAGAATGACATTTGAGTTGAAATGATGAAAAGAGTTCTTCCTCTAAAGAGGGAGGAAACAGAAAGACCCTGAGATGGGAGGCAGCGTGACCTGATCAAAGGACAAATAAAATCGGGAAGGCCAGACAGCAGGGGGTGAGAAGGGGTGGGCAGCTCTGCTCAGCGGAGGTAGGCAGGGACGTGCTCGTGCAGTTTCAGCTGTGCTGAGAAGCCTCGTTCTAATTACACTAGGGTGCCCCTGGAGCATATACGCAGGAGAGACACAAGACCACAAGGAGGGTGCTCAGCCACACCACGGGAAACAGAAGCGTGGGAGGCAAGGACACAGGAGCAGGCCAGGCTGCAACTTACAGAGGGCTTTCTCAGGGTGACCGCAGGGAAGGAGCTGACGAGACGTCAGATCTGGGGGGTATTTTGGAGGCAACACCATGAGAACTTACAGACGGAATGGATATGAGATTTCTGAAAGTGTGAACACAAGGGTGACGCCCACGATTTTCTGCTTTAGCAGCTGATTAAAGGTGACACCATTTACTAAGAAGTGGAATACTGTGAGAGTGGCAGGTTTGAGGGTTTTGACCAATAAAATATGACATTGTCAGTCCAAATATGAATGAAATGATCAAATTCTAAGTCAGTCTCTTAAACAAAGTTCACTTTAAGTACGTCTTCTTTAGGCAAATAACTGTCACCCATTATATAATACCAGAAATAACAAAGAATTTTAAATGATATGAATAACCAAAGCACTATTTTCACATATTCAAGAACCAGCTGGCAGGGTGATGACTTTTGGTAGGCATGCTAAAAATAGAAAACCTTCACATATAAATTTCAAAACCGTATGCATTTATATTATTTTTAAAACGTAAGGTTAAAAAATAGCTCAATTTCAGAAATTTGGTTTCTCTGACACTGAGCTCCACCTGCTGGTAACTTATCTTTAGGTATTACACTACAAAAAAAATTTTTTTTAAGTTTATGTAGAATATAGCTTCCAACATGAATAAACTGAAAAATCACATTTAGAATACATCAGTTCAGTTCAGTCGCTCAGTCGTGTCCGACTCTACGACCCTGTGAATCGCAGCACGCCAGGCCTCCCTGTCCATCACCAACTCCTGGAGTTCACTCAGACTCATGTACATGGAGTCAGTGATGCCATCCAGCCATCTCACCCTCTGTCATCCCCTTTTTCTCCTGCCCCCAATCCCTCCCAGCATCAGGGTCTTTTCCAATGAGTCAACTCTTCGCATGAGGTGGCCAAAGTACTGGAGTTTCAGCTTTAGCATCATTCCTTCCAAAGAAATCCCAGGGCTGATCTCCTTCAGAATGGACTGGTTGGATCTCCTTGCAGTCCAAGGGACTCTCAAGAGTCTTCTCCAACACCACAGTTCAAAAGCATCAATTCTTCGGCGCTCAGCCTTCTTCACAGTCCAACTCTCACATCCATACGTGACCACTGGAAAAACCATAGCCTTGACTAGACAGATGTTTGTTGGCAAAGTAATGTCTCTGCTTTTGAATATGCTATCTAGGTTGTTCATAACTTTCCTTCCAAGGAGTAAGCGTCTTTTAATTTCATGGCTGCAGTCACCATCTGCAGTGATTTTGGAGCCCCAAAAATAAAGTCTGACACTGTTTCCACTGTTTCCCCATCTATTTCCCTTAGAATACATCATGGTAACTTTTTCTCTCTTTATAGCTACCTTTTATTAGCTATATGCCAGGTACTGTGCTAAGCATTTTTTAAAACATTACCTCATTAATTTTCAAAACAATCCTATGAGATTTCTATGACTTGGTACATTTTACAAGTAAGAATATTTACCTCAGAAAGGCTGTGTGACTTCGCATATGGTCATATCTTTAACAGCATAGACAGGATCTGAACTAAACTCTCTCTGACTACAAGTCTGCTGGCTTTGTAAACCGGCGACAACGCTGAGAATTTAGACAGAAAATTCTGAGCTTGAATCTGCCACTTTGATTCTGATCAAATTCCTTAATCTCTCCAAGTTACAATGTTCTCATCTGTAAGGCAGGAATCACTGCTTCCTTGGAGGTTGCTTGCCAGTGACAATATTTTATGTCTAGCATGCAGTTTCTTTTGGTAATTCTACTGAATGAACATATTAGAGCAACCTAACGTACGAGGCTTTAATTGGCCAAATGTCAATGAGTCAAATCCACTGTCTCTAAAAGAATAATCTTTTAGGAAATTTTAAATTTTGAATTGTAATAGACAGTGAAAAAATCTGTCCAGAAAAATCCTCCAAGATGGAACATTTTAAATAACAGCAAGATTTTCAGAATTCTTTACTTATCTTTAAAATCTATAGAGTGATTATACATAAAGCCAATAAAAAAAATCTACCAAGTTAAATTAAGAATGATCACCTTGTAAACAGTGAGATAAACAGTGAGACATCAATTTATCTTGAACATTGCAAGTAAAAATTGAAGTTTAATGTTGACAATTTCCTTTTAAATCATTAGTAATAGTTTCTAGCCCTTGAAGGACAAGCTTTAGATAATTTTATGGGAGCTTTGTTTTCACAAACATATCAAAATTATTTTAAACATATAAAATGTTTCCAATAACTTTCAAAGAATATATAGGTCTTCAACAATTTTTAAACATAAGCTAATTTACTAGTAAATCCTTCTAACCTTGCAGATCTACCTGCAAACAAGTATAGGATACCTGCAGCTGAAAACTTTTTCCAGGGAAAATAATCACTCACTGCATAAGCTAACTGCAGCTGAGAAAAATGGTACTAAGAATCATCAGAAGTACATACAGCTCATGAATTATTCTAAACCGAGATTATATTCCTGGATAGACTCAATTTACAGACAGCTGTATTTTTAAACATCCATGGACTGTTTCTGATGTTATGGCCTCTACTTCCATGAGGGATTCTAGATTCTGAAAGAGATGGCCTTATGAATCTCTTTCCAGTGTGAGCTGCAGTGATATCGTCAAGGGCACTGTCACGGCAGAAGTCAATGTTAAAGCCTCCAGAAGAAATTCTATTACAGCTAAATACAGCAAAAAGCTCTGCTTCTCTTGCAATGTGACATGCTTTCTTTTATGTAACAGTAACTACCAACTTTATCTTCTTTTCCATTTTGGCCTTTGGGAAGCTTAGAGACAAAATAATGGCTCTACTGTAGTGACCAAGCATGTTATAAGCTACATAGTGTTTCCTCCCGTCTTCATACCGCTGTTACAGCCTCCCTTTTTTCTGGTTCTGGTTTTATTTTTTATTTATATTTTTCTGAGTATCATTATCACTAGCTACCTCCGATACTCTGAGGACTAGGCAGGAAGTAAGTGAGAGGTGACACAAGTGTATAAACGAGTAAATCTGAAATGTAGACGAAAAGCCTGGAATGTGAAGATTATAAATTCCCAAAGCTCACAGTCTTTTCGGTAAACAACTTAAAACAAAACCTGGTTATCTAATGTTGGTGACATCACTGTCTCTGCAATTTTCAGACCCCTAGACACAGCCATTCTACCAGGCTGCCGTTTTTAGAAGTGACACAGCTGAAGCTTCCAGCAACGGCTCTTTTTCACTTCCTGTCAATCGGCTGAGGAACTCTGCGGAAACAGGAGAGGACACAGGAAGACTTCCTCGTGTTCTTTGCTTTTCAGCATTCTAATCCCCAGTCACACTGTACAGCCACCGAGCAAGAAGTCAAGCTGTCTCTGACTCTGACGCTGCGAGACAGGAAAGAGGCAACATCCCTAAAAACCATCCAAGAAGTTCTACAAGGAATGGCAAACAAAAGCTAAATTAGGCTTTCAAATTCCTATGGAAAACAACAGACCAGCGTTCTCTTCACAGCATGGCTAGGCCATGCTTGTTTTACTCCTCACATACCAAGTATCTTAAGTATCTACACAAATTATTTCATCACTTTAAAAGCACGGTCTGTATTTCAAAATAGATATAATTTAATTCCTCAGCACAATTTTCAAATTATAACATGCAACCACTAAATTGAGACCTCTAAATTGGATGCTGTCGTGAAACGCTAGAAAGTACAAAGGCACTTTGCCTTGGTGAGTTAAACAGTGGAGACAAGAATCAACGTGCTCGTACCGACAGCATATCTACATCTCTAGGTACATCAGTAAAAAACAAGAAACCTCAAGGGTCTTCATTATTACCAAAAGAGCCTGGCAAAGAACCCTTCTGATTAAATACATTTTTAATATATTAAGACAATTATACAAATAAAAGGTGATATAAAATACTCACGGCATCATATCAGAAAACACTGCCTGATCAACATGTAGGGTCCCATGATCAATTTGTTTTTATTAGTTGTAAACTCAGGAATTAAATTATTGAAAGCATGATCAAATGTGATATAAACTATGGCTACAGAAAAAGTCTATGCATTTTCTATTATGCACAAATGGAGGACAACAAAGGATCTCAGTGAGAATTCTCACATTGATTTGAATTTCCTCTTATGTCATCCAACCATGAGTGAACATAAAGACTTATCCCACAGTCTTCTTTGCTAATAATTTACCTGCATTGGAGACTAATACACGCAAAGACTATAACTATTTTATAAATAACAAAAATGAAAAAGGCTCACAATATCAAAAGTATAGGTATCTGTAACAACTACACACTATTAACATAAGCTATCTCAAATACCCATGATATAAGAAATAGCAAATCAAAGCAGCCATAGGTATAATGGAACTCTATTCTCACTCATACCCTGTACCAATAAATTACATATTTCTCTATGGGGGAACTAATTATTTGGAACTAAATTATTTCTGTTTGTGGGTAAACATTAAAATTTTCCATTTTATTTTTTCTTATTAAATACCATCCAATAAAAACCTTTGGGAATCACTCATTATAATTTGGCTCTTGACATAAAACTTGAAAATATAAGAATGAATATTGGAACCACAAATTGTATCCATATATTAGATATTTCTGAGCTACAAAGTAAAAATTTTGACACCCTTAGCTTGGTTCAATAAATATTTTTGTTTTATTTTCAATTAGTGCACGGTCCTCTGCCATCTCCTTTTTCTGAGTCCCCTTCTAGTCTTTCCTTTAGTTACCTCTTATTTCTGTATTGTTTCCCTCCTGTTCTTTACCTGCCATCTTCTTTGCCCTTCTTGTCTTCCTTCCCTCACCAACCTGATCCTGTTTGACCAACCCTGCTCTTAGTCCTTCGCTCACTGGCCTCTGAACCCACCGCCGCTCGCCTTTCTGGCCCACCTACCCCACATGCTCCTTGCTCTCGCTAAGCCCATGTGTTTCCACCTGCAGCCCTCTACCATTTCTGGTTATATCACAGAAAAAGAGGTCAGTTCTCCTTTCCAAAATTTTAAGACCTTTTCCTTTAGCTTTCTCCTCTATCCTAATTTTTTCCCCACCTTTCTCAACCTAAATTACTTCTGAAAAAGGAAAGGGACAGGCCTAAGGACAAAATTATGAAAGAAACTAAATTCATCTCCAGCAATTTCTGAGTTTCCTTTCTAACACCAACACCCACTCTCTAGCTTAGCTATCTATATTAGGACTTCATTCAAAGGGTCTTTTTCCATGCTAGCACTGCCCACATTCAGGGTGACTGCCACTCTGTTTAGTCCCCCAAGCCTTGATTTGAGGTACATTTTATTATCTCACAATGCTTAATATGCTACTTTCACAAGGGGCATTCAGAACTTTAAAAGAGCTCTATATGGACTCTGTGGGAGAGGGAGAGGGTGGGAAGATCTGGGAGAATGGCATTGAAACATGTAAAATATCATGTATGAAACGAGATGCCAGTCCAGGTTCGATGCATGATACTGGATGCTTGGGGCTAGTGCACTGGGACGACCCAGAGGGATGGTATGGGGAGGGAGGAGGGAGGAGGGTTCAGGATGGGGAACACATGTATACCTGTGGTGGATTCATTTTGATATTTGGCAAAACTAATACAATTATGTAAAGCTTAAAAATAAAATAAAATTTAAAAAATTTAAAAAAAGAGCTCTATAAGACAAAATTCTTTGCCCAATAGTCCTCAAACTTTTTTCAACCCCAAAACACTCTGAAGGATGCAACACTCTCACAGCAAGCACTACAGTTAATTATGGCTTGTTTGCAAAAGAGAAAGGAAGGGAGAAATGTTGTCCATGAAAGAAACACTCAAGTTTCAAAATGAAGGCAGATGAAAGGATCTGAATTTGTTTATCTTCTCCTGTAGCCCCTGTAACATCTGCTGCTGCTGCTAAGTCGCTTCAGTCATGTCCAACTCTGTGCGACCCCATAGACAGCAGCCCACCAGGCTCCCCCATCCCTGGGATTCTCCAGGCAAGAACACTGGAGTGGGTTGCCATTTCCTTCTCCAACGCATGAAAGTGAAAAGTGAAAGTGAAGTTGCTCAGTCGTGTCCGACTCTGTGCGACCCCATGGACTGCAGCCCACCAGGCTCCTCCACCCATGGGATTTTCCAGGCAAGAGTACTGGAGTGGGGTGCCGTTGCCTTCTCCGCCTCTAACATTTACCACACAGTAAATACACAGCAGGAGTATAAATGATTTCTTTCTGATAGAGTTATCTCTCCTTCCAAGGATTAAATGATTTTTAAGCAATTCTGAGAATGTATCTGCAAGAATTAGACTCTACTCTAAAAGATCTCTAGATATATTCTGACAGAGAAAATCTTCCTTAGTTCAAGATTTTATCATTTGCCTGGAATTTGCAATAAAACAATGATTTTAAAAATGAACACTTGAATCTTAATCTTTTAAATATTAATACTAAGTAATAATTTTCTACAGAATACTATAACAAAAGAGAAAATTTATTAGGATTTAAAATTCTATCATTAGGTACCAAATGAAGCAATCAATCATAATATTCACATGTCGTCTTTATTAAACCTTTCAATTAAATTAAAGAAATTAATATGTCATAAAATAATTTTCAAAATTTAAGATGTAAGGCTTTGGAGATAAAAATATATGAATTCCTTACCACATGCAAGGTCAACTGTCTGCCTATAATTCAAATCAAAAGATGATATATTCTCAGATGAATTTCAAGACGAATACTATTCAACTTAATACAGGAATTAGCAAATAAGTTGTAGAGACGGAAATAACTTTTTTCAGGTTGAGGAAATTAGATAATTTTTAAAATTTAAAAGAATGTCCTAAACATGACATGTAAAAGTTCATATGCCAAGTAGTTGCTTTGACTGACCTATTTTTAATGGGTGCAAAAAAACACAAGACCATTAATGTATTATGGAAAAAATACATAATGTATTATGTATTCATATCAATAGAAACTATTAGCAATTTTATTATTCACAATTATTATAACAAATTAGTCATGTACTTAAAAGTCTTTTTTGTTCTTCATATGATGAGATCTCTCCTCTGTCTTTACAATTAATGTATCTGTATTAAACTACCATAAGATAGTTTAGTTTTTTTTAATTTTAAATAATAGAGAATGTCAGTTAACACTACTTCTATAAGTAAACAGTCCAAAAAATACACAAAAATGAAATCTAATTAGTGTATGAATAATGAAATTGTCAATAAATTAAAATCTGTATTAATTTAAACTTTTTGTGTGAATCTGCATATTGCACTTAACTTCTCTGCTTTTATTTTTTATCTTTGTCTTGAGTAATATTTCAGTATTCCTAATTTCCTTGGACAAGTAGATATGGGGGTCATAAGTTAACGTTTAAATCACGACAGAAGGAAAAAAAACCCACAGATAACATAACTACAAAGAACAGAAGGCCTTGGGGTAAAGGCAAAAATCTGAGGAATATTAACGACCAGTTTCATCATAGCCCTTAACTCTGATGTTTTCTTGTTAATCAATTGTTCATTACAACTTTCTGCCTGCTGAATGTAGATTTTTCAGTACGGAGACTTTGTTTTACTTTAGGATGTCTCCATCCATGGCACACAATAAATACTCATGCAAGTTGTTTGACTGTGTTTACTAAGAAGGCAAAGGCAGGAAGAGGAGAAACAGGGACAAAAGTGCAAGACACAGAAGAAAAGAGGAAAACGAGAAAGGGAGGGAAGAAGGAAAAGAAAGGGGACAAAAACCGACTGTGCGCTGAACACCTTCCTTCCTAACTCCATCCAGAGCTCTATAAAGTGCCTTTGCCGACAATCCTATGAAGGGCATGTTACTAACCGCATTTTACAGATGAAATTGACCTAAGGTGGGGGGAGGCAGAAATCTACTTAAACACAATGAAAATCATGCCAGTTTGACTCAAGTTTCCACATCTTTCTCTGCCCTTTGTGCTACATGGAAAGTCGCTCAGTCGTGCCCGACTCTGTGCAACCCCATGGACTGCAGCCCGCCAGGCTCCTCCGTCCAGGGGATTTTCCAGGCAAGGATACTGGAGTGGGGTGCCATGCCCTTCTCCAGGGGATCTTCCCGACCCAGGGACTGAGCCTCTGTCTCCTGCAGCAGCAGGCGGATTCTATACCACTCGTGCCAGCTGGGAAGCTGCTGGGAACATGGGGTGCAGGCTACCTTTCCAAGTTAGTGTTTTCATGTCCTTTGATTCCGAATAAATACACAGAAATGGAATTACTGAATTATGTGGCAGTTCTATTTTTAATTTTTTGAGGAACCTCCATACCGTTATCCACAGGGGCTGAACCAATTAATATTCCCACCCACAGTGCCAAAGCATTCCTGCCCATTCACATCCTTGCCAAACACTGTTATCTATTGTTCTTTTGATAAGGGCCATTCTGATCAGAGTAAGGTAATATATCACTGTAGTTTTGATTGGTGGTTCCCCTGTGGTTAGAATATTCGTTAAGGAATCTTGACCTGAATCATTTGGAAAAATCAACAAATTTTTTATAATGTAATCATTATCACCTCCTAACATCTTTGTTTTATAAATTAAAAATCTGTCCATCAATTACATAAAGCATGTATCTCTAAATACTCTTTAAGTATCAGATCCACTGGAGAATCTAATAATTTAATAAACTAGAGAGCTACTAAAAGATGAGCATTATAAAAATCTATGCCAAAGGGAAGCTGAAAGCAAGAATGTATTCATCTATAAGACTGAAACACTAATGTCAATATTAATATAGTAATTAATATCCATAACTTACATTGTTCTCAGATTAAGAAACTTTTAAATTATTTTAAAGTAAAATCTAAACCTATATAAACTGCACAAAACCCTCTAAAATGGATCTTACATATAATCTCCATTTATATACATAGAAAAAGTATAGGATTTCACCAAAACTGTCTTAATAACAAAATATTATAAACCATGTACACATGTCATTCTTTGCTCAGAATCTTATGTCCCTGAGTCAGCATCACAGTGCTCACCATGGTCTGTGCGGCTGTGTGATCTGAACACTGGCCGTTTCCCCGACCCTCCCCTGCTTCATCCGGCTCCAAGCTCATGGCCGTCCTGGGTGCTCCACCAACACAAGAAGCAAACTCCTGCCCCAGAGCCTTCCCGCGGCTTTTCCCACCGCCTGAAATATCCTCACCCCAGGCAATCCCACCGTTTGCTCCTTCGTCATTTCAGATCTCTGTGTAAACACCTTGATCAGTGAAGCCATATTCGACCACCATCCATATAAAACACCTCCCAGCACCCTCTTCTTCCTTCCCGCTTCATTTTTCTCCAAAGAACTTACCACCACCTGACACTATATACATGTATATAAATTTACTGTCTGTCTCCTTCATACCCTCTTCTTCCATTGTTTTATTTTCTCCAAAGAACTTACCACCACCTGACTACATGTGTGCGTGTGTGTGTGTGTGTGTGTATACACACACATATAGAAATATAAATTTACTGTCTGTCTGCTTCAGTTAAGAGTGCAAGGTCCATGAGAACAAAAAAAAGTTTATTTTGTTCACTACTGCATCCTCAGAACTTAGAGTGGTACCTGATAGCTGACATGAAATAAATACTTATTTGTTGAACAAATAAATGAAAAAAAGAAGTATATATTCACTGTTGTAAATGATACTTAAAATATATTGAGCAGAAAAGTAAACAGTATTGTTATATGCTTTACCATTTATGTCAAAAGAGCAGAAAACATGTGGTATAAATTCATGTTTATATCTGCATACAATGCTTCTGGAAAGTTACCTCTGAGGTAGGGAACTGAGGACTCACAAAAGGACACTTAGACCCCCGTGCGCGCATATGTTCTACATATTCAGAGAAATTAATTACAATGTTTGCCTTCATAAATAAGAAATACAAACGATAATCCAACAGAAATATCTATAATTCATAATTAAGAACTCAGTAAGTATCTAACAAATTAATTTAAATGTGAACTAAGGTACATTATTAGAAAAAGAAATGAAGTAGAAACGTGTTTTAACACTATTTCATAAAACATAAAATACATAATCTCATTTCAGTGTCACAGAAATCCTGGCAGACAAGTTGGGTACACATTTGCTCCTTCTATGGGAAGAAAAACCAACTCAGAAAGGTTAAGTAGCCTCCCAAGAGCCCCACAACCGAGGCAAAGCTCAGCTCAGGTCTCCTGGTCTCAGTCTGGCACTTTGCTCAGCACATTTGACAGTAAAGCTTGGAATTAACATTTAACTTCTATGTTTAACGAAAGAAAATGTACCTGATGATGAAAACAGATAAAGCTGCAATAATGTTGTCAATATGAAATCTCAATTGACAGCATTCCAATTCAGGGACTAACTATAAAAACTGGAAATACATTGAACACTGTGCTAAAACAAATTATCACTGAATTGTAACGGCAGATAATATTTAGTCAACAAACAAGATATTTTGTTGGTTGAAACGTAACAAAACAGGATTTTACTGACAGTGCTGTTCAATTAAGCATAAATCAATAAAATACATAGAGAAGATAAATTTATATTGTGCATTACGCTAGTAAAAGGGCTTAAAGTGTACAACTTCAGAAACATCAAAGTAAAGGCAATTATCTTACAGTATAGCTAAAAACATTTAAAAAGAACTCATTCCATGGTGCCATCCATTCTAGCTATATTTGACATATAAAGGAGATTGAACAAAAATCATTATATTTGGCCTAATGTACACACTGCTATAAAGTAAGATAATTAGATTACTCTGGAATAAAAAGGAAGTGCAATTCCTCAATTCAACAGACACTGGTTGAAAATTTATCATGTTTTACAACTAGAGAGCTAAAAACAATCATGTAATACTTTTTAACAGATTGAGAGAGAAAGCAAGAGAGTCAAGTCAGGCAATGTTTAGTCAGGGACTAGAAATCTTGGTATTGCCATCATTATCCAAGGGCAGCCAACAAAGAGTTTACCCTTATACTCTGCCCCAAAAGGCAGATTCTTCTGCCTGCAGAGCTAAAATTGAAGAATAAGATAAAATAATCCTTGGGTCCATAGAGCACTGAAACAACACAAAATGCCTTTAGCATTAACAGCACATTTAATCAGTCAATAACTCAATTAGATAAGAAAGGATTTGTCTTCTAATTCACTTCTCAAAGTACAGTTTCCATTGCACAGTGGTCCCTTCAGGACACTCTGAAAAAGGATTGAGAAAGGATGGGACCAGTATTTCCAGAGAGAGAGCATTCTGTGCTATAGTTCTCTTGGCCATTTGATACAGAAAGTTCAGCAAAGTCCTGCAGTCAAATCAGGAAGTGCCCTAACCTGGCAGGTCCAAAACCACAGAACTCGTTTCTCCTTGGAGCGTGTTTCGAGGACACCGAACTCTCGACTTTCTGCCCCCTCACTGGGCACTCCTCCTCAGTTTATGCCGACTCCTCCTTGTCCGGACCTAACTTGCAGCGCCCCAGAGAGCAGCCCTTGCTTCCCTTTTCTTCTCTGCCTCCTTCACTTGGTGACCTTCTATGGTCAAATAGTTTTAAACACCATTTGATGCCTGCAACTCTCAAATGTATATCTCCAGTCCAAAACATGCTCTGGAACTACCAAATTTCCACACTGGTTGGGTGTTTCTTTTATTTTTCTCTCTTTTTTGGAAAGACAAACAGAACCCTTGCTCTTCCTCATCAAGGCCACTCTGTGCAGTCCTACCCCACACTGGAAACAAACACTGTTCCTCTAGAGCTCCTCCTCAAACCTGAAAACTGTTCTTGAATCTTCTCTCTCATACCCCGGACTAAACCCACAGGAAATCTCATGGGCTTCCCTGGTGGCTCAGCTGGTAAAACTGTCTGCTTGCAATGCAGGAGGCCCGGGTTTGATCCCTGGGTCGGGAAGATCCCCTGGAGAAATGGCAACCCACTCCAGTATTCTTGCCTGGGAAATTCCATGGACAGAGGAGCCTGGTGGGCTATAATATAGTCCATGGGGTCGCAAAGAGTCAGACACGAGTGAGCAACTTCACTTTCACTTTCAGTCATCAAACCACACTCAGAAACGAATCACCTCTCACGGCCTCCCATGACACCACCCTCAGTGTGTCATCATCTATCTCCCGGGTGTGGCAAAAGCCCTGTTCTTCCAACCTTATCACCTTTAAGTATATTATCGACACAGCGATCACTGAAATCACAAGTCACAGTATGTCCATCTTCTGTTATAACCTCCTCATCCAGCGGCTTCCCTTTCATTCAGAGAAAACGCATGACCCTTCATTATGCTGGAGAAGGCAATGGCACCCACTCCAGTGCTCTTGCCTAGAGAATCCCAGGGATAGGGGAGCCTGGTGGGCTGCCATCCATGGGGTCGCACAGAGTCGGACACGACTGAGCGACTTAGCAGCAGCAGCATCTTCATTATGCTCCCGGGACCTGAGACCTGCTCTCATCGCTTCTCACTCTCATTCCCTCTCCTCTTACCTTGCCCCTGCTCAGAGCTCCTCACTATACCCTGGACAGTCCAGATAGGTCCCTGCCTTTGTCTTTGACATAAACACATCCTCTGACTAGAATGTTCTTCTCCTGGAAATTAAGCAGTTTAGTCTAGATAGGTCCCTGCCTTTGTCTTTGACATAAACACATCCTCTGACTAGAATGTTCTTCTCCTGGAAATTAAGCAGTTTACTAGCTTCCCAGTTCAAGGTTTGGTTCAAATGTCACTTTCTTGTGTAAAAAATTGATCACTGGATGCCTTTGAACGCTAAGCAGGACTATGAGGTATTTTATTTTATCTACTATTTTTATTTTATGCAGTAGGAATATATTGTATTTATTTAATAACACTCACACATTTGTAGTTATTAAAGCAGCATATGTTGTTTTCAGAAATCTTGAAAATTAAGAAAAATAATAGAAAAAAATTTCCACCAAGCAGAGATTCTGTGATGACTATTTACCTATTATTTCATTTTTTTCATTAAAAAGAACATTGTTAATATTAAAATGTCACTTTCTCAAAGGTGCTTATCTTTATTTCCATTTAAAATTGTATCCCAAAAAACAAAATTGTATCTCAACCTCTGAGCCACTGGGCCCCCGACCCCCCACCCTGCTTTGTCTTTATGCCCTGGCATTTAGCATCTTCCAATATGATATATAGACTTCTCCGGTGGCTCAGATGGTAAAGCGTGTGTCTACAATTCGGAAGACTCGGGTTTAATCCCTGGATAGGGAAGATCCCCTGGAGAAGGAAATGGCAACCCACTCCAGTACTATTGCCTGGAAAATCCCATGGACGGAGGAGCCTGGTACTCCATGGGGTCACAAAGAGTCGGACACGACTGAGCATTCATTCAATTACAATTACAATATAATATACAGTTTATTTATTAAGTGCCACTCACCACAGAATGTAACTCCTAAGAGTCTTCATTAGTTTTATGCACTGATATATTACAAGCATATAAAAATATCTTTGACACATAGTAGGTGATCAATAAATACTGCTTTAAATGTATAAATGAAACACACGTGTCCACAAATAATAGGTAATTACTGTGCAGTGTTGTTTTTGTTGTCTGTTAGTTGCTCAGTCGTGTAGATTCTTTGTGACTCCATGGACTGCAGCCTGCAAGTCTCCTCTGTCCACGAAATTCTCTAGGCAAGAATACTGTAGTGGGTAGCTATTTCTTTTTCCAGGAATAGAACTCATGTCTCCTGCTTTGCAGGCAGAGTCTCTACTGTCTGAGCTACTAAAGAAGCCCTTACTTTTCAATACTTAATATTTATCATTTCCTCCTTGGTATTTTGGCCAAAATTAGACTTAGGTGAAAAAGACAACATTAGAGGATCAGCTTCCCTGGTGACTCAGACGGCAAAGAATCTGCCCGCAATGAAGGGGAATCGGGTTCAACCCCTGGCTCGGGAAGATCCCCTAGAAGAGGGAATGGCTACCCACTCCAGTGTTCTTGCCTGGAAAATTACATGCACAGAGGAGCGGGGTCACGAAGAGGTAGACACAACTGAGCGACTTTCATTCTTGCTATCCTGGCAAAGATGTTTATATTACTTGCCTACACAATTCTTTAGATCTGTTTATTCTCATAAAATTACAAAGTTGAAATAAATGTCAATACATCTAACAGCCTAACGAGACTTCTAACCATGATTATCTGAATCACCTTGGAATTTTTTAAGAATATACAATCCATGGCCCATCTCAGCAGTACAGTTCCTTAAGGACGCTCTTTCACAGAAGCAATCACCACTGAGGAGTCTGTATTTTGGTTAACATTGCCATTAATTAGGAAATGTAGAATAGTTAATAGTTTATTAGCTCAGCTAATAAAGAATCCACCTGCAATGTAGGAGACCCCGGTTCAATTCCTGGGTTGGGAAGATCCTCTGGAGAAGGGACAGGCTATTCACTCCAATATTCTTGGGCTTCCCTGGTGACTCAGATGGTAAAGAATCAACCTGCAATGCGGGAGACCTGGGTTTGATCCCTGGGTTGAGAAGATTCCCTGGAGGAGGGCATGGCAACCCACTCTGGTTTTCTTGTCTGCAGAATCCCATTGACAGAGGAGCCTGGCAGGTTACAGTCCATGGGGTCACAAACAGTCAGACACAACTGAGAGACTAAGTACAGCACAGAATAGTTAATAACTTGCTCTTAAATAATATTTAGGCCAAGCTTTACTATTTTTCACTATATTACGGTTTAATTTTTAGTTCTTCCAATTCTTCCAATACTCAACTAAATTTCCCTTATTGAAATACAAAGATATCATTTGTAAAGATAGAATTTATAAACAGGAAAAACCAATGGGCCTGCTTACCTGAATTTCAAGCATTTTGGTAAAATTACTCATAATGCTTAAACAGACATTTGGGGAAAAACGATTTATAGTTTTAATATTTTGGCTTTTTGAATAAAATGAAAAGTTATATTCTAATTATTACTGAAAGGCTGAATTATGCAAAGATTTCATTGGTATATGTGGGAATATTACTTAGTTGTAAGAACTACTAACTGAAAATAGTTTTTACTTGTTTATAAAACATACTGTAGAATCTCATCAATTGGCATCAATTGGTGGAATGTCCTGTTTGATATATAAAATGTTACTTTATTACCTTAAACTACACACAGCATTTCTTTGTAAATTCCTTAAAGACTTACTAAAGGCATTACTTCAGTGAATAGATAAGATGTATAGAAACACACAGCATTTCAGCTATTTAAAATAAATTGAATAAAATGAGACACCTGATATCACTTTCTAAACGTTCATAAGATATTATCATCATTTAATAAATGGGTACAGGAGAAGGTCTGAAAGTACCAGAAAGCAGTTTAGTCTCTTAAACTGTACTATGTTGTATTTCAGTTGGGTCCAATTCTTTGCGACCCTATGGACCATTGCCAGTCAGGCTCCTCTGTCCAAGGGATTCTCCAGGCAAGGACACTGGAGTGGGTTTCCATGCCCCCTTCTAGGGGACCTTCCCAACCCAGGGATCAAACCAGATCTCTTGTTTCTCCTGTACTGGCAGGAGGGTTTTTACCACTAATGCCACTTGGGATCACAGTATTATATATACTCTTTAAAACACTATTTATTCATTTATTGAAAAACCTCTTCTTCAATGATTATCAAAGATAAAACTCTAAAGGATTATGAGTTCTTAATGAAATACTTAATGAACTATTATATTTTAAATTGCAAACTCTATATTCTAGTTGTAGTTATAAAATGGGGATACGTTACCATTTAGTGACAATCTACCACTAAATCAGGCTATGAAGGAACCACTTCCACAGCCACATGGGGACAAGGAAATATTATAAACCATACTCAGAGAATAAAAGCTTTACTAAGGTTTGAAAGCCAAGCAAAAGAATGACCTTCAGAAGTTTCTCTGGAAAAAAAAAAAAAAGACATATACCAGATAGTTACCAAAAATCATGAAATAAGAAAATTAACCTAGTAGGGGCCTTGATCTATATAATAAGATCCTTATTATCTGGCAGGACAATAAGGAGAGCAAAGAATTATACTTCACAATGTATTGCATAGATCACTATGGCTCAATTAATTTAAAAATTGCAATAATCACAATAACTTAAACACTTCATATTCATATCCAGATTTATCTGGAATTGGAAATTTCAAATGCAATCTTTTTTCCTATGGAGACATTTCCTATGAATTCATTTAACAGCTAAATGGTACTATTTAGAATAACATGAACTAAAAATTATTCAAATACTTCTATAGCATCATTAACTGTAACAGTTCTACTCATGGACTGCATCCAGTTACTCAGTTACTCACAGAGAAAACCAAGGACACAGCTCAGTCCTTTTCAGCCCTGGCACTGTTAATATGTGAGGCTGAGTATTTTTTTGTTGGGAATAAGAAGAGAGGGGCTGTGATGGGCATTGTGTGATATTTAGCAGCATCACTGGCCTCTATCAACTAGATACCAAAAGCATCCACCAGCTGGGAAAATCAAACATGTCTGAAGATATTTCCAAATGACCGGTGGGTGTCAAAATTGTCCGTTGATAGAAACAATCAACGTAAGAGGAAAGAAGGAGGAAAGGAAGGGGAAGAGAGAAAAAGTACTTACACTAAGCATTCTTAAACAGTTAATAAATCTATATAAAATAAAGTTGAATTACTAGTTGCTAGATTTAAATGTGTTTATTGTAGTTAAAAGATATTTATAAGAAAAAATCTTTATAAGCAAAATCAATGTTTTGTATTGTGAAAACAGCAAAAACATCATCAATCTCAGATAAACTTCTACTGTTCTTAATAAGAAAAAATCAATAAATATCTTTTTCTTATTTCTACCTTAAGAATAACACCCTACCTTCCTGCTGTATCCCAGGAATAAAAACAATTGCAGTCTTTGTTTTCAGATTTAAAGGCAAGAGAAGAGCTTTTTCCTCTGACTCTACAGGTGGTTTCTGAAAGTGTTCTCCAGGTGACCTGAGGTGACCGACAAGTTTATTTTGCATTTACACACAAGTTTAATAGGACCTGCATATTAACAAGAGTAATAACTTGTTATAGCAACCAAAAATAATTTTTGTATTCACTTATTACCTGTATACAACTCTTTCAACTTTCTCATCTGTTTACGCTTTGGCTTACCATAGATGTAACGGATCGTGCGTCTTCTTCATAATTGACTACTGGAGGTGGCTCTTTCCCATCATTTTCTTGCACTTTTTGCTCCAGCAATTCTTTCTGTGCTGTAAACTTTGCCTCGGTGCATCTCAGCTGCTGGACTGACTGTTTCAGCTCTTCAAGTGTCTGTTTTTGGCTTAGCAGAAGTACAATACTAAAAGAGAACACATTTAATATAAATTATTTCAACTACTCTAAGAAATAAAGACTGTGAAGGAAATCATATCCTGTATATGTGTAGATTATGTTCCTTTCTTCATTTTCCTCTTTATAAGAGTCTTTCAGAACTATAAGAATTAGGAAACTAAACGGATTTTGAGTCATCACAGTAGTTGTTAAACATTAGCATTTACAAAATTAAAGGAAGTTTTTGGAAGCAAAAACCAAATTCAAAATGCTTTCAAATTATTACGATCCATGGCACTCATTTTATTTTACAGTAAACTGTCCACCTCACAAAGTACAGATATGTCGGTCCAGAAATGCAGAGCCTAAAATGAATTAACATGACTGAAGCAGAATCTTAATTTATTTTAAATCTCAAACGGAATATAGCTAAAATCAGATCTCTGCCTAGAGAATAAATCAAATCAAGGTGACAGCTGGAAGCAAGCTGTGTGCCTATTGTGAGGATCGTGTGCTTAGAGCTAGGGCAAGTTTTCTGACAAGGACTACCGAATACGTGTAAGCCCTCAAATCTTCCAATATACACCAGTAGAAAGATAGTAGACCTCTTCATTCCTCCTTTAGAGTTTTACCCTTCAAGGCTGTCCCTAATAGGAATTTCAAATTAATTTGCCCATCTTAAAGCCACAAGAAAACAGGTAGCAGCGGTGAGAAACATCTTGAAGATGCTGTCATATTTAGTATATTAGTATCTGAAAGAACTGTGCCACGCACTGTTGAAAGCAAGTTAATAATAGATTACAGACAGTTTGGAAAAAGACAGTCTCTTTAGCAAATGCTTCTGGGAAAGCTGGACAGTGCATGTAAATCGATGAAGTTACAACACGCTCACCACACACAAAATAAACTTAAAATGGCCTAAAGACTTAAATGTAAAACCACATGCTTAAAAATCATAGAAGCGATCATAGGCAACGTGGTCCTACTGCATAACATAGAGAACTATATTCAGTACTCTGACAAACCACCATGGTTTGTCAGAAGAGAGCATTTTTTTAAAGTATATTCGTGTATAACTAAAGCACTTTGCTGTATAGGAGAAGTTAATACAACACTGTAAATCAATTATACATCAATTTAAAAAAATTGATCAAATACATGAGAAGATAAGCCACAGACTAGGAGAAAAGATATACAAATGACATATCTGATAAAGGACTGTTATCCAACATATACGAAGATCTCTTAAATATCAGTAATAAGAAAATAAGCAAACTTCTTTAAAAATGAGCCAAAGACCTTAACAGATACCTTACAGATATACAGATGACAAATAAGCATGTGAGAAAGTGCTTCACATTCTATACTATCAGGAAAATGGAAGCTGAAACAACAATGAGACAGTATTAGACGTTTACGAGGAAGGCCAAACCCCAGAACACTGCCACCGCCACCTGTTGGCGAGGCTGTGGCCTGGAATTACTGACGGGCACGCACAATGGGCAGCCACTCTGGAAGACAGGCTGGCAGTTCCCTGCAAACTAAGCATACTTTTACCATGGGATCCAGCAATCCTATTCCTTGGTATTTACCCAAAGGAGTTGAAAACTTACGCTCACATAAAAGCCCACACATGGATATTTACAGCAGCTTTATTCATAACTGTCAAAACTGGGAAGCAACCAATATGTCAGTCAGCAGAAGAAAGGATAACTGTACAAGAGAATACGTTTCAGAACTCAAAACAAGCCACTAGACCACTGAAGACATGGAGGACTCTTAAAAGTACATCATTAATCGAGAGAAGCCAGTCTGAAGGGCTGCATAACGCACGATTCCAACCACGTGACACTCTGTACCAGGCAAAACTATATAAAGAGACAGTAAAAGGACCACGGCCACCAACAGCTGGGGCTGGGGGATGCACTAATGTGTGGAGCACAGAATATCTTAGTAAAAAATGCCATATATGATGCCATAATGATGGGCATAGGTCATTATACACTAATTCAAACCCACAGAATGCACACCACCAAGAGTGAAGCCCAATGCAGACTACAGACTTAGAATGATACTGATGGGTCATTCCAGATTCGTCAGTTGTAACAAATCTGATGCTCTGGTGGGCAGTGCTGATAATGTGGGAGACTATGTATTGTGGGAGAAGTATATCGGAAATCTCTGTAACTTCCCCTCAGTTTTGCTGTGAAATTTAAACTCCTCAAAAAAAGTCTTAAATTTTAAAAATGATGTATCTGTACAGATTTAATAGAATGGCTCGGATAAAAAGTAATGACAAGATCAAATGCTGGTGAAGATGAGGCGAGATTATCACTAATACATTGCTAGTGGTAATGGCATGTGCATGCATGCTAAGCCGCTAAGCCGATTCAGTCGCATCTGACTCTTTGTGACCCTAGGGACTGTAGCCTGCCAGACTCCTCTGGCCATGGGGTTCTCCAGGCAAGAATACTGGAGTGGGTTGCTCCTTCAGGGGACCTTCCCGACCCATGGATCAAAGCTGTGTCTCTTATGTCTCCTGCATTGGCCTAGGGTTTAATGGGATCTTTCTGCATTAATTCTTCCAACTACATGAGTGACAGTTGCTCAGTCATATCCGACTTTCTGCAAACCTATGGACTATAGCCCACCAGGCTTCTCTGTCCGTGGGATTCTCTAGGCAAGAATACTGGAGTAGGTTGCCATTTCCTTCTCCAATGGTAATTATCTCCATTAAAAACTAATTTAAAAATATGTATCGCTGGGAGCTCCCTGCAAGTCTAGTGGTCAGGATTCAGCACTTTCACCGCGGCAGCCCAGGTTCAATCCCTGGCTGGAGAATTGACATGCCACAAGCTACACGATGCGAGCAAACAGAGAAAAGGAAGTTTCACTACTACTGGTGCTTCCTGTTGTACTGTGAGGATTTTATTATCTCATATACCTTGGGTTCTTAAGTAATCTCTTTTAAAACAGGCCTTTGAAAATTTTTTTTCAGGAGTTCTAAATATCTATTGCGTCATATAAGAAATCACTTTTGAACATTTTGAGACACTATCCTAACGCCAAGAATAGGAAATACATAAAATGGAATACTACGCAGCATGAAAAGAATGAAATGCTGCCATTTGCAGCAACACAGTCGGACCTAACGAGGATCATACTAAGGGAAACGAGTCAGAATGTAGACAGATACCACACGATGTCACCTACATATAGAATCTAAACAAGTCAGAATGTAGACAGATACCACACGATGTCACCTACATACAGAATCTAAACAAGTCAGAATGTAGACAGATACCACACAATGTCACCTACATACAGAATCTAAACAAGTCAGAATGTAGACAGATACCACACGATGTCACCTACATACAGAATCTAAAAAAGAAATGATAGAAACTAACTTATTTACAAAACAGAAAACGACTCACAGATGTAGAAAACAAACTTAATGATCACCAAAGAAAGGTGGCAGAGAGGGATAAATTAGGAGTTTGGGATTCAAATATATACACACTACTATAAATAAATTACATAATCAGCAAGGACCTACTGTATGGCACAGGGAACTCTACTCAATATTCTGTAATAACATACATAAGAAAATAATATGAAACGGAATGGATATATATACACAGATAAATGAATCATTTTGCTGTACACCTGAGATTAACACATTATAAATCAACTATATTTCAATATAAAATAAAAATTTAATAAATAAGTAAATAGATAAGCATCCTGGCTTTTAATTTAGTTGTTTTTAAGAACAATGAGATTTTGGGGAGGTAGATGCCCTATTATATAGCTCTAGTCCAAATGTTTTCTAGTTAATACATCTGATCAGCAAATTAAGGAGCAATATTACCTTCATCCAATTAAGTTCACTGAGCTCTACGTATAATGACCATTTCAAATACATTATCATCTTATTATTGTTTAATAATTACTTTTTAAAAAATATTGCTGTAATCACTATATAATTATTTTGCATGCTTACAATACCATTCAGCAAACGAGCTATACATATTTCAATAAGAAGTTAATTATAATAAATGCATGATTGTATAAAACAAGATGCACAGGAAGCTATAAGTAAATCTGAAACATGCAAGGGATCAGGATTTATGCATGTGCTATTTCCTCCCTATTTCTGACTACTCTTTCTACGAACTCTTCACCTGGTGAAGACTGATAGTGTTAGATGCTCAGTGGTGTCCAACTCTTCAGGATCCCATGGACTGTAGCCCACAAGGCTCCGCTGTCCATGGGATTGTCCAGGCAAGAATACTGGAGTGGGTAGCCATTTCCTTCTCCAGGGGATATTCCTGAGCCAGAAATCAAACCTAGGTCTCCCACAATGTGGGCAGATTCTTTACCATCTGAGCCACCAGGGAAGCCCTTCTGCCCTTAGGTCTCAGCAAAAATGTCATTTCCTAGAAGACCCCTGATGACCCACATTAAGCGAGTGCTCCTCCGTCATTCTTCTACCTGACCTTGTTCCATAGCCACTATCACACCTGTTACTATCTCATTTTGTGTTGGCCAACTCCACAAAAGCACAAACTTCATGAGCCACGTGCCCACGTGTGTCTTACGTTTCACTGCAGTCATAGCACCTAGTAGATATAACCGAAACATTGAGACAAAAATAAAAAACAGATACCTGAATTTGCAAACCAGAACAATACTCCAGATGGTTCAAGCATCACCTTCACTATAAGCTGGATGTGAATCTTCTCAAGTCTCTGAAAATTTCTGGCCCTCAGATACCACATAATTTGCAAGATTAGATGATCAAATTGATTTCTCTAGATTCCACATGGCTCTAAAAGTTATGCTTTTATAATGTGTAAAGTATTTTTAAGTACCAGGTGATAATGGTACATAACTATAGAAAACTGAATTATCATTCACTCTCTGGAGTCAAATCAAGCATTAAAATGAGTAGCAACATTACCAGTTCTTTATGCCAATGAGTCATAAGTGACATATGCCTGGTATATTTTCCCATAAACTATTTTCTAATACAGCAGTCAAGGATCATAAATCAGGAAAAAATGGATACTACTTCCAGTTGAATAAGCATGTTTTGAAGTAATAAGTAACGATATGTATAACAGAGTGACACTTTGTGTTGTGTTAAATTATACCACTTCAAAAAGTTGGTTTTATTTCTTTCACCTTATTTCTTAAAATAAAAATTTGCAATAGCTATATTTCAACTAAGACCTGCATTATTTATATAAGCCAAAAATCTGTGCTTCTTGGTGTGAATTTCATGTCACATAAAAACCATTCTTTAAGTTCATTTTTCATTTTATATAATTCATTTATAAGAATCAAAGGTATCAGATGATTTTTCATGTAGTTTTATTTTTTCACTGTATTATGTTTTGGAGAAACCTAAGCCAAATCTAAATTCAAAGGTTTTAACATTAGTCTCTCATATGTTATACTTTTCATAAGAACATGAGTGCTATTTATAATAAGTAAAAATTCACATAATTTCATTAATTTAGAGATCATTTAAGAAAGGCAAATATATAGGATATTTTTATTTTATTTATTTTTTTTAAACGACGCCTCGACCTGGAGACCCGCTGCTGCTACTGCCGTCTCAACCACCGATCCGCTACCCGGCGGCCAGGCGCCTAGAACCGCCGCCGCCTCCGAACACGCCACTATAGGATATTTTTAGTCTTGGGGGAAATGTAGTTTTGTTTCATTGTTTTATTACTTTTAACTAACATGATATTTGAAGCTAAAAAAGTTCTGGAGTAAAAATAAATCTTTGAAATTAGATGAAAATTGCTTTTAATCATATATTTAAATAAGTATCTGTAGACATATATACAGGGCTTTCCTGGTGGCTCAGTGGTAAAGAATCCGACTGCAATGCAGGAGAGGCAGGTTTGAGTCTTGGGTCTAAAAGATCCCCTGGAGAAGGAAATGGCAATCCACTCCAGTATTCTTGCCTGGAAATTTCCATGGATAGAGGAACCTGGCAGGTACAGTCCATGGGGGTCACAAAAGAGTCGGACACGACTTAGTGGCTAAACGGCAACAGATTTTATATATATATATATATATATATACACACACATACATATATATGTGTGTATATAGAGAGAGATGTTTAAGAAATATTCAGAAGATGAAATGCAAACATTTACCCTAGAATTCATTTCAGACTGTTTGTTTTGCAAATTATTTTAACATATAGTTCAAAGACAAACTTAAACCTACCAATGTCTAAATTAATGAGATTTCACAATGACTACTTAGTTATATAAATATACTTAACATTTTCAAAATTATGCCCTGAAGTTAACAATAAAAACTCCATGATAACAGAGTGCAAACAGAATTTGGGTTAAACCAGACTCATTTGCTGAATTGCCAGACACACTTATCCCTTCTAACTTACTCTCCTAAGAACACTACTAAAATCATGAGATCAAGCAATTGCTGTGATCAGACAGAAACTTCGGAGTCAAGAACTCATGAGTTTTCTATCCCTTCCTAGGTGTGATTTTAAGTTATCTAAATTCTCTAAGTCTTAAAGGTAAAATGCTCATAATTACACAGAGAGCATAGTAAAGATAACATTAAAGTGAATTAATATATATAAAATATCCAGCATAATATGTGGAAATGAGTAAGAACTCAAGAGGTGTTGATTCCCATATATCCATCATGCTTTAAGCCTCCTCTCCTCTCATCCCATTCTTATCTCCTGATAAATATAAACAGGTGGAGAAATGTGGATCACCCTGATTATGCAGATGAAGCGAGAACTGAAGATATAAGTCAAGAAAACATACCAAAAAAATCAAAGAACTTACAAATTCTAGGTTAAGATAACCCTTAAAGACTGTCTCCTTCAACAATATATAACCAGACATGCTGGTGAGAGGGTCCTACTGTATTTCTTTATATCTAACAAATTTTAAAACAAAAGTCATTTACAATGTGTACATTTACAAAACTATAAAAAGTAGAACTACTTAGTCATCTGTAGACATGTGCAGAGATTTAGTTGCAAATAAAGAAAAACAAAAGATAATTATATTTTTACTTTTATATGTGCATTGGTTGATAAAATTTATCTTTATAATCCAAAGAAAATCTAATCCTGATTCAATACTGAAAATTTTCAGATTTATTAAAGGAATATCCAGAGTAACTCATATTTTCCTGTTCTCACCTTTAAAAGGCTCAGCAATTTCAATATGACATATAATACCAAGTTGTAATAAGAGCCATAGTATTAAGTGGGAGTGGAGAAGGAAATGGCAACCCACTCTGGTACTCTTGCCTGGAAAATCCCATGGACAGAGGAGCCTGGTGGGCTACAGTCCACGGCATTGCAAAGAGTCAGACACAACTGAGCAACTTCACTTTCACTTTCCTTAAGTGGGAGAGGTAGGCTCCTACTAACCTGAGTTGCATACGAGAATAGGTGGTGCTGCCATTCACTGAAACTGAGAGGAAAAAAAAAACTAAAAGTGAACTAGGTTGGGCTGGTTGGATTGTATTTAGGGGGTTTTTAATTCAGTCTTAGATGTGAGAAATGCAGGGTACTACTAAGACATCCAAAGAGGCATGTCAAGTAAGCAATCGACTACATGGGCATGGAGTTCCCAGAGGACATCTGAGCTAGAGTAATAAGCATGAGTCATCTTCAGGGGGTCACCCAGGGACAGAGTGCAGGAAGGAGACTGCACAGCCTAGGACCATGCCATGGGTAACTCCAAAATACACTGGCCAAGTGGGGAAGAATGAGTTTACAAAGAAGGAGTGGTCAGAAAGGGAGAAGCAAGATCTGGTATCTTGGTTCGCAAAGGCCAAGGGAAAGGAAGTCAACAAAGATACTTTGAGGAGGTCAAATAAGATAGTTGCAAAATTTAGAAACATATATATTGTCATTGAGTATTGTGTTCTTGCCTGGAGAATCCCAGGAATGGGGGAGCCTGGTGGGCTGCCATCTATGGGGTCGCACAGAGCCGGACATGACTGAAGCGACTTAGCAGCAGCAGCAGCAGCTTTTACCTTGTACACTGGAAAGGCTGTATATAGTCACCCTGCTTATTTAACTTCTATGCAGAGTACATCGTGAGAACGCTGGGCTGGAGCAAGCACAAGCTAGAGTCAAGACTGCTGGGAGAAATACCAATACCCTTAGATATGCAGATGACACCATGCTTATGGCCAAAAGAGTAGAGGAACTATGCTTTCCTCTAAAAGAGGACGCTGAAAAAGCTGGCTTAAAAAACAGCATTCAAAAAATAAAGATCATGCCATCTGGTCCCATCACTTCATGGGAAATAGGTGGGGAAACAATGGAAACAGTGACAGACTTTATTTTCTTGGGCTACAAAATCACTGTAGATGGTGTCTGCAGTCATGAAATTAAAAGAGGCTTGCTCCTTGGAAGAAAAGCTATAACCAACCTGGACAGCATTACTTTGGCAACAAAGGTCCGTCTAGTCAAAGCTATGGTTTTTCCAGTAGTGCTGTATGGATGCAAGAGCTGGACCACACAGAGGGCTGGGTTTGGAAGGACTGATGCTTTTGAACCATGGTGCTAGAAAAGACTCTTGAGAGTCCCTTGGACAGCAAGGAGACCAAACCAGTCAATTCTAAAGGAAATCAGTCCTGAATATTCATTGGAAACACTGATACTGAACCTGAAACTCTAATACTTTGGCCACCTGATGCGAAGAACTGACTCACTAGAAAAGACTCTGATGCTAGGAAAGATTGAGGGCAGGAGGAGAAGGGGACGACAGATGAGATGGTTGGATGGCATTTCCGACTCAGTGGGCATGAGTTTGAGCAAGCTCTGGAAGTTGGTGATGGACAGGGAAGCCTGGCATGCTGCAGTCCATGGGATCGCAAAGAGTTGGACATCACTGAATGACTAAACAACAAAAAAGTCCTTGAGAATCTTACAGATACCTACTTCAGTAATGCTGGGGCAGAAACTAGGGATTCGTGGGTTAAGTACTAAGTAAGAGTCAAGGTACTGAGTGCACATTAGCACTCTCAGAACAAGTCTGACTAAGAAAACAGAAGGCAAAGCCAGTAACTGAGAGAGAATACTGAGATTAAAGAAGGGTTATCTAGGGTGGGCAGAGAGGTAGAGGTTACTTTTAGGAGTCGGGACTTACAAATGTTTAAAAAGTGAGCACAGGACACAGTTGAGAAGAAAAGGTAACCATAACATATAAAACAATGTAAAGTTTCAGGGAAAGTAAGAAATGATGAGATATAAAGCAGGGACAAGAAACAGGACAAGGAACCGACCCTTTATGAAAGTAAGGAAAGAGAATGAGTACAAATGTGGCGAATTTAGACATGTAATGGCAAAAAATGAGGCATTTGCCACCTGGTGATTTTCATTTTTTCTGTAATGTAGGAGACATCCGTTTGTCGACTCTGATTAGGCATATAACACGATCAGAGATTTGAGAGACTTGGAAAACATCTGAAAAGTTGCACAGAAAGTACGAGCAAGTAGTAGAGACCAGAGAAATGTCACACATACAATTTCCTTGGAAGTCTTGACAAATCAAGCCAATTGTAAAAGTACCAGAGCAAGAAATATATATGTTCTAGTCAGGGGTTAGAGAAACCACAGAAAAGTAATCCTCGTTGAAGATGCAAACAGTGACCAAAGTCAGACCAGAAATTTTAAATTTCAGATCAAAATGTAAACCTGAAAACAAGAGAAAACGTAAGTACTGAAATCAGTAAACACAAGAGCACAGCAAAACGGGTCAGAGGACCCATGAGCGTGCTGGCTGATTCAGACACCAAGACGAGAGGCAGTCGTACGGCGACAGCACGGCGAGTCTCAGGGTGCGTGAGGCAGACCACTCCTTTTTCATGTTCACTTGCTTCCTCCTGACACAGCAGAGGCCAGTTTCCTGATTACACTGGTCTAACACTCTTTTAGGGGCTTCCCTGGTGGCCCAAATGGTAAAAGACAAGGAATTCACAGAGAATATGCTGGACTTTGATTTGTGCTGTGCCAAGGCGCTTCAGTCATATCTGACTCTTTGTGACCCTATGGACAGGAGCCAGCCAGGTTGCTCTGTCCATGGGATTCTCCAGCCCAGAATACTGGAATGGGTCACCATTTAAGGCAGAGTAAAGACAGGTTTTAATGGGGCTTTTCAGAAAATAATTCAAACCACTAAAACACTGAGACAAATGATAGGTAACATTACACGGATAAAAACACAAAATCATTCCTCTATAGTCCTCGAAAGTAACTCAACCATACACAGTTTCATACTTTTATACATGAAATTTCAACTTTTGGAAATTTTATGTCTCTAATTCCATGTAAAATGAAGTATTTCTGTAAAATTACATCAATTAAACTTTCTTTCCTCAAATAACCGCTTTGGTACTCACTCAGACTTCTTTTCACAGGTCTTGGCAGCCTCCTCGATCCTCTTCTCTAGCTCCAGGACGGCTTCTTCCTTGTTCACAAGCATCTGCTGTGTCTGCATTAGTTCCTCTGCCAAAGTCCGCAACCTAGGAGGAGGTTTCCTCATTGTCAGTCAGCACACGAATCACGCTCACTTTACACAGACCAAAAAAGAACCACACACCTAAGGCCGCAAAGGCCAACACAGGAGCCACAGCACTTTAACTCAAATTAAATACGAGTAAAATTTCAACTCCTCAGTTGCATCAGCCACGTTTCAAGCTGAGCAGACACACACGGCTAACGGCTACCACTCTGGACAGAGAAAAGAACATTTCAATAATCACAGTGAGTTCTCTGGGCAGTCTGTTTTAAAGGGTTTTATTCATCAAACAGCAAAAGAGAAAAAGAAATAGGAAATGGAGAAAGAGAAAAGAACCAAAGAACCTGTGGTGGATTCATTTCAATATTTGGCAAAACTAATACGATATTGTAAAGTTTAAAAATAAAATAAAAGTTAAAAAAAATCATAAAATCAAAAAAATAAAAAATTAAAAAAAAGAAAAAAGTACCTGTAGTTCTCCCAGGAAGAGTGTATGGTGAAATAACCATGATTTTTGTTTCAGACTAACATGTATGTATATTCTAGCTTTACCATTTTTTATCTGAGATCCTATGAAACTTGCTTCAGCTCACTGACTCTATTTTCCTACTCATATTTTGGATACTGTAACACCTGCTTCAGTGCATTGTTTTGAAGATGAAATACACTTATGTGTAAATAATGAATGGTACTTGATAGGCATTTGAGTAAATAACATCTAGTATTATCTGCATATGTTATCTCATTTAATTCTCACAACAAGCTATGAGATATATATTGTTATCCTCAAAGACAGTAAGGCTCAGTCACACGGTAATTTAAATTAATATAAGCTATTTCTGTTTTCACATGTTGCAGTAATGTTTTGGAGGTACAGTCTATATAGATTTGAAATTAGTATGTATAAAATTAGTCTGTACCCATAGATCAGACATTTTTTGATTACATAAAATGCATCCAGCCCTGAATAGAAATATTTCTATCACAAAAACACACAACTAGAATCTAAAAAATAATACAAATGAACTTATTTTTCAATACAGAAACAGAGTGACAAGACACAGAAAAGGAATTTATGCTTATCAAATGTGACAGAGAGGGAGAAACAAATTAGGAGAATAGCATTAACAGATACACATCACTGTATGTAAAACAGATAAACAACAAGGATTTCCTGTATGGCACAGACAATTGTATTTAATATCCTATAATAATATACATTGGAAACAAATCTGAAAAAGGATAAATACATATGTCTAACTGAATCACTTTGCTATATACCTGAAACTAACACAGTATCTTGAATCAACTGTAGCTTAATTAAAAAAAAACAAAAAATAAAATTGCTATAATCATAAAATATACACACACACACCTATCATATCACATTAAAATTTTTATTCTGTTTCAGCCTTTTAAAGCAAGACAGGAAATCCAAACTATACAAAATACTAAATAACCCAAGTATATGAAAATTTAAATTTAACTTAAAGAGATGATAAAATCAAAAGTCAAAAGTCAAACCTTGAAGAAATATTTGCAATGGAAGTTACAAGCAAAAGCTCATGTAGAAAAACTCTTAGAAAAAAGTCAATCTACAATGAAAATGAACAAAAAACACAACTGGAAGTCCAAGAAAACTTCAAATGATCAATAAGCACATGGAGATATTTACAACCTGAACCACAATTTAAAATCTTCAGATTAAATAATCAGTAAATTATTTTTCACCTACTAAAATTGACAAGCATGAAAACAAGTGATAATACACAGTATTCTCAAAACTGTAGCAAGAATGAGAGGGGAAGGAAGGAAGGAAGGAGAGAGGAAACTTGGAACTGTCTCTCAAACCTCAAATTAGAATCTCCTTTGACCATCTAAAAATCTGTCTTATCAATATACTTTACACATGCTCACAATCAGTCCATATGGAGATGTTTGTACTACAGTGTTTATAAAACTAGAAAGTATTTAATTGTTCATCAACAGGGGAATAGCTGAATAAATTTTGGTCCGATTTGAGAGAGTAACGATGACATATACACACTGCTATCTGTAAAACAGCCAGCCAGTGAGAATTTGCCGCATGACACAGAGAAGCCCAGGCTGGGGCTCCGTGACAGCCTAAGAGGGGTGGCTGGAAGGGAGGGGCAGGTGGGAGGGAGGGGCCTGTGTACACTCCAGGCTGATTCGTGCTGACGTCCGGCAGGAATCATCACGACACTGCAATTATCCTCCAATTAAAAGAAAAATAAAAAATTTAAAGAAACAGAATAGTCATTAAAAAGAATGAGGTTCTTCCAAAGCATGGTTCTTCCAACACATAAAAGGTTCGTCCAAGGCATTTACTTAAAAGGCATGAGGCAGAGAAGTACATATAGCCTGGCTCCATTTATAGTGAAATCAATGTATATGTATACACATACTACTGACTGAACTGTATTCCCTCAAAATTCATATCTTGAAATTCTAACCCCCAAAGTGATGATATTTGGAGAGGGGGACTTTGAGAAGTAACTAGGGTTAGATGAGCTCGTGAAGGTAGAACCTCATGATGGGATTAAGGTCCTCAGAGGAGATACCGAGAGTTTTGCTCTCTCTCCCCAGGCCTAGATGAAGCAGAGGTCATGTGAGTACATGAGAAGGCAGCAGTCTACAAGCAGGAAAAGACTCTCGCCAGGACCCAAACTGGCCGTCACCTTGATATGGAACTTGTAACACCCCAAACAATGAGAAATAAATTGCTATTGTTTAATCCACTCATTCATGGTATTTTATCATAGCAGCCATAGCAGAGTAATACACTATTATATATTTATGTGTGGAGAAGAACCAGATTACTAAAAACCAAACTTTCATCATCACTCTGACAGGTATGGGATTAGAGTAGGGGTGATTTAAGGACAAAAGGGTTTCCCTAGTAGCTCAGTTGGTAAAGAATCCGCCTGCAATGCAGGAGACCCCAGTGTAACTCCTGGGTTGAGTAGATCCGCTGGGGAAGGGATAGGTTACCCACTCCAATTTTCTTGGGCTTCGCTGGTGGCTCAGCTGACAAAGAATCAGCCTGCAATGCAGGAGATCTAGGTTCGATCCCTAGATTGGGAAGATCCCCTGGAGAAGGGAAAGGCTACGCATTCCTGTATTCTGGCCTGGAGAATTCCATGGACTATATAACCATGGGGTCACAGAGAGTCGGACATGACTGAGTGACTTTCACTTTTGGACAAAAAAGTCTCTCATATTTTATTCTGTATTAATCTATATTATATTTAAATCTTATAACAAAAATGAATTTGAATTTAAGATATTAAATAATAGGTAATGGAGACAGAAAAGGCAGAAAAACCATGAAACATGATAAAACTCAAAATATAGTAATCCAGGTTTTCTCATCCATGTTTAGAGTTAAGCAATATAATAAACCTCAACAGGTTTCTGAGGGCATTATTATACAAAACATAATCAATGATGCTTCCAATAATGATCCAGAATTGTAAAAGAAAAATTAAAGTATTTTTCATTAAGAATATACATATATTTATGAGACATACATCAAATCTAGTAAAATTATTTTGTTGAACTCGATAGCAAAACAATGTTGGGTTAAATGCACTTCTATGGAATAGTTCATACCCAGACTACTAGACACACAAAGTTACTATATTAAAACCTGAGGTCATTCTCAAGAAATCTACACTTCAACTTCTGGCTTCAAGTTACTTATTACCAACTACAAATGATATAAATTAGTAACATGCATAATGCTTCACTCATTGTAAAACTCTGCCGTATATGTGATCTCATCTCACCCTCATGGCAGTCTGGAACACTTGTCCTACCTCTGTGCCTGTCCCACCCCAGCCTGGGGGCATAAGGACCAGCTTCTCCCACGCTGCCCTGGCCATGCTGCACCAGAGATGAACTGGAAAGAAAGCTCCCGTCTCTGAGCACTCCCCTCCTCTCTGGTCGTTTACTTCGCTCTCCTACGCCTTTCCCAAAGCTCTTCCTGCTCAGTTTTCCACTCACCCCTCTTTTCAGTTCCTCGCTCATTCATTTAAACCAGGTGTTCACTAAGGCCATTCCCTGTGACAGGCACAGTGTTAGACACTCGGGATAAACAGTAAACAAGCTTGGCTTCAGGAAACGTAGATGCTAGCATAAGAAACGGCGTCCGCCTTTTCCCTCCGACCCTCCCTTTTCTTCTCCTCCTTTCCTCTCTCCGTGATGCTTTCTGTCCCAGTTTCTTCTCAGTTCTCGCTGCACCGCATTCTGCTCCACCCTGAAATAAACACATAACCCCACCGACCTGTAAGACGCAGGCAGCACGGCCTCCGCTTCACTGCTCAGCCCTCACACCTAGCTCTGTGTCTTTCGCACGGTAGATGCCCAACTCGGTTCTGCATGTCCTGTTTGTCTCAAAAGAATCTCACACATTAAGCTTTTTCTGCAATTTCCTAATAACTCCCAAGGCTCTCCTGATTCCTATAGTTCTGAATTATCTAGAAAGAGAAACCAAAGAGCTACCTCAATATGGGAACGGCACAGTTTACGACTTCCCCCCACCACGACAGCTAAACTGATACATGAACCACACCCCAGTGAAGGAAGCTTTAGTTCTCTACACAGACGTCATTAATACAGGACTGATGCTTTTCAAGTAAACATTTTGACATCAAGCTAATCACCTTACCTTCCACCTCAGAGTAAGAAAATTATTAGTGTTTGCAACTCTACGCGTCTCTGCTGCATTTTGTACAGCTCCTTACCCTGGTGAAAGAAACCAGGTCTAGAAGCAGACACCTTAGGGTTCAATGTTTACTTGGCTTTTCTAGATTCCATTTTCTCCTCTAACAAAATGGAAATTAATTTAATATCTAACTTAAAGGGTTCATGTAACTATGATACATATTTTTAAAGCTTCTAGAGTACATCATGAGAAATGCTGGGCTGGAAGAAGCACAAGCTGGAATGAAGATTGCCGGGAGAAATATCAATAACCTCAGATATGCAGATGACACCACCCTTATGGCAGAAAGTGAAGAGGAACTAAAAAGCCTCTTGATGAAGGTGAAAGAGGAGAGTGAAAAAGTTGGCTTAAAGCTCAACATTCAGAAAATAAAGATCATGGCATCTGGTCCTATCACTTCACGGGAATTAGATGGGGAAACAGTGGAAACAGTGTCAGACTTTTTTGGGGGGGGGGCTCCAAAATCACTGCAGATGGTGACTGCAGCCATGAAATTAAAAGATGCTTTCTCCTTGGAAGAAAATGACCAAGGTTATAACCAACCTAGACAGCATATTGAAAACATATTGAAAAGCAGAGACATTACTTTGCCAACAAATTAGAGGAGAAAACTAGTCAAGGCTATGGTTTTCTCAGTAGTCATGTATGGATGTGAGAGTTGGACTGTGAGCACCAAAGAATTGATGCTTTTGCACTGTGGTGTTGGAGAAGACTCTTGAGAGTCCCTTGGATTGCAAGGAGATCCAACCAGTCCATTCTAAAGGAGATCAGTACTGGGATTTCTTTGGAAGGGATGATGCTAAAGCTGAAACTCCAGTACTTTGGCCATCTCATGCGAAGAGTTGACTCATTGGAAAAGACTCTGATGCTGGGAGGGATTGGGGGCAGGAGGAGAAGGGGACGACAGAGGATGAGATGGCTAGATGGCATCACTGACTCGATGGACATGAGTCTGAGTGAACTCCGGGAGATGGTGATGGACAGGGAGGCCTGGCGTGCTGCGATTCATGGGGTCGCAAAGAGTCGGACACGACTGAGCGACTGAACTGAACTGAACTGAGTATGGATTTTTAAGCATAGAATATTCCCTATAAATGTAACTATATATTATTAACCAATTTTACTACTGATATCAAGAAACATTTTTCTGAAAATTAACTAAATTTTGATTTCTACCTTTTTTAAAGAGTGTTTTATTAACACTGGATGCAAAAATAAACACTGCCCCCACGGCAGGGTCGGCCTGAAGGTATTTTAAATAAAACTTAAAAATGGGTTATACTATTTATACATTTTCCCCAGTTAAGGACAAGTAAAGAAATATTGTAAGAATTTTGTATTAAAAGTATATGAGTTACTCATAATTCAAAGTTGTTTTTCCCTTTACAACAATGTCATTTCCAAGAACATTCACGTTTTAGAAATGTGGAAAATTTCAGTTCAAGAGAAATTAATGTAAGCCTGCGTGTCATTGCTATCCTTGACACAAAATAATAAAAAATCTCTACACACACGCATACGTCCTGATTTGATGTGACATAATGGTAACAATACCACAACAAGTCAAAAACTGAGGAGATTTGCTACTGATTTCTTCACATATATGATTGAGAAAAATTCAAGGGAAGACATCTGATTGTGTTGGATATCATGTTTACCCTAGTTAATCGGAGTACAGCCCTCTTTTTACTTTGAAACAGGGTAAGAAGGGAGGAATGAGGTGAAAGCCAGAGAGTCCTGATCCACTGTTTAAGCCACCTGATACATCCTAATTCTATTTATCAGAGCTCAATGGGACATGTGAATTCTAACAAAGGATATTAAAATCCCATACTTTCACTTCCTTTAGCAAGCATTCAGCCTTCTGAAAAATATCCCTTAGGCTTTCAGTGAGGAATTAGATTTGAAGTTTTGTATATGCTCAACTTTTGGAGTACATGTGTACGCTCATTTGTGAGAACAATGAGGTGGTACTCACGATTATTTCTCTTTCAAACATCTGATCTGTGCTAAAACTTTAACCCAGAAAGAAAAAGAAAACTGCTGTTGCTGTTGTTGTTCAGTCGCCAAGTCTTTGCAACCCCATGGACTGCAGCATGCCAACCTCCCTGTCCCTCACTATCTCCCAGACTCTGCCCAAGTTCATGTCCATTGAGTCAGTGATGCCATCCAATCATCTCATCCTCTGTCATCCCCTTCTCCTCGTGCCCTCAATCCTTCCCATCATCAGGGTCTTTTCAAATGAGTCAGCTCTTCGCATCAGGTGGCCAAGTATTGGAGTTTCAGCTTCAGCATCAGTCCTTCCAATGAATATTCAGGACTGATTTCCTTTAGGATGGACTGATTTGAACTCCCTGCTGTCCAAGGGACTCTCAAGAGTCTTCTCCAGCACCACAGTTCGAAAGAGTCCTACCACCAGTGTATTAGATTCTCTAAGGAGTTGGAAACTCTAGAAGTTAAACAAAGGCCTAGAAGAGCTAACAACACTTCTGTTCTCTGGCAGATCTGTTGTGTTACCTACAATTTACTACCTGTTTTGCTAAGCAATGAAGGTTGGAAAAAGAAAGGAGATAAGAATAAGAAAAGGGAGATCAGAGGAAAAGGAATGATAATATTAGCTAACTTTCCTTTTTCTAGCTCTTGATCATATAAAGAAAACAGTGGCGCTTCTTGAGGCCTTAATCTTTTACAGCCTTGGCACGAACAAAACATGCCCAAGCTTTATGCAAAATCGTCTTTAAAAAAAGAATCGAGCAAAGATAACCCTTTGTGTCAAAACTTCTTAATATTTCTCAGTCTCTATAGATCCATGGCTGTAAATCCAAAGTAGAAAAGACAAATGATTTAGAAGAACAGAATTATATAGGGAAAGGGTTTTGCCTTTTTCCCACTTGCAGTAGAATGGATTAAGAGAAAAACATTCTAGTATATACAGGTTATATATAGATGATTTTTAAAGATTTAGTTGTATTTAAAGATTGTTGTTCAGTCGTTAAGTCCTATCTGACTCTTTCAATCCCATGGACTGCAGCACGCCAGGCCTCCCTGTCCATCACCAACTCCCGGAGTTCACCCAAACCCATGTCCATCGAGTCGGTGATGCCATCCAACCATCTCATCCTCTGTCGTCCCCTTCTCCTCCTGCCCTCAATCTTTCCCAGCATCAGGGTCTTTTCAAATGAGTCAGCTCTTCGCATCAGGTGGCCAAAGTATTGGAGCTTCAGCTTCAGCATCAGTCCTTCCAATGAACACCCAGGACTGATTTCCTTTAGGATTGACTGGTTTGATCTCCTTGTTGTCCAAGGGACTCTGAAGAGTCTTCTCCAGCACCACAACTCAAAAGCATCAATTCCTCAGTGCTCAGCCTTTTTTATGATCCAACTCTCACACGATTACCAGAAAAATCATAGCATTGACTATACGGACCTTTGTCCACAAAGTGGTATCTCTGCTTTACAATATGCACTCTAGGTTTGTCACAGCTTTCCTTCCAAGGAGCAAGAATCTTTTCATTTCATGGCTGCAGTCACTGTCCTCAGTGATTTTGGAAACCAAGAAAATAAAATCTGCCACTGTTTCCACTTTTTACCCATCTATTTGCCATGAAGTATTGGGACTGGATGTCATTATCCCCATTTTTTGAATGCTGAGCTTTAAGCCAGCTTTTTCACTCTCTGCTTTCACCCTCATCAAGAGGTTCTTTGGTTCCTTTCCACTTTCTGCCATGAGAGTGGTATTATCTGCATATCTGAGGTTGTTGATATTTCTCCCTGCAATTTTGATTCCAGCTTGCAACTCATCCAGCCTGGCACTTCACACAGTGTATTCTACATAGAAGTTAAATAAGCAGGGTGACAATATACAGCCTTGACAAACTCCTTCCCAATTTTGAACTAGTCTGTTGTTCCATGTCTGATTCTAAATGTTGCTTCTTCACCTGCATACAGGTTTCTCAGGACACAGGTAAAGTCTCATCTCTTTAAGAATTTTCAACAGTTTGTTGTGATCCACACAGTCAAGGCTTTAGTGTAATCAATGAAACAGAAGTAGATGTTTTCTGGAATTCCTTGCTTGTTCTGTGATCCAGTGGAGGCTGGCAATTTGATCTCAGGTTCCTCTGTCTTTTCTAAACCCAGCCTGTACTTCTGGAAGTTCTTGGGCACGCACTGTTGAAGCTAGCTTAAAGCATTTTGAGCATTATCTTGCTAGCATGTGAAATGAGTGCAATTGTACGGTAGTTTGAACATCCTTTCCTTGCAATTAGAATGAAAATTGACCTTCTCCAGGCCTATGGCCACTACTGAGTTTTCCAAATTTTGGAATTTTGCTGACATATTGAGTGTAGCACTTTCACAGCATCATCTTTTAGGATTTGAAATAGCTCAGCTGGAATTCCATCACCTTCACTGGCTTTGTTCTTAGTGATGCTTCCTAAGGCCCACTTGACTTTACACCCCAGGATGTCTGGCTCTAGGTGAATGACCACACCATCGTGGTTGTCCTGGTCATTGAGATCTTTTTTGTATAGTTCTTATGTGTATTCTTGCCACGCTAAGTCGCTTCAGTCATGTCTGACACTTTGCAACCCTTTGGACAGTAGCCCGCCAGACTCCTCTGTCCATGGGGTTCTCCAGGCAAGAATATTGGAGCAGATTGCCATTTCCTCCTCCAGGGGATCTTTCCTGGTGGCTCAGATGGTATTCTTCCCACCTCTTCTTAATCTCTTCTGCTTCTGTTAGGTCCTTGCCTTTTCTGTCCTTATTGAGTTCATCTTTGCATGAATATTCCGTTGGTGTCTCCATTTTTCTTGAGGAGATCTCTAGTTTTTCCCATTCTTGTTTTCCTCTATTTCTTTGCACTGTTGACTTAAGAAGGCTTTCTTATATCTCCTTGCTATTCTATGGAACTCTGCATTCAGTTGGGCATATCTTTCCCTTTCTCCTTGCCTTTCACTTCTCTTCTTTTCTTAGCTATTTGTCAGGCCTCCTCATACAACTACTATGTATATTTAAAGATACAAAAGCCTAAAGCAACTATTGTGGATGATAACAAATTTTCAGTACTCATGACAAGACTTTTTATATTCTCAAACCATTTTCTACCATTATTTAAATCTCTGAGCACTTCTAAAGAGATCCAACTTCCTAAAAAAATATAAATTAAAAATTCCTAATACTGTCTCATTAATTGTGACATTTGGGTTAATAAAAACCCAAATGCAAAAAAGGTTACAGTTGCCTGATATAACTTTTTTGAGAGTCCTTATTCGCTATTCTTGTTCAGTTGCCCAGTCATGTCCAATTCTTTGTGACCCCATGGACTGCAGCACACCAGGCCTTCCTGTCCCTCACCATCTCCCAAAGTCTGCCCAAGTTCATGTCCACTGTATCGGTGATGCCATCAGCCATCACATCCTCTCATACCCTCTTCTCCTTCTGCCCTCAATCTTCCCAGCATCAGGGTCTTATCCAATGAGTCACTGTTTGCATCAAGTGACCAAAACACTGGGGCTTCAGCATCAGTCCTTCCAATGAGTTTTCAGGGTTGACTTCCCTTAAGATTGACTGGATTGATCTCCTTGCTGTCCAAGGGATTCTCAGGAGTCTTCTCCAACACTACAGTTTGAAGGCTTCAGTTTTTTAGTGCTCTGCCTTGTTAACCATCCAGCTTTCACAACCGTGCGTGACCACTGGGAAGACCACAGCCTTGACTACACGGACCTCTGCTGGCAGAGCAACATCTCTGCTTCTCAACACGCTGTCTAGGTTTGTCGTTTGGTTTGTGGGAAGCAACTGTCTTCAGACTTCATGGCCGCAGTCACCATCCGCATCGATTTCAGAGCCCAAGACGAGGAAATCTGTCGCTACTTCTCCCGTTTCCCCTTCTATTTGCCATGAAGAAATGGGGCCAAATGCCATGATCTCCATTTTTTAAATTCGGTTTAAGCCAGCTCTTTCACTCTCCTCCTTCACCCTCAGCAAGAGGATCTTTAGTTCCACGTCACTTCCTGCCGTTAGAGTGGTATCATCCACATATCCACATGTCGATGTTTCTCCAGACTGTCTTGATTCCTGCTTGTAAGTCATCCAGCCCGGCATTTCTCATGATGTGCTCAGGGCACAGGTTAAATAAGCAGGGTGACAGCAGACCGCCGGGTCGAACTTCTTTCTCAATCCTGAACCCATCAGTTTTTCCGTTCAGGGTTCTAACTGCTGCTTCTTGACCCGCATACAGGTCTTTGTTCAACTAAACCTCTTTTGATCCACGTATGTTCTTAACACCATCAGTTGTAATACAGCGTAACAGATTCCACTTCAGTCTGTACTGGGTTAGTCTTTTCTCAGCTTCATTGAAAATACTAATTGTAGGTGACCCACACACAACATTCACTGAAAGTAATTCTTCAATTGCTTCAAACCTGGTTTGACTTCTCAAGTAAACAACTGAGTAGTTTGGATCATATCTGCTGACTCGTCAAGAGCCAGGGAAAACCACTTTGAATAATTTGTCATGTTTTTTATTAATTAACTAATGACGCAGCTCCCAAAGCTCTCAACCCCTCAAGCAAATGTCCTTCCTGACAATGTAGTGGTCATAAACAAACTTACTTCCTCTGAACATATTTCCTCAGTTATTCTTTAAAACACTATTTAATTAAATTACCACTGATAAATGGGCTTTGCCTGCTTGGCTAACAAATAAGTCACCCAGAAACTTATTTTCATTTGGTTTTATCCTCATTCATATTTTATTTTTCTGAAAAAAGTCTGCTGTGATGAAGCATTTCAGTTTAACTTTAATAATTTTTCTTGACTCTTGCTGCCCTGTGTGTCAGTAACACTGAGAAGAGTGTTGAATCTGGTAATGTCAACAGACATTATTTTAGCACAGCTACAGTGCCCATGCATGACGAACACAATGCTGTGCCATCTAACTCAACAACAAAATAATCTGCATCTACTGTGTCTTAAAGTGTGACAACCAAAAGCCATTTTCTCTTCTCTTCTTGACATGACATGCATGCACTGATAATAAAAAGGAAGTAAATGCTGTAGTCCAGTGATGTGTATGGCATTCAAAACAGTGCTGAGTTACAACCATGGCGCTGCGGTCTGTAGTGCACCAAGCAGCAGTGTGAAGTGATGGGAATGCCACACGTGGTCTCTGCCTCAACGGCTCGCTCTGCCCTGCAGCAGGAACCCACCCACAGACAGCAGGTGAAGGGCGAGCACGGCTGCGTTCCAATGTAACTCATGTCCTCTGACGTTTACGCTGCATGTAACTTTCATATTCACAAAATATACTTCTGCTTTTGACTTTTTTAACCGTTAGAAAATGTAAAAAGCAGTGTTAGCTCATAGACTGCACGAGATAAGGTGGCTAGCAGGATGTGACCTATAAGCTATAGATTGCTCATTCACAGCTCAAAAATCCAAAACAATCACTTTCCCATGTAGAGAATTATCATTCTTCAATTAAGAGATCTTATTTATATTTCACTGTAAAGCTAAACACATTTTGACCCTAAATTTTGTTAAATGATCTGGGAAACATGAGACCTGAGATTGGGTTTTACTTTAGAATATACAACTAGACATTTAACACAGTCTTCTGGAACTCAAATCTATTTCCTACTGCTAGGCAGAAACAACTCATTATTAAGAGACCTCACCTGAAACTGGAAAACTGATCCCACAAAAAGACGGAGGCCCTTTGCTCTCCACCATTCCAGTAAAATTAATAAAAATTCCTCTTTTGGCAGACATGTTACTGTTCATATTTTGGAACAACTTGCTATCTGTAACCTGCCTGGCTTAAACTATGGATTCATAACTCCATTTACTCTGCTTTATGTTTGCACCGGATCACAAATCAATGCCTCATCGATCCAAAATGCAAAAGTCCACACAACAGATACTTAAATATGTTCTTCTAATGTTCAACAGACTTGACTTTTTCAAGTTATTTTGATAAACTAAACCAATCCCAAATTCGTCAATTAAATAGTGATTGGATGAGAGGAAATATTTACATATATAATCTTAAACAAAAAGTTTAGTATTCTCTTTCAGTCTTTGGCCAAGAAAGGAGATCCAAAAATGAGGTAGATGTGAAAGTGGTGATGGAAGGGAAGCAAAGAGGCTGCAGACGACAGAGACAAAGGGATCAGTCTCAGACTCAAGCCTCAAGGTGATGCAACCTGAACACACGTGTGGAGGCGTGTGCGTGATCAGGCGCCAGAATTTATCAGAGGCTGAGAAACAGCTCTTTCCCACACCATAATCTACCATTCAAAAACATTTCCAATATACAAGAGATAAACAAACAATTTACAAATAGCTGACATGAATTCCTCTCTCTGCATATATGCTGGGGTGGGGCGGGCAGCGGTGATATTATACTCAGTCAAATCCAACTCTTCACAACCCTATGTTCTGTGGCCCACCAGGCTCCTCTGTCCATGGGATTTTCCTGACAAGAATACGGCAGTGGTATGACCTTTATAATTATGGTTAATAGACAAATAATGAGAGTACGATAAAAATGTTTTGTGGCACATATTTACATGGATAAATGCAGTAACTTTGTCATTTAGTATTATATCATTAGATTTCTATCAGATCTGAAAAGAGGCAAGGAGTAACATTGTATAATCTTGTTCTGGATGTAAATAGTAATTGTGTAATAATCTCAGAATCCCATACATTTATTTGAGAAACCTCTACATGATACACCAAAGAGCAACCTAAACTATTAAGTTTATGAGTGTGGTTAATGAAAACAACAATTTTCAGGTTATATTTAGGAATCCAAAATAAGAAAACTTAACGGGTGTCTTTTTATGACTAGCAAAGTGAAAAAGATAACCTCAGGAAAAGAGGATCTCTTTAAATTTCAAATACTTTACCAGTCAAGACTAGACCAGAAGTATGGCAGATCAAAAGAAGAAAAAGAGTCAAAAAGAAATTCCCTGAGTCACATTGTTGTATGAAAGACACCAACACAACACTGTAAAGCTATTATCCTATTAAACTTTTAAAATTCCAGTTAGACCACTATAAAAAATGCTAATTTTTGCCAATACTACTATAAATTTGAGAAATATAGCTTCACTAGAAAAGTTTAACAAAAAAGACACCTTTACATATGACAGATATTCAAGTAGAGCAGTCCTCAGGCATTTTGGGTTGAGAAACCCTCTGAAAACCTGCACACAGCCTCCCCACAGAAAGTAAAACATGTATTTCTACAAACACTTTTAGTGGGCTTATGGCAGATTTTCAATCCTTTCTACACACTAAAGTCATCTGGGAAGTTTACAAAAAATTCCAATGCCTGGATAAAACCCTCAGAAAATCTGATTTAACTGGTTTGGGTCCGATTCCAGACATCAGCATTTTTTGAAGGCTCCCTCAGTGATCCTAATATGAAGCCACAGACAAGACCCACTACTGAGAAACTCCCCGAAATCTCCATAAAATATCTCCATTCACTCACTCATTCAACAAAGATGTTCATAAATCATCTGCAACATCTGACATCTAGCCAAGAATTCTGAAAAATCCAAAAGAAACGCAGCCCAATTTTTTCTTTGTTTCATAGTCAAGACTAACCAGCAGTCTGACAGATTGCCAGTATGATCCCTATTTATAGAAAAACTCCAGAAGTCAAAAATTAATGATTCTCACTTCCAAACGAATATAACCTTTCACAAAGGATAGGGTCACAGATCGTTTAAACATAAAGGAATGCAAAACAAAAGGAAAAATATTTCTGAAGTCTTCTTTAATACCATCCCTTAGTAACGCGTTAAAAGTTCACATGGGACGAGAAAAAAGCAGAACACAAGGAAACACAGGCTATTGGACATAAGCACTTTCTTTCTTTCCAGTGTTACAGCTCCATTTTATTTAGAAGATAGCAGCAGAGAGAGAGGGTGAGAGAGAGAGAGAGAGAGGAAGAAAAGAGCGCACGCACGCGGGAGAGAGGCCGAGAGAAAGCGCTTTGGCTCCTCCTTTTATGTTTTTTCCTCCACCTGGGCCTGCCCTATGCAAATTGGGCTTAGCCAGGAGTGCTGTTTGTTCTGCCTGAAGTCTGCACCCTGGTCCTCGGACCTTCCTTTGACCTTCCTTGTCTTTTAAAAGAGCTTTGAGAGTGCTCTATTATAAAACTATATAAAGCAATGTTGCGTTGTTATTTAGTCACTAAATCATGTCACGCCCTGTGGACTGTAGCCCACCAGCCTTCTCTGTCCATGGGATTTTCTGGGCAAGAATACTGGAGTGAGTTGCCATTTCCTTCTTCAGGGGGATCCTCCCAAACCAGGGATCAAACCCACATCTCCTGCTTGGCAGGTGGATTATCTACCACTGAGCCTCCAGGGAAGCCCTAAAGCAATCTTACTAATGAACAAATGCTTAGTGAAAGGATAAGAACTGACATAATAGGAAGGAAAATATTTAGCTTATATTCTGGAGAACTAACATAAGCTTTCAAATAATACTGCAAAAAGATGTGAAATAATACTGTATTTATTTTAAGTTATTATGAATATGGGCCCCAACATGCTTCCTTATAAAACCCATCAATTCATCTCCATTCCAAAATAGTTTCTATGTATATACAAACCTATATGGATTTTATTTATTAATAGACTCATTACATAAATATTATTCTATAGCTTATCTTTGCTCTCTATCATATTCTCTGGTGATCTTTCCATACAAGCATATATAAAAGCCTATCTTATTCTATTTAAAGCCTGAATAATATGGAAAAATTGTGGGATTAGTATAGACCTACTATAATTCATTTAACCAATTCCTTATTGATGAATATTTATGGTATTCCCAGTATTTTGCCAAAATGAAAGGACTACTTAGAGACCTTTACAATACTTGGCCTCTATCCAAAGTGTGTGTGTGTGTATGTATACACACCATCATTTATACACATATATTAAAAAGTGAGAAAGTTTAACCTATAAATTGTTTGAAATGTTTTGGTGTATACCAAATTTAATAATTAATGACAGTGATATTATGCTTTACAACAGTTTTCTTTTCATATTTTGGAACAAACAAAAATTTTTCAGATGTCAAGTATTTCCAAAAGTCCCTGAAAAACCTAAGAATTGTGCTCAGAGTGCTTATCATTCCAAGCATTAAAAACTAAAAGAAAAACCAATACGGATAAACATATAAGAGCCCCAAATAGACTTAAAAAAAAAAACAGAGCTGGAGGAATCAAGCCTTCTGACCTTAGACTACCCTACAAAGCTACAGCAATGAAAACAGAATGGTACTGTTCCAAAAATAGACTCATACATCAATGGAAAGGAACAGACAGCCTAGAAATAAAGCCACACACCTAGGGTCAGTTAATTTGTGACAAAGATGCAAGAATACACATGGTGAAAAGACAAACTGTTCAACTGGTACTGAGTAAACACCAATTTTTTGTGTATAGCCTCTTGATGAAAGTGAAAGAGGACAGTGAAAAAGTTGGCTTAAAATTCAACATTCAGAAAACTAAGATCATGGCATCTGGTCCCATCACTTCATGGCAAATAGATGGGGAAACATTGGAAACAGTGGCTGACTTTATTTTTTTGGGCTCCAAAATCACTGCAGGTGGTGACTGTAGCCATGAAATTAAAAGACGCTTACCCTTGGAAGGAAAGTTATGACCAACCTAGATAGCATATTCAAAAGCAGAGATATTGCTTTGCCAACAAAGGTCCATCTACTCAACGCTATGGCTTTTCCAGTAGTCATGTATGGATATGAGAGTTGGACTGTGAAGAAAGCTGAGCACTGAAGAATTGATGCTTTTGCGGTGCCAGAGAAGACTCTTGCAAGTCCCTTGGACTGCAAGGAGATCCAACCAGTCCATCCTAAACGAGATCAGTCCTGGGTGTTCATTGGAAGGACTGATGCTGAAGCTGAAACTCCAATACTTAGGCCACCTCATGCAAAGAGTTGACTCATTGGAAAAGACCCTGATGCTGGGAGGGTTTGGGGGCAGGAGGAGAAAGGGACGACAGAGGATGAGATGGCTGGATGGCATCACTGACTTGATGGACATGAGTTGAGTGAACTCCAGGAGTTGGTGATGGACAGGGAGGCCTGGTGTGCTGTTATTTATGGGGTCTCAAGGAGTTGGACCTGACTGAGCAACTGAACTGAACTAAGATGAGTTCAATTGTATAGTTGTTTGAATATTCTTTGGCACTGCCTTTCTTTGGGACTGAAATGAAAACTGACCTTTTCCAGTCCTGTGGCCATTGCTGAGTTTTCCAAATTTGCTGGCATATTGAGTGTAGCACTTTCACAGCATCATCTTTTAAGATTTGAAATAGCTCAACTGAAATTCCATCAAGTCCATTCGCTTTGTTCGTAGTGATGCTTCCTAAGGCCCACTTGACTTCACACTCCAGGATGTCTGGCTCTAGGTGAGTGATCACACCATCATGGCTATCTGGGTCATGATGATCTTTTTTGTACACTTCTTCTGCATATTCTTGCCACCTCTTCTTAGTATCTTCTGCTTTTGGTAGGTCCCTGGTGGACTTCCCTGGTGGCTCTGATGGTAAAGCATCTGCCTACAGTGTAGGAGACCTGGGTTCAATCCCTGGTTCAGGAAGATCTCCTGGAGAAGGAAATGGAAACCACTCCAGTATTCTTGCCTGGAAAATCCCACGGAGAGAGGAGCCTGGTGGGCAACAGTCCACGGGGTCACAAAGACTCGGACACGACTGAGCGACTTCCTTTTACTTTTACTTTTCTGTTAGGTCCATACCATTTCTGTCTTTTATCGAGCCCATCTTTGCATGAAATGTTCCCTTGGTATCTCTAACTTTCATGAAGAGATCTCTAGTCTTTCCCATTCTATTGTTTTCCTCTAATTCTTTGCATTGATCACTGAGGAAGGCTTTCTTATCTCTCCTTGCTATTCTTTGGAACTCTGCATTTAGATGCTTCTATCTTTCCTTTCTCCTTTGCTTTTTGCTTTTCTTCTTTTCACAGCTATTTGTAAGGCCTCCTCAGACAGCCATTTTGCTTTTTTGCATTTCTTTTTCTTGGGGATGGTCTTGATCCCTGCCTCCTGTACAATGTCATGAACTTCCATCCACAGTTCAGCAGGCACTCTGTCTATCAGATCTAGTCCCTTAAATCTACTTCTCACTTCCACTGTATAATCGTTAGGAATTTGATTTAGGTCATACCTGAATGGTCTAGTGGTTTTCCCTACTTTCTTCAATTTAAGTCTGAATTTGGCAGTAAGGAATTCATGATCTGAGCCACAGTCAACTCCCGGTTTTGTTTTTGCTGACTGTATAGAGTTCTCCATCTTTGGCTGCAAAGAATATAATCAATCTGATTTCAGTGTTGACTGTCTGGTGATGTCTATGTGTAGAGTCTTCTCTTGTGTGGTTATAAGAGGATGTTTGCTATGACTAGTGTATTCTCTTGGCAAAACTCTATTAGCCTTTGCCCTGCTTCATTCCGTACTCCAAGGTCAAATTTTCCTGTTACTCCAAATGATTCTTGACTTCCTACTTTTGCATTTCAGTCCCCTATAATGAACAGGACATCTTTTTTGAGTGTTAGTTCTAGAAGGTCTTGTCTGTCTTCAGAGAATCGTTCAACTTCAGCTTATTCAGTATTTCTGTTTAGGGCACAGACTTGGATTACCATGATAGTGAATGGCTTGCCTTGGAAACAAACAGAGATCCTTCTGTCATTTTTGAGATTGCATCCAAGTACTGCATTTCGGACTCTTTTGTTGACCATGATGGCTACTCCATTCCTCCTAAGGGATTCTTGCCCACAGTAGTAGATATAAATGGTCATCTGAGTTAAATTCACCCATTCCAGTCCATTTTAGTTCGCTGAGTCCTAGAGTGTTGATGTTCACTCTTACCAGCTCCTGTTTGACCACTTCCAATTTGCCTTGATTCATGCACCTAACATCCCAGGTTCCTATGCAATACTGCTTTACAGCACTGGACGTTACTCCCATCACCAGTCACATCCACAGCTGGGTGTTGTTTTTGCTTTGGCTCTGTCTCTTCATTCTGTCTGGAGTTATTTCTCCACTGATCTCCAGTAGCAACCGACCTGGCATGCTCATCTTTCAGTGTCCTATCTTTTTGCCTTTTCATACTGTTCATGGGGTTCTCAAGGTAAGAATACTGAAGTAGCTTGCCAGTCCCTTCTCCAGTGGACCACATTTTGTCAGAACTCTCCACACGACCCATCTGTCATGGGTGGCCCTACACGGCATGGTCATAGTTTCATTGAGCTAGACAAGGCTGTGGTCAATGTGAATAGATTGGTTAGTTTTTTGTGGTTGTGGTTTTCAGTCTGTCTGCCCTCTGATGAAGAAGGATAAGAGGCTTATGGAAGCTTCCTGATGGGAGAGACTGACTGAGGGGGAAACTGGGTCTTGTTCCAATTGGCAGGGCCATGCTCAGTAAATCCTTAATAATTCTTTCATCTTGTATTACATTACAATATATACATATATACACACATATACATTCATATATATTTTTTAATGGAATTGAATTATTTTAACAGTGCCTAGAGATACACTGAATAACTCATTCTTGGAATAAACTTCTTGAGGATAGTCTAATCCTAAGCTCATAACCTGAATTTAGACACTGTTTATTGAAATGTAGCTAAAGCTTTACCTCAGTAAGATGTAAGCAATTAAATCTTCCATCACATTATCAAAGACTTATTATCTCTAATTTATTGAATTTTTATTCACTGCTTCATCACCATAATTAAGAAATAATGCTTTATGAGTATAACTAGCTTTAGCTCTAATTATACCCTAAAAAGCAATATAACAAATTCTTCTTTGGCCACAAAATCTCTTACCTTATATATGCTTATAACAGTTAGCAATTTTTAGTTTTACCACATAACACTCCAATGTCTATATGCTCATCCTTTCTTGGTGTATTAAAATAAATTGATCAATTATAGCCTAAACTCCTTGAGAGTATTAAACCTTGCAACCTTAGACACACAGTAAATATATCTTGATGGGGCAATATTATGGTTTAAAAAAACAAGAGTAATTTATATCATGTTCCTTCACCAAGCAGCTCAGGAATTAAGGCATGGAATTTATTACTGCACAAGAATTGAGAAACTCTACCATCCATTTCATGACATGCAGTCAACTCTATTGTCACAAGCACAGTTCCTCAACCTCAGCATTACTGACATTTTTGCCAGAAAACTCCTTGCTGCAGGAGGCTGTCCTGTGAACTGTAGGATGATTAGCAGCATGCATGGTCTCTACCTTACCATCTGATAAATGAAAATGTCTCAGACATTGTCAAATGTCCCTTGAGAAGAACTGCCCAGGTGAGAACCGCTGATTTAGAGATAGCTGGCACCGTAACACAAAGTCAAAGTGAGTCTCCTGTGAAGGGTATCAAACCTGGAAGAACAGATTCTTCAAGAATCATATCACGCCTTCTTGGAAAGACCCACTAGTGCAGGATACACCCAATGCACCATTCCTCTCGTCGATGGTCAGTCCACCGTAACTGTTAAGCCTTCAGCTTGAACAAGGTAACTCAACAAGTACTTGGTAGTTTCTTCAACCCCGTCTGAGCAACTTGAAAGACGTTAACCCTTACCTAGAGCTAGTCCCAGGACACTACCACATAGTTAATTATTTGTAAATGCTACATTACTCAACAGTAGAAGAGAGACTCTTTGATTATATTACATAGGGGGTTTTTGCTGAATCTTTTGAGATAAAATTTCATTAAGTCAGATGATATAACATGTGCAAAACTGAAGAGAAACGGAGAAAACGTCCAGCTGTATTTTTCACACAGGGATAGGTACATACAACACTTACCAACAAATTTTAGTTTCTTTCTGTCATTCCTGAAAAAAACCAGGAGACAGCTTCAATATCTTTGTTGTTGCTGTTGTTCAGTCACCAAGTCATGTCTGACTCTTCGCAACCCCATGGACTAAAGCCTGCCAGGCTTCTTTGTCCATGGGATTTTCCAGGCAAGAATAAAGGAGTAGACTGCCATTTCCTTTTCAACGGGATCTTTCTGACCCAGTAATTGAACCCATGTCTCCTGCATTGGCAGGCAGATTCTTTACAAGAAGCCACCAGGGAAGTCCTAAATTTACTTTAAAAGAAGAATGCCTTAATTATGTTTTCTAATGTTTGAAAACAAAAAAAAATTAAGATTTCTCAAAACCCTTTTAAAATTTTATGCAGTAGTAACAAAAAGTGGAAAAGAAACTGATATAATAGTCTGTAAGTTCAGTTCAGTCACTCAGTCACGTCTAACTCTTTGCGACTTTAACCCGATGGATTGCGGCACACCAGGCCTCCCTGTCCATCACCAACTCCCGGAGCCTACTCAAACTCAAGTCCACTGAGTCAGTGATGCCATCCAACCATCTCATCCACTGTCATCCCCTTTTCTTCCCGCCTTCAATCCTTCCCAGCATCAGGGTCTTTTCCAATGAGTCAGCTCTTCACATCAGGTGGCCAAAGTACTAAAGGTTCAGCTTCAACATGAGTCCCTCCAATGAACACCCAGGACTGATCTCCTTTAGGATGGACTGGTTGGATCTCCTTGCAGTCCAAGGGACTCTCAAGAGTCTTCTCCAACACCACAGTTCAAAAGCATCAATTCTTCAGCACTCAGCTTTCTTCACAGTCCAACTCTCACATCCATACATGACCACAGGAAAAACCATAGCCTTGACTAGACGGACACAGTAATGTCCCTGCTTTTAATATGCTGTCTAGGTTGGTCATAACTTTTCTTCCAAGGAGCAAGCATCTATTAATTTCATGGCTGCAGTCACCATCTGCAGTAATTTTGGAGCCCAGAAAAATAAAGTCTGACACTGTTTCCATTGTTTCCCCATCTATTTGCCATGAAGTGATGGGACCAGATGCCATGTTCTTAGTTTTCAAAATGTTGAGTTTTAAGCCAACGTTTTCACTCTCCTCTTTCACTTTCATCAAGAGGCTCTTTAGTTCCTCTTCACTTTCTGCCATAAGGGTGGTGTCATCTGCATATCTGAGGTTATTGATATTTCTCCCAGCAATCTTGATTCCAGCTTGTGCTTCATCCAGCCCAGTGTTTCTCATGATGCACTCTGCATAAAAGTTAAATAAGCAGGTTGACAACATACAGCCTTTACGTACTCCTTTCCCAAATTGGAACCAGTCTGTTGTTCCATGTCCAGTTCTAATTGTTGCTTCCTGACCTGCATACAGGTTTCTTAAGAGGCAGGTCAGGTGGTCTGGTATTCCCATCTCTTTCAGAATTTTCCACAATTTATTGTGATCCACACAGTCAAAGGCTTTGGCGTAGTCAATAAAGCAGAAATAGATGTTTTTCTGGAACTCTCTTGCTTTTTCCATGACCCAGCAGATGTTGGCAATTTGATCTCTGGTTCCTCTGCCTTTTCTAAAACCAGCTTGAACATCAGGAAGTTCACAGTTCACATATTGCTAAAGCCTGGCTTGGAGAATTTTGAGCATTACTTTACTATTGTGTGAGATGAGTGCAATTGTGCGGTAGTTTGAGCATTCTTTGGCATTGCCTTTCTTTGGGATCGGAATGAAAACTGACCTTTTCCAGTCCTGTGGCCACTGCTGACTTTTCCAAATTTGCTGGCATATTGAGTGCAGCACTTTCACAGCATCATCTTTCAGGATTTGGAATAGCTCAACTGGGATTCCATCACCTCCACTAGCTTTGTTCATCATGATGCTTCCTAAGGCCGACTTGACTTTACATTCCAGGATGTCTGGCTCTAGGTCAGTGATCACATCATTGTGATTATTTGGATCATGAAGATCTTTTTTGTACAGTTCTTCTGTGTATTATTGCCACCTCTTCTTAATATCTTCTGCTTCTGTTAGGTCCATACCATTTCTTTCGTTTATTGAGCCCATCTTTGCATGAAATGTTCCCTTGGTATCTCTAATTTTCTTGAAGAGATCTCTTGACTTACCCATTCTATTGTTTTCCTCTATTTCTCTGCACTGGGCACTGAGGAAGGCTTTTTTATCTCTTCTTGCTATTCTTTGGAACTCTGCATTCAAATGGATATATCTTTCCCTTCTGCTTTGCCTTTAGCTTCTCTTCTTTTCACAGCTATTTGTAAGGCCTCCTCAGACAACTATTTTGCCTTTTTGCATTTCTTTTTCTTGGAGATGGTCTTGATCCCTGGCTCCTGTACAAGGTCACGAATCCCCGTCCATAGTTATTCATGCACTCTATCAGATCTAATCCGCTGAATCTATTTGTCACTTCCACTGTTAAATCGTAAGGGATTTGACTTAGGTTATACCTGAATGGTCTCATGGTTTTCCCTACTTTCTTCAATTTAAGTCTGAATTTGGCAATACAGAATTCATGATCTGAGCCACAGTCAGCTTCCAGTCTTGTTTTTGCTGACTGTATAGTTTCTCCATCTTTAGCTGCAAAGGATATAATCAATCTGATTTCGGTGACCATCGGGTAATGTCCATGTATAGAGTCTTCTCTCGTGTTGTTGGAAGAGGGTGTTTACTATGACCAGTGCGTTCTCTTGGCAAAAGTCTTATTAGCCTTTGCCCCACTTCATTCTGTACTCCAAGGCCAAATGATAGTCTATAACAGTTATAATAGTCTATAAGTGTTATAACAATCTATAACAGAAGACATTTCTGCTTAAAGAGAAAACTGAAAAGTCAAATTTTTATAATAAACGCTTTTGACATCTGTAAGTCTCTTTTTATCTCTAATACTCATTGTCCTCATTTCCAAATATCTCTGCCATTTAAAGCATGAAATGGGGTTAAAAAAATTATATAAATTTTGGAAAAAATAAAACGTTATTCTAATATTCTTATGTCATTAATAATTGGGCTAATGAATGTAACATCACACAGAATTTTTATTCTCAGAATTACCAAAATTAGTGATGATAATAGGTAAAGTTAACATATTTCTCACAACATTTTACTTTGACCAAACAAAAAGCAGTTCATTTTTAATTACTTTTCATTACTTTCAAGAAAACAAAAATTGGAATTTTAATCTGATAAAGTTAAACTATAAATAGTAACACTAATATTTAAGCTTCAGATTTTATAAATACTTACATTACTTGCAAACTTTCTGCTGTTAAATTATTCCACATAATCTCATTTGCCTGTAGATTTTCATTTTCTTCTAGTAAGGACGTATCAAACTCAATTTCTTGCTCCTTAGCAGCCGTTGTTCTAGTAAAGCATGCCAAACAATTTTGATCAATACGAATATCCTATCATAATATGTCTTAGTATACACTAAAGGCAGAATATTTGTTCTTATTTAAAATTATGTTAAGAAAGTAGAGCAAAAATAAATAGTATAAATCAAACTAAACCTTAGGCCTCAAAGATCTAGTCAAGTAATTTCAGCTTAGTTTCCTCATTTGTAGAATACAGATATTAATCTGCTTTATTTCTTCTTTGATGATAATTAATTTAAAATAAGATGATGCATACATGAAAACATAATAAATGTAGTATCACTGTAAAATTTAACACAAACAGAAAACAATAGGTTTATTATTATTACATAATTGTTAAAAAGAAAATATTACTTCATGAATTAAATATGGGTTTAAGCAATGATGTAGTAACAACTGAAAAACTTTTAAAGATCATTATATAAATTAAATATCAAAAGTTATAATCACTGAGAAAGGACTTTGAAAATAATTAAAAACAGACTAATATGAAACAGCCTATGTCCTAACAAAGTTCGTCAATATTTCTTATTTTAATTCATTAAATAACACATGGCAAAAAATAATACTGTCAAAAATACTGAAAGAAGAATGAAAGTATCTATACATACCTATGAACATCTATGAAATTGTTGTATTCTGTGCTAGGGTCTATCTGTTCAACCGACATTTGAATCTCTTTATGAACGTTCACTATTTCCTCTGTAACAAGACTAGTTATCTGGCTGTATTCATCAAATATACCTTTTCTGAAAAGAAGAAGAAAGTTTTACAGCATTTTAAAGTTTTATCAGGGAAACACAGGCCCAAAAAGGATTTAGAACGATAGAACAATAAAAAGAGAACGATAAAAAAGAAATGTAATGCCAGTTTTTACAGACGGTGGCTCCATGCACCACCTTATTTCCTTTACCTGGATAGTGAAGTAAACGGAGTATAAAAATGTATGCATTAACAATTTACATTTGATAGAACAGAATAATTGCAAATGATCTACAACATTACATTTTTCAACATCTATCTAACATACAAAAATGTAAGCCTGAACTGATCACTTTCTACTTGTAAACAGTACCACAGACAGGCTGATCCCGTCACATGACCTGTGGGTCAGATCCTGTGTCCAGAATGTTACTTTCACTGTGTGCGGCTTCCTCACAAGCCCTACCTCCTGGGTCTTCTCTTGCTCCTCAGTCTCTGTTCTTTTCCATATTATACTCAGAGTTTATCTGGCTTATATCTCCAGTGACTTTTCAATCTCTTCTGACCACCAGTCAGTAGCAAAAATGATCGTAACAGTTATTACCCTAATGTAATAAGTGCAAAAAGAAAACTATTCTGTTGCAAAGACCCTAATCCTCAACTTGATAATGCTATGCTATAAAAATACACAACTGCTCATTTAGTAGCCTTAAAAAGTGTGGACAGACATGTTTATCCTGCATGTACCCAAATAAATATAAGACTCTGATTTTCTTTTCCAAAATCTTCAGTCACAAAAAGGAATCCTTACAAAATCTCTCTTATTTTGAAGAATTCTTTTACTTTATTTTGAATAGTGAAATACTATTTGGGTAAAAAAACAAAAAAATTAAATTCAAACTGCTTCAGGCAATGCTAATTTTGAATGATTACAGAAATCACCCGATAGATACAATTGAAAGAAAAGAGCTAGGTAGAAAAATTTAATTCAGATTTAGTAAATATCCTTGGAGCCTCACAGCTGGACGTACTGGATGATATGAATGCAAAAGAGCCTCTCTAGATAATTCTTATAAAGCAATACAGTAAGTGGTTATTATGCTAACACTCATCTTTAAGACAAATTGGGGGAAAAAAGAAGTCTCCTAATGTTATATGAATGAGTGTGACAAAGGATTTAATTTTAGTGATATTATATTTTTAAATGCTAGATCTAAAAAAATTTACTAGACAGTAAAGATAATACACTTGTGAAATTATTAAATGTCTCTAAAGGATGTTCTCATGATGGTAAAGATACTGTTACTGAACATTCATATGGGGAGTTTGAGAAAACATTGATTCATAAAATGAAAGTAGGAAAGGAAATATAAATTTGTAAGTCAATAATATGTAATTTAAAGAAGACGTAACTAATTAAATATTTTAAGTAGGCATCTCACTATCTTATCAATACCCTTAAACGCTGACATATTCAAGTTGACTAAAATCACTTTATCCTTTACTGGAAAAATGGGGACTCACCAGCATTAATAATGAGATGAAGTCTACCAGAGGGTGGTGTACGGAATTGATATGTATGGTAAACATGTATGCATGTGAATTACTAACCAACACTGTTAGTTCCCTGAAGGCAAAAACTGTGCCCTACTCATCTCTACATCCCCAAGCACCAGTGTGCTTTGCATACAGACAATTCCAATAAACATGTGTTCACTGTAATCTCATACAACTAGAAGCAGGCAAATAAATGAATAAATAAATAATTTCCTTTGGGCTTATCAGATGCTTGAAACTTAAACATTCAGTGGTCTACAGATAGATATGCCATTTCCTTCTCCATCCACTTCTTAATGCTTATCAAAACAATGATTTTTTTTTTTTCATTTAAATTTCCAGCTAACTGGAGCAAAACAAAAATATACAAAAAGAAGAGTGAGTGAGCATAAGATGAAGGGATACCAGACAGGAAAATCAAGAAGGACCAAGGGAGAAAAGGTTTGAAACACCCTCTGAGCTAGTCCAGTGACACAGCTTACAAAACAAAGACAAATTTTATACAAAACTTTTAACTAGGAGGAAAAAGCAATGCTACAATCACTTCAGGAAGGACGTTTATATCAAATGGGAAATGCAGCTTACAGTGCTTTTATCATTTCTTCTTGCATCTTTTGTAAGGAATCGAGAAGCAGAGGAAGCGTAGTGTCATAATACTGATTCTGATGAAGCTGTGCCCCCTTCAGTGCCAAAACATACTGATTATGCAACATATGGAGTTTCATTGTGGCTTTGTCGTAACGTTCCTTAGCCTTTTCAGTTTCTTTCCCTGAAAAAAAAAAAAAGTTGAATAAAGTTAAGAGATAATTTAAAAGTTCTATCTTCACTATATGCAAACTGAGTTACCACTACTTCATGTTATCTCACACATTTTATGAATAATCAAAAGGCTACTGAACACATGTTTATTTGTCAGTACTTTGTACAAAGGATGCTCTGAAGCCAGTGTACCCTGCAGGAGCTGTTTGATGAATAAAGGTCAATATACAATTTTTTTTGAAAAACTGTACAGATATACGCTCCTTCTCATCTTCAAGGAGCTTACACCAAATGGAATGACAGTGCACGTGAAACACATAGCCAAGAGAACAAGAAAGTTTGTAAAAATGTTAAATTTGAAGGTCTACTTTTGAGATGTAAGTCAAGACCAGGGAAGTCAGAGGAGACTGTGGAGAAAACAGACCTTAAAAGATAAGGCAAGTCTGGAAAGGTAAAAGAAAGACAGGAGAGACAATAATAGTTCCTTCACCTCACTCTCTTTCTCCATTTCTTCCTTCGTTTCATTCAATAAATATCATTAGCTGCTCATCACCAGGAACTGTGCTAGACATTGGGAATTCAGCATTTGGCAAAACAGAGTCTTTGACAATAGCCCATGGTCTGGTGATTTGGAATATTGAGTGAAAACATGGAGAGAATAAGCAATGTTACATAGGCAAGCAAATCAATAGCTCAAAGATAGCAAGTTTTGAGGAAACGAAGGAAATAAGCTGCATAGCTCAGATAGTTTTAGGTTGTGAATGACTTGAAGATCAAGTAGAGAAATTTAGACTTGATACAGAACAAGTCTAGAAGATGACAAAGTAATAAGAAATTTCTATGATTCCCTTACTAAAATCATTCAGAAAATATTTACAGGTTGACAATATAAATGAATGATGATACAAACAAATAAAAATTTTAAGCAGATCTTCAATTTTTGAAGCAAACGGAAAAAATATTTCTTGTCAATTATCTAGACTTCATAAAAAGTTTTTGCCCTCTATCCAAGGAGAGCTCACCAAATGAATCCTTCCCCCAAAATAAATCTTATGTTGAGAATTCTTGATGCAAGAGGTTTTTCTCTGCTTCCACTCTGTTTAGACTCAGCACCCATTTGGGTATTCCCTATAGACAGGAGTCTGAAAAGCATCTCCTGTTGGAGACAGCAATCCTACTGCTGGGCATACACACCGAGGAAACCAGAACTGAAAGAGACACGTGTACCCCAATGTTCATCGCAGCACTGTTTATAATAGCCAGGACATGGAAGCAACCTAGATGTCCATCAGCAGATGAATGGATAAGAAAGCTGTGGCACATATACACATTGGAGTATTACTCAGCCATTAAAAAGAATACATTTGAATCAGTTCTAATGAGGTAGATGAAACTGGAGCCGATTATACAGAGTGAAGTAAGCCAGAAAGAAAAACACCAATACAGTATACTAATGCGTATATAGGGAATTTAGAAAAATGGTAACGATAATCCTATATGCGAGACAGCAAAAGAGACACAGATGTATAGAACAGTCTTTTGGACTCTGTGGGAGAGGGAGAGGGTGGGATGATTTGGGAGAATGGCATTGAAACATGTATAATATCATGTAAGAAACGAGTCCCCAGTCCAGGTTCGATGCAGGATACAGGATCCTTGGGGCTGGTGCACTTGGATGACCCAGAGGGATGGTATGGAGAGGAAGGTGGGAGGTGGGTTCAGGATGGGGAACACGTGTATACCCATGACGGATTCATGTTTATGTATGGCAAAACCAATCTAATATTGTAAAGTAATTAGCCTCCAGTTAAAATAAATAAATTTATATATTAAAAAAATATTTTCAAGTGAAAATTAAAAAAAAAAAAGTCCCCAGCCCAGGGCCAAAAACAGAGAACAACCCAGAGTTTTTGCAAAGAGAGGAGGCATCAGACTTCCTCAGGCAGACCAACAGAATTGGAACAATTTTGTCTTTCTCATCACTCTGCTAATTCTGAAGAAAAGGAACCACATTCAGCTGGTGAAAAAGTGAACAAATCCTTCCAGCAAACTGGCATGTCTCTATTACCAACAAATTCTAGTGTTTCCAAACACTAGAACCACCACTGACTCCTCCAGGGAAGCTGCAGTGCGGCTTGACTTCTCCAGTTACAGACATTAGCTTGTTCGTGCACATGAGGATATTTTAATAATTATCCAAACTATTCATAAAATATTGCCCTGGATAACCTATTTCACTTTATAACATAAAGAACTCATTGATGAGAAAATAATTTAATCACTAGAGTGTCTTTCCTAAGCCCTTTCATAGCTGACTGGAAAGAGGTCCTAATACTACAGTAGGAGCAAATATATTAATTCAGTTCTGATCTGAAGGGATCAGAAAAAGGTAACACTAGCTATCAAAGAAGTAGGTTTTCTCACTTTCTGATTGCAACACACACAGTCCTGGAGTGGACTGCCATTCCCTTCTCCAGGGGATCTTCCCCACCCAGGGATCGAACCCAGGTCTCCCGCGTTGTAGACAGACGCTTTACCGTCTAAGCCACCAGGGAAGTCCATATTATTATATGCCACGAACTAGTAAATAATCATATAAAATTTTAAATATATAACTGAAATAAGAAATTCATTTAAAACTTCTTATCCTTATTAAGAGAAGGATGCTGTGATTTTTTTTAAAAAATTCTATCATCTGAATTTTTAATTTTTAAAAATGTTCATTCAGAAACCAATATATTTTTGTGCTCTGTTAATATAAATTCCTAAAGTGGTTGTAACTTACTTTGCATGACATGAAGGCTAATTTTTTAACTTAGCAATTAATAAGACACTTCAATAATAATAATCACAAATGATTTTAAACATTCTTAGGAACACATCTGCTTACAGGTTCAGTTACTTTAATCATTTCTTCATCGAATACTCTGTAAAAATAATTTGCCCATAAACATTGCTACTTAACATCCTTCTTGCAGAAATACATTTCCAAAAAAGTCTCCAAAAGGCAGTACAATTGATACATCTATGATCAGTCCCGCAGCCTTCCTCTAAAAGAACAATCCCCTTTTCTACCAACCCACACAACTCAGGCAGAGACTCCCATATGAAGCTGTCACCTGAGATCCAAACTGTATACCCAATCAAACAGGAACAAATCTTTCAGCTGGGAGCTAAGTCACACTAATGCCTGAACACCTGCTGCAGTGAAAGTCCATGAAAATTTGCTGCAGAAATTGCCAGAGCAGCCCTTTCTAAGGTCCTTTTCTTAGAGTTGGTTCTGTTTGGGTTTGGTTTGGTTTCATCATTTTTAAGCAGATTTATGGTGCTCTTGCTTGATATTCAACAAATTCTGACAACAGATATGTCAAAATTTCACGTACAATTAGGCAGTTAAATCAACTCCAAGTAATAAAGAAGTCTTTTAGAGTCCACATGGCCATAATCAGAAAACAAGGCAGCACTCTTTGGGGACTGTATTCTAACTGCATTCTAACTGCATTCTAATTATTTATTTTTATTGTAAGCTTCAAATTATAACTAGCAAATTCAATGAATTCCACATTTTTCCCCCTCCTTAAAAAATATTGCTTTCTTTGTATAAACTCTATTACTCCCAATTAATTACTTAGATATTTTTAGTATAATTTCAGGAGTTAAGCTTTTCACACAAACATTTTCATGGAGACATTTAAACCATTTAAACCACCCATCTGTCTTCCTATTTGCACAGATTTCTAAGCTGTACACGACCCATCTGTCTTTCTAGCTGGTATAGAAATGACTCACGAAATATGCCACACTTGGCTAAGATTTTATAATCCAAAATAATATTAGAAAACTTAAGAACCTCCCAGCTAATTCTTTTTTTTTATCAGATATCCCTGGAGAAGGAAATGGCAACCCACTCCAGTACTCTTGCCTGGAAAATCCCATGGACGGAGGAGCCTGGTGGACTACAGTCCATGCGGTCATAAAGAGTCGGACACGACTGGGTGACGACACGGTTTATCAGATACAGTGTACGACCAACAATGTGAAGAAGGCTGTCATAGCAAAGTCTATGAACAGCTTACCAGTAGTCGTCTGCAAATGTAGAAAACAGTTAAAAGCCTTTGAAAACATCCAAGGCAGAATCCATTATATTAAAATAATAATAATAATACATAAGATGAAAATTTCTTTTAAAATAGCTCTGGGTCTAACACTGAAACACACCAGGGGAACGTCTTGTGCAGCTTGCTGTCCCCCAAGCTCACAGACACCATGCACTTGGCTACACGTGTGCATGCGCCTGGTACGTCCTCCCTTGGAGACATTCACAAATGTTTCAAAAGCATCAAAAACATGCCGTCATTTGAAAAGAGAGTCTAGTGTACTTTTACTTGACTTGTTTTTAAAAATATTTAGGGTTCCAAAGAGACTATTTAAGTAAATTCAAGAAATAGTAATACTGTGTGAAAACCAGTTATAACTAAATTTTTTAAAATTCTATTCACTTAACAAAATATATTACAAAAAAACTATGTACCATGATTCCTGCTGCACAGCATTTTAGTTCAGGGTATCTCAGATCAACATTATACTTTCCTAACTTTTAAATAACCATACCTTAGCTTAAAATTAATGTGGACTACACACAGTAAATAAATTCTCATGACAGACACAGAATCACACCTCTGGTGATGTATGCTTTTATTTTTTTTAACGACAACCAGCACTGAAGCAGGGCATGGACTCATTCTACGTGTCAATTACCAGGGAGAAAAACATCCAATTTTTCCTCCTCCACATAACAAAATTCACAAACAGACTAAATCACAATTCTTTTTCCTCCACTTGTTGACAAATCCATTTAATGTTTGTAATAACAGAGTGTGTAGACAACATGTCATGCCACAAACAATATTATGAAGCTAGCAAAACTCAATTATGGATGTTTGACATTTACAGGAGACAGGCTAGACTAGTCATTAAGTTAGTCTAGAAAGTCAAGTATTTTTTATTAAAAACCTCTGAAGCATTTACCATTTGTTAAATATTATGGTGAAAAGCCTCTGGGTAACAAATGAGAAGTGATTATTTTCCAAAAGTAAAGTGCCCGCAAGTAGTCTCTGCTTTGATGTGGATAAATAAATGTTTTATCACCTTACATTTTTCCTTTCTTTCAAAACATTCCTCAACTATACAATACTCATTACTCTGAGTAAGAGGAACATGAACAAGAATTCATCTTAACTTACAAGTCACTCGGCCCAAACGTCTGCACGTGTTTTTTTCTCATGGAAGCTAAAGTGGGAACAAGTATCTATGTGGGAACCATGAATAAGCTATCTATTTTACTCAGTGATGTTCTGACAACAACAAAGTTAAGAAGTCACTTTTCATCTCGGTTTCTCCTTTGATTAGCTGTACAATCCAAGCATGTCATTTAATATAAATTTCAGCTTCTAATTTTTAATCCTGGGAGTTAAATTGTCTGCCCTTCTCAATCCACTGGGTTGTGATGGAAATTAAATGGCAGAAAACTGTCAAACGCACAGTTAATAACAAAGAAGACAGAATTCGGACAGCGGAAAACAACCTTTTTGATTATATGTTCCTGTAAGGTATTAAAAAATATGAGATGCATCCATACTAGTATAACAAAACTTTATGTATCAATCAAGAAATATTTATTGAAACGCATTACAGGTTTTAGACTGTTCAAAGAACTAAAATAGTGATATTTTAAAATTCAATATAAAATAGCTTTAAAAAGCAAGCTCCCTAGCTCTGTGCAATGTCATTTCCTTGTACAGAGTGACTGCTAGATTCAATTGACCCTCAGTCTTTTAATAACCTACAAACTGAATGATATTTCATGGTCAAATCTATATTCCTAATAACAACGCTATGAATGGGGGATTCTGAGCAGCTACAATAGGGGCAGCTGCATAATTCTGAATCTCCCACATATTATCTAAGAATATAACAAAGAACAAAGAGAAAAACAAATGAAACCTGCACCCTCAGTACAACAGAGAATGTTCAAAGTTTAAATCTGCAGCGACTAGAAAAATAAACATCAAATCTTTGAAAATGATCTTGCATCCTCCCACTGCAAGCCTTCATGGGCACCAAAGACTGTTCTGGGGGGAAAAAAGGGAAAAGAAAAATGCACAGAAGAGAAAAGAGAGACATACAAGAGCTAGCAGTATGCCTAAGACTCATCTAAAACCACCATCAGAATATGGAGGTCTACCCTACATGTGAAAATACTGAAAAAGCGTAATGGCTGATCACAGAACTGACCTCGAGACAGGGACTTTAAAATGCACGTGAAAGACAAGAGATGTAGTCTTAGAAAGGTGATTCTTTAGAGGGAGGAATGGTAACACGAAGGAACTGTGAAAAGGGAGAAAGGAAAAAATCCTACAGAAAAGCAAACAAAAATGTAAGGAAGCATATTTCTGTCACAAAAGTGAAAGGCATGAGACTGTACCCTACTCAGCAAGCTAAAAAGTTGGGTTGCCTCAATTTCATGGATGCGGGCAAAAGACACAAGACTCGGGACAGAGACAAAGAATAGTTTACTTCTCAGTTTATTTATGAGTAGCTAGAATATCACTGGGAGAAGGCAATGGCACCCCATCCAGTACTCTTGCCTGGAAAATCCCATGGATGGAGGAGCCTGGTAGGCTGCAGTCCATGCGGTCGCTAAGAGTCGGACACGACTGAGCAACTTCACTTTCACTTTTCACTTTCATGCACTGGAGGAGGAAATGGCAACCCACTCCAGTGTTCTTGCCTGGAGAATCCCAGGGAATCCCAGAGAATCCCCGTCTATGGGGTCGCACAGAGTCAGACACGACTGAAGTGACTTAGCAGCAGCAGCAGCAGAATATCATCATTTGTGGAAAAAAAGACTATAAACAAAGTCAAACAACAACCAACAGACTCACAGAAAATTTGTGTCCCATGTATAACAGAAAAGGGACTATTCACTGTAATATATCTTTAAATTCTTTAAATTATAGGGAAAAAAATTGAACTTCAATTTTAAAAAATGGGCAAAAGAATTCACTAAAAATTACTTTTAAATGGCCTTTAAAGATATGAAAAGATGTTCAACCTCACTCATAGTAGAAGAAATGTAAATTAAAATTACCTACCAAATTAACAAACACTGTTCTGACAATGATGTGGAGAAATCAATACTCTTATACATAGTTGGTGGGAATGTAAATTGGTATAATTTTTATAGAAGGAAATCTGGCAATATCTAACAAAACTACACACACATTTATATTGTTACCCTACATTCACACTTTTAGAAATTTATACTTAAGGTACTGCTTCATAAATAAAGATATTGCTTCAACAATTAAAGAAAAAACTTTATGTACAAGTTTACTCATGGTAGTAGTGTAAATAATTAAAAAAACTGAAACATGCCCATGCATAAAAAAGTGCTTGAATAACTTATAATAAAGTGCTACACAGCAGTTAAAAAGAATAACAAAGAAATCTACAAACTGAAATATTGTGATCTTTCGGGACACAATGTCAGGTGGGAAAACAAAATGAAAAAGCATATCATAATATTACGATTTTTATATAAGAAATAAAGAGAAATGATGGAGATATTCTCTAAGAATATAGTTCTATACAGTTCTGACTTTTGGAACCATTAATGTCTAACCATGGAACAACAGACTGGTCCCAAATAGGAAGAGAAGTATGTCAAGGCTGTATATTGTCACCCTGCTGATTTTACTTATATGCAGAGTACATCATGAGAAATGCTGGGCTGGATGAAGCACACGCTGGAATCAAGATTGGAGGGGAGAAATATCAATAAACTCAGATATGCAGATGACACCACCCGTATGTATGGCAGAAAGTGAAGAAAAACTAAAGAGCCTCTTGAGGAAAGTGAAAGGGGAAAGTGAAAAAGTTGGCTTAAAGCTCAACATTCAGAAAATGAAGATCATGGCATCTGGTCCCATCACTTCATGGCAAATAGATGGGGAAACAGTGGCTGACTTTTTTTTTTTTTTTGGCTTCAAAATCACTGCAGATGGTGACTGCAGCCATGAAATTTAAAAGACACTTAGTCCTTGGTAGGAAAGTTATGACCAACCTAGACAGCATATTAAAAAGCAGAGACATTACTTTGCCAACAAGGGTCTGTCTAGTCAAGGCTATGTTTTTCCTGTAGTCATGTACGGATGTGAGAGTTGGACTATAAAGAAAGCTGAGCGCCGAACTGTGGTGTTGGAGAAGACTCTTGAGAGTCCCTTGGACTTCAAGGAGATCCAACCAGTCCACCCTAAAGGAAATCAGTTCTGAATATTCATTTGAAGGACTGATGCTGAAGCTGAAACTCCAGTACTTTGGCCACCTGATGCGAAGAAATGACTCATTTGAAAAAACCCTGATGTTGGGAAAGATTGAGGGCAGGAGGAGAAGGAGACAACAAAGTATGAGATGGTTGGATGGCATCACCAACTCAATGGACATGAGTTTGACTAAACTCTGGGAGTTGGTGATGGACAGGGAAGCCTGGCATGCTGCAGTTCATGGGGTTGCAAAAAGTTGGACACGACTGAGCAACTGAACTGAACTGAACTGAATGTTTAATCATTAACAAAATAAATTAAGTCAACTAGGGTAAGAGAGGAAATGCAACTTAAAATGGGATACAACAGAAACAAAAGTGGTGCCAGAGAAGACTCCTGAGAGTCCCTTGGCTTTGGTGCCAGAGAAGACTCCTGAGAGTCCCTTGGCTTGCAAGATCAAACCAATCAATCCTAAAGGAGATCAACCCTGAGTATTCTTTGGAGGGACAGATCCTGACGCCCTAATACTTCAGCCACCTGATGTGAAGGGCAAACTCATTAGAAAAAGACCCTGATGCTGAGAAAGATTGAGGGCAGGAGGAAAAGGGAGAAGGGGAAGACAGAGGATGAGATGTTGGATGGCATCACCGATTCAATGGACATGAGTTTGAGCAAGCTCCAGGAGTAGGAAAGCACAGAGAAGCCTGGCGTGCTGCAGCGCACAGAGTTGCAAAGAGTCAGAATGACTGAGCAACTGGACAACAAGAAACAAGAACCAAACTGTTTTCCCCAGTTTGTAATGTAAATAGTGGGGGGAAAAAATTAATCCAAGTAATCTGGCAAACAATATCTGACCACAGTGGAAGTCAAAAGGCAAAAAGCTCTAAACAAATACTGAACTACAGTAGGCAGATTTCTTTTTTTCAGAGGCATAAGTTAGCAATTCTGAAATCACCTTTTAGGACTGAACAGGTAAGTAGACTGTAAATAATAGCAGCCAGGTTTCTCACTGTCAAAGAAGGAGATTACAAATATGTAAATAGGAAAAGACAGAATGAACTGTTTGGTGTTTGAGTAGAATTAGAAGTATCAATGTGAATACTTCAGTTTCAATATAGACAGAGCAACAGACACAGACACAGGCACAGAGGTATGCGTGTGTGTGTGTGCACTTGCTGATTTCCTATCTCCGTCTACTGAAAGGACTGAGAACAAAGACATCCCAGCAGCGATGAGCACACCCAGTGCCAAATACTGGTTTTTAACTATCATCTTCCACTAAGTGAAAGCTACAGATCCTTAGAGAAATGAAGCAAAACCCAGGACAGGAAAAGTATAACATGAGCCAGAAAATAAGTGTTCAATAAATAACAGGAACATGCCAAAAAGACAGAGGAACCACTTTTCAGCTTCCTTCTCATGTACAGAGAAAACGATAAAGTTGCTAAAACATTAATATTTGTAGAATATGGCTGAAGTATATATGAGAATTCTTTGTATTAATCTTCCAAAATTTCTGTTGTTCCAAAATAATGTCAAAATTAAAAATAGAAAGTTGTAAAAACTCATTAAAGCTCATAAGTATCTAAATGTTCATTATATCTAAAAATTCAGTTATTTAGCCTAGAGATAAAAAGTCTCAATGACAGGAAAAAAACTTGGTTTTAATATGTATGTTTCACAGCAGGTATACTTACACAATAAGAAAAATTAATAAAGACGGCAGAAACATTTTTTTATGATCCTTTTGTTGGTAGTTCTGCTGTTTAAAGCGATCCCCAGCGCTGTGCCGAAGTGCCGCCTGGTGCTTTTGTGCTCAAGAAGCCTGTGATGTCTTATGGAGCAAATGTGTGTCAGACAGCTCTGCTGAGTCATGAATTACAACACTGCTAGCTGTGAGTTTAATATCAATGAGTAAACAATATACATTGAAGAAGGGGTCTTTAAACAGAAGCACACAAAAAATGAAGTGGTGTATTGATCAATTGTCAAAAATGCTGGGACCCTGCTTGCTGTTGCTGCTAAGTCGCTTCAGTCGTGTCCGACTCTGTGTGACCCCATGGACTGCAGCCCACCAGGCTCCCCCGTCCCTGGGATTCTCCAGGTAAGAACAACAGAGTGGGTTGCCATTTCCTTCTCCAATGCATGAAAGTGAAAAGTGAAGGTGAAGTCGCTCAGTCGTGTCGGACTCTTCGTGACCCCAAGGACTGCAGCCTACCAGGCTCCTCCATCCATGGGATTTTCCAGGCAAGAACACTGGAGTGGGGTGCCAGTGACCCTTCTCCAGTGACCCTGCTTAAAGAGATCCAATTTCTTATGTTATCCTCACCCAAGGCAATGATTCAGTAATCAGCTAATGCTAATTTAGTATTCACATTGATTTCATAGAATGTAACTACCACAAATAACAAGAATCAATGGTGTATATATACCCAGAATTTGACCACTTCTCATCACCTCTGCTGCTGCCAGCCAGGTCCAAGAAAGCACTGAGCCCTTTCCTGGATCACTCCAGTAGCCTAGAAGTAATCGTACCTCCATCCCTCCCCAACCACTCATATTATTCTCAACAAAGCTGCCAGAATTCTACTCCTAAAACTTAAGTTCATGTCGTTCCTTTGCTCAAACCCTCCAATGGCTTTCCACTAGCAAAGTGAAAGTCCCTCAGTCGTGTCCGACTCTTTGTGACCCCACGGACTATACAGTCCATGGAATTCTCCAGGCCAGAATACTGGAATGGGTAGCCTTTCCCTTCTCCAGGGGATCTTCCCAACCCAGGTCTCCCACATTACAGGTGGATTCTTTACCAGTTGAGCCACCAGGGAAGCCCAAGAACATTGGAGTGGAAGCCTATCCCTTCTCCAGTGGATCTTCCTGACCCAGGAATCGAACCGGGGTCTCCTGCATTGCAGGCAGATTCTTTACCAACTGAGCTACAGGGAAGCCCCAGCAAGACCCCCCACATAACCTGTGCCTCCCTTCCACCCACCACCGTTCCTCCTCTCCATTCTCATCTCGTACCTCCACACCTTTCCTTTACCAACCCCTCAGTTCCAGCCACACAGGCATCTATGCTACTCCTCAGAGGCTCCAGACACGATCCCATCTCAGGGACTTTGCTTCCACTTGTCTCTCTGGAGTACAGATAAGCACATGTTCACTCCCTCACTTGCACCCTTCATTTAAATGTTTTTCTTTGTGACACCTAAGTTGATCATCCTCTACATCCTATCTACCTACCAGGTTTCCTCCATCACATCTTTCATCACCTGACACACTGTATGTTTCCTTTCCTTATTTTCTCATTAGCTAGCTTCTGCTCTAAAACACAAGCTCCAAGAGGCAGGGATTTCCTGTGCTCTGTTATCTACAATATCACTTATACAAATAACAGTGCCTGGTAAATAACAAGAAAATGTACAAATTGATATAGTTGTTATTTTTTTTTAAGTAAACTTAAATAATTTTTTAAATTAAAAGTTATAGAAAGATTACAGTTTTACCTTCTGCATCTGTTTATATCATCTTTCTAGTAATCAAGTCCAAAACTAATATTGTTAAGGAGCTCACCTACAAAATATAGAGGAAAATCAGCAAAAGAATATAACTTCTCTTAATCTTGTTGTATATGAAACTTAGCTTTATTTACTTAATAAAACTAAGCAAAGTAGGGACAAATCAAATTATTGTTCTTTCATATTATTTTTAGGAAGTTATCTGCAGAATATAAATGAATCACGTAGCATATCCTATCCCACATAATATTTCAGCATCTGATGCAAATATTATAACTGTCATTCCAATTTATACAGCTTTAACCCAATGTAAATTAGATTAATAATTAAGAGTGCCATAATTCCTTATGACTTTGTAAAAGTCCTATCATATTAAGTTCCATACACTGAAAAACATTCATGCCATAAGTTAGCTGTTGATATCTATAAATAAGTAGATCCAAAAAAAGAGAAAAACCACCCACTTTCAGTTCATTTCAATAGACCAATAACCAACAAAGATAGCCTGAACTCTATTTTGGTCTTTAGTAAATTCTGTATTCAAAACACATTTCTTCCATATGTTGAACTGAGAGGTAATTTGAATTTCAGAGTATTTTCCTAGAGGACCTCCATACATCATTCATACATGATTCTGAATTTTTTAAATCCCCAATATTTAGAGGTTATCAAATAAGAAAGCCAATTGCCATTCTTAGTAGACTCAAGGAAATCAACTAAAAGAGCTTTTCCTAAGTTTCATTCATTTTTAAGATTTAGATTTGTTTAAACACAAATTCAACCATCTGTCTCAAGTCTGGGCTCATTTCAAACTGGTTTTCATAATTAAAGTACTCCAGAGAGACAACTCAATGGATCTAATCACTTTTAATTGGCTATAATATATCACAGAACCATTCGTAATGCATGAAGAGGCAATTTAAGAAAATCTACTTTCCCATTACAGAAAATTTTACTTTTGAATGAGACTTACAAGTAATCCCCCACAGCTCAAGCAATAGACAGGCTCGTACTCTGTCTGCTTTGGGTAAGTGAGGGCTTGTTGATAATCAGGCATTTTACCAATGCTTTAGTTTTCCTCTCTGTTTCTCATAGAGAAGAAAATAATTTGAAAAAGAGTTTGTTTCCTCTCTCTTGTTATAAAAGCTGATGAAGCATGTTCCTCACAAGCTTCTCCAGACTGACTGGTAAGGGCATGTATAGTGTGGAAGAGTTCATCCTGTCTTTTCTGAATATGATATGCACAAAGCAGACACACTGAGACTCCCACCCATGTACGAGAAGCCCCACAAATGTCTTTGTGGGTATTCTGAGGCTTAGTAAATATAAAACCATTAGTGTAATTCTAGCTATAAGAATACACAGCTGTGAAGCAGTTGTTCTGAATATCTTTTCCGATATTTCAATATATCTTTGAGCAAACTATAGAACTTCAAAGGAGAATCATATTTAAATTCACTTAATTCAATACTATATAGCATTCCTTATATTTTATAAAACTAGCATGCGTTTACTCTTTAGAAGTATTTTTTAACTTTGAAAAAGGTACTAACATGGCGTACAAACAAGGCTGTGCATGTAAGTATGCAGATAAAGATGACGCATATTTTCTACAATATTAACAAGATGACAGTGAAACAAACAAAATCTGGGAATGAAGAAACTCATTCAACTTTACCAACATATGAGACAGAATGATAAAGTCCACTAAGACTCTAAAACTTAGGTGAATGTGCCAAGTAGATATACGGAAGATTGAAGAAAAGACCCAAATCATAATTATTCAGGCAAATCTCTAATACCTGAGATGAAAAATACAGTGCATGAAGTTAAAAGCAGGTTAGACACTGCAGAAGACAAGATTAGTAGAACTGTAGACATAACCATACAAGCTAACCAACATGAAAGAGAAATAATACAGAACAAGGGGGAAAGTAAACAGACCATCAGAAGGCTGTAAGCAAATACAAACTGCATAATGCACACGTACTGCAGTCGCTGAAGGAAACGAGACAGAAACGTAGACAGAAAATATACATGAAGAAATAATGGCTGAAAGTGTCCCAAAGTTGATAAAAATTATAAACTTTCAGATATAAGAAGCTCAAAACCCATAAATACAAAAAAATCACATAAAGGAATATCAGAATAAAATTCCTCAAAATCAATAATAAATAAAAGGAAATCCTAAAAGCTGCCAAAGAAATACAAACCATGTACAGCCACAAAGAAAATGATTAGAATAGATTTCTCCTTCAGAGCAACAAAGGGCAACATCCTTAAAGACCTAACAAGAAAAAAAAAAAACCTGCCAAGAAAAACTCTATACCCAACAAAATATATTTCCAAAAAAAAAGGTGAAATGAAATCTTTTTTAGATGTACAAAAGCTGAATTTACCACTTGTAGACTTTGTTGTTGTTCAGTTGCTAAGTAGTATCCGACTCTCTGCAACCCTATGAACTGCAGCACACCAGGCTTTTCTGTCCTTCACTATCTCCCAGAGTCTGGCTCAGCTCATGCTCATTGAGTCGGTGATGCCATCCAACCACCTCATCCTCTCTCGCCCCCTTCTCCTTCTGTCCTCAATCTTTCCCAACAACAAGGTCTTTTCCAGTGAGTTGGCACTTTGCATCAGGTGGCCAAAGTATCAAAGTTTCAGCTTCACTATCAGTCCTTCCAATGAATATTCACTGTTGATTTCCTTTAGAATGGACTGGTTTGATCTTGCTGCTGTCCAAGGGACTCTCAAAAGTCTTCTCCAACACCACAGTTCAAAAGCATCACTTCTTTGGTGCTCAGCTTTCTTTATGGTCCAACTATCACATCCATACATGACTACTAAAAAACCATAGCTTTGACTATACGGATCTTTGTTGGCAAAGTGTTATCTCTGCTTTTTAATACATTGTCTAGGTTGGTCATAGTTTTTCTGCCAAGACGGAAGTGTCATAATTTCATAAGATCCATATAGTCAAAGCTATGGTTTTTCCAGTAGTCATATATAGATGTGAGAGTTGGACCATAAAGCAAGCTAAGCACCAAATAAGTGATGCTTTTGAACTGTAGTGTTGGAGAAGACCCTTGAGAGTCCTTTGGACAGCAAGAAGATCAAACCATAATTTCAAGGCTTCGGTCACCAACCACAGTGATTTTGGAGCCCAAGAAAATAAAATCTGCCACCGTTTCTACTTTTTCCCCATCTATTTGCCACAAAGTGATGGGACTGGTTGCCATGATCTTCAGCTTTTGAATGTTGAGTTTTAAGCCAGCTTTGTCACTTTCCTCTTTCACCTTCATCAAGAGGCTCTTTAGTTACTCTTTGCTTTCTGCCAATATAGTGGTCTCATCTGCATATCTGAGGTTGACAGTTCTCCCAGTAGTCTTGATTCCAGCTGTGCTTCATCCAGCCCGGCACTTCACATGCTGTACTCTGTGTAGAAGTTAAATGGGCAAGGTGACAATATACAGCCTCGACATACTCTTTTCCCATTTGGAACCAGTCAACTGTTCTAAAACCAGTCAACCAGTTCTAACTGTTGCTTCTTGACCCACATACAGGTTTCTCAAGAGACAGGGAAGATGGTCTGGTACTCCCATCTTTTTAAGAATCTTCCACAGTTTGTCATGATCCACACGGTCAAAAGCTTTAGTGTAGTCAATCAAGCAGATGTTTTTCTGGAATTCCCTTGCTCTCTCTATGATCCAATGAATGTTTGCAATTTGATCTCAGCTTGTACATCTGGAAGTTCTCGGTTCACATACTGCTGAAGCCTAGCTTGAAGGATTTTGAGCATTACCTTGCTAGCATGTGAAAAGAGCGCAGTTTGTGGTAGTTTGAGCATTCTTTGGCATTGTCTTTCTTTGAAACTGTAATGAAAACTGACCTTTTCCAACCCTGTGGCCACTGCTGAGTTTTCCAAATGTGATGACATGTTGAGTGTAGCACTTTAACAGCATCATCATTTAGGATTTGAAATAGCTCAGCTGGAATTTTATCACCTCCACTAGCTTTGTTGGTAGTAATGCTTCCTAAGGCCGACTTGACTTCATGTTCTAGGATGTCTGGCTCTAGGTGAGTGACCACACCATCGTGGTTGCCTCAGTCAGTAAGACCTTTTTTGTATAGTTCCGCATAGTCTTGCTACCTCCTCTTAATCTCTCCAGCTTCTGTTAGGTCCTTGCTGTTTCTGTCCTTCCTCATGTCCATCTTTCCATGAAATGTTCCCTTGGTATCTCCAATTTTCTTGAAGGGATCTCTAGTCTTTCCCATTCTACTGTTTTCCTCTACTTCTTTGCAATGTTCATTTAAGAAGGCCTTCTCATCTCTCCTTGCTGTTCTCTGGAGCTCTGCATTCAGTTGGGTATAATCGATTGATTATATATTCTTTGCAGCCGAAGATGGAGAAGCTCTATACAGTCAGCAAAAACAAGACCAGGAGCTGACTGTGGCCCAGATCATGAACTCCTTATTGCCAAATTCAGGCCAAATTGAAGTAGAGAAAACCACTAGCCCATTCAGGCATGACCTGAGTCAAATCTCTTATGATTATAGAAGGGAGGTGATGAATAGATTTAAGGGTTTAGATCTGGTAGACAGACTGTCTGGCAAACTATGGACAGAGATTCGTAACACTGCAGAGGAAGCAATAACCAAAACTATCGCGAAGAAAACAAAATGCAAGAAGGAAAACGGGTTTATCTGAGAAGGCTTTACAAATAGCTGAGAAAAGAAGAGAAGTAAAAGGCAAGGGAGTAAGGGAAAGATATACTCAACTGAACGTAGAGTTCCAGAGAAAAGCAAGGAGAGAAAAGAAGGCCTTCTTAAATGAACAAGTAAAATGATACCAGATGGAATAAAGAATTCTATGAAAGATGACTACATGGATAAATATATAAGATGCTTTAATATAATTTTAAAGATATCTGACTAAACAAAAACAGAAATATTAACAATATAGTATAAAGTTAAAAACATATGCAAAAGTAAAATACATCACAACAATAGCTCAAACACAGGAATCATACCAGTGTCAGGATTCCTTGTTGTACAAGGTGATACACTGCCACTTGAAGGTATACTATGGTAAAATAAACACAAAATACCGAAACGGTTATAGCTAATGAGACAACACAGGAGATACGACAACAAAGAGAATCTTAGGAAATTTTTCAATTAATTCAGAAGAAGGAAGAAAAAAGGAAAAGTACAAGGAAGAACAATGGAACAAGGGGAAAGAAATTGCAAGATGACAAATTTAAACCTAACACTGTCAAAATCAATCCCATTGTAGTCTAACCATCCCAATTAAAAGGTAGAGACTATCAAGATAAAATAGCAAGACCTCATTATATGTGCTTATCAGCAACGTAGGTCAACTATAAAGACTAAAAAATGCTGAAGTGAAAGGATTAAAAAAATACCATGTAAACATTAATCAAAATATCTAATATTAATATCAGAACAAATAACACAGTAAAGAATAATACCAGGGATAATAAAGGTCATTTCATATGAGAGAAAGGTCAGAGCATTAGGAGGGAACAACAATCATGACGGCTGCTTACACTCAATAGCAAGTTTCAAAACTCATTAAGCAAAAAACTGACAAAACTTCGAGAAGAGACAAACACAACCACACTGGGAGATTTCAGTCGCCCTCTCTCAGTAATCGAGAGAGCAGGTAAACGAGTATCAGTGAGAACATAGCTTTTAATAATACTGTCAACCACCTGGCCCACGCCAACAGTATAGACCACTGCAAGCAGCAACAGCAGAATACACGTTCTTATAAAGTGCACACGAAGCATTTACCAAGATAAACCAACTGTGGACCTTATAAAATATATTCATAAGTGTAAAAGGAATAAAATCATAAAAAAATTCTCAGAACAAGTGAAATTAAATTATTAATCAAAAATAGAGACTTTTTTAAATGTCAAAACTTAGGAAACAGTACATTTCTAAATAACCTGTGGATGAAAGGGAAAAAAAACAAAAACAAAAGAAATATTTGAAGTATTTTGAACTAAACAAAAATGACGGCATAATACATACAAATTTATGGAATGTTGTTAAAACACTACTTAGGGAAATTCATAGCACTAAATGCCTATATTAGAAAAGAAGACAATTCTCAAATCAATGATCTTTGTTTCCACATTAAAAAAAAAAAACAGACAAACTGGTGCAAACAAAGCCTAAAGCAAGCACAAGGAAGGAAAGAAACAAAGATCAGAGTATAAATCAATTAAAAAGAAAGCAGAAAAACAGAAACAAAACAAAGCCTAAAGCCGACCTGTGAGAAGATTAATGAAGCCAATAAACCTCTAGCCAGAATGATTAGGTAAAAAAGACAAGACAGAAAGTGTCAATAACAAAAATGAGAAAGAAAATATCACTGCAGATTCTGTAAAAGGGTGAAAAAGGAAGTATTCTGAACAACTTAGTACCAATAAACTTAACAAACGAACAATTCCTTGAAAGATACAACCTACTAAAACTCAAAGAAAAAGATAAACAAATAGCTGGTATCACCTAAAGAAACTGAATTTATCGTTTAAAAATTTTAGCTGAAAAGAAAAAAATAAAGCAAGCAGACCCACATGGCTTCACAAGTGAATTCTACCAATATTTAAGAAATACTATGAATTGAACACAAGGATCTCTACAAAATTAAAGAGGGGGAAAATCAAGCAGAGGAAAAGTGTTAAAATTATACCAAAATGAGACTAGCTATTAAAAGAAACAAAGACAAATATGAAAATTCATAAAAACTTAGCCAATCATATCAAATAACATCAAAAATAATAATACATCATAGCCAAGAGGAGTTTATCCCCCGGATGTGAGGTTGGTATAATATTTGAAAAATGTGAAAATCAATCAGAACAACTTACTGTATCAAACTAAAAGAAGAAGAAATACACATCTCCACAGATACAGAAAAATCATTTGACAAAACCTAATTTCCATTACTAAGCAGGAATAAAAGTGGACTTACTCAAGCCAACAGAAAGAAAAATCTTTGAGAAACTATAGTTAACTTCATCCTTACGATGAAAGTCTTCCCCGCTAAGATCAGCAGCAAGGCAAACATGCTTGCTCTTTCTTCTTCTATTCAAGACTATATTGGAGATACTAGCTAGGGAAGTTAGGCGAGGAAAAAGAAAAAAAAAAAACCCTTTAGACTAAAAAGGAAAACTGTCTTTATCCGCAGCTAATACGATCCTGTGGGAGTCCTCCTGAGTAGTTACTGACTCTCTATAAGGAAGATGTGACCACCTGAAAATATCATTACATAGTTAACTGGCTCTACTCCAATATAAAAAAGAAATTCAAAATATTAAAAAAGATTAATATAAAAAATATTTTAAAAAGAGAGGATACAACAGCAAATTTTTCCACTTAACAACCATTATGTCAGAACCTTAATTTGGATACAAGCTTTATGGACTCACAAAATTGTTTTATGGCAAACCTAACCACGTATTTAATCAACTAAAAGTATTCAGAATAATATGCAATAGGAAAGGAAAACCTGTGTATTTTGCATTCAAGAACTTACTATTCCATGCTATCAAGAAACATTCTAAATTATTAACTTCAGTTCATAATTTGGTTGTTCTCAGCATACATGTTATAAGTAAAAACCAACAGACTACTGTCCAAATTAGTCCAAGTTAATTTAAGACAAATATTTGTTCCTGCAACACAGACGAGAACAAAATGAGTTTGATATTTAGGATATATTGCAAAATAAAAAAAGTTTAACTAAAATGAAAGTGAAAGGCGCTCAGTCATGTCCGACTCTTTGCAACTCCATGGCCAGAATACTGGAATTCTCTAGGCCAGAATACTGGAGTGGATCCTTTCTCCAGGGGATCTTCCCAACCCAGGGATCAAACCCAGGTCTCCCACATTGCAGGTGGATTCTTTACCAACTGAGCTATCAGGGAAGCCCAGCAAAAATGATGCTCTACTAATATTACAAATGGATGCTATCCTTTACATTCGATAACATAAATCAGTGTTTCTTTGATATCAATTCTAACATTGAAAACTGAAAGTAAATCAGTGTTTCTTTGATATAAATTCTAACATTGAAAACTGAAAGTATTTTGTGTAATCCATACAGCAGGGGTCAGGAGTCTGGAACGTCAGTATGAACCCAGGCTGCCTATTGATCTACTACTGTGGCTGAACCTCCAGTTGCAGTCACTGAACCTGGATTCTAAGCCAGTTCTCCATCAAATCCAGAATTTAACTCTGACTCACTACAGGAACTGCTGCCAGGTGCTATATCCTCCAGAGCCTTGTCTTCTCAGGGTGGATCCCATGTGTTGGACTGAGTTTTCAAATAGCTTTCCCAAGACCTCCCAATTCCTAAAGTAAAGACTCTAAACACCAGACCCGTGGTTTGGCTCTCCACCGCCAGTGCCCCAGCAGCTCCTAGAGCCCATTCCAGAAATGGCCTGGTGGGGCCTCCCCAGATAAACTACGGTTCTGACATAAAACCTGTAAATGCTGCAAGAATCTGCCCACACATCATGCTTATAAAGAGTAAACAACTTCACACACACACAAACAACCCCTATTTCCATGATAAATGTAGAAGCAGTTTGAAAACCAGGTTTTCAGAAGTACAGGTTTATACTTTTTCATATAAACAGGAGTATAAGGATAGCTATGATTATAAAAGGGAAATTTCCGTGTGTCTCATGCATTTACATAGTTACATAAGAACTTATTTTACAAGTACATCCTCTACACATTATAAATTGATTTAATGAGAGGAATTAAATTCTTGAAAACAGGAACACACTATCACTAACACCTTTAGAAAGGAAATGCATTAATAAATAAGCTCACATATTTTAACAGGAGACTCAGTCAAATAATATGGTTCTTAAGATCAATTAAAGCTATAGTCTTCAGATTTTCTAGTTTCCTTCTTATTAGTAACACAGCAATAAATGGTGTTTTATCTCTGCTGCTGCTGCTAAGTCACTTCAGTCGTGTCCGACTCTCTACAACCCCAGAGATGGCAGCCCAACAGGCTCCCTCATCCCTGGGATTCTCCAGACAAGAACACGGGAGTGGGTTGCCATTTCCTTCTCCAATGCATGAAAGTGAAAAGTGAAAGTGAAGTCACTCAGTCCTGTCCGACTCCTAGCGACCCCATGGACTGCAGCCCACCAGGCTCCTCTGTCCATGGGATTTGCCAGGCAAGAGTACTGGAGTGGGGTGCCACTGCCTTCTCCAGTTTTATCTCTACCAAAAGTAATAAAGAACAATTATTACCTGTGAATAATCTTTGATAATATAAACATTAGGTACAAGAACTATTTAAAATTTATGATACCAGAATTAGATTTCATGTTTTAATCAAAAATAAACTATCATTAAAAGTAGGTATCAAAGACTTGGGAGTAATAGTGTATTTCTTTTCCTAACTAATCATTCTCCAACAGATGTAGACCTACTGTGAAATACTTCACATAGATGGATTACAATATAAATGAATTAAGTCATCACTTGCTCTGGGTGAATTCAAATATGGATATTTATACTACAGGAAATTTGAGAATGCTAGCCAAGCATTAGGTAATGAACTTTATAAAACTTACTCTTTGACAGACTGAGTAGTAATGCTCAATGTACAAAACTGTTTTTAAATTACTCTTGATGGCTTAGCAAAGGCTAAATTTTGAAACAGGAGACTTGAAGTTCCCAAGTTAGAACATCAACTAGCAATGGGTAAGTTCCTTGAATGTTTGAACCTCAACAACTTAAAGATAGCAAATAATACTCAGTAAATATTTCTTGATTATATAAAGCACTCTTTAAGACAAAAAAGGAATAATACTTAGGTATATGAAATTTGAAAATTACGAAATAATCATACAACATTGGAACTTACATCCAAGACTGACTCCAAAGTCTGACTTTGCACTTTTATTCTTTTCTTCACTTAAATAACTTACATAACTTAACTACAAAGGCATTTTAAAAGATAAATTTGCATTAAAAAGAGATCAGGGTCTCAAAATGTTGGTTGAGGCACAAGAAAAAATAAGTAAAAATAAGCAAACTGTGAATATTAATTCATCTTCCCTAAAAAAGCAGCAGAAACCCTGCAAGAAACAGAAACAGGAATAACAATGTGGGAGGGGTAGAGACAGGGTGAGAGAGAGACGCCAAGGACAGGCTTTAGGGAGTCCTGGGAGGGAGATCCGGGGCAGAAGGGAGGGAGGCAGGGGAGGGCGGGGAGGGAAGCAGGGGAGGGGCGGGGAGGGAGCAGAGGGGAAGGCTGGAAAGGGCAGCAGGAGGAGGCAGGGAAGCGGGGCAGAAAGGCCGGGCGGAGAAGAGAGAGCGGAACACAGCTTCCAAATCCCTCTCTCTTCTAGTCTACTGGGACTAACAAGAACACCACGTGTTTGGATATGTTGTGCAAAACATATCCAAACACGGGAGCTGTTTATCTACCTCAACAACACAACAGAAGAATATGCAACCAGAAGACAAAGAGAGAATACAGTAATAAAAGAGGAAGGTAAGTTAAATGATACAACTTTTTCAGAGCTGCTCGTTGTTGAGCAGCTCGTTGCACGTGACTGGAGCACACAAGGACTGGGGCCCCAGGCTCCTCAGTCCACAGAATCGTCCAGGCAAGAATGCGGGAGTTGGTTCCATTTCCATCCCCAACAGAGCTGCTAATAATGTTTATATATGACCAAGAAAAAAAAAACTTTTATAATTAACAAAATCTAAATATGAAGACTATTTAGTCACATTTACAACTATAACCAGAAATCTCTGTTAAAAACATAATGTTTCTCTTTCCATTTATTTCCAAAGCGTATTATGAAAATTTTAGGACAATAAAATTGAGCTATAAAAGCAAAACTAAGCTATAAAATGACTTGTGATTTTAATGGTACTTAAATACAGGTAAAAAGAGGATCAATAAAGACTTCTAAACAAATATGACTTTATTTTTCTTATTTAATATTAATTCAATAAGTAAATCTGAAGGCTGAGGGAAAATTTTAAAAATTCTTTGCACCCTATCACAAGTACTACATAATTCTATTTAGTGTGAACTACTCAAAAATAGTTTCTACCTCAAAAAGAAAAAATTATTCCGTTTGATAATTTGTCTATTTAGGCTTATTTTAATAAACCTATATGTTAATCAGTCTAAGTGGATTCACTCCACCACTTATAAAGATAACTTTAAAATGATAAAAATAAAAGTCACTACAATAAACATTATTCCTAATTGTGCCATACCTTTAGCTACAGCTTCTTTATATTTCTCTTTGGCGGAATTCATTTCTTTTATTAATTGTCTATAGCTGGTTTTTAATTTCTCTAATTCTGTCTTTGTAACCTGTCAAAAAAAAGAAATGCAAAAAGATTTTTAAAAGCTTAAATTTACATCTGGCAAGAACTTAAATTTCAAAGCATTAACTGATGCATCTTTTACTGCTTATGAGTCAGAAGTGCTCTTTAATATATAATTATAAACAATAAACTAAAATTAGCTTAGAAACTGGTGATAAATTCAAAGCATATGAAAAAAAGAAAAACATTTCTTAAAAAGAAGAGCAAATCATAAACTAGTGCTGTCATTACCTAAAATTGAAAGGCCAATAATTTATTGCTATTTACAGAAATATTTTCTCTAATAAAAAAACTAATTTAAAATTCTTATTTTAATCATACAGAATAACTCTGAGTGGTCATAATTCACCATTTCTAATATGAATTTTTTTTTTTACACTGTAACATCTCTGAAAAGATGCATCCAATTAATGTTGACCAGGCAGCATTCATGACAGTGGTCACAGCATGCACACATTAACTTGGTTATTATTTCTGCACAAAGGCTTGACAAATCCAAGTCCTTGACTCTGTAGTCAGCCATAAAAAGTGTTCAAGAAAAAACTGAGAATCTTAGATGGTATCTGAAAAACATCTACTAAGACTTCTGAGAAGAGTTAAGAAATCAGCACCATTAAAAACTTGCTAAAGGGACATAAGCAACTTGGAAGCAAGTCCCAGAGCCTACTTTAAACAAATTCTGCATCACCAAGGCTCTTGACAGCATGGAAGACAGCACTGTGTAAGTGAACAAAAATGTCAACAACTATGATAGATATGTGCTAAGTCGCTTCAGTCGTGTCCACATCCTTGCAACTCTATGAATTGTAGCCCACCAGGCGCCTCTGTCCATGGAATTCTCCAGGCAACAATATTACAGTGGGTTGCCATGCCTCTTCCAGGGGATCTTCGCAACCCAGGGGTCGAACCCACATCTCTTATATCTCCTGCATTGCAGGGAGGTTCTTTACCACTAGCGCCACCTGGGAAGCCCCATGATATATAGATACCGTTCATCATTTAGTCAATAAGTCATGTCCGACTCTTGCAACCCCATGGACTGCAGCGCACGCGGTTTCTCTGGCCATGGGATTCTCCAGGCAAGAATACTGTAGTGGGTCACCATTTCCTTCTCCAGGGGATCTTCCCGACCCAGGGATCGAACCTGCATCTTCTGCATTGCAGGCAGATTCTTTACAGACTGAGCCACCAGGGAAGCCCATGATACAGATATAGATAGAAATGACTTCAAATCATTTCCTTTTAAAAGAAAACCTCAGTGGTTAACATGTTTTAACGGACTTTACCTTTTAGAGCAGTTTTAGTATCACAGCAAAACTGAGCACAAAGTACAGAGATTTCCCATTTGTCCCTCATCCCACTCGTGCACGGCCTCACTGATCAACATGCTCCACTCGAGTTTGTCTGTACGTTTGTTACAACTGATGAACCTATAAGAACATATCATTCTCGCACAAGTACACAGGTTACATTAAGTTCCACTCGTGGGGTGTATTTTATGGTTTTGAACAAATATACCGTGACATGTATCCCACCACTACAGGACCACACACAGATGTTTCACCGTCTAAGACCCTCCGTGCTCCACTTGTTCACAAACCCCTAGCAACCGATGATCTTTTTACTACCTTCACAGCTCTGACTTCTCGAGAATACCATATAGGTAGAATCATATATATTTTTCAGATTGGCTTCTTTCACTTAGTGGGCCTCCCTGGTGGCTCAGATGGTAAACAATTTGCCTACGTAGTGGGAGGCCTGGGTTCAATCCCTGGGTCGGGAAGATCCCCTGGAGAAGGGAATGGCAATGCACTCCAGCATTCCTGCCTGGAGAATCCCATGGACAGAGGAGCCTGGCGGGCACCAGTCAGTCAGACACAACTGAGCAACGAACACTTTCCCTTCCTTTCACTTGGTAATATACATTTAAGGGTCCTGCATATCTTTCTTGGTAGCTCATTTCCTTTGAGCACTGAATAATATTCCATTGTCTGGATGCACCACAGTTTATCCATTCATTACTAAAAGACATCTTGGTGGCGTCTACGTTTTGACAATTATGAATAAAGCTGTTATAAACTGCTATGTGTGGGCTTTAGTGTAGACATATGTTCTCAACTTCTTTGGATAAATACCAAGGAGCTCAATTTTTGGAACCTACGGTGAAACTATTTTTATTTTTGTAAAACACAACCAAACTGTCTTCAAAGTGGCTGAATTATTATGTAATCCCACCAGCAATGAATGAGAGTTCCTGTTGCTCCATAACCTCACCAGTATTTGATGTCGTCAGTGTTCTGGATTTGGGACATTCTAATGTGGGGCAGTGGTATCTCATTGTTCCTTTAGTTTGCATTTCCCTGATGGCATAAAATTTGAGCAAATTTTTATCTGCTTATTTGCCATCTGTGTATCTTCTTTGGTGACGTGTTTATTTTTTCATAAGGTTGCTTCTTGTCTTAACGGACTTAGAGTTCTTTCTGTGTTTTAGATAACAGTCTTTTATCAAATGTCCTTACAAACTTTTTCTCCCAGTTTACAGTTCATCTTCTCATTCCTATGATATTGTATTTTGTAGAAGTGTGGTTTTTGGTTTTTGGTTTTTTTGAGGAGACTGTGTGTGTGTATGTGTGTGTATAAATATATATTTGCAGTAGGCAAGAAATATGGACACTTCCATCTGCATGACTGCCCATCACAGTTTACTGCTCTGGTCTCAGGGAACTGAACATTTTTCAATTGGGCACACCTTTAAACTGATGTATCCCATTCATGTCTGTTGTTGAAACCTGTCTGAAAATTTTCCCAATCTGATTCATTTTATCTTGTGTATCAGGCTGCTTTCAGCTCACTGTTCTTTTAAATTTGTGAAGTCATTATATAACTTATACTTGCTTACAGACGACCCAGAGTGTGCTTGAGACTCTACTGCGTCTGACTTTCAACGCTCTTCAGTTCAGTTCAGTTCAGTTGCTCAGTTGTGTTTGACTCTTTGTGGACTGCAGCACGCCCGGCCTCCCTGCCCATCACCAACTCCCAGAGTTTACTCAAACTCATGTCCAGTGAGTCGGTGATGCCACCCAACCATCTCATCCTCTGTCATCCCCTTCTCCTGCCTTCAATCTTTCCCAGCATGAGGGTCTTTTCTAATAAATCAGTTCTTCACATCAGGTGGCCAAAGGATTGGAGTTTCAGCTTCAGCATCAGTCTTTGCAATGAACACTCAGGACGGATTTCCTTTAGGATGGACTGGTTGGATCTCCTTGCAGTCCAAGGGACTCACAAGAGTCTTCTCCAACACCACAGTTCAAAAGCATCAATTCTTCGGTGCTCAGCTTTCTTCACAGTCCAACTCTCACATCCATACATGACCACTGGAAAAACCATAGCCTTGACTAGATGAACCTTTGTTGACAAAGTAATGTCTCTGCTTTTGAATATGCTATCTAGGTTGGTCATAACTTTCCTTCCAAGCAGTAAGCGTCTTTTAATTTCATTGCTGCAGTCACCTGCAATGATTCTGGACCCCAAAGAAATAAAGTCTGCCACCATTTCCCCATCTATTTGCCATGAATCTGATGGGACCAGATGCCATGATCTTCGTTTTCTGCATGTTGAGCTTTAAGCCAGCTTTTTCACTCTCCTCTTTCACTTTCATCAAGAGGCTCTTTAGTTCCTCTTCACTTTCTGCCATAAGGGTGGTGTCATCTGCATATCTGAGGTTATTGATATTTCTCCCAGCAATCTTGATTCCAGCTTGTGCTTCTTCCAGCCCAGGGTTTCTCATGATGTACTCTGCATAGAAGTTAAATAAGCAGGGTGACAATATACAGCCTTGATGTACTCCTTTTCCTATTTGGAACCAGTCTGTTGTTCCATGTCCAGTTCTAACTGTTGCTTCTTGACCCGTATACAGGTTTCTCGAGAGGCAGGTCAGGTGGTCTGGTATTCCCATCTCTTGAAGAATTTTCCACAGTTTGTTGTGATCCACACAGTCAATTCCCTTACCTTCCTCTAAATTCTGTAATAAAGATGCCACACCCTTGGAGACTAGAGTCACAGCTTTGTACTTTGACTCACATCCAACGTAAGTAAAATTTCTCGGAATGAAAACTCACGATGTCCTTTGCTGTATGCCACACATGTCACACACATTTCTGCAGAGCTATAATTTTTTAAAAAAGAGAGAAAGGAGGGAATCCCCTGGCAGTCCTGTGGTTAGGACTCTGTGCTTTCACTGCTGAGGGTCTGGGTTCAATCCCTGGTCGGGGAACTAACATTCTACAAGCCGTATGGTACAGCCAAAAATGAACTTTTTTTTAAAGAAAGAGAGACAAAAAGGAAGGGCAGAAAAGAGAACAGAAGTCTTACATTTTTATGAATTCCAGCTTATCAATGATTTCTCCATGGATCATTTTGGTGTTCTATCTAAAAAATCATCTCCATATCTAAGGTTATCTAGGTTTTCTATTTATCTTCTAGGTGTTTTACAGTTTTGAATTTTACATTTCAGTCTGTGATCCATTTTGAGTTAATTTTTGTGACTGGTGTAAAATCTGTGTAAGGATTCATTATTTGCACATTTTTTTTGTCCCTGTTCCAGTGCCATTTGTTGAAAATATTAACTGTTCTCCCCTGTGCTGACTTTGCCCCTTTCTTCCAAAGATCAGTCAACTATATTTATATGAATCTACTTCTGGACTGTATATTCCGTTTCACTGATCTATTTGTTTATCTGTTTATTTTCTTTCACAAACGCCAAACTCTCTTGATCAGTGTCTTTATAATAAATCTGAAAGTCACATAATGTTGGTCTTCCAATTTTGTTCTCCAATGTTCTGTCGCCTACTCTGGGTCTTTTGCTACTCCACATGAATTTTAGAATCAGTTCGGCATTTGCTGGGATTGTGATTGGGATCTGTATTAAATCTATAGTGCAAAATGGGAAAAACTGATATCTTGACAATATTGAGGACACAGGATAACAATTATTTCTCCACTGATTTCTCTCATCAGTTCAGCATCAGTTCAGTTCAGTTCAGTTCAGTTGCTCAGTCGTATCCAACTCTTTGCGACCCCATGAACCGCAGCACGCCAGGCCTCCCTGTCCATCACCAACTCCCGAAGTTTACTCAAACCCATGTCCATTGAGTCAGTGATGCCATCCAGCCATCTCATCCTATGTCATCCCCTTTTCCTCCTGCCCCCAATCCCTCCCAGCATCAGAGTCTTTTCAAATGAGTCAGCTCTTTGCATCAGGTGGCCAAAGTATTGGAGCCTCAGCCTCACCATCAGCCCTTCCAATCAACACCCAGGACTGATTTCCTTTAGGATGAACTGTTTGGATCTCCTTGCAGTCCAAGGGACTCTCAAGAGTCTTCTCCAACACCACAGTTCAAAAGCATCAATTCTTCGGCGCTCAGCTTTCTTCACAGTCCAATTCTCACATCCATACATGACCACTGGAAAAACCATAGCCTTGACTAGATGGACCTTTGATGGCAAAGTAATGTCTCTGCTTTTGAATATGCTATCTAGGTTGGTCATAACTTCCCTTCCAAGGAGTAAGCGTCTTTTAATTTCATGGCTGCAGTCACCATCTGCAGTGATTTTAGAGCCCACAAAAATAAAGTCAGCCACTGTTTCCACTGTTTCCCCATCTATTTCCCATGAAGTGATGGGACCGGATGCCATGATCTTAGTTTTCTGAATGTTGAGCTTTAAGCCAACTTTTTTACTCTCCTCTTTCACTTTCATCAAGAGGCTCTTTAGTTCTTCTTCATTCTGTCATTGTTCTCCTATAGATCTTGAACATACACTTTGTTAGATTTATACCTAAGTATTTCATTTTTTGAGGTTCTAATGTAGATGGTATTGTGCTTTTAATTTCATATTCTACCTGTTCATTGTTAATACATAGGGAAGTGATTGATTTTTGTATGCTAACACTGTATCCTGCAAAGTGAAATCAGTCAGTTGTGTCTGACTCTTTGCAACCTCATGGACTGTGGCCCTCCTGGCTCTGTCCAAGGGATTTTCCAGGCATGAATACTGGAGTGGGTTGCCATTTCCTGCAAACTTGCTATAACTGATTGTTTGTTTCAAGAGTTTTTGGTTTATTCTCTCAGATTATCTACATAAACAACCATGTCATTTGTAAATAATGACATTCCCAATCTGTATACATTTTATTTCTTGTCCTGGTCTTGTTTCATTAGTTAAGATTGACAGAATTTTTTTAACAAGCAGTGGCAAGCAGGGGACATCCATGTCTTGCTCTGATCTTAATGGGAAAGTTACATGTTTCTCACATTTATGTATGATGTTAGCTGGAAGTTTTTTGCAGATATTCTTTATCAAGTTGAGGAAGTTCACCTTTATTCCTAGTTTACTGAGAGTTTTTAATCACGAATTGGTGGTAGATTTTGTCAGATGCTTTCTCTCCATCTATTCATATGCTCATGTAATTTTTCTTTTTAGTTTGTTGATATAATGGACTCCATTAATTGATTTTCAAATATTGAACCAAACTTTCACAACTGAAATAAATTCCACTTGTCAAGGTGCATAAATTCTTTTTCTACACTGTTGGATTTTATTTCTCAATAGTTCAAAGACGTTTGCATCTATGTTCATGAGAGACATTGGTTTATAGCTTCCTAATATCTTTGTCTGCTTTTGGTGTTTGATAATACTAGCATCCTAGAATGGGACTGGTAAGCTTCTCTCTGTTTCTTTTTCTGAGGTAAGTCTGTAGAAAAGTGGTGCAATTTCTTCCTTGAATGTTTGATAGAATTCACCAGTGAAGGCATCTGAGCTTGAAGCCTTCTGAGCCTGGTGCCTTCTATTTTGGAAGGTTATTAATGATCGATTCAATTACTTTAATAGATACCTGCCTGTTCAGACTGTCCATGTCATTTTATGTGAGTTTCAGCAGATTGTGTCATTCAAGGCATGCTCCCATTTCTCCCAGCTTATCAAATTTATGGACACAGGGTTGATTAAAGAGTATTCCTTCATTATCCTTTTAATAGCCATGGGATACATAGTCATGTCTCCTCTTTCACTTCTGATATTAGTCATTTGTACCCACACTGGTTTTTTTGTTAGCCTGGCTAGAGACTTGTTGATTTCATTTACCTTCTCGAAAATCAGATTTTGGTTTTGCTGACTTTTCTTAATTAGTTTCCTGTTTTCCTTTTCACTGAGTTCTACTCTAATTTTCATTAGTTCTTTTCTTCTGTGTACTTTGGATTCAATCTGTTCTTCTTTTTCTACCGTTTCTTCTAAGGTAGAAGCAGAGATGATTGATTTTAGATCTTTCTTTCTTTCTAACAAATGCAGTCCATGCTATAAATTTCCCTCTAAGCACTGCTTTTGCTATATCCCACACATTTTGATAAGTTTTCTTTTCAGTTTCATTTAGTTCAACATATCTTTATATTTTTCTTGAGATTTCTTCCTTGGTCCATGGGTTATTTAGAAGTGTGTTGTTTAATCTCCAAGTATTTGGGGATTTTCTAGCTATCATACTGTATCAATTCCACTCTTTTAAATATATTTTGATGTAGCTTATAACCTGAATGTGGAACATCTTGCTGAATTGTGCAATATAAGCTTGAGAAGAATGTGTATTCCCCTGTTTGTGCATGAAGTAGTCAATAGTGTCCATCACATCTGGCTGACTAATGACATTATTGAGTTCACTCTGTCCTTACTCACTTTCTGTCTGCTGCATCTGTCCATTTCAGATGGGGGTGGGGGAAAGGTACCGAAATCTCCAACTGTAATGGAGGTCCACTCATTTCTCCCTACAATTTTAACAGTTTCACAGTCCTACCAATATTTTGATGCTATGCTGTTAAGCACATGTACATTAAGGATTGTACTGTCTTCCTGGAGAACGGACCCCTTCAACATTCTGTAACTCTCCTCTTTATCCCTGATAAACGTCCTTGCTTTGAAGTCTGTCTTATCTGAAATTAATATAGCTACTCCCACTTTCTTTGTATTAGGGTCAGTACATCTTTCTCCATCCATTTACTATTAATCTGTATGTGTCTTTATGTATAAAGTGGGTTTCTTATAGACAACATATGGTTGTTGCCCTTTCCTCAGATCAGCCAGGCTCCAGCTCAACAGCTTCTTCTGAGGATAGACCTTGGTAGGAACAGAATGCTCTAACCTATGTCAGAATGGTTCCCTTTCTCTTCCACTGCCAAGATCATGAGTTTTTTTTTTTTTTCCCCCTATATTCACTGTGAGTACCTCACAGAGATTCAGGAGGTAAAAGTCACAAGTGTGAAGACCCCTCAATGAGTGGGTCCTCCTGGAGTTTTCAACCATCAGAGCATCCAGAATTTGTCAGTTATAGTTCGGGTTTTTCTACACCTAACACTTGTTCTTTCTTATCTCTCCTTGCTATTCTTTGGAACTCTGCATTCAGATGCTTATATCTTTCCTTTTCTCCTTTGCTTTTCGCTTCTTTTCACAGATGGCTGGATGGCATCACTGACTCTATGGACATGAGTTTGGGTGAATTCCGGGAGTTGGTGATGGACACGGAGGCCTGGCGTGCTGGATTCATGGGGTTGCAAAGAGTCGGACACGACTGAGCGACTGAACTGAGCTGAACACTTGTTCTCAAGTCTGATGCTGGTCTGGTTAGTTGTGATTCTCTATTTTCACTTGTCCAGTTTGGGGGACAGTCATTTTGCTCTGTGACCTATCTTCTCTAATGGATCTAAGAAGAGTTGCTGATTTTTCAATTTGTTCCAATTTTTATTTGCTGTTAGGATGGAGTGACAATTCCAAGCTTCTTACATGCTGGATTGGAAAATGGAAGTCTTAACTTCTGAAGTTGCTAAAGAACCAATTCACTGTTCGTAAACTGGCAAATTAATGTCTAAAAGCAAGTATTTGTCTTACCTTTCTTGCATGATCTATACCTCATGGCAACCAAATAGCTGATACAGGAAAAACTTTTACTGAAAATTCCAGCTAACAATTGCATCAGGAATGACAGAAGTAAAATATTGTCATTTTACAACCTCCACTGAACTAATGGATCTGAGCAGTGGACATCAAGTGCTTCATTAGGTGAAAGGCTGAAGAGAAAATTTTTAATAGATTGACAAGGCTGGCAGCACTGGTACCTGTTAGCAGATAATATATACCTCTTGTTATGAAACAACAGGAAATCTATACCAGCCCGAAATAAACAGCAAGAGTATTGTCAAGCCTCTAGATCTAACTTCCAGTTTGCTGGAAAACTGAAGGATAAAGGAATACATGAAACTGCATTACAAGATACTAACAGCAAAATCCAAAATGAAAGAATTCAATTCTATTGAGTAAGTTACCCAGTTTCTTTAAATGCACAGCATTTTAAAAGTGGGGTGGCAAGGAGAGCCTACAGATTAAAAGAGATTATTAAAAGGCAATGTATAAGCCAGGTTTGGATCATGATTCAAATGAACCAACTGCAAAAATAACATTTAACAATTATTTGAGCACAATCAGGATAATTAATAATATTAAGGAATTATCTTTATTTTTAGGTGAGTTCATAACATAGTTTTCTTAAAGAGTAATTAGCAATAAATAATATTTACAAATAAAAGTAAAAAACTGGAATTTTCTATAAAATTATCCAATGTAGAAGAAAGGTAGGTGAGAGTACAGATGTAAAAAACAAACCAAAATATTGACTAGGCGGATGGACAGGTCAATGGGAGTTCATTTAATTATTCTCTCTTCTTCTGTACACTTGAAAATTTTCACAATTAAAACCACTGTAAAAAGTTAGGCAGAAGGGACAGACACCAGTTGTGAAGAAAATGTGGAAGTATCCCAACTAATTTATTTTGGCAGCATTTCTTTCGTGTGAATAAATAATCACATATCTTATAATCAATCATGTTTTATATTCAATAAAAATAAGATACTACTTATTAGAGACATTGAAATCTATTTCTTACCAGAAAATAGTGACTAAACACTTTTTAAAGTTAAACAGGATATAGCATCTCAGTGAATCTAAAACTCACACTAAAGACAGAATCCCAGAGTGGGAAGACAAACCTTGATCATCTCTGCCTCGATCTGCTGATGGACACCTATGTAACTCTTCTTCACCTGCTGCTTATCTTTGATCATCATGGTGAGCCTGTGTAAGGGCCCGGAATTCAGGTCCTCCGCATGTGTCTTCATGATCCTGCTGAGCTGTTCCGTCTGCTGAATCATAAGTAGCCAAGACTTTTTAAAAAATAAGAAACAAAATTAGCATTTGTATTAGAGGCTTCCATTTCACTGTGTTCAGGAACCTTAAACATTTAGTTTTACACAAATTATTACACTAATATAAAAATAACAGGTTTCTGGCAATTATGCAATAAGCTATATGAATGTTTTGTATACAACATCTTTAAATTCAAGCACAAACGCTTCAAAATTCAGTAAGCAGAGAGTGTGCATCACAGCAGGACAGGACTGAGGGGCTCATGGAGAGCCCACTCTTGCAGTCTTCACTGTACCACTTCTTGTCTGTCTTCCAACACTGATGGATTGCTTCTGCCCACACTCTTCCATTGTCTCAGTAAGGAAACCACTTCCCAACAGTCACATGCAACAGAAGCTTACCCATCTTCACTGTAACCTGTCTCTCTGCGGCATCTGATCCCACCGACTCACACTTCCTGAAACTCTCGTTGCTGGTTTCTACGGCCTCTTTTCTTCCAACATACTGACCTGCCTTCCTCCCTTTCTACAAATTCCTTCTCAATCTTAATACCTGCTCTCCTTTTGCTGCCTATGTCTTAAATACTTGAATTCTCTAGATTTCTATCTTTTCTCTTCTCTTAATAAATTAGTTAGAAACCATTCGTTGTTCTAGCTTAACATGTTGCTTCAACAGCAGACACACATCATGCTGGGTTTGGGACAAGTGGGCACATAGATACAGCTGAATCCTATTCAGAAACAAGTTTAGTTTGGTCAGAGAGGATCCATATTAAAGATATACACACAAAAAATAGACAAGGCATGTTTGGATATTTCTCAAAACTAATTTTTCTACACTATTACTTTTGATCTGTGAATGAACAGAATTAATTTCATTACTGTTAGTATTCCAAGGTAATCCTAAAACAAAATTTAGTAAGTATCTAAATCATAGGCTAGCCTAAAGGAAGCAAAAAATTTGTGGTCACAGTCAGAACTCTCCAGGGTCTAACTGGGTATTCTTGTGTTTGATACACTGCAGTATATGTTCTTTTTAAAAAAGTAATCTTTGAGGACATTTCTTTAGGGAAAAAGGTCATTTTAGTTGTAAAATTTCAGTTGCTTTTAAAAACACAAGACAGGTAGCCTACGAACTCATCATATTTACTTTCAAATTCAAAACCCTGAGTACTAAGATGCTCTTGATACCATAAAGCCATTTAAAACTGACGTAGCTCTTCCATTAAAATATAAAATTTAAGGAAGATGAAAACAAAAAACTATATAAATGTGGATTTAAAATATAATCTAGACTGCCCTAGTAACTGCCGTAGCTCTGCCTTTTTCATGATATTTTCACTCTAAGAAATAGAGGGTTAGGAAAACATTCTATATAGCATGTGCAGAATGTTAAGGCTACCAAAAATAAAGTGAGAAGAATCAATTTCTTTCTCAAAAAATAAATATCCTCTATCTTCAAAAAACAAATATTCTCTAAGTGCTTTGTAGCAAAAATTTTTTGTGTTTCTATGTAGGAGTCCTTGCAGCCTAGGGAGAAGTCTTCTTAGAAGCTAAGGTTAAAGGTCATACAAGTAGGTCAGATTACCCTCCACCTCGCAGGACAGCACATCTCATCCTGTCTAATAGCCCTGTTCACTGTAGTTACTGTGGAAAAGTCAAAACCTCCCGAGGAATATATTATCACCACGACTGTCGAAGCCAGAGTGACCTCAATATTTCCCATTTTGACCCAGGGCACAATCTATAGAATCCTGTACTGTCAAAAACTCCTGCTCTGTGATTAGAAAACTCCTTATGCTTTTTATCAGAACTTTCCATTTATCTTTAACAAAAATCTGCTCGATCCCACTTCACTCAGTCATGTCCGACTCTTTTCGACCCCATGGACACCAGGCTCCTCTGTCCGTGGGATTTTCTAGGCAAGAGTACTGGAGTGGGTTGCCATTTCCTTCTCCAGGGAACTTCCTGACCCAGGGATCGAACCCAGGTCTCCCACATTGTAGACAGACGCTTTACTGTCTAAGCCACCAGGGAAGTCCTACTAACAACCTAATAAGGCTAATAAATACTCCTTCTCTTCTGAAGCTGAAGCAACCTTTGAACATGAACAATCCATCAGCAAGTCCTTCTGATTCTCCCTCCAAAGGCTACCACAGATCTACCCACTTCTCTTCATAGTCACCGCCACCCCTTTTGGAAGTTTTAATTGTCTCTGATTTAGACCTAATTGGTGTCCTCTCTTCTGCTGATGCTCCTTTCCACACCATTCCCCTTAACGTAGCAAAAGAAACTGCCATCCTCCTGCAAAAAACCATATACAGGCTTTCCTTTACATTTAAAGGAAAATCCAAACTTCCTTCTAAGACCTAAAGTGTCTCAAATTACGTATCCGCTATAAAAGGCCTCTTGATGAAAATGAAAGTGGAGAGTGAAAAAGTTGGCTTAAAGCTCAACATTCAGAAAACTAAGATCATGGCATCCGGTCCCATCACTTCATGGGAAATAGATGGGGAAACAGTGGAAACAGTGTCAGACTTTATTTTTCTGGGCTCCAAAGTCACTACAGATGGTGACTGCAGCCATGAAATTAAAAAACACTTGCTCCTTGGAAGAAAAGTTATGACCAACCTAGACAGCATATTCAAAAGCAGAGACATTACTTTGCCAACAAAGGTCCGTCTAGTCAAGGCTATGGTTTTTCCTGTGGTCATGTATGGATGTGAGAGTTGGACTGTGAAGAAGGCTGAGCGCCAAAGAATTGATGCTTTTGAACTGTGGTGTTGGAGAAGACTCTTGAGAGTCCCTTTGACTACAAGGAGATCCAACCAGTCCATTCTAAAGGAGATCAGCCCTGGGATTTCTTTGGAAGGAATGATGCTAAAGCTGAAACTCCAGTACTTTGGCCACCTCATGCGAAGAGCTGACTCCTTGGAAAAGACCCTGACGCTGGGAGGGATTGGGGGCAGGAGGAAAAGGGGATGACACAGGATGAGATGGCTGGATGGCATCACCAACTCGATGGACAAGAGTTTGAGTGAACTCTGGGAGTTGGTGATGGACAGGGAGGCCTGGCGTGCTGCGATTCATGGGGTTGCAAAGAGTCAGACACGACTGAGCGACTGATCTGAGCTGATCTATCCATTCAGTTTCTGTTTTGCCATCTTCTACCCAGCTGAATAAATTCCAGGAGTGCTGGTCTTTAGTTTCCTGAACATTCTCTCTTCCTGGGGGCTTATCCTCTCTTTCACATGGCAAGATCCATCTCTTCCATTAGGAACCAGCTAAATCTCATGCAGGTCTCATCCTTGCTATTCTCTATCTGAGCACTTAAAATAATTATTTATTTGTGTGTATATCTGGCTTGTTTTTTTTTTAAGATCTCCCCAACTACAATGGAAGCTCCATGAGGGTTAGTACTGTGTCTCCTTGTTCACTATTTTATGTATTAATGGTGATATAAAACCATGAAGTGAAAATATGCCACTAAAAGATTTTTTTAAATTGTTTCAAACTGGATCTAGACAGCATGAGTGAGTGAGTGAAAGTCGCTCAATCGTGTCCTACTCTGAGACTCCATGGATTATATGGTCCATGGAACTCTCTAGGCCAGAATGCTGGAGTGGGGTGGGAGACCTGGGTCTGATCCCTGGGTTAGACAGCATGAGCAGTGCCAATTACGATGGGGAAGGAAAACTTAACGGGTCTATCTTCAACTGATAAAACAAGCGAGGGATCAGAGCAGCACATAATGCAGTAAGAAGTACTGGCCTAAAAGGAATGAGTTAGTGGGCAAGAAAGTGTTCGGGTGGTGTGTAATGAGAATTAGACACGTGGCTGGAACGTCTGTTATATAGAGATATGAGTAAAATGGTAACAGATGCTTGATAAAGAAACAAACAAAAAAGGATGCGTTTCAACATTTATAGTAAAACTGATACAGCACTTTGCAGATATGGCTCTTTAGTTCTGGCACAGCACTGGTCAAAGCATAAAATATTTGTTGATTACAGTAATTTCTGGAAGATAATTCCTTATAACCTAATAAACAAAATAATCATCTCATCTGCAGGCCATCTGCAGACATTCAAATTGCTTTATTATACAGAATCCTGTTTAAATGATTAATAATGTTCCTCATAATGGAATTTTACCAGCAGTCAGAGTCACTGATGCTGAAAGCCACAGATAGAGTAAGAAATAAAAAAAAAAAAAAGTAAAAATAACTGGTTTAATTTTACAAAAATCTAATCACAGGCAAAGAATAATAGAACTTGAAAATAAAACCACTGTGGTTAAGTTTACAGAATAGAATATAAGTATATTAACTTTTCAGAGAAGAGCTACAAAATATGAAAGTAGGAATAACTTAACTATAATAAACTAGACAGAAATCCCAAAGGATACTGACAAAAATCAAGGGTGAGAGACTGATAAGAAGTATATTCATTCCTTAACCTCCATACATAAGTCAATAGGCAGCATTACCTAGAATATTCATTTCTTAACCTCCATACATAAGTCAATAGGCAGCATTGACTAGAAAGTTTATAAATAAAGAGATACAGATTTAAGCTTATAATTCTTAAGCTTCAAAAATTAAACAAGTGAATGTTTAAAAAGGCAGACTTTGCAGGCTTCCTCTGTCACAAAAATAATTTTTAAAGAAAGATAACATTGTCCACTAAAAAAGGAAAGAAAATTTTAAAATGTTAAATGATTCAAAATAAAAATAAGCTGCAAAATAAAAATAACAACATCTGTTAAGCAGTACATAAAAATATTACCTGTTAAACATCTACAAGAAGGAAAATTATTATCAAATCAGGGGGGAAAGACTTCATTGTACACTATAAATAACAAATATCAGTAAAATAAAAAAACATGTAACATCAACAAAAAATGGTAGGGGACATCACTCCAGAAAAACATGAACAATAAAATTCAACAGTCATTATACGCAAATGACCTAAAACTGAATGTTAGACACAAAATATAAAACAAGGAAGGGCAAAGTATGATGCCAAAGAGTATCACTCACAGTAACATATAACCGTTGTGATTCTTCTCATCCTAGAAATCAATGCATCCAAACAAAAAGCAAAAATGAGGGAACGCGATGGTAAATCAAAAGTGGTGAGAGAATTAAATATACTCGTCTCTACCTATGATAGACTAAATCAAAAAAATTCATAATACAGAGTATCTGAACAAGAAATTTAGTAATTAATATGTTTGATCTATCATCATATATAAGACTCTATATACTATAGATCTAGAAAATGTCTATTTTTATAAGAATATTGTTAAAAATTAGATAATAGTGGGCTATAAAAATTTGTATAAATTTTCTGAAAAATAGAAATAGGGCATACTAATTCCAGTATCTAGCTTCTTTCAGTTAAAAAAAAAAAATCAGAATTTTTTAAAGGAAAAAATCAAATCATTTCTACAAAATGCACAGGCCAAAACAAATTTTTAATCTAAAAGAATTCCTGGAAATAACAGTCAGTTAAATACTATCAAGATCCATGATACATAGCTCAATTTGCTCAAAGATTTACTTCTATTTCTAAGTAAAAAAAAGTGTAAAAATGTTTATTAAAATTCAAGTTTAGAAGTTAGAAAACAGAGAACAATGTAAAACTAAGGAAAGTACACAGGAGAAACTGAAAAGAAAAAATTTAAAATATTTATGAATTAGATAAATTAAAAATAGAAAAAATAATGTTGATAGCATTAAAAAGGAGAGCTTAGCAATGACAAAGGAAATAATAAAAGAAATAAAGTACATAAGATCTATAATTAGAAAAGAGAAATCACCATAAGTTAAGATGAAACTGATCTGAAAATAAATGAAGTGGCTCCTTTATTTCTTTTAAAGATAAACTCAAATTAGTAAAACTGACATTTCAATAGATAGCACATAGATCATCCCACTTTCTGCTCACAGGCACATTCTCAGTCCTTTACCAGCTAGAACCTGATCTCTGCAAACTGTATTTCCCAGGCGTCCTCCTGCTAACTGGCTTTTGGTTTTGTTGTGCAACTGGAGGTCCTGGCACAAGACAGAGAGGCGGGAAGAAGGGAGAAACCTGGATGTATACCTCTCTCCGCTCAGATTTCTTCCTCTGTCTGTCTCTCTTGCTGACTGTAATGAGCCTTCCTCAGCCCTTTGGGGCTTCCAGACGGCAGAGGCTCCATGGAGTTACTAATCTCTGAATTGCCTCACCTTCCTCTGTTCGCTCCTAGACCTTCAAAAACCTTTGAACATATTTCCCCCAATTAAACCCTATTTATTGAAGTACCTGGTATAAGTTTTGTTTTCCTGACTGAATCCTAACCTTTACAGATAGAAAATTCAAAGAGGCCAATAACCATGTAATACATGGTTATTATTAGCCAATTATCAATAAAATACCTCTAAAAAAGTATGGGGCTTCCCTCATAGCTCAGCTGGTAAAAAATCCACCTGCAATTTAGGAGACCCTGGTTCGATTCCTGGGTCAGGAAGATCTGCTGGAGAAGGGATAGGCTACCAACTCCAGTATTCTCAGGCTTCCCTTGTGGCTCAGCTGGTAAAGAATCTGCCTGCAATGTGGGAGGCCTGGGTTCAATCCCTGAGTTGGAAAGATCCCCTGGAGAAGGGAAAGGCTATCCACTCCAATATTCTGGCCGTGCTCATTTAACTTCTATGCAGAGTACATCATGCGAAATGCTGGGCTGGATGAATTATGAGTTGGAATCAAGATGGCCAAGAGAAATATCAATAACCTCAGAGATACAGAGATACCACTCTAATGGCAGAAAGAAAAGAGGAACTAAAGAGACTCTTGATGAGGGTGAAAGAGGAGAGTGAAAGAGCTAGTTTAAAATTCAACATTCAAAAAGTAAGATCATGGCATCTGGTCCCATCACTCCATGGCAAATAGAAGGGGAAAAAGAGGAAGCGGTGACAGATTTTATTTTCTCGGGCTCCAAAAACACGGGCGATGGTGGCTGCAGCCATGAGATTAAAAGATGCTCGCTTCCTGGAAGGAAAGCTATGACAAACCTAGACGGCGTTATAAAAAGCAGACACATCACTTTGCTGACAAAGGTCCGTCTAGTCAAAGCTATGGTTTTACCAGTAGTCATATATGGATGTGAGAAAGAAGAAAGACAGCGCTAAGTTGTGTCCAGCTCTTTGCGATCCCATGGCTCCTCTGTACATGGGATTCTCTGGGCAAGAATCCTGGAGCGGGTTGCCATTTCCTTCCCCTGGGGATCTTCCCAACCCAGGAATTGAACCCGGGTCTCTCGCATTACAGGCGTATGCTTTACCGACTGACCTACAAAGGAAGCCCCAAAGAAAGCTGAGCATTGAAGAATTGATGCTTTTGAACTGTGGTGTTAGAGAAGACTCTCAACAGTCCCTTGGACTGCAAGGAGATCAAACCAGTCAATCCTAAAGGAAATCAGTACTAAATATTCATTGGAAGGACTGATGCTGAAGATGAAGCTCCAATACTTTGGCCACTGATACGAAGAGCTGACTCATTGGAAGACCCTGATGCTGGGAAAGATTGAAGGCGGGAGGAGAAGGCGACAAGAGAGGATGAGATGGTTGGATAGCATCATCGACTCAATGGACATGAGTTTTAGCAAGCTCCAGGTGTTGGTGATGGACAGGGAGGCCTGATGTGCTGTAGTTCATGCAGTCACAGAGTCGGACACGACTGAGCAACTGAACTGACTGATCTTATAATCAGTTTTGGAAATTTCAAAAATGAGTATTTAATAGTGAAATATAGAAGTATTCCCACATAAGTCAAATGCAAACCAGGCTGTTTAATATCAACAATGCTATTTAACACTGTTTCTCAGTTCAGTTCAGTTCAGTCGCTCAGTTGTGTCCGACTCTTTGTGACCCCATGAATCGCAGCACTCCAGGCCTCCCTGTCCATCACCAACTCCCAGAGGTTACTCAAACTCACGTCCATCGAGTCAGTGATACCATCCAGCCATCTCATCCTCTGTCGTCCCCTTCTCCTCCTGCCCCCAATCCCTCCCAGCATCAGGGTCTTTTCCAATGAGTCAAGTCTTCACATGAGGTGGCCAAAGTATTAGAGTTTCAGCGTTAGCATCAGTCCTTCCAAAGAACACCCATGACCGATCTCCTTTAGGATGGACTGGTTGGATCTCCTTGTAGTCCAAGGGACTCTCAAGAGTCTTCTCCAACACCACAGTTCAAAAGCATCAATTCTTCGGCACTCAGCCTTCTTCACAGTCCAACTCTCACATCCATACATGACCACTGGAAAAAACATAGCCTTAACTAGACAAACCTTTGTTGGCAAAGTAACGTCTCTACTTTTTAATATGCTATCTAGGTTGGTCATAACTTTTCTTCCAAGGAGTAAGTGTCTTTTAATTTCATGGCTGCAATCACCATCTGCAGTGATTTTGGAGCCCAAAAAAATAAAGTCTGACACTGTTTCCACTGTTTCCCCATCTATTTCCCATGAAGTGATGAGACCAGATGCCATGATCTTAGTTTTCTGAATGTTGAGCTTTAAGCCAACTTTTTCACTCTCCTCTTTTACTTTCATCAAGAGGCTTTTTAGTTCCTCTTCACTTTGTTACAAGGCCTTAAATGAAGCACTGAACAGCGCTAAGCATTTACCTAATGTTAGATGTTAAAATACTAACAACTTTCACCTACAGAATATGTTAAAAAAAATTTTTTTTAAACGGATAACCCAACCAGAAGCTGACTGTGACTCATATCATGAGCAACTTATTGCAAAATCCAGGCTCAAATTGAAAAAAGTAGCGAAAACCACTGGCCATTCAGGTATGACCTAAATCAAATCCCTTATGATGATAAAGTGGATGTGACAAATGGATTCAACGGATTAGATCAGGTAGACAGTGCCTGAAGAACTATGGACAGAGGTTCACAACATTGCACAGGGGGCCGTGATCAAAACTCCAAAAGAAAAATAAATGCAAGAAGACAAAGTGGTTGTCTGAGGAGGCCTTACAAATAGCTGAGAAAAGAAGAAACGGGAAAGAGAAACATATATGCAACTGGACACAGAGTTCCAGAGAACAGCAAGGAGAGACGAGAAAGTGTACTTAAGCGAACAACGCAAAGAAAGAGGAATGCAACAGAATGGGAAAGACTAGGGATCGCTTCAAGAAAACTGGGGATACCAAGGACTATCTCATGCAAAGATGGGCACAATAAAGGGCAGAAATGGCAAAGACCTAAGAGAAGCTGAAGATATCAGGAAGAGGTGGCAAGACTACAAAGAAGAACTATACAAAAAAGGACTTAATGCCCCAGATAACGATGATGGTGTACTCACTCACCTGGAGCCATATATCCTGGAATGTGAAGTCAAGTGGGTCTTAGGAAGCATCACTACAAACAAAGCTAGTGTAGCTGATGGAATTCCAGTTGAGCTACTTCAAATCCTGAAAGATGATGCTGTGAAAGTGCTGCACTCAATATGCCAGCAAATTTGAAAAACTCAGCAGTGGCCACAGGACTGGAAAGGTCAGTTTGCACTCCATCCCAAAGAAAGGCAACGCCAAAGAATGTTCAAACTACAGTACAATTGCATTCATTTCACATGCTAGCAAGATTATGCTCAAAATCCTTCAAGCTAGGCTTTAACAGTATGTGAACTGAGAACTAAGCTAGGTGGAGAAAGGTAGAGGAACTGGATATCAAATTGCCAACACCCACTGGATCACAGAAAAAGCAAGGGAATTCCAAAAACATCTACTTCTGCTTAATTAACTACGCTAAAGTCTTTGACTCTGTGGATCAAAATAAACTGTGGAAAATTCTTAAAGAGATGGGAATACCAGGCCACCTTACCTGTCTCCTGAGAAACCTGTATGCAGGTCATGAAGCACCAGTTAGAACTGGACATGGAACAATGGACTGGTTCAAAATAGGGAAAGGAGTACATCAAGGCTGTATATTGTCACCCTGCTGATTTAATTTATATGCAGAGTACATCATGTGAAATGCCAGGCTGGATGAAGCACAAACTGGAATCAAGATTGCTGGGAGAAATATCAACAACCTCAGATATGCAGATGATACCACTCTGATGACAGAAAGTGAAGAGGAATTAAAACGTCTTGATGAGGGTAAAAGAGGAGCATGAAAAGGCTGGCATAAAACATAGCATTGAAAAAACCAAGATCAAGGCAGCCCGTCCCATTATTTCATGGCAAACAGATGGGGAAACAATGGAAACCATGACAGATTTTATTTTCTTGGGCTCAAAAATCACTGCGGACAGTGACTGCAGCGTTGGAATTAAAATATGCTTGCTCCTTGAAGGAAAGCTATGACAAACCTACACAGTGTATTAAAAAGCAGAAACATCACTTTTCCAACAAAGGTCCATATAGTCAAAGCGGGAGGAGAAGGGGATGACAGAGGATGAGATGGTTGGATGGCATCACCAACTCAGTGGACATGAGTTTGGGTGAACTCCGGGAGTTGGTGATGGACAGGGAGGCCTTGTGTGCTGCAGTCCATGGAGTCACAAAGGGTTGGACACGACTGAGCAACTGAACTGAACTGAACTAAACTGATGGTGTTTCCAGTAGTCATGTATGGATGTGAGAATAAGACTGTAAAGAAGGCTAAACACTGAAGAATTGATGCTTTTGAACTGTGGTGTTGGAGAAGATCCTTGTGAGTCCCCTGGCCAGCAAGGAGATCCAATCAGTCCATCATAAAGGAAATCAACCTTGAATATTCACTAGAAGGACTTATGCTGGAGCTGAAACTCCAATACTTTGGCCACCTGATTTGAAGAACTGACTCACTGGAAAAGACCCTGATGCTGGGAAAGACTGAGGGCAGGAGGAGAAGGAGACGACAGAGGATGAGATGTTTGCATGGTATCACCGACTCAATGGACCTGAGTTTGAGCAAACGGCAGGAGATAGTGAAGGACCCTGTCCAGCCCCGTGTGCTGCAGTCCTTGGGTCACAAAGAATCAAACACAACTTAGTGTAGGAACAACAACAATCAGAACCATATCGGAGTCAGCAGTCTTGGGACATTCAAACGTTTTATAATGACTGCAATAATTTTCATAAACTGATTACACATATGAAACCATCAACTGTGTAATTTATTTTGATGAGTTTCTGGATATCTTTTTTTCTTACAGCATTTAAAGTTTCTTTCCCTGTAAACAGAGCAGGTATTGACTAGTCTCCTTCTCTTCATGGTTTATATCCCAGTATCCAGAAATGTCTACAGATATGATCTCATCTGATGGATATTTTTAAAGAACCAAAGGACTGAGTTTACTTAATGAGTCAGCAAGAAATGGGTCATCTGAGTTAAATACATCCTTTAACATCAGGGGAATTTCAGCTTCTCTCTTTAATAGGTGGTGGTTTAGTCACTAAGTCATGTTCAACTCTTGAGACCCCATGGACTGTAGCCTGCCAGGTTTCTCTCTCCATGGGACTCTCCAGGAAAGAATCCTGGAGTGGGTTACCGTTTCCTTCTCCAGGGGATCTTCCTGACCCAGGGATTGAACCTGGGTCTCCTGCATTGCAGGCAGATTCTTTACTGACTGAGCTACAAAGGGAACCCCACCTTTATAACAACGGAAGGGCTGAAACTTTGAAGACCCTGTTACTCAAGTAGTATAAATTCTAAGATTATCAAACACTTAACATAATAAAAACAAATCCTGAATAAAAACACTAGGTAGGCAAAACAATTATCAAACACTTTAAAACAAAATAGAATCAAAATAATCAACACAATCAAAGTCAGTATCTGGGTTCTAAAGACTGGTCCCAAATATGCTGACCCACGTCAGCTCACTCGTCTCCGCAGTAAGGAAACCACAGCACTACTAGAATACTGCTACTACCACTGAAAAAGAGCAAGTCTAGACATCTAAGCAGGGGCTACCTGAGTCCAGTGATCACGACTCTGAGCTCCCATCGCAGAGGGCAGGGTTCAGGGAACTAGGAACTGACGGAACCGCCTGCCACTGGCACAGCTTTAAAAAAGTGTCTAAGCACAGATGCAGGCTACAAAGGACACCGCATTACCTTTTCTTTCTAATACTTCGTCCAGTTTCTAGACTCAGCGCCCCTCAATTGCTTTTGTTCTTCTTGGACTTAAAGGTCACTCTCGTTGTTCTTCTGAGGAACAGAGATAACTAGCTGGCCAGAGTCACCTTGTCCTTCAGAAGCAAACTGCATCAGCTCAGCAGTCTGTCCTACCAAAAGTTAGGGGCTGGATTCCAGATCCCCGCAGTCCCTTCCAGCTCCAACACCCAGGGACCCTTCTCTGCTCAGCTACCTCCCTCGTCAACCTTACAAACTCCCTGCGGCTCACACCCACAGGACTCCTTTGCTGACCCAGCTCTAGCGGGTCCTTGTTAACACAGGGATGGCCTGTTGGGAAATTTTAGAGAAAGCAGTAAGTTACAGTACGGAGATGCGTGCCTGCGCCCCTGCAGTTTCTGTGTTAACATTCCTGTCCTCCGCCCTGCTGCACCCCACGCCCATTCCCCGTTCCCCGGCCATGTCCCAGGGGTAGTTCTGTCCTTCCCTAGTTCCTGCATCCTCAAAGTTTCCTCGAATGGCTTTCAGTTCAAAATATTTTATGAAAACAACTCTTTACTTCCTCAGTCCAACCAGTTCTTCCAGCTACTGCTCAATCTAATCTTGTTTAAAACCCCTGAAATAGAGGGGTTAAAGAAAAAATTAAAACTCTGCATTAGTTCCCAGGTGGCATGAATCAGGCTGTATACTTAGGATACTCCCTTTCTCCGAAGCTCTATCGAATAAATGCTGTTTTCTTTTCTTGCATTCTCTGTAATAAAGACCCAAGCGGTGAGTTTTATGTTCTCCATTACTTCTCCCCAACTCCACCCCTATTAAAGCTGACCTTACTTGTCTAGACAGCCTTTTCCTCCTCCTCTTTAACATTATCTACCTGTAATATATCCATAGATTGTCTCTTACTTACCCCTTGTATCAATAATCTGAAACACATATCTTCATCTTATAAGTGGTATCAGAGAGATTAAGTAATCTTAATTACTTAAGATCATACAGCTAACGAATGGAGGAGTTCAACTTCAACCCAAACCCACCTCTTAGTGAGCTGGACCTAACACAACCTCAGATGTCTGGAGGACACAGAAGGGTTGGACCCTAACGACTCTGGCATCAAAGTAATAAAAATTACTTTGAGAATAACTACCTATGATAAACTGATGAGAGGACCTTACAAACTGGTTACATATTACATTAATCTGTATTTAGCACTTTATCATGAAATTACAAGCTTAAGAGCCAGAGGGAAAAGCCATCGACTCCCTGCAGACCACCTGCCTTGCAGCATGAGTCACAAACAGCTAAAGTGAAGACGTCCTCACAGGCCAAGATCAGTGAGTCATTCTTGGTGTGACACACTCTGTTAGAAGAAACGAAGATGGAAACAGAAGAGGACTCTCACTGCATTTAAGTTTCCAACGAACCTATTTAAGAGTAACGAGCCACACTTCAAATCTCCCTAAGCAAAATCATTAAGAAATCATTATTTTACCTAACCAACCCCAGTACCACACTGAATAATTAGAAAAGCACCAGTTTAAGATGGACACACTCGTAGTATACATTTCTTTATGCTCCAGGAAAACAAAATGACTGGTTTGGGACTTTCAATTTCTAGAACATTTTTCAGAATATCGATTCATATATTAAAGAACACTAATATTATCTCATAAAATACTGTTTTTTACATGCATGCATGCTAAGTTGCTTCAGTCGTGTCCAACTTTTTGTGACTCTATCGATCACAGCTCACCGGGCTCCTCTGTCCATGGGATTCTCCAGGCAAGAATCCTGGGGTGGGTTGCTATGCCCTCCTCCAGGGGATCTTCCCAACCCAGGGATTGAACCAGAGTCATAATAGACTATTATGTCTCCTGCACTGACAGGCAGGTTCTTTACCACTAGCACCACTTGGGAAATGCATTATTTCAAAAGATTTTCTGAATTTCTAAATGTTATTATTTTATATTTATATTTGGTCACATTGTTTTGTGATCAAAAATAATTCCTAGAAATATATGCATCTCTTATTTCACAGTAAAAAAGACAAATAATGATTCAATTTACACAAATTTTAATCTCTTGTACATCCCCTCCCCTCCCAAAAGGAGACCAGTTGCATACATTAGATATCATCCCAGCTTTCTAAATCAATGAGCATAACTCCTAAAATGTCCATTTCCCTCTTAGGAAGCCAACAGAGGTAAACTTTATTGGTGATACTAGAATGAACGCACAATATACAAAAGTAAACACTGTGCTCAATGTTTTGAAAACAGAAAACCACGTATAGGGAAATTTTTTCTGTCTGTTAGAAAAGCACCTTTAGAAAAGCATTGAACTAACAGATACGTGGTGAGATAAATGAGTATCTCAAACAGGTAGTAATTCAAGTGTTTTGAGTTCGTTATACCAAAAACACTTATTCTGGGACACTGAGTCAAAGAACAAACTACTACGAGACCTATAATTACAGCAAAGCATTGAAAATAATCAACAGTGACTCCAGCTTGAAAAATACCTAAATAACGGTTGTCGTAAATAGCTTTTCTCTACAAACTGTATCTTCCAACTACTTGCTTGCCTTCTTCTTGGTTGAACACTTTTAAATACAACATAAAAATACATAAAGAGGAAAGTACAGTTTCTGTGCACAATAATTCAAAACAAATGTTTCTCTGAAACAACACTTTTTGTTCAGAGTTTGCCCATTACAAAATAAGGATGTTTCTGAAATCTCTGAATTCTTGTGTGATACAGAAATTTAGAAGACAAGCCATTAAATTTCCCTAAAACTGAGCTTTTCAAAGACTGAACTGCAAGTGCAAGGGAAACCTTAGGCAGTTTCCATTCTGAAGAGCCTACTTTCTGCATTTTTTTTAAGTTTCCCAGTTTTCCCAGGCCAGTTCTACAATAAGCTCTACAGTAAGAATCATGCAGCAGCCTTTTAAAAATACCAATTCTTGAATCCCATGACCAGAGACTCTGATTTAATAGGTTTGGAATGGGGTCTCACTTCAGTATTTTAAAGCTCTCCAAGTAACTCTAATGTGTAAGTTCTGCTATAACAAAACATTTGTGTCTCTAAATCACTGTGACATGCAAAATCACACAGTAAAAACCAAAGACCTTATGGGAAACCAGTGTTAAAGGTACAATGCTCAAAAGCGTCTTCAGGGATATTAATTGACTATAACTTTTTTAAGATTAAAGAAAACAAAGATACAACAATAAAAACTTTACATGATCTTGCTTGCACTAAATAAGTGAGATGTAAAGTCGGTACTCCATATGGCGGGTTCCACATCCCCAGATTCAATCAACCTCAGATCAAAAATACTCCAAAAAAAAATTCCACAAAGTCCCAAAAAGCAAAACTTCAATGTACTGTACACCAGCAATTGTTTAAACAGCATTTATATTACATTAGGTATTAGAAGTAATCTGGAGATGATTTAAAGTAAACAGGAGGATACACAGTAGGTTATATACAAACACTATACCATTTGATAAAAGAACTCGGGTATCCTTGGATTTTGGTCTCCTCAAGAGTGGCTGTGCTGTGTGCTTAGTCATGTCCCACTCTTTGTAACCCCATGGACTGTAGCCCACCAGGCTTCTCTGTCCACAGGAATTCTCCAGGCCAGAATACTGGAGTGGGTAGCTTATCCCTTCTCCAGGGGATCTTCCCAACCCAGGGATTGAACCCAGGTCTCCCACGTTACAGGCAGATTATTTACCATCTGAGCCACCAGGGAAGCCCAAGAACACTGCAGTGGGTAGCCTATCCCTTCTCCGGGGGATCTTCCCAATCCAGGAATCAAACTGGGGTCTCCAGCATTGCAGACGAATTCTTTACCAGCTGAGCTACCAGGGAAGCTCCAACGTCGAGGGTGATGTGACATTACCTTGAAAAGAAGCTTGTTCATCAAAGCAGGTGTCACAAGGGTTGCAGCTTGTCAGTTATCATAAAGTGATAGAAAGAGCTATCTGATTTGACAGAAAGTTGCAGTATCACATGTAAGTGGATATTCCTCATAACGCAAGGGGTAAACAAGGTAGCCTGTAGATGAGGGAAGCGAGTGTGCGTGCGTGTGCGCGCACGCACACGCGTGTGTTTTATATATTCCTAAGCAGATCAGTTCAGAGATGCAGTTTGCAGCAGTCTTCCAGGTTTGTACATAAGCAACTGTAAACCCATTATGCTCTAATTGCTCCCTGATATGTCCATTGTACAGGAACAAATTCATGTTCTTAAATCCAGTGTTACAGCAGAACTGACTCTACACTTAGGCTTAAGACTTACTGCCTTAAGATACAAAGGAAGTTGGAACTCTAGTTATGTAAGTTACTTGAATTCTTGAACAATTTGCAGGTTGACGGCACCAACCCACCACCTATTTCTACGCAGAAAACGTCCATGTAACTTTACAGTCGGCCCTCACCATGTGAGCTCCAAATCCTCAGATGTAACCGACCTTGGAGAGTGCAGCGCTGTAGCAGGCATCTGCTCCTAAGTGTGACTGTGAGTAATAAGGCTGGCTTATTACCAGCTCCTCGAAGAGCATCTTTAATTACTTCTAACGCCCACACAGTACATGGAACATTGTCAATATTTCAAGCCATTTCATGTTTAAAAGGTAAGCTTAATATCTCCCTTCAAATATGTTATGTTATTTGATAATTAATCTGTATCGCTATACTATTTTACAAGAAAGTTGACTATATTCTACAGATATACTTTGATTTTTACTTATTTTTTCAGCTTTATTGAGACATTAGTAACCTATACCATATGCAACTTTGAGGTAGAAAACATGATAATTAGTCACACACACATATTGTAAATTGATTACCACAATAAGGTCAGTTAAATACTTCTATCCTCTTACGTAATTACTTTTTTTCCTGCAGTGATAATTTAAGATCGACTCTTTTAACAACTTTCAAGCAATACAACACTGTTAACTACAGTCACCACGCTATACATATCCTAGAGCTGGAAGTTTACAGTCTTTGATCAACATCTGCTCATTTCTTCTATACCCACCCCAGCTCATCGCAACTACTATTCTGTTCTCTATTTCCATGGGTTTGGGTTTTAGTTTTCACATGTAACTGAGAACATGTATTATTTGTCTTTGACTTATTTCACCTAGTGTAATGACCTCAAGAAATACGTTGTCACAAAAGGCCGGATTTCCCTCTTTTCTGTGACTGAATAGTACTACATTGTGTACGTATGGGACATATACCGTATTCTCTTCACCCACTCGTCCACTGATGGAAGCTGAAGTTACTCCCGTATCTTGGCTGTCATAAACAGCGCAATGAGCCTGAGGGCACACGTATCTCTCCTAGACAGTGATTTCATTTCTCGCAGACATACACTCAGACGTGGAACTGCTGGATTATACGGTTCTATTTTAATTTTCTGAGGAACCTGCACACTATTCTCCAAAGTAACAGCACCACTTTATGACTTCTGTACGTCTTCTTTAGAAAAATGTTTATTCAAATCCTGTGCCCGTTTCTTAGATGGATTGTTTGATTATCTGCTCTTGAGTTTTAAGTTCCGTTTTTTTTTTTTTTTTTTTGCTGGTTTATAACATTATCTAAGTTTCATGTATACAATATTCTGGGCTTCCCTTGTGGCTCAGTTGGTAAAGAATCCGCCTGCAATGCAGGAGACCTGGGTTCGATTCCTGCGTTAGGAAGATCACCTGGAGAAGGGATGGGCTACCCACTGCAGTATTCTGGCCTGGAGAATTCATGGACTCTACAGTCCATGGGGTCGCAAGGGGTCGGACACAACTGAGCGACTTTCACTTTCACTTCATACCATATTCTATTTCTATATTCTCTGCAGTGTGCTCACCAACAAAGGTTTGCTTTCTGTCTATCATGATACAGTCACTGCCCTTCACCCAGGTCAACCTCACCCCAGCCCCTTCCCTCTGATAACCACTACTCTCTTCTCTGTATTTATGTGTTAGCTTTTGTTACATTTAGTTTCCTCATTTACTTGGGGTTTTTCTTTTTTTTTTTTTTTAAGTATTCCATTTAAGAGTAAAATCATTTATTTTTCTTCAACTGACTTATTTCACTTGCTGTTGAGTTGTATGAGTACTTCATATATTTTGGATATTAGTCTCTCAACAGATACATGATTTGCAAACATCTTCTCCCAGTTGGTAGCCTCTCTTTTCATTTTGCTGATGGGGACAGAAGGTGTTTAATTTGATATAGTCTCATGTGGGTTTTGTTGTTGATTTGGTTTTTTGAAAGACATTGCTATGACTGATAAAAAGGATACTATGTCTTCTACAAATTTTACAGTTTCAGGTCTTATATTCAAGTCTTTAATAGAGTTTGAGTTGATTCTTTTATACAACATAGGACAGTGACCTAGTTTCATTCTTTTGCATGTGACTATCCATTTTCCCAACACAATTTATTGAGAATATTCTTTCTGCATTGTATGTTCTTTGCTCTTCTGTCATAAATTAATTATATATACATATTTGTGTGGATTTCTGGGCTCACAATTCTTTTCACTGGTCTACGTGTCCAATTTTCTGCCAATACAATGCTGTTTTAATTATAATAGATTTGTGATACAACTCGAAGTCAGGGAGTGTGATGCCTCCAGTTTTGCCCTCTCTTCTCAGGATTATTCTAGTTATTCAGGGTGGTCTTTTTGGTTCCATACAAATTATAAGATTTTTGTTCTATTTCTGTGAAAAACATCCTTGGGATTTTGATTTGTTGTTGTTGTTTAGTTGCTAAGCCAAGTCCAACTCCCTTGTGACCCCATGGAGTGGAGCCCACCAGCCGCCTCTGTTTGTGGGATTTCCAGGCCAGAATCCTGGAGTAGATTGCCATTTCCTTCTCCAAGGGCTCTTCCCAGTCAGGGGTTGAGCCCACATCTCCTGCACCAGCAGGTAGGTTCTCTACCACTGAGCCACCAGGGAAGCCCCGGGATGTTCACAGGTATTACACTGAATCCACACATCATTTTATGTAATAGGAACGTTTTAACAGCCTTAATTTTTCCACTCCATGAGCACAGAATATCTTTCCATTTCTTTGTGTCATCTTTAATTTTTTCCCATAACATCTTACAGTTTTCAGTGTACATGTCTTTCACATCCCAGAATAAATTTACTCCTCAGTATTCTGTTTGTTTCAATTGTAAATGGGACTCTTAACTTCTTATCCTGCGAGTTAGTTGTTAGCATATAGGAACACACAAAAAAAATTTGTTTTACATTGACTTTGTACCCAGAAACTTTATTGTATTCATTAATTATTTCTAACAGGTTTTTCTAATGGAGTCTTTAGGGTTTTCTATACATAACACCACGGGATTCACAAATGGTGATGGATTTACTTCTTCCTTTCTAATTTGGATGCTTTTTATTTCTTGTTCTTGACTGATGGCTGTGGTTTGGACTTCCAATACTTTGTTGAATAAAAGTGTGAGAGTGGACATCATCATCTTGTTCCTGATCTTAGAGATCTTTTTCACCTTGGAGTATAAGCTGTGCATTTGTCATGAAAGTGAAAGTCACGCAGTCATGTCCAACTCTTTGCAACCCCATAGAATTCTCTAGGCCAGAATACTGGAGTAGGTAGCCTTTCCCATCTCTAGGGATGGAACCCAGGTCTCCCATAGTGCAGGCGGATTCTTTACCAGACTTTGTTTTTTGGAATGTTTTTATCACTGTCTCAATCTTCTTCCTGTTGATCTGTTCATGCAGATTTGCTTTTTCTCTGTGATTCACCCTTGGAAGGTTGTATGGTGTGACTGAAAAAACTGTGCACTGCTTCCAGGTGTCCAATCTGTTGGTGGATAGCAGTTCATAAAATCCTCTTACACTCCATTGTATTTCCGTGGCACCCACTGCCATTTCTCTTCTTTCATTTCCAACTTTTACTACCAGAGTTTTCTCTTTTTTCCTACTGAGTCTAGCCAAAGGGTTGTCAATACTGAGTACTGCCATCCTTTGTTTTCTGGTTGTTCTGTATGTCCACTGTTTCTTTTTCCTTGTTTTTCTGTCTGCCATTTTACTTTGGTGATTTTCCATGAGATTTTTCTGTTTCCTTTTTAAAATAAAAAAAATTCTTTTTCTCATGTCTCTGCTCTAAATTTGTTTTGTGTTTACCACGAGGTTTGCATGAAATATCTCACAGATAAAATAGTCCTTTTTTCTGCTGGACAGTTTTCATTTGCTTACATGGGTTGCTTCCTTTCCTTCTTCCACTTTTGTATTTGATTGTCTCAAATTATCTGTTTTATATTGTGTTTATCACCAAGTTGAAGTAGCCATAGTTTTATTTTGTTTTATTTCTTACTGTTTCCCCCCGCCAACCTTTATCCAATAATTAAATGTTTAACAACTTATTTTCATAGGGTTGCAATTTCCTGATTCTTTTCTATCACCTTAGTCATACTTTTGTGCATTCTGCCTTTTTGTTTTAGGAGAAGAGCTCCTTTCAACATTTCTTATAAAGCACGTTTAGTGGCAATGAACTCTAGGAAAGACTTTTTTTCTCCTTCATATCTGAAGAATAACTCTGCTGAATGTAGTATTATTGGCTGACACTTTTCATATTTCAGTATTTTGAGTATGTCACCCCGTTTTCTCCAGGCACGTAGAGTTTCTGCTGAGAAACCTGCTGATGGTCGAATGTGGGCTCTTTTGAAGGTTACCATCCTTTTTTTCCCTGGATGCCTTTAACATTGTTGGTGGTGGTGTGGTGTTTTTGTTTTTTGTTTGTTTGTTTGTTTTGCATTTACTTTGGAGAATTTTAATATAATGGGTCTTCCGTTCAGTTCAGTCGTGTCTGACTCTTTGCTACCCCATGGACTGCAGCACGCCAGGCCTCCCTGTCCATCACCAACTCCGGGGGTCTACTCAAACTCATGTCCATTGAGTCGGTGATGCCATCCAACCATCTCATCCTCTGTCGTTCCCATCACCTCCTACCCCCAACCCCTCCCAGCATCAGGTCTTTTCCAATGAGTCAGTTCTTTGCATGAAGTGACCAAAGTATTGGAATTTCAGTTTCAGCATCAGTCCTTCCAATGAATATTCAGGACTGATTTCCTTTAGGATGGACTGGTTGGATCTCCGTGCAGTCCAAGGGACTCTCAAGAGTCTTCTCCAACACCACAGTTCAAAAGCATCAATAACGTGTCTTGGAGAAGGTCATTTTGCATTGAGGTTATAAGAAGTTCTCTTAGCGTCGTGTAACCAGTTCTTTCCCCAGGTCTGGGGAGTTCTCAGTTGTTATTTCTTTATTTAAAGTCTCTGCTCCCATTCCCCTCTCGTCTCCATGCAGGATATCCACTATTCTAATGTTAACCTTTCTAATAGAAATGGGTATTTCTCACAGAATTTCTTTTAAGATCTTAACGCTCTCTCTTCTAACTGTACCATTTCTAGATTTCTGTCTTTGGACTAGCTAGCTCTCTCTTCCATACAGTCTGCTCAACTTCCAATTCTTTCGAGAGAATTCTTCATCTCCTTTATTGATGTAACTTCAGAATTTGTTTGGTTCTTTTTGAGAGTTTCAATCTCTCTGGTAAAGTATTGCCTCTGTTCTTTCATTTTATTCCTGAGCTCACAGAACTGCCTCTCTGAGTTTCCTTGTAGCTCCCCGCCTTTCTTCATGACAGCTGTTTTACAGTAGGGGGCACAAGAGCACAAGTTTCTGGCTTGTCCCACCTGAGCTGCCTCTGGTGAATTTGAGAGTTGACACTTTCACTTGCCACCACCCACTGACAGGTACCACCCAGTCCCCTCGATGTCACTGTGCCTGCAGGGTTACTGATGCCTTACTACTGCTGGAGTCAACAGGGTCATCCCCTGGGAAACCAGGATGTCAGGTGCCTCTGGCACTTTCAGAGTCTCCCGGGTGGCAGGGTCTGCTGCCATTGGTGGGGGTGGGAGTGTGTGGAGGAGGTCAGGGTCACAGGTGTCTCTACTGTGACCGGGCTGTAAGGTGCCCAGGTCCTGCCACTGTGGGCACAGGGCGGAGTGCTGGGCACTTTCGAAGCTGCACAGATACAGCTGCGGGCTCCACGGTCCCTGCTGCTGTCGCTGGGAGCTGGGGACAGCTCTGCGGCCAGGGAGCTGCTGCTGCCTCTGCCGAGCCTGATGCCACCAGGCTCTCTGGGGCTGCAGCTCAGATGGCAGCCAGGGCTCTGGGGTCGCAGCACTGCCTACCGCATTCTCCAGCAGCCTCCTCTGTGTGTTCCCAGATGCCCACCTTCAGATGGACAGACACGAGCAATTCTCCAGCATTGAAGTGCTTTCCACAGAGGAACATCTGCTGAGTTACAGATTTTACAACTTGTAGATTAAAAGGGAGAGACAAAGGGACTATCTCATGTGGACATGATGATTTTTTAACTGGATGACTTGATTTTTGCTCTTGAGTAAAATGAGTTCCTTATATATTAACTCCTTACCAAATAGACGTTTTGTAAATATTTTCTCCCATTCGGTGGGCAGCCTGTTCATTCTGCTGTTAATTTCTTGCTACACAGAAGCTTTTCATAAATGCTTTTGTTGCTGATTTATTTTTTGCTTTTTGTTGCTTGAGTTTTTGTGTCTTTTTCAAAAACCACTGTGAAGAACAATATCAAGGAGTTTTTTTTTTAATTCCTATGTTTTCTTCTAGCAGCTTTACAGTTTCACGTCTTACATTTAAGCTTTTTGTCCGTTCCAGTTAAATTTTTATGAGTGGTGTGAGTCATGCTTCATCCTTTTGCAAAAGGCCATTCTTGGCTTCCTTGTCAAGTTTTAGTTGACCATATCATGGGTTTATTTCTGGGCTATCAGTTCTGCTCCATTGACCTAGGCCTCTGGTTCTAGGCCAGGACCATGCTGTTTTGATGATCGCACCTTTGCAAACATGCTAAAATGAGGGAGTGTGACGCATCTAGATTTAGTCCACTTTCTCAGAATTGTTTTGGCCATTTGGGAGTCTTCGTGATTCCATATGAATTTTAGGACTGTTTTTCTGTGTCTGTGAAAATGCCATTGTAATTTTGATAGAAATTGCATTAAATTAATAGATGGCTTTTGGCAGTAAGGACATGTTAAAAATGCTAACTATCCCATTTCATTAGCACAGAATGTCTTTCCATTTTTGTGTCTTCCTGAGTTCCTCTCATTAGTCTTATAATTTTCAGTGTACAGGGCTTTCCCTTTTTGGTCACATTTGTTATTAAGGATTTTAACTTTTATGATATTGTACATAGGATTACTGTCTTTCTTTTTCAAATAGTTCATCATCAGTGTATAGAAACAAAATATGTTTTACTGAATTCGCCTATTAGTTCTATTAGTTTCTTGGTACTATTTTTATTATTCTCTATATATAATATCATATCCTCCACAAACAGAGGCAACTTGACTTTCTCCTTCCCCATTTGGATGCCTTTTATTTCTGGCAGGTGTAATTTTACGTAAATAAAGAAACACAAAGTAAAATTCACATTAGCATAGAATAAGACATATATTCAAACTAAAACAGCTGTCAAAATAACGAGAGATGTTCACTTTCATGCATAATTAGAGAAATAAAAATTTAAGCTATACTAGCTATCATTTCTACCTACCAGATTAATAAAAATTCATAAGTTTGACAACATAATCTCTTGCCTAGATCAAGTAGAAGCTGGCAGTTTCATGTATTCCTGCTAGATACACAAAATGGTGCAATGGCCACAAAGGAAATTTATATTTATAGAGACAATATAGCAACACTACAAAGACATTTACACTTTGACCTAGAAATGACCTAGAAATTTCCAGGAATGTGGGCAGTACCAAAGAATATGCTAACCATCAGACAATTGGACTCATCTCCCATTCTAGTTTACTTCAGTTCAGTTCAGTCATTCAGTCATGTCCGACTCTTTGCCAACCCATGGACTGCAGCACACCAGGCCTCCCTGCCCATCACCAACTCCCAGAGTTTACTCAAACTCATGTCAACTGAGTCAGTGATGCCATTCAACCATCTCATCCTCGGTTCTCCCTTCTCCTCCTGCCCTCAATCTTTCCCAGCATCAGGGTCTTTTCCAGTGAGTCAGTTCTTCACATGAGGTGGCCAAAGTACTGGAGTTTCAGCTTTAGCATCCAATGAATATTCAGGACTGATATCCTTTACGATGGACTGGTTTGATCTCCTTGCTATACAAGGGACTCTCAAGAGTCTTCTCCAACACCAAAAGCTATGGTTTCTTCTAGCAGTCAGATAAGGATGTGAAAGTTGGACCATAAAGAAGGCTGAGTGCTGAAGAATTGATGCTTTTGAATTATGGTGCTGGAGAAGATTCCTGGGAGTCTTTTGGACTTCAAGGAGACCAAACCAGTGAATCTCAAAGGAAATCAATGCTTTGGAAGGACTGATGCTGAAGCTGAAGCTCCAATACTTCTGCCACCTGATGGGAAGAGTCAATTCATTGGAAAAGACCCTGATTCTGGGCAAGATGAAGGCAGGAGGAGAAGCAGGCAGCAGGAGATAAGATGGTTAGATAGCACCATCGACTCAATGGACATGAATCTGTGCAAACTCCAGGAGATAGTGAAGGACAGGGGAGTCTGGTGTGCTACAGTACAGGGGGTCACAAAAGAGTTGGACACAACTTACTGACTGAATAACAACAACAAAATAAATAAATTTTTTTTAAAAAAAGGAATCAGGATCCCTTGGGGAAAGGGTTTACTGAAGGACTGAAAAAGGAACATTCAAAAGATGAGCCTGGAACATTTTAGTATGCCAGGAAATAGAGAGTACTCAAAGAATCTAGGGAAACACTCCAGGTAACTGAAAGAAAATACGCCTACCTAGGCTCCTATCACCCAATATTTTTCCAAAAGCAATACAATGAAAACATAAAAATTAAAAAAAAAAAAAACAACACAAAACCATGCCCTCAGGATTAAAGACAGAATGTACACACTTCAAAATAAATTTAAGAAAAAACACCAAAGCACAGAGTGTGACTTCTCACCGACATGTTCCAGATTACAGGAACTGAGGAACCTAACAACTAAATGCAATGAGTGATTCCCAATTAGATACTGAACCAGGATAAAAAAGAATTCTCTGCCAAAAGCGGACTGTATTGGAAAAGCTGACAGAAGCTAGATATGCAATATAATTTTGATGATAGCATGGTAATAATGCTATACTTCCCAAATCCCAAATCATTACACTGTGAATATGCTCTTAGAAAAAAACACGTTTAAGTATTTAAAAATAAAGAGGCATGATGTCTTCAACCAACCTGCCAATCATTCAGAAAAATGTACATATATATATATATAAAACACAAATTATATACAGAGAGAAAGGGAACTGCAGAGCAAATATGGCAAAATGCTAGTAATTAATAAACAGAGTAGAGTTCATAGGGGAATCTTTGTTCTATTCTTGAAACGTTGTTGCACATTTTAATGTTTTCAAGTAAAGACATAAAAATTACTACCTACAAGATTTCTGCTTCTGTCAAGATAGGGGAACAAGCAAGGGGAACAAGAGGAACTTATCCTCTTGGATAAAACAACTAAAAGTTGGACAAAAGTATAAGAAATAGCATTCAAGTCACTGGACGTCAAGCAAGTAAGGGTAGTGAACTCTGAGAGACTATAAATAAATGAACTGAACTGTAAGGTTATCCTAGTTTACTGAACGCTGAGAATGTCCAGGATACAGCTCGAGGAAGAAGAGCCGAGTAGAACTTAGCAATCTCCGCGACTTAGATGGTTCCGAGCACAGAGAGGCCAATGCAGTCAGCGTACTGGTGAAGAGACAAGGACAGAGATGAGAGAAAAGAGAGCGGTAGGAAGAGAAAACTCAGATCTGCAGAGACTCACCCGTGATTTGTTTTAGCTAAGTAGTGATCAGGTCAGGGCATGAGGAAACGACTCTATGCCAAGGAAATAATCCACCCGCAAGGATTATGACAGGAAATGCTACACAGGGCTCATGTGGAATGGTACCAGGTCCCAACAGCCAGAATTTAAAACCTCATAATATAGGGAGCATCCTTTGCATATTAAGAATGATCCTGCCTCAGTAGAGGAGATAAATCCACCCAAGACTATACATACACTGCTGGTCCACCACACAAATGTAAAAAGCAAGAGCCAAAAACATCACGCTGAGCCCAAGTAACTTCATCATATCTCAAAGCTCAAGAATATTTAAAGGTAAAACTATTCAGTACCTAAAAAGGTAAAATTGATAATGCCCCATATCAAGGGAATGCAGATGCAGGAAAATACAACCCAAAATGAGGAGAGAAATCAGTCAATCAGCTGCTCCAGAAATAACAGCAAACAATAGAAGACAGGGAAAATAAGAGTCACTATGATGGCGTTCCATAGGCTCCTAAAATTAAAAGAAAGAACACATACGTTAAGTAGAGACATGGAAATTTTAAAGGATTCAAACTGAACTAGTACAGATGATTCATGAATGACTTGCTCATTTTCAACATGCAAATCACTCAAGCACTTCCTTTCTCTTTTCTTCTCTCCAAATCTTCCATCTTAAACACAGGTGTGGGGTAAAAGCACGATGTGAGTTTCGAAAGGTATGAAAAGATGAAGGATTGGCATACAGGGGCATATTTAAATTGAAATACTGGTGAGACAAGAAGTGGCACTGCCAGAGGAAGAAGGAAAGAGGCAATGATATTGTTGGAACAGAAGAGGTCTAGGAGGGTGATTTAACTCACTGATACAATAATTACAGAGCTAGAGGGGGAGGCCGGTCCAAAACAGTGGCACAGGAAGACCCTGAACATACCTCCCCGCTTGATATTTCAAATCTACAACCACACATGTGATCCGTTCAGTTCAGTCACTCACTCGTGTCCAGCTCCTTGCAACCCCATGGACTGCAGCACGCCAGGCCTTACTGTCCATCACCAACTCCCAGAGTCTACTCATACTCATGTCCATTGAGTCGGTGATGCCATCCAGCCATCTCATCCTCTCTTGTCCCCTTCTCCTCCTGCCCCCAATCTCTCCCAGCATCAGGGTCTTTTCCAAGGAGTCAGTTCTTCACATCAGGTGGCCAAAGGATTGGAGTTTCAGTTTCAGCATCAGTCCTTCCAATGAGTATTCAGGACGGATTTCCTTTAGGATGGACTGTTTGGATCTCCTTGCAGTCCAAGGGACTCTCAAGAGTCTTCTCCAACACCACAGTTCAAAAGCATCAATTCTTCAGCACTCAGCCTTCTTTATAGTCCAACTCTCATATCCATACATGACCACTGGAAAAACCATAGCTTTGACTAAATGGAACTTTGTTGGCAAAGTAATGTCTCTGCTCTTTAAGACGCTGTCTAGGTTGGTTATAACTTTTCTTCCAAGGAGCAGGCATCTTTTAATTTCACGGCTGCAGTCACCATCTGCAGTGATTTTGAAGCCCCAAAAAATAACGTCTGACACTGTTTCCACTGTTTTCCCATCTATTTGCCATGAAGTGATGGGACCAGATGCCATGATCTTACTTTTCCCAATGTTGAGTTTTAGGCCAACGTTTTCACTCTCCTCTTTCACTTTCATCAAGAGGCTCTTTAGTTCCTCTTCACTTTCTGCCATAAGGGTGGTGTCATCTGCATATCTGAGGTTACTGATATTGCTCCTAGCAATCTTGATTCCAGCTTGTGCTTCATCCAGCCTAGCATTTCTCATGATGTACTCTGCATATAAGTTAAATAAGCAGGGTGACAATATACAGCCTTGACGTATTCCTTTCCCGATTTGGAACCAGTCTGTTCTTCCAAGTCCAATTCTAACTGTTATTTCTTGACCTGTATACAGATTTCTCAGGAGGCAGGTCAGGTGGTCTGGTATTCCCATCTCTAAGAATTCTCCACAGTTTGTGGTGATCCACACAGTCAAAGGCTTTGGCATAGTCAATAAAGAGAAGTAGATGCTTTTGTGGAACTCTCGTACTTTTTCAATGATCCAACGAAGTTGGCAATTAGATCTCCAATTCCTCTGCCTTTCCTAAATCCAGTTTGAACATCTGGAAGTTCACGGTTCATGTACTGTTGAAGACTGGGTTGGAAGATTTTGAGCATTACTTTGCTAGCATGTGAGATGAGTGCAATTGTATAGTAGTTTGAGCATTCTTTGGCATTGCCTTTCTTTGGGATTGGAATGAAAACTGACCTTTTCCAGTCCTGTGGCCACTGCTGAGTTTTCCAAATTTGCTGGCATATTGAGTGCACTTTCACAGCATCATCTTTTAGGATCTCAAATAGCTCAACTGGAATTCCATCACCTCCACTAACTTTGTTCGTAGTGATGTTTCCTAAGGCCCACTTGACTTCATATTCCAGGATGTCTGGCTCTAGGTGAGTGATCACACCATCGTGATTATCTGGGTCATGAAGATCTATTCTGTATAGTTCTTCTGTGTATTCTCGTCACTTCTTCTTAATATCTTCTGCTTCTCTTAGGTCCATACCATTTCTGTCCTTTACTGTGCCCATCTTTGCATGAAATGTTCCCTTGGTATCTCTATTTTTCCTGAAGAGATTTCTAGTCTTTCCCATTCTATTCTTTTCCTCTATTTCTTTGCACTGATCACTGAGGAAGGCTTTCTTATCTCTCCTTGCTATTCTTTGGAACTCTGCATTCAGATGCTTATATCTTTCCTTTTCTCCTTTGCCTTTCACTTGTCTTCTTTACACAGCTATTTGTAAGGCCTCCTCAGACAACCTTTTTGTATTTCTTTTTCTTGGGGATGGTCTTGATCACTGCCTTCTGTACAATGTCACAAACCTACATCCATAGTTCATCAGGCATTCTGTCTACCATATCTAGTCTCTTGAATCTATTTGTCGCTTCCACTGTATAATCATAAGGGGTTTGATTTTGGTCATGCCTGAGTTGTCTAGTGGTTTTCCCTACTGTCTTCAATTTAAGTCTTAATTTGGCAACATATAACACACGTAATTGTAGCCATGAAATTAAAAGACGCTTACTCCCTAGAAGGAAAGTTATGACCAACGTAGATAGCATATTAAAAAGCAGAGATATTACTTTGCCAACAAAGGTCCGTCTAGTCAAGGCTATGACTTTTCCAGTGGTCGTGTATGGATATGAGAGTTGGACTATAAAAAAAGCTGAGCACCAAAGAATTGATGCTTTTGAACTGTGGTGTTGGAGAAGACTCTTGAGAGTCCCTTGGACTGCAAGGAGATCCAACCAGTCCATCCTAAAGGAGATCAGTCCTGTGTGTTCATTGGAAGGAGTGATGCTGAGACTGAAACTGCAATACTTTGACCACCTCATGCGATGAGTTGACTCATTGGAAAAGACCCTGATGCTGGGAGGGATTGGGGGCAGGAGGAGAAGGGGACGACAGAGGATGAGATGGCTGGATGGCATCACTGACTCGATGGACATGAGTTTGGGTGAACTCCGGGAGTTGGTGATGGACAGGGAGGTCTGGCGTGCTGCGGTTCACGGGTCGCAGAGTCGGACACGACTGAGTGACTGAACTGAACTGAACTGAACACATGTAATAGTTCCAGGTAAACAAGAACTGTAAACTAGTTGATCGGGCTGCTCCACAATAAGGGATAAAGAGACCACAGCAAGATGCGCGGTGACTCTGAAACCTGTCCCCCAGTGTAGTGGCACACAGCTGGGAGGCATCTCATGAGCCCAGAGTCTGTCTTTAAGGATCAAAGGGTCTGTGCCCCACGTTGGGCACCCCAACCCTTGGGACCTGCGCCAGAGAGACAAGGCCCGCAGATATCTGGCTTTAGAAACCAACGGGGCTTACAGCCAGGGTGGGCTGTGTGGACCTGAGATCCTCCTGTGAAGGGGTTCAGGTGCGGACTCACTGGTTCCAGGAACCAGCACAGAGGCCAGTTTGGAAAGTAATTGGATTGTACCTGAAGGAGATGTGGCTGCTTGTCTGCTGGAGGGACAGATTACCTGGGATTTTTCCTCCTGGGTTTCTGCACTCTGACCCCACCTTGCTGTTGCAAGGGGGAGAGCACACCATCCATCTAGAGCCAAGAGCCTGCCCCACCCACAGTGCTCACCACAGGCATGCCCCATTCCCACCACTCCACCCCCATGATGGGGAACACCACAGGTGTGCCCCTCCCCAGCACTCTCTCTTTCCCCGCGTCCCTAAATCAGGGGCAAGCCCCGTCCCAGCACTCCCCCCAACACCCCCCCCATTATGGGGAACACCGCAGGTGTGCCCCTCCCCAGCACTCTCTGCTTCCCGCCTCCCTAAATCAGGGGCGAGCCCCATCCCAGCAGTCTCACACAGCCACACTAACGCTTTTGAAGAACAGCCTACACAAGGAGCCCTCCTGACTGCCCGGTTCTGGGGGCCAGAGGAGCTTTCGCTCCTGGCCCCACGGGACTCGAACAGTCAGAAAGACGGTTCTGGGCAGAATACCACACCCAGGACACTACATAAAGAGCAAAGGGAAACACCCCTGGTCTGCATATGAAAAAGGCCCCATTAATCGTCCGGACTTCAACCTGAACAGGAGTTTTCATGTCTGCAATACACCTAAAGGCTATAAGGCTTCTCTTTGGGAGCATAAGCAAGGAAACACCATCTGCACACCATCTGCGCACCATCGCATCCTCGTGACAGAACGCTGGTACCTCCCAGAAAGAAGCACGTGCACTCATCTGAAGCCCCAATTCTTCCAACAGCTACCAAGGGGCCACCTCTGGAACTTGACCTGGATGTCAGCAGGGTATACAGTCCTTGTGCTGTAAGACTTCATGTATCTATCCAATTATTTCAACAGTTATTGTCTGAGAAGCAGGCTTCCAATCAGCCTGAACCTGGGTGCTGACTGAGATCACTCCCTTTAGAACACTCCCTTTAGGACTCTTGGCACACCCTGGACAAGTGAGAGCTATCAAGAGTAAATCAGACTACTTAGAGCACATAGGACCCAGAGACAGTCAAGAGCTAAGCACAGCTGAATGAGCACAGCCCTCTCTTACATAAGGCCTGGTTCTTCAAGACTGGGAGAGGGAGCTTTTTTATCAAATACATAGAAACAATTACACGGAGTCAAGCAAAGAAAAAAAAAAAAACAAGAATATATTCCAACCAAAAAAGTAAGATGAAACCTCAGAGAAAGACCTTAATATAACAGATATAAGTAAAATGCATGACACAGAGGTAAAGAGATGCTTACTGAACTCCAAAGAAGAATGGATGAATACTGTGAGAGCTATAATGGATGGACAGAAAGTATTTTAAAACATTACATGGATGCCACAGAACCAAAGAACACAATAACTGAACTGAAAACTATACTAGAGGGTTCAAGAGCTGACCAGATAAACTAGAGTAACCAAGCAGCAACCTGGAAGGGCAGCTGGACTCACCCAGACAAGCAGCGAAAAGAAGCAAGAGTTGTCAAATGGGAAGATAACGAGGCCTATGAGACTACATCAAGCAGAGCAACATTCACATTATAGGGCCCAGAAGGAGAAGAGAGAAGGGGGGCAGAAAAAACGGTGACCGTAAACTCCCACAACCTGGGGAAGAAACCATTCAGATCCAGGAAGCAAAGAAAGTGCCAAGTAAGATGAACACAATAAATCAAAACATCAAAAAAGGTAAAGATAAAGAGAGAATCTTAAAAGCTGCAAGAGAAAAACAACTTGTTGTATAAACAGGAACTCCCACAAGACCATCTGCTGATTTTCCAGGAGAAATTCTGCAAGTCAAAAGGGAATAACACAACATACTTAAAGTGACGACGGGGAAAACCCACAACCAAGAGCACTCTATCATTCAGAACCGAAGGGGAGATTTAAAAAAAAGGCTTCTAAATAAGCAAAAGCTAAAGTAGTTCATCAAGCTTCCCCTGTGGGTCAGTGGTAAAGAACGCATCGCCAATGCAGGAGATGCGGGTTCAAAAAGAGTCAGGAAGATCCCCTGAAGGAGGAAATGGAAACCCACTCCAGTATTCTTGCCAGGGAAATCCCATTGACAGAGGAGCCTGACGGGCTGCAGTCCACAGGGCTGCAGAAGAGTCGGACACGACTTAGTGACTAAACAACAATGAAAAAGAGTTCATCACCACTTAACAACACTCACAGGAAATGTTAATGGGTCTTCTCTAAGCTGAAAGGAACCGGCACTAACCAATGAAAAACATATGAGAGCAAAAACCTCACGGGTAAGAGCAAATATACGGTAAAGGTAGTAGATTAACCACAACTACTGGTAAGAAGGGTAAAAGATAAAGTAGCAAAATTAATTAAAACTACATAATTAGTTACAGGATTAGTTACCTTTAACTACATAATTAGTTAAAGGATACACAAAAAGATGTAAAATATGTCATCAAGAACATAAAACATGACTGAGGGGAATAAAAATGCAAGTTTTCAGAATGTGTTCAAATTTAAGTTGCTACCAACTTAACTAGACTGCTATATATATAGATCATTATATGTAAACCTCATGGTAACCACAAAAAAATATATATATACAGTAGATACACAAAAGATGAGAATGGAATCTAAACATAACACTAAAGAAATTCATCAAACCACAAGAGAAACAAGCAAGAGATGAAGAAAGGAACAGACAGAAATTACAAAAAGAGCCAGAAAACAAGCAACAGAATGACATAAGTACACACCTATTAATATTTATTTTCAATGTAATTGGACCAAATTATCTGGTTAAAAGATACAGGTTGGCTGAATGGATAAATTTTTTAAAATTAAAAAATAAAAGACTAACTTATATGTTGCCGAGAAGAGACTTAATTCAGGTTTAAGGACACAAAGACTGAAAGCAGAGGGATGGAAAAACATATTCCAGGCAAAGAGAAATGGAAAGAGAGCTGGTGTAGCTATACTTAACATTAGACACAACAGACTTTAAAACAAAGACCATAATAGAAGACAAGGAAAAGCATTATATAATGTAAAGGGGTCAATTCAACAAGAGGATGTAACATTTATAAATCTCTACACACCTAACATCAGATCAGATCAGTCGCTCAGTCGTGTCCGACTCTTTGCAACCCCATGAATCGCAGCATGCCAGGCCTCCCTGTCCATCACCAACTCCCAGAGTTCACTTAGACTCACATCCATCGAGTCAGTGATGCCATCATCCATCTCATCCTCTGTCGTCCCCTTCTCCTCCTGCCCCCAATCCCTCCCAGCATCAGGGTCTTTTCCAATGAGTCAACTCTTCACATGACATAGGGACACTTAAATATATAAGGCAACTATCAACAGATCTAAATGGAAAATTTGACAGCAATACAGTAATTGTTGGAGACTACCCCATTTACATCAATGGATAAATATCCACACAGAAAATCAACAGGGAAATAAGAGCTTGAAATGAATCATTAGACCTGACTGGTTTGAGAGAAATACACAGAATATTCTACCGCAAAGCAGCAGAACACACATTCTCTTCAAGGGCATGTGGAGCATTCTCAAGATTCGGCCACATGCTGGACCACAAAACAAGTCTCAATAAATTGCCTGAAATAATATCACACAATTTCTATCAAAATTCTAATGGCATTTTGCACAGACTAGAGTAACTCTAAAATCTGTATGGTATCAAAGTCCCCAAATAGCTAAAGCAACCTTGAGGAAGAAAAGAAGGGGGGAATGAACAAAGCTGTGGGCATCATGCTCCCTGATTCCAGACCATGCTGATGGAAACAGGGCGATGCTGGCATGAGACACACAGATCAATGGAACAGAAGAGAGAGCTGGGAAACAAACCCACAGGCAAATGGACAACTGATTTATGACAAGATTGCCAGGAAAAACATCAATAGCCTCAGAGATGCAGATGACACCACTCTTATGGGAGAAAGTGAAGAGGAATTAAAGAGCCTCTTGATGAAAGTGAAAGAGAGTGAAAAAGTTGGCTTAAAGCTCAACATTCAGAAAACTAAAATCATGGCATCCAGTCCCATCACTGGAAATAAATGGGGAAACAGAGGAAAGAGTGACAGACTATTTTTCTGGGCTCCAAAATCACTGCAGCCATGAAATTAAAAGACGCTTACTCCTCGGAAGGAAAGTAATGACCAAACTAGACAGCATATTAAAAAGCAGAGACATTATTTTGCCAACAAAGGTCCATTTAGTCAAAGCTATGGTTTTTCCAGTGGTCATGTATGCATGTGAGAGTTGGACTGTGAAGAAAGCTGAGCACTAAAGAATTGATGCTTTTGAACTGTGGTGCTGAAGAAGGCTCTTGAGAGTCCCTTGGACTGCAAGGAGATCCAACCAGTCCATCCTAAAGGAAATCAGTCCTGAATGTTAATTGGAAGGACTGAAGCTGAAGATGAAACTCCAATACTTTGGCCACCTGATGCGAAAAACTGCCTCATTAGAAAAGACCCTGATGCTGGGAAAGATTGAAGGCAGGAGGAGAAGGGGATTGGCAGAGGATGAGATGGTTGGATGGCATCACCAACTCGATGGACATGAGTTTGAGTAAGCTCCAGGAGTTGGCAATGGACAGGGAGGCGATGGATAGGGAGGGTTGCAAAGAGTCAGACACAACTGAGCGACTGAACTAAACTGAATTTACAACAAAGGAGGCAAGAATATGCAATGTGAAAGGGCAATCTCTTTGATAAATAGTACTGGGAAAACCGAACAGTCACATGCAAGAGAATAAAACTGGATTACTATCTTACACCATACACAAAAATCCACTCAAAATGGATTGAAAACTTGAATGTAAGATCAGAAACCATAAAACTCCTAGAGGAACACACAGTCACCATGCTCCTTTTCATCACTCAGAGATAGTGTTGGGTCTGATTCAAAGGTAACGGCAAGGAAAGCAAAAATAAACAAGGCTACATCAAAGAGCTTCGGTACAGCAAAGGAAACCATCAACCAAACCAAAAGTCAACCTCCAGAATAGAAGATACTGGCGAACCATACAGCCAATAAAGCACGAATATCTAGATCATATAAAGAATTCATACAACTAAACAAGAGCAACAAAACCCAACTCTAAAGTAGGCAGAGGTGCATAAAAAGCTGCTCATCACCACCAACTATCAGGGAAACGCAAATCAAACCACAATGAGATATCATCACTTACGTGTCAGAATGGCTTTTACCAAAAGGACAAGTACTGGAAATTTTTAAGAGAAAAAGGAACCCTTACATACTGTGAATGAGAATGTAATTTAGTGCAGCCACTGTATAAAACAATATGACAGTTCCTCCAATGATTAATAACATACCTCATACGGTACTAGAACTGTATGATCTAGTTATTCCACTTCTGCATATTTATCTACAGTAAACAAAAACACCAACTGAAGGAGATAGATGCCTCCTTATGTTCACTGTAACACTGTTTAAAACAGTCAGACATGGAAATCACCTAAGTGTCCATCAGGGGACGAAGAGATAAAGAAGATGTGTACATATACACGACAGAGTACTTCTCAGTCAGAGGAAAGAAGGAAATGCTGCCGTTTATGACAGCATGGATGGGCTGTGGGGCTACTATGCAAAGTGAAGTCAGTCAGTCAGAGAAAGACCAACAGCGTACGATTTCACTTAAATGCAGAATCTAAAAAACAAAACAAATGAACAAAGAAAACAAAACCCGCAGGAACAGACTGGTGGTTGTCAAAGGGAAAGCAGGCTCGGGCGTTAGTGAAAGGGTGAAGGGGCCAATTATATGCTGACAGATGATAATGAGACGCTGTAATGAGCACTCTACAGTGTACACCAGTTTTACTGGAATTAAAACAAACAAACCAAAAAACTATCCTAACAAGAAAAAGAGGTAGGAAGGAAGGAAGGGAAAAAGGTTAATTCATTTGTCAAAAAGGGAGAACAAGTCTAAATAACTATGTACTTTGTAACAGAGATTCAAAAGATATGAAATAAAAAATGACCAAACCTCAGGGAGAAACAGACAGAGTCACAATTATAATTGGAGGTTTCAACACCCCTCCCAATGACTGATTGCTAGGGAGACAGAAACGAGTAAAGACACTACTATCGACCGTCGTGACCCGTCCTGTACAGCAATGCAAACAACAAGCGCAGAGCATAGCGTGCACGTGAAGAGCCACCCGGACGGAGCACACGCTGCATCATGAGACGAGCACCCATGAATTTAAGAGGCTTCAAGTCACGTAAGATTAGATCCTGGAAGACAATGGCACTAAATTTGAAATCAATATCAAAAATATCTCTTAAAAGAAAAAACTTCTTGGAAACTAAATAATAGACTTTAAAAGACTACATGGGTCAAGGGAGAAATCAAAAGTGAAACTAAAATGTATTCTGAACTGAAAAAAATGAAAATAAGCATCAGAGAGTTTTTTGAAATGCAGCAAAAACATTACTCGGAGAAAACTGAGAACACTACAGAAGAAGATGGTCTTAATCTCAATTTCTACTTTATTAATTCAGAGAAGAAAAAGAGTAAGTGAAGCCCAGGTTAAATGGGAAAAAATTAACTGATTGCAGAGCAGAAGTCAATGCAACAGAAAACAGAATATCAATAGAGACAGTGAATGAAATAAAAGACTGGTTCCCAGATAACATCAGTAAAGCTGAGAAATCTCTAGCCAGTCTGATCAGGGGAAAAAAAAGACATAAATTACCAATGTCAGGCATGAAAGAGATAAGACCACTACAGATTCTCCAAATAGGAAAAAGACAATAAGGCAAAATAATAAACAACACTAAAAATTAATGGACAACTTAGAAAAAAATGAACAAATTCCCAAAAGGCACCAAAGTTCACTCAAGAAGAAAAAGATAATCTGAATAGCTCTCTATTTTAAAAATTAAATTTATAACTAAAAACCTTCTCCCAAAGAAAACTCTAGACCAAGATTATTTCACTGGTGAATTCTATCAAACATCTAAATCTAAGCAAGAAATAAAACCAATTCTACATAAACTTCTTCCAAAAATTGAAGAAGAGAAAATACTTCCCAACTTGTATAATGAAGCCAGCATAACTCTGATACCAAAACCAGACAATATTAAAACAAAAGGGACTCTAGATCAAAATCCTCCAGCAACACTGATAAAAAAAATTCTCCAAAAACTAATTTTTAGCAAATTGAATCCAGTGATATAAAAAAGGGATAATACAAAAAAAGATGAAGTGGGATTTAATGCAGGAATACAAGTCGCATTTTGTTGTTTTTTTTTTTTTTTTTTTTTAGCAATCATCAAATGTTTCAAACACCTGAAAATCAATGAGCACATTTCAACATATTATTAAACTGAGAAGAAAAACAACATAATCATCTAAGCAGAAGAAGATAGACCAGTTGACAAAATCCAATGTTAATGAACAAAGTCTTAGCTAGGCAGGAATAGAAGGGAATTTTCACAAGCGTATAGAAGACATCTACCAAAGTTAACATCATAACAAATACTGAAAGACAATGCTTTTCCCCTAAAATCAGGAACAAGACATAGATGTCTGCTGTCAATACTTTTATTGAATTTTGCACTGGGGGTTTTAGCTATTGTTAGAAGGCAAGAAAAATAAATAAAAGGCATCCAAATTGGAAAAGAAGAACTAAAATTCTCTTTGTTTACAGATAATATAATCATCTGTGTAGAAAAGTCAATGAAATCTACAAGGAAAGGGCAAATAAGTATGTTTTGCCAAGTTTACGTTATGAGATTGACATATATAATAACAATGAACAGTGGAAAACGGAAAATTAGGAAAAATGCTACTTATAAGAACATCCAAAAATATGAAATACACATAAATCTGAAAGGTCTATACACTGACAACTGTAAGATTATTCAGAAAAAGAAAATACACCATGTTTATGGTGTATATATAAAGTTCCAATATAATATGGTGTATTGTAAAGCTCCAATACTGTTAAAATATACATTTTCCTGAAATTTACCTATATATATATATATATATATTTAATGCATTCCAATAAAAATTCAGTAACCTCTTTTAAAAAAATTGATGAGTTGTTCTAAAATACATATGGAAATGCACAGGAATTAAAATAGTCAAAACAATTTTGGGGAAAAAGAGCACAAAGAGAAATTACACTATATAACTTTGAGATTACTAGAAAGTCACAGTAATCAAAATAGTGTTACTGGTGTCATGGTAGATAAAGAAATGAATGGAACAGATCAAGTGTGTAGAAACAGACTTACTCATTATGGTCAACTGATTTTCAACAAAATGAAACAGTAATTCAATACAGAAAGCTTAATCCTTTCTAAAAATGTTGATGGAATAAATGGATATCCATTAACAACAACAACAACAAAAAACTGACTTTAATCTATAACTTGTCCCATATACAAAAATTAACTAAAAATGGGTCATAGACATAAATATAAAAGTATAAAACTTCCAGATGCAAACACAGGTGAAAACACCTTTGGATCAGGCAGATTTTTTTTTAGATATAACGTGAAAAACCTAATGAGCTAAAGAAAAAATTGATATATTGAACTTTACTTTTAGGTAGAATAAATGATGCATTTTCAGCATTAAGAGGAAAAGCTGACATACTCCTTGTTTTTCTTTGGGTTTCCTACCATTGTTCAACCGTTATCTCTCAAGCATTCCTCTTTGAAAAGCAACACTACCCACTTAGACCACTTCCTCTCAATCTATCACCCTGCCCTAGCCCCCTTTTCCATGCCCCACATTCTACTGCCTTTTTTAATCATCTTAGCATTTGTCTCCATCTATGGACTCTGGGAGTTGGTGATGGACAGGGAGCCCTGGCGTGCTGCGGTTCATGGGTCACAAAGAGTAGGACACAACTGAGTGACTGAACTGAGCTGATTCCTCACCTTAATACCTGACACTTCAATGCACACGTTGATGATTCCTCCTTTATCCTGACCTCACAAGTCCTGTATCTTCTTACCCATTAATCCTATCTCTTGTTCCTTCCAGTACCTTACTTTCCTAAGGAGTATAATTCCAGTTAAACATAGTCAATAAAACAGATGGCTATTTTTCCACTCCTTTCCAAAATCCCACTGAAACACAAGATAAAGTATAAATTTACAATCACAAAGAAGATAGAAAAGGCAACAATCACAGATAAGACATGCCAATAAAAATGTTAGAAAATATTATAAAAGCAGGAAGGGGTAACTGAGTAGCATCAGGAAAAGCTGAAACACAAGTGTTCTACAAAGTCGAGGTCAAGAAGAGAAGGCCTTGTGACAGGAGGGGGAACTGGAGGAAAACGCGTGAAGAGGCCAAGCTTCCAGTAATAGGACAAGTAAGCACCAGGGATGGCACAGCACGGTGGCCGTGGGGCACACTGACGTATGAGATGGGACAGCTGTTAAGTGAGTCCATTCTGAGAGTTCTTATCCAAAGGAGAAACTTTTTCTACCATTTTTAATGGGGCTTTCCTCGTGGCTCAGCAGGTAAAGAATCTGCCTGCAATGTGGGAGACCTGGGTTCCATCCCTGGCTTGGGAAGATCCCCTGGAGAAGAGGAAGGCTCCCCGCTCCAGTATTCTGGCCTGGGGAATTCTCCATGGAGCTGCATTAGTTCACAGGGTTGCAAAGAGTTACAATCTATTGCAGTAATCATTTCACAACAGACATAAACCATCACGCTATATACCTTAAATCTATACAGCGATGTATGTCAATGATATCTCAATAAGACTCTGGGGGGCAGGGAGAAGAAAAGACCCACCTACAGGGCCAGATAACTCCAGGAAAGCCCGGGAACTGGAGAAAGCTAAATGAAGGAAAAGGAGAGGGCGCTGAAACAGGAGGATCGGTTCAGGCTGCATAAGGAACAGCCAGAATTCTAGGGCCTATTGCTCAGCCCACAGACAGGCAACTATTCCTCCCCCAGAGCAGACAGAAACAAGCAGAAAAAATTAACCAGAGAGCCTCTGGATGCAGAGACACCAGGCAGCTTACCAAACTAGGAGGATTAACTAAAACATGACTCTCTGAACACCCAATCTACTTTCTCTACATATTCCCGTAACAGAGTAGTCTAACAAAATACAGGACACCAGGTAAATTTGAATAGCGGACAAAAAATAGTCTTTAGTGTATGCATCCCTGGAGGAGGAAATGGCAGCCCACTCCAGTATTCATGCCTGGAGAATCCCACGGATAGAGGAGCCTGGCGGGCTACAGTCCACGGGGTCACAAAGAGTGGGACACGACTGAGCGACTGAGCACTCCGAGGCTATGCATTTCTCATTGTTGCCTGCAGATTTAACTGGTGATCTATATTTTAATTTGCTACATCCAGCAACCCTACCTTCAGACTAGAACCTAGAGAAATGTTCTTCAGGGAACCTCACTGGCCCAGGAAAGGAAGTTAAAGATATTCACATTAGGAGTTCTCAGCGAAATCAAAGGTCCTTCCCAGATCACACACCACACACACAATCTCCATAAGAAACAGAGCTTCCTCTACAATCTACTCAAATCTTAAGACCCGTGAGTGCAAGAAACACACTAATTCTAACTTTCTGAAGTAAAATAAAATTTTCTTAACTTTGAATACATACAGTGAAATGTGAAGACAATGGAAACAGCAAAAATCCAAGACTATTAAGGTGTGTAATATTTCATCTTTTATGCCTTCAAAGGATAATGAGCAGTACAATATGGACCTTTATTTTTATAGCCCTTAATTTTTAATTTTATATATTTTATAAAATGAATAATAATAATATAATCTTTAAGTTAAAAAACCATATTGTTTATTCAAAGAATTTTACGTGTCATTAAATCATCAGTATATTAGCATTTTAGTAATGAAATGGTAGCAAAAAACACCTACACATTACAATATTCCATGGGACTATACTAATGACTCACAGAAGAATTCAAGGAAGGTGCGTTATAAAGAAAGTTTGTGCCAAAAGGATAAAACAGCAGGGCGCAAGGGACCCAAGGAAGTAGGGTACTTAGGAAAATAAAATTTTAAGAAGGGTTCTCAAAGCTGACTAATCATTAGAATAATCTGGACACCTATTGGGGAAAAAAAAGATTTCAAAGCTCAAAAATTTCAGACCTAATGACCCAGAATATTGGGAGATGGACCCAAATCTCACAGTTTCTGAAACTTTCCCCATGTGATTCTGATGGTCAGCAGGAGTTTAGAACCACTGCTTTAGAATGCTGACTTAGGTGTGCTTATTCAATAGTATGGCACCCCACTCCAGTACTCTTGTCTGGAGAATCCCATGGATGGAGGAGCCTGGTAGGCTTCAGTCCATGGGGTCGCTAAGAGTCGGACACGACTCAGTGACTTCACTTTCACTTTTCACTTTCATGCTTTGGAGAAGGAAATGGCAACCCACTCCAGTATTCTTGCCTGGAGAATCCCAGGGATGGGAGAGCCTGTTGGGCTGCCGTCTATGGGGTCGCACAGAGTCAGACACAACTGAAGCAACTTGGCAGCAGCAGTAGCAGCAGGAGCTTTCAATAGTATTATCTATTTGCTTTAAGGACAATTACGAAGCTACAGACGAAAAATGATGAAATTATTCTTCTTACCTTGGATACATTGCTGACATAATTCATTTGGATAGTACTTTCCTTATCAACTTGATTACAAAGGTTCTGTAAAGTAGATGCATATTCTTTATCACTTTTTATTCTCAGGGCCATGAATTTCTTCACTGTTTCCAGTAACCGTAATTCCCAGTCTTGCAATTTTAACACAGCTTCGTGTGAATTCTTCAGGTCACTCCCAAACCCCATCTTTGTAAGGCACTGTCTTATCCTCCACACTGCACAACTGAGCCTTCTAATCAGCACATATCTGTGTATGTAAACAAAAGGAAAAGAATCTTAAATCAAAAGCAAATTAATCTTCAAAGCAAAGTTATGGCCCATTTTTTTAGAGTGAAAAAAAAATCACTATAACTGAATGTTTTCCCCCAAAGATCAGGAACAAGATGAGGATGTCCAGTCTCAGCACTTCAACTCAACCTGTTCTAATCAGTACAATGAAGGAAATGAAACAATTTCCATTGAAACTGGGAAGGAAGAAATGAAACTATATTTATTTACAGATGATATGACACTCTATCTAGAAAATCCTAACAAGTACAATTTTACGAGTATTAGAACTAATAAATGAGCTCGGTAACATTATAGGGTACAAGATCAATATACAAATAGCAACTGTATTTCTATATTCTAGCAATGACCAATCTGAAAATAAAATTTAAAAACAATTCCATTTACAACAGCATCAAAAAGAATAAAATATTTAGGAATAAATTTTGCAAAATAAACACAAAACTTTACTCTTAAAATTATAAAACACTGTTGAAAAATGCAAAGAAAACCTAAATAAATGGAAAGACTCATGTTAATGGATCCAAAAGACTTAATATTGTTAAACAGGCAATCCTGTTCAATTTGATCTACCAGTTTAACTCAATCCACAATAAAATCTAAGCTAGCTTTTTTCTTTTTTTTTTTTTTTTTGCAGAAACTGATAAACTAATCTTAAAATTTACTTAGATATGCAAGGGAGCCAGAACAGTCGACCAAACAAAAAACCAAAACACCATGAAGAAAAAGAACAGAGTTGAAGGACTCAGAATTCAGTGCCATGTCTATTCAACAGAGGAAAAAAAGTCTTCTCTACTACAGACGCTGGGACGATTGAATTCCACATGCAAAAGACTGTGGAATGCAGTCTGCCTTAGACCATATACAAAAAAATTAACTCGAAAGAAATCACAGATTCAAATAGAGCTAAAACTGTAAAACTCTCAGAAGAAAATAAAGCAGTAAATCCATGACCTTGGCTCAGACAATGGCTTCTAGATATGACACCAAAAGTACAAGAAACAAAATAAAAATATATAAATTTGGTTTCATCAAAATTAAAAACTTCTGTACTTCAAAGGCCAACATCAAGTAAGTGATAATGCCACAGAACGGGAGAAAATATTTACAAATTATGTATCTGATAAGCAGCATCTACCTGGATTATACAAAGATTTCTTAACATCAGTAACAACATAACAAACTAATAAACATGGGCAAAAGACAGATATGACTAGACATTTCTCCAAATAAAATTTATAGATGCCCACTGCTGCTGCTGCTGCTAAGTCGCTTCAGTCGTGTCCGACTCTGTACGACCCCAGACGGCAGCCCAGCAGGCTCGCCTGTCCCTGGGACTCTCTAGGCAGGAACACTGGTGTGGGTGCCATTTCCTCCTCCCACATGAGAAGATGTTCAGTCTCACTGGCCATTAGGAAAATGCCAACCAAAACCACAGTGAGACATCATTCCGTATCACTAAGATGTCTATAACAAAAGGATAGATAATAGCAAATGTTGGAGACTGTGAAGAAATCAGAACCATCATATGTTGCTGGTATAAATTTAAAATAGGCAGTTCCTCAAAAATTAAACACAGAGTTATCATATATGACCAAGAAATTTCACTCTTAGGCATATACTCAAGAGAAATAAAAACATATGCCCACACAAAAACTTGTATATGAATATCTGCCAAATAGTCATCAACTGATGAATGGATAAATGAAATATAACGATACAAGGAAACATGATTTGACAATGAAAAGGGATTGATACAAGGTACGGCACAGATAAACCTCACAAACATTCTACGTGAAGATGTCAAACACAGAAGACTGACATGCTGTCCTGTCTTCCTACATGAAATGTCCGAAATCTACCTTTAGAGACATAAATCAGACTAGTATTTGACTAAAGCTGGCAAATGCGGGAAGAAATGAAGGGCGACTGCTAACGGGTAATGGATTTCCTTTTGCGGTGAGGAGAGTGCTCCGAAATTGATTGTGGCAATGGCTGCACAACTCTGTGAACAATAAAAGCCACTAAATTGTACAATTTAAATGGGTGAATTATTCAGCATGTGAGTTATATCTCAAAGTTGTTTAAAAAATCACTAGAGCATAACTTATAATCATCTAAAGGTCAGTGGGGCTTCCCTGATGGCTTAAGGACTCTCCTTAAGGACACTCTTCCACAGAAGCAATCACCACTGAGGAGTCTGTGTCTTGGTTAACACCACCATTAATTAGGAAATGTAGAATAGTTAATGGGCTTCCCTGGTGGCTCAGCTAGTAAAGAATCCGCCTGCAATGCAGGAGACCCTGGTTCAATTCCCGGGTCAGGAAGATCCCCTGGAAAAAAGATAGGCTACCCACTCCATTTTCTTGGGCTTCCCTGGTGTCCAGATGGCAAAGAATCCGCCTGCAAGTGGGAGGCTTGGGTTCAATCCCTGGGTTGGGAAGATCCCCTGGAGGAGGGCATGGCAACCCACTCCAGTATTCTTGCCTGGAGAATCCCCATGGACAAAGGGGCCTGGCAGGTTACAGTCCATGGGGTCACAAAGAGGCAGACACAACTGACTGACTAAGCCCAAAGGTCAATTATCAGAAAATTACCCCAAATCTATTCCTACTTGTTTGATATAAATCCCAACTATGATAGAATTTATTTTCCCCTCCAGCCTCCTAGAATTTCAGGCAGTGAATGTTTCAGGGTCAGTTGTAAGAAAGAAACAAAACACATCTTTAATTTTTAGGTCTGGCTCACATCAGAAGTCAATTTAATTGAGCTGAAATCCTCTAGGCTAATCAGAAAAAAAGAGATTTTTCACTCTCACCTCAGTGACACACATTTAAAATGATAAAACTGTGACTTTTCCAAATAGGAAGCAAATTTCAATCTTCTCCTAACTGAAAACTGTTCAGTTTTATACTCAAAGAAGTCAGCAGGGGTGGGCGGGTAGGAGGGAAAGATGGTGGGAAAATATACTTCATCAAAGTTTCCAAAGTAGCAACCAGGACACTAAATGGACCTTAACATAAATAAGCCAATACAAGTAACTGACTTATCCACTTTAATATCAAGTAGGAGAATTCCAGGGGCTTCCCTGGTAGCTCAGTTGGTAAAGAATCTGCCTGCAATGCAGGAGATCCCAGTTCGATTCCTGGGATGGGAAGATCTCCTGGAGAAGGGATAAGCTACCCAATTCAGTATTCATGGGCTTCCCTGGTGGCTCAGAGAGTAAAGAATCCATTTGCAATGTGGGAGACATGGGTTCGATCCCTGGGTTTGGAAGATCCCCTGGAGGAGGGCATGGCAACCCACACCAGTATTCTTGCCTGGAGAATCTCATGGACAGAGGAGCCTGGCGGGCTACAGTCCGTGGGGTCACAAAGAGTCGGACATGACTGAGCGACTAAGCACAGCACAGGATAATTCCAGTCTTTTCACTTTGTACGCAGTACTCTGATAAACTGTATCAAAAAATTTTTTTGATAAAAAAGAAAAATTTTCCATTATTTTACGTATAGCTCAACTAAATCTCAGTGAAGACATAGTCTATCTCATACCACATTTTCCATGGAAGAATAAGAAACATTTTTTCCAGACAAAGAAAGGTGAAACATTTTGCTTTTTAAGAAACTATTTCTGAGACTGTGGTTCATTTTATTCTGTAACTTAGAATAAATATCACTTCTGCTTCTAAATGCATCTAGCTGTGGTCTAAGCTTTGACAATAATTTTTTTCTCTCATTATTAGGAATTTCAAAAGAAAGATGAAGAGCTTAGATGAATAAAAACGGAAACAGAATCTGGCAGCTGAGACACACTCCAGCCCACACTGAGGGCTTGCTTATCTACACCAACATTCTAGGTCAGGGCAAATATAAAAGGATTCAAAGTATGGTACCATTCCTTGAAGAATGACAAGTAAAGAATTTTTTAAACAACTCCATAATTAACTGATTATGTCTAATTATTAAATTAGTAGAGATGATAAACGGTTTAGGAATTAAAGGAAATGGTATCTGACAGATAATTATTCCATAGATGTCAAACAATGTATGTAAGACTATTCAGTTCAGTAGTGTTTAGAATTTTTTTAAAAACTGTAAATATTCATTAAAAGGAATTGACTATGTAAATTACAATCAAAGCTACTACATTTGACTGTAACTGAGAAACCGTTTGAAGGGAGTACCATTCAAATCTAGTCGATGTGAGTTTGCTCAGGACTCAGTCTTCACAATGTACGTGGTGGACGTGATCGTGGCACACGAGCCCAGTGGAGTGCCATTCAGCCCTAACACAAAAACGAGAAAATCCGCGGGTGGATCTGGAGCCATCATCAAGAGCTATTACCAGAAAAAAGTAAGATACAGAACTAGGTTTGTTTACATTGTACAAAAAGAAAGCAGAAAAATAGAAATTAAATGTACTTGTAAGTGCACAAAATATTTCTAGAAGAACACACAGCGGCTGGGACACAGGAATGAGAGGAGACTTTCATCATATGCCCTTCTGAACGTTTGAAGTTTGTTTTAAGTGAACATACTGATACACAAAGATTAATGAATTAAAGAATTTTTGCAAGAATCCTTCAAGCTAGGTGTCAACAGTACAAGAACCAAGAACTTCCAAATGTACAAGGTAGGTTTAGAAAAGGCAAGGGAAACAGAGATCAAACTGCCAACATCCAGTAGACCATAGAAAAGGCAAGAGAATTCCAAAAAAACTTCTGTTTCATTGACTACACTAAAGCCTTTGACAGCGTAGATCACAACAAACTGAAAAATTCATAAAAGTGATGCGATTACCAGACCACCTTACATGCCTCCTGAGAAACCTGTATGCAGGTCAAGAAGCAACAGTTAGAATCGGACATACAACAATGGATTGGTTCCAAATTGGGATAGGAGTATGTCAAGGCTGTATATTGTCACCCTGCTTATTTAACTTATATGCAGAGTACATCATGAGAAATGCTGGGCTAGATGAAGTACAAGCTGGAATCAAGATTCCTGTGAGAAATATCAATAACCTCAAATATGCAGATAACACTACCCTAATGACAGAAAGTGAAGAGGAATTAAAGAGTATCTTGACAAGGGTGAAAGAGGAGAGTGAAAAAGTTGGCTTAAAACTCAACATTCAAAAAACTAAGATCATGGAAAGTGGTCCCATCACTTCATGGCAAAGATGGGGAAAAAATAAAAACAGTGACAGACTTCATATGTTGGGCTCCAAAATCACTACAGACGGTGACCAGCCACGAAATTAAAAGACGCTTGCTCCTTGGATAAAAAACTATGACAAACCTACACAGCATATTACAAAGCAGAGACATCACTTTGTCAACAAATTTCCATACAATTAAAGCTATGCTTTTTGCAGTAGTCGTGTACAGATGTGAGAATTGGATCATAAAGAAGGCTGAGCACTGAAGAATTGATGCTTTTGAACTGTGGTGTTGGAGAAGACTCTTGAGAGTCCCTTTGACTGCAAGGAGATCCAACCAGTCCATCCTAAAGGAAATCAACCCTGAATAGTCATTGCAAGGACTGATGCCGAAGCTGAAACTCCAATACTTTGGCCACCTGATGCGAAGAACTGACTAATTTGAAAAGACCCTGATGCTGGGAAAGATTGAAGGCGGGAGGAGAGGGGGATGACAGAGGATGAGATGGTTGGGTGGCGTCACCGACTCGATGGACATGGGTTTGAGCTTAATGCGGGAGACAGTAGAGGACAGGGAGGCCTGGTGTGCTGCAGCCATGGGGTGGCAAAGAGCAGGACACAACTGAGCGACTGAACAACAACCCAAAAAGGTTTGATGAGAAAGAGAAAAAAACTAATGAAAGCTGGAGTAACCCAGGAAAGTTTCCTAGAAATGGCAAGATATGAGCTAAGATTTGAATAATCATGATTTAGATTATAAAAGATCAAAAAGGAAATGTATTTCAGGAAGCAATATAGAGAAAATAAGTGAATAAGGGGTAAAGTAAGAAAGAAATGTCTCCAAAATCGAGCTGAATGTTGCAAACAGTGGCATGCCGATTGATCTCTTGCTCTTCTAAAGTTAAGGAGACTAATAAGGCTCCAACCCCTTAGTCACTGGTGTTAAGGCCAAACGACAAAGTCATGAACGTGAGTATTAAATGATTACCTTGCTGGTGCTAGTTATACAAGTGTGTTCGGTTTGAAAAATTTCCTAAAGCTCAGCATCCGTGATTTGTGTACTTTTCTATATGTATGTTACAGTTAATTAAAAGAGAGAAATATAGATTTTAATATGGAAGCTAGGTATAAAATAGGTTGATGAGAGCAAAAATATAAAAAAAGACATAAGAAGGAAAATTAATAAGTCATTATAGCTATACAGCTTGAGAAATGAGGATCTATCATTGACAATGTCAGTGAGAGGTAAAAAGGTACCAGGCTTGACCTGATAAATGAATTTAAGGAAGAGACAGATGATACAGGACAAGTTTAAGACTTTTATAAGAAATGAAGATAATATCAAAAGAAATGGAAGAATGACAATATGGAGCTACTTTAAAGAAAACACCTTCATTTCAGCAGGAAATAAATGCTTAGGTAAAGCATCAAGGCTAGAAGACACAAATCTGAGAGTCAAGTGCTTAAAAGTGATCAAACTAAGACTGAATGTTGACAGAAAAGCAGATCATTAAGGACAAAGCCCATGAGAATCTGTCAGTGGAGGAACTGGAGGAAAAAAGCCAAAGGGTAGAAATTAGGTAGGCAGAAGAATAAAAGAGGTTTGACAGTTACAGACACTGAGATTTAAAAAAAGAAGTTGTTAGCAATGTCAAATGTCAGAGAGAGATACGAAAACTGCAGAAAGTCATTATTAGAATATTCAGGTAAAGCCATCATAGTAAAAGAAGTACTTCAGAAGCTCCTACCGCCAATAACAAACAAAAAGAACAAAAGATCGTTAAGGAAAAAAACAAAAATTTAAACACATCATCAGCAAGTAAAGGAGTACAACTTCAGGCCACAAGCTTCACTACACGGTTTCAAAGGGAAAAAAAGGGAAAGTCCTGGCACTCTAGGCAGCATGCAAATGTGCCCCAAAACTACCCAACTTCTAGAAGAAATCCTGAGGAGTCACACTGGATACCCCAACATGAAAAGAGGCAGCAGAGACCAAATAGGCCCACCAAGGGAAAAATCAAGAGAACAAAGAAGCAAGCTTCTCTGGACCAAGACAGGACCTCAGAAAAAATGCGAGGGCAGCCTTGCCTTGCCATTTACCAGGGCCCTGTGAAGAACTGGTGGATGAGGTGAAACCCAGGAGTGCAGGATGGTTAGTGGACTCTCAGGAGACAGAGAGTCTCTCAGGGCTCCACACAAGGCCAAACTCAGTCCCAGCCCATACCACCCCAGCCCTCAGTCACCAGGCTTATATCACAAATAAGCCAAAGTCAAAAGTGAGACCTTTTCATCTCATGGACAGAGGAGTATAGTGCGCTACAGACCACGGGCTGCAAAGAGCTGAACACAACTGAGCGACTGAGCACGCAAAAGGAAAGCCTGGCTTCTGATCCAGGTAACGTGGCAGAGGCCATCTTTCCCAGATCCGCCCCACCGAACACAGCTGTCAACACTGGGAATAGCAAAAGGGACAACCAAAGAAGAACTCTGAAAAGTCGGGGGAAAGGAGGTAGAGTCCTTTGGCCCCAGGCCTGGGAGAACGACAGAGGCAGAGGCAAGGTATCCTGGGCTCCCTCACCCAACAGGAGAAGGTGGTCTGTCCCTGGCTGCCCACCTGCTCGTCTGGGAACAAAAGGCCGTCGGTGAAGGCCAGCTCCCTGGGGATGCTACGGGGGTCCCTCTGGCAACATGGGGCCAGCCAGCACCAGCAAGACAGACAGACGGCGAGCCTCCTCAAAAATGAACAGCCAAGAGAGACAGTCTCCTTCCCATCAGGGCCCAAGAATCCCCCTTTCGGCCAAGAGAAAGGAAACACGGCAGGAAGAACCAGTGATGGGGACCCGGCCACAGCAAGAGCCCATAGCAGTCCTCTCCGCCCCACAGGCCCCACTGCCCCCAGAAACTCCGGAGCTGGTGCACGGAACTGGCCAGAGGGCTGAGCTGCAGTAGGAGGTCCCGTCCAGGAAGCCCCTGCTCCCTGCGAAGCTAGGGTGCTCCTCTCCTGCCCAGAGGTGGCAGGGCAGCAAGGGGCACAGGGAGGAAACCTGATCTCACTCCTTCCCTAACCAACCAACAGCCAGCAGCTCAGCCCAAGAAGAACGTCCTCTACTCCCTCAAGCAGCACCAGCAAGGACCAGCGGGAGCCCTCGTGACACCAGATCAAGCAAACAGAAGTGACAGCATGAAGACCCTGAAAACGAGCTGTCGCTGGAACCACAGCCCACGAGAACAGGCCAACGACTGCACGCTAAATCTAAACACCGATGGACTGCCTGTAAAAATAAAAGATTGAAATAGGCCCCAGAGTCTCCTAACCTAACAGACAAAACATTGAGGCTTCAGTTGAAACTCACGTGTCATATCAAGAACCAAGAAAAAAAAATTACAGTTGAAACAAGATAAACAACTAATACCAACATCAAGATGAATCAGATGTCAGAATTATCAGAAGAGGATTTTTAAATCCAACACCATAAGAAACTCTTCCACAATCAGTTATAAATTCTCTTAAAACAAATGCAAAACAATAGTTATAAATTCCCTTAAAACAACTGTAAAAATAGGAAATCTAAGCAAAAAAATAGAAGAAATTTTTTCAATATATGGACATTATAGAAACTAAAAATGCAATAATGGGAATAAAAAACCTCACTAGATGGGCTCAGGAGTAGACAACAGAGGATACAGTGAATGTAAGAATACAGGAATAGAATTCAATCAATCCAAACAGAAAGAGAAAACAAACAGAAAATAAGAATAATAATAAAGCCTTGGGGACCTGTGGTACAATAACAAAGACCCAACATTTGGGGACCTTCCCTGGCATTGATGTGGCTAAGACTCCACACTTCCACCATAGGGGCTGAGGGTTCAATTTCTGGTGGGAGAATAAGATCCCATATGCCATGCAGCCAAAAAATAAATAGTATTCTAAAGTCTTAAAAAAATGACCCAACATTTGTATCATCTTGAGTTCCAAAAGAAGAGGAGGCAGTAAGGCTGAAAAGAGTATTCAGAAAAATATGTGATTCTTCACAAGTCAGAAATCAAGACAGTGTTTTATCAGTAGAGGACAGACAACAGATCAAGAGGAGAGAGGAGAGAACCCACAAACAGACCCACACAAACATGTTCAACTGTTCTTAGACAAAGGCCCAGAAGCAAGTCAGCAAAAGAAAACAAGCCTTTTTAATAATGACACTGAAGCAACGAGGTAACTATAGGCTAAATAAAAGGGAACAAAATGAACCCTGACCTAACACCATACACAAAAATTAATTCAAAAGAATCATAAACTTAAAACATAAAACTGCAAAACTTTCAGAAAAAAGAAAACAGAAGCAAAATCTTCAGGATCTTAACCTAGGCAGAGTTCTTAGACTTCAAACAAAATACACAATCCAAAAAAGGAAAAAATTGATAAACTGGGCTCATCAAAAGTAAAAAGGTTGCCCTGTGAAAGTACATGTGAAGATGAGAAAAAGACAAGCCATAGACTGGGAGAAAATTGTGCAAACCACGTATCTGACAGAGAACTAGTACCTAGAATTCATAATCTCTCTCAAAATTCAACATTTAAAAACAACAATCCAACTAGAAAATGAGAAGATGACAGACATTTCACAGAAGAGGGTATAAAAATGGCAAATGAACACATGAAAGGGTGTTCAACATAAGCCAGCCCCTGGGGAAACACAGTCAAACCACAGTGGGATACACTTCACACCTATCAGAATGGCTAAATAAAACATGGCAAGACCAAATGCCTGTATGGATATGGAAAAACTGGGTCGCTGATTTGCGACTGGTCAGCAGACAAGAAGTGGTACAGCCACTCCAGTTTCTGATCAAACTTTAATTCAACACCGTATGACCCAGCCATTGCACTCTTGGGCATTTATGCATAGAAATGAAAACACATCCACAAAAAACCTGTACCCAAGTGTTCACAGCAGCTCCATCTGGAAAAGCCAAAAGCTGGAATCGGCACAGAGACCCTTCAACTGGTGAATGCATACAGTGGAATACTACCCACGTTAAAGGGGAGCAATCTCTTGACACAGACAGCAACTTGGATGAATCTCTAGGAATCCTGGTAAACAAAAAAGTCAACCCGACAGTTATATACTCTATGATTCCATTTATATATAACATTCTTGAAGTAAAAAATCTTCGGAAAACAACAGATTAGGGGTTTAGAGTTTATGCCATGGTTTAGGGTTTAGAGTAAGCGTGGTTATAGAAGGAGAATACCAAGGATACCAGAAGTAGTGCTGGAACTGTTCAGTATCTTGGTGGTAGTGCCGGATAGGTCAATCTAGACTGGTAATAAAACACTATAGAGCTTAACAGACACACAGCAAAGGAGTGCAATTACAACTGGAGAAATATATGAATAAGGTCAGTGGATTATGTCAATGTTAATACGCTGGTTGTCATAGTTTTACTAAATTTTACTAAGAGGGGAAATGGGACCAAATATAAAAGGATTATTATTTCATATGATTGCATATTAATCTACAATTACCTTCAAAGTTTTTAAAAAAGTAATGCCGGACCTCAAACTATTGGTTGGGGGAAGAATAATAACGTGGAGAGCATGTCACAAACTTAGGTACTTTCTTCCACAAGTCACAGGGCAGAGATGCCTATGTCAACCACAAAGAAGGCAAAAAAAGAAAAATATAAGGAAATTATACAGTCATGTTGCAGACAAAAATTACGAAGAAAGACACAGCGCAGGTGGGGGTATAATACAGACTTCTTTGTAATCTAAGTTCCGACTGGGCAAGGAATAACTCTGCTCTCTTCCCTCACTAAGCTCTTCAGTGCTTGAAACTGTGCCTTGCATGCTGCTGCTGCTAAGTCACTTCAGTCATGTCCAACTCTGTGTGACCCCACAGACGGCAGCCCACCAGGCTCCCTCGTCCCTGGGATTCTCCAGGCAAGAACACTGGAGTGGGTTGCCATTTCCTTCTCCAATGCATGAAAGGGAAAAGTGAAAGTGAAGTCGCTCAGTCGTGTCCGACTCTTAGCGGCCCCGTGGACTGCAGCCCACCAGGCTCCTCCGTCCATGGGATTTTCCAGGCAAGAGTGCTGGAGTGGGGTGCCAATGCCTTGCATAGTACACAATAAAAATCTGGTACATGAACTAACTGGTTGCGTCTCCCCTGCCTTATACACACATCTCCACATGCCCTACAATCCACACTTAGCCCTCTTAATTCTTTAGGATACTCAATGATTCTAGATATTAATTCTATCATTACTTGTAATACTAAGTATTACGTTTACAACCCTGATCTATACTATAGGTTAGAATTCAAATCCCTTTGCCTGGTAATCCAAGATGGTCTCAGATCGCCTTCCACCCTCAAAAGCAGCACCACAACTTACTACCTATGGTCTCTGAGTGTCTCACAATCATACCTCTCTGCCTTTGGAGATGTTCTTCCTTCAGTCTAAATGTTTTTGTCCCTTGTCCACCTGGAGAATTACCAACAACTAAATTGTAAAGCCATTTTTCTCTATGAAACCTTCTCTGACCATCCTTACAACCATCACTACCCAGGACAATTTAGGTGTTCCTTTTTCTCAGCTCTCAGGGATCATGTATGCACATGTGATTAATATAACACTTCTCACAGTATAATTATTTATTCAGGTGTATCTCTCCCATCATACTATGATCTACATGAAAATAAGAATATTACATATTTTCATCTTTCTATCACGGGGGCTAATATTACTACTCATATGCAATAGGCATTCAATTTATCAAATAATTGCAAGAGCGAATTCATTTTTTAAAAAGATTTATAAATGAGATTTTAAAACAAAAATTCCTATAATTTAGTGGATACTAAGCACAAATCGGGGCTTCCCTGGTAGTTAAGTCATGAAAGAATCTACCTGCAAAGCAGAAGACTCAAGTTTGATACCTGAGTTGGGAAGATCCCATGAAGAAGGAAATGGCAACCCACTCCAGTATTCATGCCTGGAGAATCCCATGGACAGAGGAGCCTGGTGGGCTGCAGGCAGGGTGTCACAAGAGTTGGACATGACTTAGCAACTACACCACCACCAACTACAAGTCAGGCAGAAATAGAGTAATATACAAAAGGACATGCATGTTATTAGCAAAGATGTTCATTTTAAAATACCATCTTTTTAAAAGGTAAAACTAATAAAAATCCTAAAAAACTACTGACTTTTAGACTTATTTAAATCTTTCTTATTTAATGGTATTCAGTTTGGTATTTAGGATAGAGTAAGTTATCTCGAATTTTCAATTCACCATAAATAGTGATTAAAGACTTTAAAAGAACCATTAAAAGTTGCCATATTTTCAAAAATTAGAATTTCATTCTGTATAAAATACATCTATAAATATATACTGCTTAGACAAAAACTGACATTATTAAACAGCAAACTATGAAATACCTAGTTTCTTTGGGAGGACAATGGAATTCCAATGGCATATTTTATAAGGATGTGTGTAAGTATCTAAAATGCCTCCTGATTTTCAACTTTTGGCTTCACAACTGGCAATGTGTTTTTTTTACATCCTCTAAATACACAGATGAAAATAATGTTTTTATATAGCATAAGGAAATTTTAATCTGTATTTAATACTTCCTTTGAAGTAAGGGGAATTTATTTTAACACAGATGGTATATTGTAGTCAAAAATATTTCCTTAAATATTTCCTTCTTAACACTGAAAAAAAATCAAATATACCATGGAAGATATGCTTATTTAGAAAAATCAAAAGATAAGTGAATAAAAGCTGTGTAAAGAATCAGGAAGCCTTTCATCCTTCACCCAAGACAGATGTTCACAAGCTAGAAGAAATTTAACAGAGTTTGAATCTATAATCCTTAATTAATAAAACCCATCAAATCAGTTTATGATTCAAGTTACTTTATCAGAATATGTTTGCTCATTGATAAAGACTATAAAACCATTAACCAAAGAACAAAAATAATTACTTAACGGTATTTCTTACCTTTCATATGCTTCAATACTGACAGAAGTCAGACTATCTGAGCAGAATTTTAAGCTGCTTGCAGTAAGACAGAAAAAAAGTCACAAAAAGCCACCGAGTGTGCAAGTAAGAACCACAGTCACAAACCAAAAGCTGACCTCACGTGAATACAGAACAGGGTGCTTCTTCAGAAGCAGTTAAGCAGGCAGAAATGAATGATCACCAGAGTTTAACTACAAAGACAACATCATTCATTACCAGTTAATATATACTGACCTTGACTGCCTTTCAGATATGGATCCTAAAACTTCTCCTACACTTTCCTTATTTCAAAGTGTCCCTTTAGATTAATTCAAAATAAACGGTGCTTTTTTCTTGCTGGCTTTTAAACTTGTATACCTGTGATGGATTCATTTTGATATTTGGCAAAACTAATACAATTATGTCAAGTTTAAAAATAAAATAAAATTAATTAAAAAAAAATAAAAATAAAATAAAATTTAATTGTTTCCTGGTTTTTTAATTGCAGTATAACTGCTTTACAATGTTGTTAGTTTTTGCTGTACAAGGTGAATCAGCTATGTACAGCCCCTCCCTCTGAGCCTCCTCCCACTCCACCCAACCCTTAGGTCACCACAGAGCAGGCGCTGAGCTCCCCGTGTTACACAGCAGCTTTCCACTAGCCATCTATTTTACACACCGTACTGTACACATGTCAGTGCATCCAACTGAAACTGCAGGAGATTAGCAGACCGCCTGCTGGAACAGCATTAACAGACAAGGATGTTTCATTGAGAGAGAATACTGAATAAATTTCTGTTTATTGATTATGCCAAAGCCTTTGACTGTGTAGATCACAATAAACTGTGGAAAATTCTGAAAGAGATGGGAATACCAGACCACCTGACCTGCCTCTTGAGAAACCTATATGCAGGTCAGGAAGCAACAGTTAGAACTGGACATGGAACAACAGACTGGTTCCAAGTAGGAAAAGGAGTACGTCAAGGCTGTACATTGTCACCATGCTTATTTAATTTATATGCAGAGTACATCATGAGAAACGCTGGGCTGGAAGCAGCACAAGCTAGAATCAAGATTGCCGGGAGAAATATCAATAACCTCAGATATGCAGATGACGCCACCCTTATGGCAGAAAGTAAAGAGGAACAAAAGAGCCTCTTGATGAAAACGAAAGAGGAAAGTGAAAAGGTTGGCTTAAAGCTCAATATTCAGAAAACGAAGATCATGGCATCAGGTCCCATCACTTCATGGGAAATAGATGGGGAAACAGTGGGAACAGTGTCAGACTTTATTTTTCTGGGCTCCAAAATCACTGCAGATGGTGACTGCAGCCATGAAATTAAAAGACGCCTACTCCTTGGAAGGAAAGTTATGACCAACCTAGACAGCATATTCAAAAGCAGAGACATTACTTTGCCAACAAAGGTCCGTCTAGTCAAGGCTATGGTTTTTCCAGTGGTCATGTATGGATGTGAGAGCTGGACTGTGAAGAAAGCTGAGAGCCGAAGAATTGATGCTTTTGAACTGTGGTGTTGGAGAAGACTCTTGAGAGTCCCTTGGACTGCAAGAAGATCCAACCAGTCCATTCTAAAGGAGACCGGTCCTGGGTGTTCTTTGGAAGGAATGATGCTAAAGCTGAAACTCCAGTACTTTGGCCACCTCATGCAAAGAGTTGACTCACTGGAAAAGACTCTGATGCTGGGAGGGATAGGGGGCAGGAAGAGAAGGGGACGACAGAGGATGAGATGGTTGGACGGCATCACTGACTCGATAGACATGAGTTTGGGTAAACTCTGGGAGTTGGTGATGGACAGGGAGGCCTGGTGTGGTGCGATTCATGGAATCTCAAAGAGTTGGACACGACTGAGCAACTGAACTGAACTGAATAAATTCTGTGTGAGGTTATAAACAAATGAACAAAATGTTCGCTTTGAAATTAACTTTTTTTTTTTCATTTTAAAAATGTATTTGAAATACTGATATTTAAAATTATTTGGGCAGAGCAGGATTATTAACAGATTTTTTTGTGTGTTTTAAGCTAAACCAACAAGTATTTATTGAGTAATCATAGGAGTGATATTGTTAGGGATGCAAAGATAAATAAAATCCTGGATTACTGGCCTTCAAACAAGTTACGATGTATTAAGAACAAATGCAAGGAAGCCTGGCTCTGTGGTAAAGAATCCACCCTCCAGGCAGGATGCAGGTTCAATCCCTGGGTTGGGAAGATCCCCTGGAGAAGGAAATGGAAACCCATGCCAGTATTCTTGCCTGGAAAATCCCATGGACAGAGGAGGCTGGAGGGCTACAGTCCAAGGGGTTGAAAAAGAGCTGAACCTATTTGCCAGCATATTCCTCAGTGCCGGGAATACCAAAATGCATAAAATTACAGCCCCTAGTCTCAAGAAGCTCACCACCTACTAGGCATAACAAACAGGGAAACAAACAAATGCCATACAGGATTAAACCGGTTCACAAACACAGGTCGGTTATAAGCTCAGTGGGGATACATCCAGAGACCATCAGCGAAGCCTTCACAGAATATGAAAGCCTGAGGTACAGCTGAGAAGAGCACTCAAAAAAAAACATCATTTCACAATCATAGGTGTGTCATGCTGTACACCTTAAACTCATACAATGCTGCATATCAATTATATCTCATTAAAGCTAGAAAAACTATCGTTAATTTAAAAAAAGAAAATCAAAAAAAAATAAAAAAAGAAAATCCCTGGCAAGCCTTGAGGAATAGTCATGAAAGGAGCGCAAGTACACGCACGTCTCTCTGCAAAGGTGTGCGTAGGAGGAGGCTTTGGAAACACTCCTGGGTTGAAATCCTAACTTAACACGTCATAGCTGAGTAACTGTGCATTTTAATTAACCTCCTAAAAGATCTTATCTTTAAAATAGGGACAGTAATACTGAGTTTGCAGGGTTGTTGTGAAGATCAGAAGAGATGTATTTAATATGCAAGGCTTTGGAGAGATATTAAGAAGCAGTCATTGCTAAGAAATCATGAGAGACAAAGCTATACAAAGAACATGGAAGAGCAGGTGATGGAAGAGGGCTCCTTTCTAAACACAAGTCTGAACACAAGCAAAGACAGCAGGTGGGAAAGTGGAGACCACGTGTGTGAACCACGGCTACTCTGAAGGAAAACGGGAACAAAAGGTTAAAAGGATCAAGTATGGCCCCACGGCATACAAATCAGTATGTCCCAACTTATGAAAATATAAGTTATCTAGGTTCAGTTCAGTTCAGTCGCTCAGTCGTGTCCGACTCTTTGTGACCCCATGGACCGCAGCACGCCAGGCCTCCTTGTCCATCACCAACTCCCAGAGTTCACTCACACCCATGTCCATTGAGTTGGTGATGCCATCCAACCATCTCATCCTCTGTCGTCCCCTTCTCCTCCTGCCCTCAATCTTTCCCAGCATCAGGGTCTTTTCAAACGTCAGTTCTTCTCATCAGGTGGCTAAAGTACTGGAGTTTCAGCTTCAGCATCAGTCCTTCCAGTGAATATCCAGGACTGATTTGCTTTAGGATGGACTGGCTGGATCTCCTTGCAGTCCAGGGGACTCTCAAGAGTCTTCTCCAACACCACAGTTCAAAAGCATCAATTCTTCGGCACTCAGCTTTCTTTATGGTCCAACTCTCACATCCATACATGACTACTGGAAAAACCATAGCCTTGACTAGTTATCTAGGTACCTCTTGACTTTTAACTCTTCCTATATGATCAATTATTATAAAAGAGTTCAATTTTCAAATTAAGGCCAATTTTTTTTTTCCTTTCAAAGAGAGTTACAATGTAGGGAGAAATAAAAAATAATTTCTCTCACAGAACGTTTCCGGTTTCCACTGAACAATTTAATCCCTGTTCCATATCCCAGACTCTTGAACCAAAAGTCTCAACCTTCTCTGGTCCCTTATTTTTTTCAGGTTTTATCTGAACCAATTCTAGCTCTAATTTCAACACCTCAACAATACACTGGTCTAAACTGCAGGTCGAATCATTACCGTGGTTGCCTAGGGAAGGTATCTGTCTTTTTGCTCAGGGTCTCAATGAAAGACTTTCATCCATTCATTTATTTATCCAATAAGTACTTCTAAAAAATCTACAATACGCCAGACGCTGAGTGAGGTCCTGAGCACCGAGATAAGAAAAGTTCTGGCCACAGCCTCGGGAAGTTTACAAGAAGAAAGGAAGAGCTCTAACATCAAACAGTGACTGCTCTAAGGAATCCCTGTACCAAGTGCAATAAAAACACAGACGCACAACAGAGTCCTGGCTGAAGTAAAAGGAAGGAAAAGCCTTCACAGACAGCCCCAGGACATTCAGAGCAGTGCTTTCCTCATTGCCACTTTCTTCCTTTCCTCCAACCAAAATATGACTCTCCCCACCTGGAAAATATTGCTAAAATCTTACCTCCTACTTTCTCCCCGCAAATCTCCACTTGTTCCTAAATGCCGTGTAATGCTTAAAGAAAACCAACCAAATCTGTGAAATGCAAAAGCCAGCAAGGAAGGAAGGAAGACAACAGCGACTGCAGGCCAGTCCTACGCAAGCACCAGAGGGAGCAGGTACCGAGGTCTCTTCTCGTGCTTAGCTCTGCTGGCCTCTACGCACTTGCTTATGTGTCACCAGCATTTCAGTCTACTTCCCCCTTGAAACTGTGCATTTTTCAAAGATGAAAACATAGGCTGCTACAGCCTTATAATGCCCACAGCAATTACATACACCTTCCTAAGGAAAAACAACTGGTTATGAGCTGGGAGTGGGCCATGGTGGATGGGGGAGTAATTCCTGCAGATTTCTGTTGTTTTAAGCAAACTTTAATTGCCAGCTGGTGCCTACCTGCCAATGCAGGAGATGTAAGAGACACAGGTTTGATCCCTGGGTCCAGAAGATCCCCTGGAGGAGGGCATGGCAACCCACTCCAGTATTCTTGTCTGGGAAATCACACAGACAAAGGAGCCTGCCGAGCTACAGTCAGTGGGGCCACCATGAGTCAGACACGACTGAAGCTACTTAGCACACACACACGTACACCAGTGGGTTGAATACAGCATAAATCTCCTAGCTCTTTTTTTTTTTATCTTTAACTTAATGCAACCAAATGTAAAAACTTCAGCAAATGTGTACTTAAAGCTGGAATGATTAAAAAAATAAAAACTCAGAATAAACAATTTTATCTCCAACAACTTTAGAGAACTGAAAGGAAAAAGTAAATTGCAAATAAACTTTGAATGAATAATGTTCCATGAAACCAGGGAAGTCTCAAGAAAGGTATTAAACATACATAAACTACATATTATAAAAGAAAATATAGATAAATCATGAAAAACAAAAAAGGTGGGGACTGTTCAAGATTAAGAGAATAAAGATTTAAGACTCAAATGCAATGTATGAAACCCAATTGAATCTTGAATCCAAAAAACTAAAAAAAAAAAAAATGTTCAGGGACAACTCGGGATATACGTATATGAAACATTACATTAGACATATTCTTAAACTAATGTTAATTTTCTTAAATACTGACATCACAATCATGCAAAAAATTATCCATATTCTTAGGAAATACATGCTTAATTTTATATACTGTAATATAATGTAAGAGATATATGTAATATATTTTCAAGTGGTTTTTAGAATATATAAATGCATAAAGAGAGAACATGTAGCAGCATGCTGGGGTGAGCAGACGCAGATGAATGCAGTGTGGGTGCTCACCGCCCTGCACGGTCACTTTCCTCCGCAGCACTGAGCACTTTCAGAATGAAATCCTGAGGGGGTGACAGCACGCGGGGCTGCCGGCTGAACACACGCGCCAGAGGTAAAGGCAGCGCTAGTATCCGCCAACGGTAAACCCGGCGCGGTGATCCTGGGCAGCTCAGGGGCCCACCGTAGGTCTCAGCTAAGCTAGAAGGGGAGGAAGTGGATGACCTCTAAGGTAACCTTCCAGCTAAAAGCCCCATCACTCCACTACTTCTTCTCAGGTCTAAAATTCAAAAGATAACCAGATATGAAGACACAGGACTGTCAAAAAAAACATTTAAAACAGCTAGCCAAATGCCTGGCACATAGAACACAGACAATAAGTATTAACTCCTCTCTTTTGAAAATATTGTAAAACTTCTTCAGCAAAAAAAAAAAAAGATATGACTAATTAACTTATAAAATAAGTAACACAAAATTCGAACGATCTACTTTAATATCTATTCAATTTCTACTGAATTAAAAACTGTCAATGTGAGCCACAAATAAAGCAAAACAGAGTATTAACTAGTACATGTAACAAATTTGTCAGATGCTTTTATTTCCAGCACTAATGCTATTTGTAGCATTATAATTACTTTCCCTTTTGGAAAAACAACCAATCCTTGAGGTAAGGGGAAAGATAATAAACTAAAAAGATTCTGTACCTGATGCTAGCATCCACACAGTTGCTCAAAACCCAAAAATCATCCTTGAGTGTGTTGTCTCTTTCCACACCAAAAATACCCATAGATTTTTTTTTTAAAGGAATCTCAAATTCATCCATCTCCCTCTTGTTGCCAGCATCTTAACAGGGCACCACTCTCTCTCACCTTAGCTCCTAAAATTGTCAGCTTTTACCTTCAGCCCACTCAGTCCATTCCTCACATAGTAGCTAGAATGATGATTTCGTTTAAGGACACAACGAACGACATGCCAAACCCTTCAAAACTCTGAATATTTCTGTAACCTCTTCCTACCTATCTTGGTCTCTCCCACTATGTCAGCCACACTGAAGTTTTTTCTGTTCCTCAAATTCACCAAGCTCTTTCCTCCAAAGTTTGTGTACCCTCTATTTCTTTTTTTTCTTTTTTTCCACTCAGCTTTATTGAAATATTATTGGCATCCAACATACGTAAGTGTGACTTCTACACTGTGACGATTAGATGCACGCGTACACTGTGAGGACTGTCACAAGGCCGGTTAACACAGAGATACCTTCACATAATAACAGCTGTGTTTGTGTAGCGGGGGTCATATTTCAAAACTACTCTCTTGAAAATTTTCAAGCATACAACATTTTTAATTAAAGTCGCCATGTTCTACATGAGATCTTACTCATACAGAACAATACAGAACTTACTCATCTTATACCTAGCAGTCTGTACTCTGACCAGCATCTCCCTATTTCCCCTACTTCTCAGCCTCTGGCAACTACAATTCCACTCTATTTCTACGCGTCTGGCGTTTTAAAATTCCGCAGAAAAAAGCAAGCGCACACAGCATCGCTGTGTCTGACTTACTTCACCCTTCTACTCCTTCTAATGAGAACGCTTCCACCACCAAAACCATCACCACCGCCGCCCTCCCACACAGCCTCCGGGAAACAGCTCCTTCTCATACACAGGTTTCCCCTTCAATACCAACTCCTCAGAGGAGCTTTTTGTGACTCTGCTATCTGAAGTGGCTCCTGAGACCATATCTCCAAGTCATTTGCTTCCCTTCAAAAAATATTTACTGCAATTCATAATTATTTTGCCAGTTTATTTTTTTTACCTGTCCCAATTTCTAGAATACGGGCTTCCCTGGTGTCTCAGCAGCAAAGAATCTGCCTACAATGCAGGAGACCTGGGTTTGATCCCTGGGTTGGGAGGATCCCCTGGAGGAGGGCATGGCAACCCATTCCAGTATCCTTGCCTGGAGAATCCCATGGACAGAAGAGCCCGGCGGGCTGCAGCACATGGGGTCACAAGAGTCTGACATGACTTAGTGACTAAACCACCACCACCACCAACAATAACCTCAAGAATATAAGCTATAAAGACAGGATATCCAATTTATCCATCATTATATCCCCAGAATCAAGAAATTCTCTGATCCTTAAACAGAAGTCTATTACTGTACATTAAATGAATAAATAAAACAGTAAATGAATATAGGACTATGTTAAAATAATGGACTACTAATGCTATTAGTAGAAATACAAAAACCAGAAGGAGAAATAAGTGTATGAGAAGAAAAATAAAATACATGGAGTTTGGTGCCACAGAGTTGAAAATAAGGGACAGATGAGCACCCAGGTCAGGGAAGAGATACAGACTGGGCTTCTGCTGATTGTGTTAGCTGAAAAAAAAAGAGTAATTACATCACAGATATTAATAGAATTCAGGATAAATGCCAAGCAAAAAAATTAGTAACACAAATATAAAATGATCACAGCTTGCCTAGGCAGGAGAACAATCTAACATAAAGAACACTATGAAATTAAGACAAGCCAAAACTGCTTCAGTTTGAGAGAGAAAAAAAAAATATATATATATACACATATATACACACACACATACATGTGTACACATGTATGTGTGTATATATATGTATATATATATATTTAGTAATTTACTAAGAAGAGTACAGTAATCCTACCTTACTACTATTCGTTGCTGGTCATATCTTAGCTAAAGTAGCAGATCCATGTTGAAGGACAATGCATTAGGGGTGAGGAAGACACTTGAGAAAACGAGCAGTGAAGTCTCAACGGGGAACGACCATAGGTCTATGCAGAAAACATGAGCTGCAAGAAGAGATTCAACGAGTCAGAACTGTTCCCTACGGACAGAAAGCTAAAAAATGGACACAAGGAGTATGGTGGGCTCCTACAGTTCACCAGGCTCACCACATTGAAAACCAGGATCTTCTGCTTACCTAGCTTGTCCATTCTCTGCTTCCTCTCTTCCCTTTCTTTCCACAACCTTCCCCGTGAGTAAAGCATTTTATCTTCTCCCCAACCTGTATCTTCAGTTTTGAAAAGGTAATTCATGTTTTTCCTCCATTTTCACAGCATGAAACCAATTTCAAGTTTGAAACATATTAGAAGAAGCAAAATTTTAAATATTTATATGTAATATGCTAAGAGATTACAGCCTAAGAAATAACTATGTAAGAAAAACTTAGTCAAAGGCTGAGAAGGTTTGGGAAGGATGCTCCTGGCAGACACCTACTTTCCCTGTCTAACATGAGCTCCAGCATGGCTGTTCTCTCAATCCTTGAAGCTAGGAGAACCTCTAAGATGTTCCTTGGCCGTTGACTCTCTTCTCTGTCGCTGATGTTGAAATCTGAGGTTTACACCCCCATCACAGTTTCTGACTTTTTGTCTCATGCCTCCGTATTTCTAACTTTGACTTCTTGGTTTATAACCAACTCTTTTCTTTCAAGCGTCTCTTTTTTGTTTGCCTATTCTATATATCCTGTCATCTCCCCTGCCCCCTTCACCTTCACATGAATCACGTGAAACATACAGATGTTACCAATAAACATCTCAACCTTGGCTCAGATGGTAAAGAGCCTGACTCAGTAGAGCAGACCCGGGTTCAATCCCTGGGTCGGGAAGATCCCCTGGAGAAGGGAATGGCAACCCACTGCAGAATCCTTGCCTGGAGAATCCCATGGACAGAGGAGCCTGGAAGGCTACAGTCCATGAGGTGGCAAAGAGTCAGACACAACTGATTGACTAACATACATACTTCAACCGATAAATAACATTACTCCTTTCTTCCTGGTCAGGAAACTAACCAAACACAGTACATCAGGAATATCTTCTAAGTCCCCTACTCATCTAAGCTCTTGACCCGTTTCCAAAAGCATCCCTTCTTTGCCCCTCGATAAGCATTTCACTCCCAGATGTGGCAAGGGTCTCAATGCTTGAATGGGTTGGACATCTACATACAATCAAAGTATTATTATAATTCCTCTTCTTCCACTAAACTGTGACAAAATTAAAGACAGGGATTATTATCAGCATCTCACACATACAGTCAGCACCCTACACACACAGACAGCATCCCACATATACAGTCAGCACCCTACACATACAGTCAGCATCCCACACATAAGTCAGCGTCCCATACAGTCAGCACCCTACACACAGACAGCATCCTACACATACAGTCAGCACCCTACACATACAGTCAGCACCCTACACACAGACAGCATCCCACACATACAGTCACCATCGCACACAGTCAGCATCCCACACATACAGTCAGCACCCTACACATACAGTCAGCACCCTACACACACAGACAGCATCCCACACAGTCAGCACCCTACACACACAGACAGCATCCCACACATACAGTCAGCACCCTACACACACAGACAGCATCCCACACATACAGCCAGCACCCTACACATACAGCCAGCACCCTACACACACAGACAGCATCCCACACATACAGTCAGCACCCTACACATACAGTCAGCACCCTACACACACGACATCCCACACATACAGTCAGCACCCTACACACATAGACAACATCCCACACATACAGTTAGCACCCTACACATACAGTCAGCACTCTACACACACAGCATCCCACACATACAGTCAGCACCCTACACACACAGACAGCATCCCACACATACAGTCAGCACCCTACACACACAGTCAGCACCCTACACACACAGACAGCATCCCACATATACAGTCAGCACCCTACACATACAGTCAGCATCCCACACATAAGTCAGCATCCCAAACATACAGTCAGCACCCTACACACACAGACAGCATCCCACACATACAGTCAGCACCCTACACACACAAACAGCATCCCACACATACAGTCAGCACCCTACACAAACAGCATCCTACACATACAGTCAGAATCGCACACATAGTCATCACCCTACACATACAGTCAGCATCCTACACACACAGTCAGTACCCTACACACACATTCAGCATCCTACACATACAGTCAGTACCCTACATATACAGTCAGCATCCTATACATACAGTCAGCACCCTACATACACAGACAGCATCCTACACATACAGTCAGCATCACACACATACAGTCAGTATCCCACACAAACAGACAGATTCCTACACATACAGTCAGCATCCTACAGACTATAGTCAGCATCCCATATATACAGTCAGCATCCCACACATACAGTCAGCAAACTACACAGTCAGCACCCTACACATAGAATCAGCATCGCACACTTACAGTCAGCATTCTACACATACAGTCAGCACCCTACACATACAGCACCCTACAGAGTCAGCATCACACACTTACAGTCAGCATTCTACACATACAGTCAGCATTCTACACATACAGTCAGCAAACTACACATACAGTCAGCACCCTACATATACATTCAGCAAACTATACATACAGTCAGCACCCTACATATACAGTCAGCATCCCACACATACAGTCAGCACCCTACACACACAGACAGCACCCTACACACACAGTCAGTACCCTACATATACAGTCAGCGTCCAACACATACAGTCAGCGTCGCACATATACAGTCAGCACCCTACACACACAGACAGCACCCTACACACACAGACAGCACCCTACACATACAGTCAGCATAGCACACATACAGTCACCATCCCACACATACAGTCAGCATCCCACACAATACCTATAACATTACAGCCACCAAACAAGTGACTACCGAATGGTTAAATTCCAAGGTGAATATGACTTCCTCTGATTTGTACACTTGGTGTAAAGTAAGGCTTTAACAAGATTTGTAACAGTAAATGATAAAATCAATACTTGGTATTGATTAAGATAGTATTTTAGTATGAAAATTTTAATCATGACTTCTCTCTTAAACTGCTTTCAATAGAGTATCTTCAGTCTAACCTTCAATATTATAGTAAACAGTATTACTTATGGATTTCCAAGAAACAAAACTATAGTGAATGTGTCCCTAAGTGTACACATTACATATATCATCTAATTCCACTCAAACACAGACTTCAAAATTACTGGACAATTCATTTAATTAAAAGTTTTTTCAGCTTCTTGATCAGCAAAGGAACTTGAGAACTGTCTAGAATTCCATATTCTAGTCTCTCACTTTGACAAAGAAACATGACTTTCAAAGACCTAAGAACACAAAAGACAACTATTCAACTGGGACTTCATATCTGACATTGAGAAGTAGCAAACGTCTCACTTAAGGAAGTTAGTGAAAGTACCCATTTGTTACTTATGCGTCACTCTCTTAACTCAAGTCTTTTCTATAATCTTTACTGTTTAATAAAAATTCAATATTATTCCATGAAAAAGTCATATTTTCCACTTGAAATAGTTTGGGTTAAAAATAAGTAACAGCTTTCAGGGTAGTAGCTCTAAATGGAACATTTCCTTGTTCAAACAAACCCATGAGTAAAACTTACATTCCTTGTATTACTTCAAAGTTATTATTATCCTTACCAGAGCCCAGCAAAGGTTTCTACAGACAAGTGAAAATGTGTAATAATTACTTTCTAGTTCACCTTAATCATCCCCACCAACTTGGTCAACTGCACAGGCTACCATCTCTAACTCACACTCATAACCAAACACAGTTCCTATTCCCTGAAGGTGCTTCCCTTTGTGAGAGGACTAGGCTGACACGGGAGACAGACCCGGGGTGCAAAATAGAGACACACTCATTCTCAGGGCCACGGAAGTGTCTCCCTGCAGCTGCACGACCCTAAAAGTGAGCAGTGACGTAGGCTGTGTGTCCCGGTCTCTCTCTCGCCTCACCCTCGTCCTGGCCCTACTTCTCTTCTAAGCTTTACTTCTCCTGCTTCTCTAATCAGGGATGTCCCAATTCTGATAAACCAAAATCTAATTCTGACAAACCAAACATCTGAAATTAGGCAATGAATTCAGATTTCATTTTATATTCATTTAAAATCATGTTTTCAAAGAAAATTTCTTGTCCATGACGTCAGGTGAAAAATAGATTAGGTAGGAATAATCTATATACAATATATTATTATACAATATAATAATATACAATAAGGGCCTAAGTCTTAAAAAAAAAAAAAAAAAAAAGGAAGTTGCAGGCTTCCCTGGTGGCTCAATGGTTAAGAATCCACCTGCCAATGCAGCAGACACAGGTTCAATCCTGGTCCAAGAAGATCCCATGTATCACGCAGCACCTGGCCCGGTGTTTCACAGCTACTGAGCCTGTGCTCCAGAGCCCAGGAGCTGAAGCCACCGGGCCTGTGTGCTGCGAATGCTGAGCCCGTGCACTCCAGGGCCCACGCTCAACAGGAGAGCCACCGCAGTGAGGAGCCCAAGCGACGCAGTGAAGAGTAGTCCCACCGCCCAGTGAGAAAAGCCCCACGGCAACCAAGACCCCACGCAGCCAAGAGCAAATACATGTATTTCTTAAAAATGAAAACTGCATGTGTATGAGATTGACCTGTGTTGTCCTCGCTTCCAAGGAAATGGCAACCCACTCCAGTGTTCTTGCCTGGAGAATCCCAGGGACGGGGGAGCCATCTATGGGGTCGCACAGAGTCGGACACGACTGAAGCGACTTAGCAGCAGCACGGGGCTCGGTTGTGTCCAGCTCTTTGCAGCCCGCCAGGCTCCTCCATCCATGGAATTTCCCAGGGAAGAATACTGGAGCAGGCTGTGATCTCCAGGGGATCTTCCCGACCCAGGGGTTGAACCCGCGTCTCTTGCGTTTCCTGCGCTGGCAGGTGTATTCTTTACCACTAGCACCACCTAGGAAGCCCCCTTCCTTTGGGCAGCAGCGTTTCAGTTTCCTTCTGCTGAAGTACCCCTCTCGGTTGTCAATCTCTATAGTATGGGTGGCACCAATCATTTCCCACTCTTAAGTTCCTGGAAGAGGTGCAGGTAGACCAGGCATCCTGGTCTGGACCATCAGCATATTCCCTGCCCCAAGCAGTAGTTCAGGCATGAGCATGTGACCCAACTGGACCAATAAGACTCAATCGAAAAATTCTATAGGAACTAACCGGAAAGACAACTTTCAGCCGAGACTGCTCAACTAAAAGAACACAGTAAGTTCCTACTTGACAGTGAGCCAACCCAAAGAAGCACCAGGAGATGACAAGAAGAAAGAAAACTCTGAAAACATTCTGTGTCTAGCTTTAATCACACCTTTAGTTCACGGGAGTTCAGATGCAGCTGCTAGAATTCGGAGTTACTGCAGGGAAACGATTCTCTCTGCATTTCTCAAGTCCTTGCCCAGTCAGAGTCTCCTAAGGAAAAGGTCTACAAGGATAGCTTTGTACCAGACAGACTCAGAAATGCAAAGAGTAACTCCCTGAAGACAGGGACCTCCAACGAGCTTCAGAGAAATAAAGTCCTTTCCTTCCCTTCCCGGGTAGACATTCACTTACATTCTTTTCTTAATACATTTCTTATGGTACATCATACTTTTTACTCATATTGACCAATATTCTAGGTTAATAAATCTAAAGACACTTTACCTTTCTCCCCTCAGATCCGCTCAGTGAGTAATCTCTCTCCCTCTGCAGGGTGTTCTCAGCCCCATTAGTGTTTTGCACTTAGTAACATGAGGCAATAAACTGCTTCTGGTGGCTCAGTCGCTAAGTCGTGTCTGACTCTTGCGACCCCATGGACAGAGGAGCCTGGCAGCCCAAGGTCCATGGGATTCTCCAGGCAAGAAAACTGGAATGGGTTGCCATTTCCTTCTCCTGCATTTTAGGCAGATTCTTTACCAACTGAGCTACAAGGCTTACTTATTATTTTATGCAACAAACATTTGCTGGGAGGCTCCTAAGCTGTGTGTCACGCGTTTTTCCACACACACAAAACAGAGAGGTACACTCTAATATAGGGTAAGAAGTGACTGATCCATAATCAGCAAAACATCTAGTAAACTCACAGCTCTTGAAAATCAGACTGCTTGCCTACTAAGAATGGAACAGGAGGACACTTAGTAAAAATGCCAGGATGTTGGTACATTGCCTACTATGCCACAGTCTTCAGTAAGGCCCTTCAAAAACGCGGCACACTTTGAGTCAAGTCTTAATAAATGGAAAACCTTTTCAGTCTTTTACCGCAAATCCAAGATGGCTGATAATCTTGCAAATTACAATGCTGAAAATCAAATATCCCTAAACTAAAATCCGGCTTTTAACCACACAAAATAAAAGGTCAATAAAACACAAGCATCCTAGAGAAAGATGTATCAACGCCCTCGGAGCAGGGACAGATGAGTGCGCGCTGTTACTTCCAAGAAGTTGCTCAGAATGGCCTAGAGATGGGGGCCAAGATGAAGGCTGAGAAGCCTAGGACTTGCTTGATTTCAGATCTCATTACTACTGACACACTGAACTGGGAAATTCTTTGTCGTGGGAGACTGTTCTTTGCATGGCAGGATATTTATCAGCACCCTGGGGCACTACCTCTCCACGCCAGCAGTACCTGCCTACTCACCCCTCAACCCCCTATTGTGACAATAATAATGTCTGCAGACATCACTAAAGGCCCCTGAAGGGTTAAAAAAAAAAAGCCGCCTGTTGGAGACCCACTCACTGGGTTAGGGTGGCAGAGTTGTTTAGAGACATACCAGGCAACAGTTTGATCCAAATACCAGGATTTGGGCTTTGGGAACCTGGGAGAAGTTAATCAAATACAAATAAATCAAAAACTTACTAAGTTCATAAGAAAGCTGTATTGCCAAAGAAACTCCCAACAAAGCTTTGTTCTCCCTGGACTCCAACCTCTCATCAACAGTGAAGCGGCTCCTGAGGCCACGCAGCCCCCAGTAAGGGCATTCTTCTCAACACCCATCTTGGCCGTGACCAGGAGGAAACACGACAACGACCTTCTCAGGGGGAGAAAACGGACAGACGCATTGGCTAACCAAAAATCTGATTCCATTGCCAAGGCGAAGAGTTCGTGCCACCCCTGACCAATGAAATATGTACACAGTGCGAACTGGAAAATCTCCATGGATTTCTTCCCCTTTCTCTTTTCCGATTCAGAGTTTCTATTGTCCTTAGATTCTTCTTCTTCTATCACTGAGCGCTGGCTTTATTATAATCAGTTATATTTATGACTGAACCGTAAGATCCTTGACCCTAAGGCTGTCTTTTCAAACAGAATTGAGAGAAATCACCCAGTGATCCTAGACTTAGGCAGTAATTAAACAAGTCTCTGAGTTGTCTTCCTCTGTTGGGCTCAAGTGGTACATGCGTTGGAAGCTGCATCTTGTTAGGGGAGGGCATTTTTTCAAGGGTTTCTATGTAAGGGAGGACACAGAGGCAAGCTGGGAAGATTGCGGTGAAAGCCTGTTCATCACGCTGGTCTAGCATCCACTCCCTCTCCCCACAGTCACAGGACCTTCCTCCTGCTTCAGTGAACTCCCACCTGGACTCTCTGTCTACCTGGCTCCCACCACGGGACTGACCACGCTTCCTACTCTCAGCTCCAGTAGTTCATACCTGATTCAGATCTGGGTTATCATCATATGCTAATTGCCCGGACCACAGGATCAAGGATGAAAACATGACCCAACTCCTTCAATGAAATGCAACCCCAGGGCCTTTGCTAAAATTACGAGTAGGAAAAGGGTTGTCTGGGCTGGGCTTGCTAACCTGAAACAGTGTTAGGCCAACAGGGAGCGCCACAGGAAAAATTCTACCTGAAAGCACATCTAACACGAGAGAGAGCCACCGAGGTTGCTGAGGTCGTCGTTTGAGCCCCTCAGTCCATCCACACCTGAAGAGAGTACACCCCTCTTGGTCCCATTGCCCTGAGACACTGTGAATGGGGTTTTGGTCTCATGCAACTGAAAGATATTGAAAAATCTAATATCAGTTACCAGTTATCAGACAAAAGCGGTGTTAGTTTTCAAACCAAAAATAAAACAAACAACCTGAAGCGATGTGAATTAAATTCAGTTCAGTTGCTCAGTTGTGTCCGACTCTGCGACCCCGTGGACTGCAGCACGCCAGGCCTCCCTGTCCATCACCAACTCCCGGAGTCCACCCAAACTCACATCCATTGAGTCAGTGATGCCATCCAATCATCTCATCCTCTGTTGTCCCCTTCTCCTCCTGCCTTCAATCTTTCCCAGCATCAGGGTCTTTTCAAATGAGTCAGCTCTTTGCATCAGGTGACCAAAGTACTGGAGTTTCAGCTTCAGCATCAGTCCTTCCAATGAAAATTCAGGACTAATTTCCTTTAAGATGGACTGGTTGGATCTCCTTGCTATCCAAGAATTAAAATTATTTGCTAAATTCATACACCTAATCGCTGGTAGCACAGATCCAACCCTAAGTGGGTCTAGTTCTAATGCTCTTTGCACAACATCTACTCTTCCTCAAGAAAACAGTGTGAAACTTCTCTGTGTTTTAAAATCCCCTGTAGCCAAAAAGTAAGACCTTACCTGAAGTGAATATAGCATTTGTTAAACAACCAAAAAAGGAAGAATCCCACAACTTCCTGCTTTCTGTCCCATTCCTGCAACAACTTGCCTCCTGAATAACACAGTACATTTCTGCCTTATTTTTATAATGTAAGCTACTGTAAAGACATGTAATAGCAAGTGTCTCTAAGCAAAGCCACTTCAATCTTAGGGTAAATCAGATCCAAAATAATAATAGAACATCAGAACCTTAGAAAAAGGCCATCACCACAGACTAGTGACTATTCTGTTATAATTAATTGTAAAACTCAGAAAAGGACACCCAAATCGTAAGTGAGAATGCTATTATTTATGTTAGTATTTTAAGATATTTGTCAGAATGACATTAACTTGTAAACAGGAGCAGCTACTTAGAGTGAAATCTCTTTCAATATTATTGTTAAGTGTGAGAGAGAAGGGAAATGGGTTAGAAATTATGAATATAAGACCACTGACATTTTCAAAAAATCTAAAAACTATGAGAATTTTTGACAGAGCTTGAACATAAAATAATGATGTTTCACAAGTCAACTTTTGTTTCCCTAGAAGTACACTGATTCACATCCAGATTCAGGCGACTCACCATTCCATTTTAAACATATTGAAAAATGTCTATCCTCTGGCTACGATCTACCACTTTCTTATGCCTCTACTTTTCCTTCACTTCTAGCAGTTGCGCTCCTTTTCAATAAATTTTTTTTTACAAAGCAGCAACATTTTATCACTTGACGAAAGTTATTATACAGGATAACTTCAAACTGAGAACATAGTCAAGGTGACATGTGGACACTGGGCAGCTGGGTGGGGTCATGAATATCTCAGGATCTCACTTCCAATAAGAGGAAATTATTTCAGTAACACTTCAGATATTTCAACATGAACTCTAAGTCACTCCCAAGTGGATGAAATTGATGTTAAATCCAGGACTTCTAATGGTTCACTATATTTTAACATTTATCATTTATATGAAAGACCTAAATTCAAATCCCAGGTATCACTTTATTGCAGAATCTCCTTGGATATGACCTAAGATTGGTTCCAGATCACAAAATGAAAATACAAGTTATCCAATCTACAAGGTTGTGATGAAAATCAAAACTAATGCATAGAAAAGTCTAACATTTTTAGCAAGTACTAAAGAAATGCCAATGCCCCTCACTCATAACAATATCTGAATCCATGCAATGTACTCAAAAACTTTTACAGACAGAAATTGCTTCTTACTTTGAGGTTAAAATGTTGAGGAGGGGATAAAGGGTTACGCATAAAAAGAATTATAATACAATATGTATGTGTGTGTGAGCGCATACTCGGTTGCTTCAGTCATGTCCAACTCTCTGTAAGCCTATGGACTGTAGCCCGCCAGGCAGGCTCCTCGGTCCATGGACAGGCAAGAATACTCCAGGCAAGAATAACCGAGTGGGCTGCCACTTCCTCCTCCAGGGGATCTTCCCGACCCAGAGCTCAAACTCATGTCTCCTGTATCTCCTGCATTGCAGGCAGATTCTTTACCCACTGAGCTACCCGGGAAGCCCATATATGTACATATACATACATACATACATGTACATAACTACTGGTAAGAGAAAGCAATCAGTCTCCTGCTTTGTAAAAAGCTATACTATATATAAGTCTAGATGAAAATTCTTATACTTTGTCCAACATAATCATTTATAAATAATCGGGATAATGATTTATCAAGTTATTTGTCGTTAAAAATTACCTGAGACGACAGCATTGTTCCGTTCCCTTTAATTCCTCTTCTACTGGCAATTTATTCAATATATAGAAAGCAAAGAGGCTTGACAAAGTGATGGTACTTAGTCAGAATATATGAATTTGGAACAAATTCAGGATGGATTAAAAAAGAATACAACAGTGACTGGATGAGAATCATTAGAAATTCCACCAGACACCACAAACTCTACACTAAAACAGACAAAAAGGTAGTGCTTACCATGTTTCTTTTGCTCCTACCAAAGCAAAATTTTCAATCCTCAATGAAAGTTAAAACGATGGCTAATCTGTATAAGAATGTATGTAGAAAGCATGTGATTCTGAAGCAAATATAATTCAAGAGAAAGTCCGAATACTGTATAAACATTCTCATGAAGTCATCGTGTGGCTGCTAGGTGGCTACCGATGCATCTGTTGCCAAAACTGAATATTGGTAGAAGAGTCAAATGCATTTTTGTTTGCAGAATGCGAAATTAACAAAAAGCCTGAACGACTGACGGGAAAAGCTTGGGAAACCCTCCCAAGCTGAAGACATCCAGAGAGCAGAAGGGACACAAACTCCTGAGAGTCCGACTGCTGTCAAATATCACCAAGAAACAGCAGCAAGCAGCAAGCACCGCAGTGACCAAGGACGAACTCTTCAACTTTGTGGCAGTGCAGCAAGCTTTGCGATCAAGCCAGAAACACTCTTCCAGTCCACAAACCCACAGACAAGAAAAGCCAAGTAGAAGAAACTTCGTATGTACACTAATAACGTAATGTAAAGTCATCCAGCCTTCATTTCAGAAGCAAAAAAAAAAAAAAATTGTTTAACAACTTTGAGGACTGGAGTTCTGTTTACAGAATTATTAAGGGTCTGAAGGGATCACCTGAATTTTTCAATTAAATCTGACTGCATTTTATGAAGGTAATTATATCCTAGGTCTGCAAAGATTTCAAGAAATACCACTTGCTAATGCCAAGGGTATAATGAATATAATTTTTCTAAATCTTACTTCAACTTATATATTACATATATTACTTCTACATAGGATGAACTATTTAAGAGCAATTTCATCCACAAAATGTAATTTTAAAGAAATTTCTTCTGATTGAGAGAAGGTAAAGAACATCATTTATACTAAACACCTAGAATATAAATATTCTATTAAGAGTTTCCCCTTTTCCTAAAACCGTTTGTCCCACTCTGGAAATACATTTTCTGTAAGCAAAATAACTTATATTGGAAAACCAATTTCAATTTTTCTGTAGTAATATTATTTACTATAAAGACCATGGTGCTATTAGTCAAATATTTTTAAACATTCATCAGTTACTCTTAAAAATGTAAGGCTCTTCAGTGTCAATTACATAAAATTAGTAATCTCATCTGTAGCATTACAAGACTGACATGGAAAAGTGAAGAGTACTCATTTCAGGAAAAGGCAGAAATAACTTGGGCCTCAATGACAGTACTACAAGGTGTGTCTCAAGGATTTGTTACTGATAACAGCTATTTGGCTTTTTTAATGACCCACTTTCCTCAATAAGAGTAAATTCAAGTTTATCCCTATTGCAGTGTCATTCTCCATCACAAGATGGAATTACAGAGGGCATACTAGCAAACTACGTGTTAGAATATGTCACACGTGTACATATCTTATACTGGGGTGGGGAGAAAACACTGAGAATCACTGACTTAAACCACAAAATCTTTGTTTTCCTGCTGATGAGACAGTAAGGACTATTTAGTTCAAATCTTATCTCAATTCAGAGTTTGTCACAACACCCAAAAACTACAGGATGGTCTGTGTATTTAATTATAATTGTATTATTTAAGAATCAAAATTCCACACTTTGAACACACATTTTGAAACAGGGATATATTGCTCCCTAAAAAATAATCCTATAGGAAATTGGAGGAGACATTTCTGTAGGAGACAGAAAACACTCAAGAGTTTTGTGTATAATAATACACAAAGTTTTAAACAAATTTTAAATTTTAAACAAAGTTTTAAACAGATTAAGTAAATGTAGTTTAAAGTGGTGGGGTGCATTAGTTAGAGATTTAAGAAGGTAACATTTTTCTGTACCACTTTTAGGCAAATATTTGTGGTTGAAAGGAATGTAGGGAAACCATCCAACAACAGATGATAATCTAATATGAAAGAAAAATAATTCAGGAATTCAGACAAACTGGACATATTTTGAGGTAAAAATCATTTAAGGTCAATTTCTGATTATCACTACTGAGATACAATAAGCCAAGAACTATTACAAAAAAAAAAAAAAAAAACAGCTAATCTGAGATACTTCTATTATTTGGTTAGTACAAATGTAAATGTCTTTCAATTTCAGTCCATTTAATGTACATTATTTTAATTTCCAAAGTCTAAAACTTACGGGCTTTTAGGATGGCAGAATAAACACAGTAACACCTGAAGAGGCAAAATGAAAACTACAGGGAAAGGGACTGAATGTAAGAGCTGCGTGCTCCCTAAATTTAAGCACTTTACCTCGACTGTCTCATTTCTTCTTCATAACAACCTTATGAGGCAATTTTATTAATATCATCCCCATTTTACAGATGAAGAAACTATGACTTACAACAAGGACTTTTGTATAGTACACGAAACTCTGTTCACTGTTATGCGGCAGCCTGGATGAAGGGGACTTTGGGGGAGAATGGATACATGTATATACATGACTGAGTTCCTTTAGGGTCACTGAACTCACAACATTGCTGATCAGCAATATCCCAATACAGAACCAAAAAGTTAAAAAAAAAAAAAAGAAACTATGGTTTAAAGAGGTTTTTAAAAACTTGCTCAAGATCCCACAAAAGAAAATCCTAATTTCTGACTGAAACCCAGATTATCTGGCTCCAAAATAAAAAGAATTTTCTTTTCACTATACCCTGCAATCTCACAAGAAACACATACATTGAACTTTACAGTTTTTTAATCAAAACCTTCTGAAGGAGGAGGCAATATTAAGCTTATAGTGAGCAGTGGTAACTTATAAGGCTAAAAATTAGTCATAGTTTGTATAAATTAATATTTAGGAAATAAATTAATATTTAGGAAATAATTCCAAGTTATGCATGACATTAAATTTTTAAAAGCTGAACATGAAGTATCTCTCCAAAATAGAAAAAATCCAAAAATTTCTGTAGACAGGCAGCAAGTAAACGTCATCTTACTTGGACATTCTGAATCCCAAAGAAAAAACGTGAAAGGCTTCATACTTTGTCAGTTATACAGCAGTCTCATAAGGTTAACTAGGACTGTATTTATACTTAAGAAAAAAGAAAAAGTGGGTAATTGCTTGGGTCTGATTCTTTTGTTCTGACTCTATTCTGTTCTCTATTGATTCTTTTCCATTTTTCCTCCAGATCTTGGAGCCCTCTTCTAATTTAGGCTAACTGAGTCTCAAGTTCAGGAACTCCTCCAAGTTTAGATGTAAGTGCTGACATACTGCAATGAAGACCATAAAACTGCAAAGATTGCTAGAGTGTTACAGAAGAAACAAGAGCTTCAGTTCTTTTCCAAAACATTAACTATCGTGGAGTTACTTTTCTTCTGTAGTTTTCTGATTTGATTTTAAAGCACTTAACTTTCATAATAAAAAAAATGGGTGAAGGAGATGGAAGGGAAGACTTGGAGCTTTGATTAAAAAACATCTATTTTATTCTTTCCAAAGTTCCAGAACTATGCCCTGCTTGTTCCCTTTTATTTCCCAATGGCATGGTATGAAAAATTAACCATACATAAGCATGCCAACTGGTTCCAAATAGGAAAAGGAGGACGTCGAGGCTGTATATTGTCACCCTGCTTATTTAACTTATATGCAGAGTACATCATCAGAAACGCTGGGCTGGAAGAAGCACAAGCTGGAAATCAAGATTGCCAGGAGAAATATCAATAACCTCAGATATGCAGATGACACCACCCTTACGGCAGCAAGTGAAGAGGAACTTTAGCCTCTTGATGAAAGTAAAAGAGGAGAGTGAAAAAGTTGGCTTAAAGCTCAACATTCAGAAAATGAAGATCATGGCATCTGGTCCCATCACTTCATGGGAAATAGATGGGTAAACAGTGGAAACAGTGTCAGACTTTATTTTGGGGGGCTCCAAATCACTGCAGATGGTGACTGCAGCCATGAAATTAAAAGACACTTACTCCTTGGAAGCAAAGTTATGACCAACCTAGATAGCATATTCAAAAGCAGAGACATTACTTTGCCAACAAAGATGCGTCTAGTCAAGGCTATGGTTTTTCCAGTGGTCATGTATGGATGTGAGAGTTGGACTGTGAAGAAAGCTGAGTGCCGAAGAATTAAGCTTTTGAAGTGTGGTGTTGGAGAAGACTCTTGCGAGTCCCTTGGACTGCAAGGAGATCCAACCAGTCCATTCTAAAGGAGATCGGTCCTGGGTGTTCATTGGAAGAACTGATGCTAAAGCTGAAACTCCAATACTTTGGCCACCTCATGTGAAGAGCTGACTCATTGGAAAAGACCCTGGGAGGGATTGGGGGCAGGAGGAGAAGGGGAAGACAGAGGATGAGATGGCTGGATGGCATCACTGACTCGATGGACCTGAGTTGGGTGAACTCCAGGAGTTGGTGATGGACAGGGAGGCCTGGCGTGCTGCGATTCATGGGGTCACAAAGAGTCGGACATGACTGAGCCACTGAACTGAACTGAAGCATGCCAAAGTCAAATGAGATATGAAAAAATAATGAGGCAATCCAAAGATCTATACATTCTGAAGCACAGCTCAATTTCAATATTTAAGAATGAAATATTGTTAAGTATGAAAAACAGATTTGGGGCATACTAAAATTGAAATACTTTAGCCACGTGATGTGAACAACCGAGTCACTGGAAAAGACCCTGATGCTGGGAAAGACTGAAGGCAAAAGGAGAAGGTGGCAGAGGATGAGATGTCTGGTTAGCATCACAAATTCAATGATCACAAACTTCAGCAAACTCCAGGAGACAGTGAGGGACAAGGAAGCCTGGTGTGCTGCAGTCCATGGGGTTGCAAAGAGGGGTCAGGCACAACTTAGCAACTTAACAACAACAACAAAAAAAACTGAAAAGCAGGATTCACATACTTAAAGAAGGGCAGGAATTTCCTAAGTATGGGAAAATTATAAATATAATATACATGAATTTATACCCATTTCTTATTTTTTATCATAAATTGAAGTTTTGTATTAAAATATTCCTTTAGCATCACCATGAAATAACACGCAAGATAGCTTTGACTCCTACCAAAATTAACTTCAATCTCTCTAAATTCCATGGAAAAGTTATATTTAAAAAGTTCATGTTCGTAAGCTTTCTTTTTCCACTACAAAAACATTCTTATTCCAAAACAACATACATAAGGTTGATTCAATTTATTAAGTGTTACCAAAACAGTGCATAAATGATAGTCCCTTCGACTCATCTGCAAAACATACTCATTTAAAAATCAAGTACAAAAGTATAATCTATTAACACAAGTCCAATTTCAAAACAAAACTTTTATTTGTATAACAAGTTCATTAGATTTCCTTTTTTTTCTGATTACCAAAACACAATTAACTTAAGGCCCTGATTTACAATGATGACTGCTTTATAATAGTCTCACGGAATTCAATTACTATGGTTTTCATAAACACTATTTCCATCTACAAATGGAAAATAAGCACTTGACAATATTTTGGTATAATACATATTTATTCTGGTTTTCAAAGTTGATCATTTCAGTTCTTCTGTTCCTTAGTATATACCATGTAACAGCTGTTCCTATTATTGTTGTGTAGTTGGTGAGTATTCACCAGCAACTGAACTTGCCTGTATTGTTTGAAATTTTTCAACGTGAAATATTGGAGGGGGAAAAAGGCAAACGTGAAATGTTCACAGACCAGAGTTATAGCTACATTAATAGTTGAAGATGAAATGAAAAGGGCAGGTCTACCAAAAGCCTGACTTATTTCTTCAACTACTTACATCAAACTTTGAAATAGTGCAGAAGCTGCATTAACCCGACCCCAAATAATTTTACATGGTATATATTTAATGAAGAGAAACAGATCTTCTGCAAAAGTCTTTCATGGAAGAAACTGGAAAAAGGTTTCCAAGTATGCCTATGTACTCCCTTTGAAAACAGTTCTCTTGGCTCAAGAGAACTAGCAGAAACGAGGACCCAGATGACAAAGCACAGTCTTCCTTTGCGTTGACTAACAAAACGCTTGGCTCTTCACGTGTCTGTTTTCCTAAAGCCCACATAGGTGGATACAGCAGGACTGCAACACTGCTCAGTCCAAGAACTACACTTTGCAAAATTAAAGTCCCCATTCATTAAGTTGAAACATACTTTCTAGTCTTTAATCACTCAAACAGTTTTGGTCTATTCTTACTGATTTTTCTATTACACTTTTTACATCGCTGACTCCATTTGCCAATTTTGTGTTTTAAAACATCTGGAGAAAGAGAAAAAAAATAGCACCACACCTTTAGAGTAATTTATGTCAAACCGATAGTGGGGCCGCTACGAATATATATACAGTGGCTTCCGAATTTAAAAGATTTAGGATTTTTAACCCTAAGGCAAACGAAAACGAAAGTGCCAGCCTTATGAAATTAACACACGGTGGGCTGCACTGCACTGCCTATCAAAATCATAAATGCACAAAAGTAAAAAGCCACGGCTTCACAGTTAATTTGTGCAAAACGTAGCACCCTACCAACACCAACCCAGGTAGCGTGTTTCGGAAGGTGGAACCTGAATGTGGGAGACGAAGCATAGAGCTGGCCCCAGGTGCCTCCAGACACCTCCCCAGCCCTAACCGGCAAGGAGGGAGCGGACCCGGCGGAGCCAGCTTCGCACCTCGTCCGCCCCTCGAGGGTCACTGCGGGCCGCGGCGGGAGGGGCGCGGACGCTGGGGGTCAGGGGTGACAGGGGCGAGCTAGGGGCGGGCGGAGCGGCTCTGAGAAGCCGCGACGCCAGGACGGGCCGAAGGTTCCGCGGAGACCAGGGGGTGCGGGCGCGATGGGCGGCGCCCGCGCTGCCCCGGCACCGCCCCGCACCGCGCAGCCCCCGCACCCGGCTAGCGGGCGGGGCCGCCGGGCAGCCTCACCCCGCCGCCTCAGCCCCGCGGCGCAGGCACGCGCCCCCTCAGCGTCCAGTCGCGGGCGGTGAGGAGCGCGGGCCTCGCCCAGTCAGGCGGGCGGCCGGCCCGAGCCCCGAGCAGGGGCGCGCCGCCGCGGGCGCGGGACACCGCGGAGACCCCGCCGCCGGGAGCGGGAGGCGGCGGCGGCTGAGGGCGGGGACGGAGCCCCGGGCGCCCCTCGGCGGGCGCGGAGCGTGGCCCCGGCTCTCTGCCGGCCTCCCCCGCTCCCCACCCCACTTCCCCGCGTTGCCCTAGGCAACAGCGCCCGCCGCGGGCGGTGCGGAACTCACCTACCTAGAACCTGACAAGCGGGAGCCCCTCGGACGCGGGAGCCCGTCGCCACCCCGCGTCACGGGGCCGCCCCAGCCAATGGGCGCAGCCGTCACGGGCCCTCGCGGCCAATCCGGCGGCGCTCCGGTCTCCGGGCGCCCGCGAGCTGCCGGCCAATGGGCGCCGGCCGGGGGCGGGCGCTGCCGTCCGACCCCGGCCCTCCCCCACCAGCTCCCGGGGGGCGGGGCGCGGCCCGGGCTCCAGGCCCGCCAGGCGGGCTGCGGGCGGCGGCCGGCGGCCGGCGTCGTCACAGGAAGCTTGGGGAGGCTCGCCCGCCCGCGGCCGGGAAGCGGCCGGGCCGGGGTCGATAAGCCGGGGCCGCCTAGAAGGGCCTGCCCGACGGCTCGACGGCCGGGAGGGAATTCAGGGCGTGGGGGCGGGGGCGTGACTAAAACGCTAAGGGCGCCCGCGGGCGACGCCGGGCACTGAAGTCGGCTTTGGGGCGCGGACCCTCCACCCGGAGTGCGTGCGTGTCACTCCTTCTTCTCTTCGTGTATCTTACATGCAGCTGTTGTAGCCTTCATTCTCTTCAACTAGCTTTCGGCTGGAATTGCCATAAAGACGGGAGCTCCTTCTCATTCCTGTAATTCCCAGTACCTGAGACCCTCTTTTTAAAAGGGCAAGACACGAGGTGCTATAGTTGTGACCAGTTCAGTCAGTTCAGCTCAATTCAGTCGCTCAGTAGTGTCCGACTCTTTGCGACACCGTGGACCGCAGCACACCAGGCCGCCCTGTCCATCACCAACTCCCGGAGTTTACTCAAACTCATGTCCATCGAGTCAGTGATGCCATCCAACCATCTCATCCTCTGTCGTCCCCTTCTCCTCCTGCCCTCAATCTTTCCCAGCATCAGGGTCTTTTCAAATGAGTCAGCTCTTCACATCAGGCGGCTAAAGTATTGGAGTTTCAGCTTCAGCATCAGTCCTTCCAATGAACATTCAGGACTGATCTCCTTTAGGATGGACTGGTTGGATCTCCTTGCAGTCCAAGGGGTCTCAAGAGTCTTCTCCAACACCACAGTTCAAAAGCATCAATTCCCCGGTGCTCAGCTTTCTTGATAGTTCAACTCTCACATCCATACATGACCACTGAAAAAAACCACAGCCTTCATTAGATGGACCTTTGTTGGCAAAGTAATGTCTGCTTTTTAATATACTATCTAGGTTGGTCAAAGCTTTTCTTTCAAGGAGCAAGCATCTTTTAATTTCATGGCTGCAATCACCATCTGCAGTGATTTTGGAGCCAAAAAAAATAAAGTCAGCCACTGTTTCCCCATCTATTTCCCATGCAGTGATGGGACTAGATGCCATGATCTTAGTATTCTGAATGTTGAGCTTTAAGCCAACTTTTTCACTCTCCTCTTTTACTTTCATCAAGAAGCTGTTTAGTTCTTCACTTTGTGCCATAAGGGTGGTGTCATCTGCATATCTGAGATTATTGATATTTCTCCTGACAATCTTGATTCCAATTTGTGCTTCATCCAGCACATAATTTCACATGATAAACTCCACATAAAAGTTAAATAAGCAGGGTGAAAAAATACAGCCTTGACGTACTCCCTTCCCGATTTGGAACCAGTCTGCTGTTCCATGTCCAGTTCTAACTGTTGCTTCTTGACCTGCCTACAGATTTCTCAGGAGGCAGGTCAGGTGGTCTGGTATTCCCATCTCTTGAAGAATTTTCCACAGTTTGTTGTGATCCACACAGTCAAAGGCTTTAGCGTTGTCAATAAAGCAGAAGTAGATGTTTTTCTGGAACTCTCTTGCTTTTTGTAAATCCAGTGGATGTTGGCAGTTTGATCTCTGGTTCCTCTGCCTTTTCTAAATCCAGTTTGAACATCTGAAATTTCACTGTTCATGTACTGTTGAGGCCTGGCCTGGAGAATTTTGAGCATTACTTTGCTCATATGTGAGATGAGAGCAATTGTGCGGTAGTTTGAGCATTGTTTGGCATTGCCTTTCCTTGGGATTGGAATGAAAACTGACCTTTTCCAGTCCTGTGGCCAGGACTGAAAAATTTGCTGGCATATTGAGTGCAGCACTTTCACAGCATCATCTTTTAGGATTTGAAATACGTCAACTGGAATTCCATCACTTCCACTAACTTTGTTCGTAGTGATACTTCGTATAGCCCTCTTGACTTAGCATTCCAGGATGTCTGGCTCTAGGTGAGTGATCATACCATCGTGATTATCTGAGTTGTAAAGACCTTTTTTGTGTAGTTCTCCTGTGTATTCTTGCCACCTCTTCTTAATATTTTCTGCTTCTGTTAGGTCCATACCATTTCTGTCCTTTATTGAGCCCATCTTTGCATGAAATGTTCCTTTGGTATCTCTAATTTTCTTGAAAAGATCTCTAATCTTCCCCCATTGTATTTTTTCCCTCTATTTCTTTGCATCGATCACTGAGAAAGGCTTTCTTATCTCTCCTTTCTATTCTTTGGAACTCTGCATTCAGTTGGGTATATCTTTCCTTCTCTCCTTTGCCTTTTGCTTCTCTTCTTTTCACAGCTATTTTTAAGGCCTCCTTGGAAGAACAGACTGGTTCCAAATAGGAAAAGGAGTTCGTCAAGGCTGTATATTGTCACCCTGCTTATTTAACTTATATGCAGAGTACATCATGAGAAACGCTGGGCTGGAAGAAACACAAGCTGGAATCAAGATTGCCAGGAGAAATATCAATAACTTCAGATATGCAGATGACACCACCCTTATGGCAGAAAGTGAAGAGGAACTAAAAAGCCTTTTGATGAAAGTGAAAGAAGAGAGTGAAAAAGTTGGCTTAAAGCTCAACATTCAGAAAAAGAAGATCACGGCATCCAGTCCCATCACTTCATGGGAAATAGATGGGGAAACAGTGGAAACAGTGTCAGACTTCATTTTTTTGGGCTCCAAAATCACTGCAGATGGTGACTGCAGCCATGAAATTAAGACACTTACTCCTTGGAAGCAAATTTATGACCAACCTAGATAGCATATTCAAAAGCAGAGACATTACTTTGCCAACAAAGGTCCGTCTAGTCAAGGCTATGGTTTTTCCAGTGGTCATGTATGGATGTGAGAGTTGGACTGTGAAGAAGGCTGAGCGCCGAAGAATTGATGCTTTTGAAGTGTGGTGTTGGAGAAGACTCTTGAGAGTCCCTTGGACTGCAAGGAGATCCAACCAGTCCATTCTGAAGGAGTTCAGCCCTGAGATTTCTTTGGAAGGAATGATGCTAAAGCTGAAACTCCAGTACTTTGGCCACCTCATGCGAAGAGTTGACTCATTGGAAAAGACTCTGATGCTGGGAGGGATTGAGGGCCAGAGGAGAAGGGGACAACAGAGGATGAGATGGCTGGATGGCATCAGTGACTCGATGGACATGAGTCTGAGTGAACTCTGGGAGTTGTTGATGGACAGGGAGGCCTGGCGTGCTGCGATTCATGGGGTCGCAAAGAGTCGGGCATGACTGAGCGACTGATCTGATCTGATCTAGACAACCATTTTGCCTTTTTGCATTTCTTTTTCTTGGGGATGGTCTTGATCCCTGTCTCCTGTACAATGTACAATGTAACCTCCATCCATAGTTCATCAGGCACTCTGTCTATCAGATCTAGTCCTTTAAATCTATTTCTCACCTCCACTGTATAATCATAAGGGATTTGATTTAGGTCATACCTGAATAGTCTCATGGTTTTTGCTACTTTTTTCAATTTAAGTCTGAATTTGGCAATAAAAAGTTCATGAGTTGAACCACAGTCAGCTCCCGGTCTTGTTTTTGCTGACCGTAGAGAGCTTCTCCATCTTTGGCTGCAAAGAATATAATCAATCTGATTTCGGCATTGACCATCTGGTGATGTCTCTGTATACAGTCTTCTATTGTATTGTTAGAAGAGGGTGTTTGCTATGATCAGTGCATCCTCTTGACAAAACTCTATTAGCCTTTGCCCTGCTTCATTTTGTACTCCAAGGCCAAATTTGCCCATTGCTCCTGGTATTTCTTGACTTCCTACTTTTGCATTCCAGTCCCCTGTAATGAAAAGGACATCTTTTTTGGGTGTTAGATCTAGAAGATCTTCATAGAACCGTTCACCTTCAGCTTGTTCAGCACACTGGTCAGGGCATAGACTTGGATTTCTGTGAGCGTGAGTGTGATGGATGCTGTTAAAAAACATACAGCAGTTCTGTGAGTGGTTCCATGTTGTAAGTTCTCACCACTTCCAGAATCTGGAATGAGGGAAGAACTGAAGCTGGTTTGCTCCGCCTCTGAGGCACCCTTCCTCAAAAGAACTTAGTGGAAAATGAGTAATTGGAGCTGCAAAAAGACACCTGGGCGATCTGTAACTGTGTGACAGGTGTTATTAGTCACTGTTCCAGGGTGTGTTTCTGTGACCGACTCTTTAAAGCATTGTGTAGTAATACTGCATTGGCTGGACCACATTCTTTTTCTGGAGCAAATTTTAAGGTCAACCCAAACTCCATCTCCCCCTCCAAAATTTGTGTATTACATGGGAACCAGAGAACAGTGAATAATTAATTCATAGTTGATCACTTCTAAATAGTTCCTTATTTTACTGTAATGAACAGCCCTATACATAGAAAAACAAATTTTAGACTTAACATGTATACTCTGTTAAAAAACCACAATGTGCTGTGAAGACAAAAAAAAATTTTTTTTCTATTGTCTTTTGGGAGTTTTGTTTATTTGTATTTTTTCAAGACTAAAAGAGCTTTTATTCTTAAATTTTTCTATATTTGAGAAAGGTTAAGCAAAATTACGAAGGTTAGACATAACCAATTAGAATGAAAATGTAAAGACAGAAACTTTTAAAAAGTTGTTTAATTCACCCTACTGAAGCTAGAAGGTATTTCCCTTTCTTAGAATATTTGCTTTAGAAAATTGGTAATTGTTGTATGCTTTTTCCTTGCTTTGAAATGTATACAAATTATTTTGAAGACTGGATAGGTCTTAGTCATTTTTTTTGTTAGCTTTATATCCCAGAAATGTCTTTATTAAGGACCTGGGACCTCTCTCTTTGAAATGCAAATATCGAGAAAAATAGTGCCAATGAGCGGGTAAAGATGTTGTGGTTACATACATATACAGGGTAGAATATTATTCGGCCTAAAAAAAAATGAAATCTTACCATTTCAACAACATGGATAGACCTTGAGGGCATCATGCTTAGTGAAATAAAACAGAGAAGTACAAATGCCATGTAATCTCCCTTACACGCGGAGTTAAAAAGTAAAGAACTCATAGATCACAGATACAGAAAACAGAATGGGTGGTTGGCAGAGGCAAGGGGTGAGAGGTGGTTGAAATGTGTGAAAGTGGTCAAAAGGTACAAACTTCCAGATATAAAATGAATAATGGGGATGTAATAGACATCATGATAACTGCAGTTAATAATACTCTATTGTATATTTGAAAGTTGCTAAAAAAAAAAAGTAGATCTTAAAAAGTTCTCTTCATAAGAAAAAAATTGTGTAATACATAATGGATGTTAACTACACTTATTGTGGTGATCAGTTAAAAATATATACAAATAAGGAATTATGTTGTACATCTCAAGCTAGTGTAATAGTTATACCTCAATTAAACAGATGGGGGAGAGAGAGCTATGTCACCTCTCTCCCAGTTTCTGTGGGATGGTAGGAGCCAAAATTCTTGGGCAAATTTTCCCAAATTGCAAAACGACCTTCTGTCATAAAAATGAAATGTTTGTTTTTCCTGTGGATAATGCTTATTAGCTAACACTGATGGTCATCCCAATTATGAAATAAAGGTAAGATGAATTATATGTGCCTTGTTATCAAGGCCTAGTACTTGATGACTAGTTATTGTTTAACTCGGAAACGTAATAGGTTGTATCTGCTGGGCTGTGTAAAGGATGCCTGCTGTCTTTGCAGTCTCTTTGTGGATTGCCTGCATTGCCCATCACATTCTGGTCTAATGCTTATTCAATAAGAAAAGTGTTTTATTTCTCCACTACCTTTGTGAAGAGAATTTCTGGGTCAGGAGAACATTTTGTTTCTAATTATATTCTCCCCAAAATACCTATGCCCGAAATATTGAGACTATAAGTTAAAGAAAGTAATTACTTTCTAGTTTTTTATTTATTCTTGAAAATGATGTCACATTGGGTAATAACATCACCGAAACTAAAGATACATTTTAATACAGTCAGAAATAATCAAATTAATGTTTGGTGTGTATTTTGTGATGACTGTTCACAAACTAAAGATAGGTGAATAAACCTCTTAAAATCGAAAATTTTCTGTGAATATTAAATTCTGTGGTATGTGTCAAATCAATATGAAAGAAATTGATGAATGTTTATGCGTGAAATGGTTAGACAAAGGCAAAATGCAACTTTGGGGATTGCTTCACCAAGGCACATCTTCTCCAAGCAACTTAGAATGCCTCTATCCTTATACAAAGAAAAATCTAAACCTGGAAAGATATGTTTGTTGAATTTGTGATTACGTATTTGCAGAGAGTAGCTTTAAGTAAAAGTCTGGTGTGAAAAATAGAACTATTTGCTATACACTGTGTCTTTGTGTGTGTGTGTGTGTGTGTGTGTGTGTGTTTTAAGGAACTCAGATCTCTGAAAAGATTAACAATCTTCCTAGTTCTTCAACAGTTCTCTCAGTTCTCACCTGTTCACGCCAACCTAAAAACTGCCTGCCATATGCCAAGCACTGTGCCAAGAAATGCAGTTTTGAGTGAATGTACTTGAAATAAATGAATGTGGCAAAAATCTATGCTATATTTTTGAAACTCAAAAAAACAATTATAGGAAATCCATTTAAAATGTTCCTTCTGTTATAATTATCACTGTGCATTGCAACACAATTAGCAAACACTTTGTTTCACTTGATTGCTGTGCAAATTTCCTTACATCTTGTAAATGTAGGGAGATTACAGAGGAAAAAAGGAAAATAATTTCCTGTCTTGATGATCTATGGGATCCATAAAATACTAGACACCCACAAAGGGCCTGAAGGGATATGTGTCTCAGTTGAAGTTGTTAGCGTAAGACTTTAAAGATGCATCTTCTGTCATTAAAATTTAGATCTATACCAGGCACTACAATGACTGTAGAAACGCCACAGTCTTTGCTAGCTATAGATGAGTTTTTGCTGTATAGTCCATTTTCCCAAGTACCAACTTTTTACTGTTCTAGTGACATTACTTACCTGAACAAATGAATACGATAACATTGATGTTGAACCTTAGGTAGTAAAAAATGATTTAAAATTTTTTTCCTTACCCTGTGTCGCCACTCCCCCACTCCCATTTACCTGTGTAATTGTTTCTCACAATAGTCTTTAAGAGAAATTTTGGCCATGTGTCATCTTCGTTCAGTGGCCTCCACATCTATCCTTCCCTCTTTTCCCTAAATTTATATCTCTTTTCCTCCTGCTCACCAACTCCTTTGCTTTGTACTTTCTCTAGTCCACAATTCATACCTAACAGCTTACACATATCACTCCTTAAATGAAGAGACTTGAGGCAAGGAATATGGAAATCATACCTACCTTTATGCCATACACACTTCAGTTTCTGTTTTCAGTGCGTACAAATGTCTTTGATTTTTAAATTGCTCTCTTGCATGAATCCTATCACTAGAGGTCATGTCTGTGTGGAACTTTATTTTGATATTTTTTTGTTTTTGTTTTTCCTTTCTAAATTTCAGTTTCTTTTAAAATGGCTACGTGGTTTTGTTTTACAAATCTACCGCAAAAACCCCATGATCAGTATGAAAAGGCAAAAAGATATGACACCAGAAGATTAGCATCCTAGGTCAGAAGGTGTCCAATATGCTACTGGCGAAGAGCAGAGGGCGATTACTAATAGCTCCAGAAAGAATGAAGTGACCGGGCCAAAGCAGAAACAACACTCTGCTGTGGATGTGTCTGGTGGTAAAAGAAAAGTCCAATGCTATAAAAACGTTGTATATGAACCTGGAATGTTAGGTCTATGAACCAAGGTAAATTGGATGTGGAGAGCAGATGGAAGAATCTTCCAGGAGATGGAAAAATTGAACATCAACAACTTAAGGATCAGTAAAATAAAATGGATGGGAATGGGAGAATTTAATTCAAATAACCATTATATCTACTACTGTGGGCAAGAATCCCTTAGAAGAAATGGAGTAGCCTATATAGTCAACAGAACAGTCCAAAATGCAGTAATTGGGTGCAACCTCAAAAATAACAGAAAGATCTGAGTTTATTTCCAAGGCAAACCATTTAACCTCAGAGTAATCCAAGTCTATATCCCAACCACTAGGCTGAAGAAGCTGAAGTTGACCGGTTCTGTGAAGACCTAAACACATTCTCGAACTAACACCAAAAAAAGATGTCCTCTTCCTCATAAAGGATTGGAATGTAAAAGTAGGAAGTCAAGAGATATAACAGGCTTAAATTGAAGAAAGTAGGGAAAACCAGTGGAGAAGGCAATGGCACCCCACTCCAGTACTCTTGCCTGGAAAATCCCATGGACGGAGGAGCCTGGTAGGCTGCAGTCCATGGGGTCGCTGGGAGTCAGACACGACTGAGCGACTTCACTTTCACTTTTTGCTTTCATGCTTTGGAGAAGGAAATGGCAACCCACTCCAGTTTCTTGCCTGGAGAATCCCAGGGACGGGGGAGCCTGGTGGGCTGCCGTCTATGGGGTTACACAGAGTCGGACACGACTGAAGCGACTTAGCAGCAGCAGCAGCAGCAGCAGCAGCAGCAGGGAAAACCAGTAGGCCATTCAGGTATGGCCTAAATCAAATCCCCTATATATTGGAGGTAAGGAATAAATTCAAGGGATTAGCTCTGGTAGACAGAGTGCCTGAAGAGCTATGGACAGAAGTTTGTGACATTGCACACAAGGCAGTGACCAAAATTATCCCAAACAGAAAGAAATGAAAGAAGGCAAAGTGGTTGTCTGAGGAGGTTTTACAAGATAGCTGAGAAAAGAAGAGAAGTGAAAGGCAAGGGAGAAAGGCAAGATATACCCAACTGAAAGCAGAGTTCCAGAGAGCAGGAAAGAGAGAAAGAAGGCTTTCCTCATGAACAGTGCAGAGAAATAGAGGAAAACAATAGAATGGGAAAAACTAGAGATCTCTTCAGGAAATTTGAGGTATCAAGGGAAGATTTCATGCAAAGATGAGCAAGGACCTAACAGAAGCAGGAGAGGTGGCAAGAACACACAGAAGAACTACACAAAAAAGGTCTGAATGACCCAGATAATAACCATGGTGTGGTCACTCACCTACAGCCAGACAGTCTGGAGTGTGAAGTCAAGCGGGCCTTAGGAAGCATCACTACAAAGCTAGTGGAACTGACAGAATTCCAGTTGAGCTATTTAAAATCCAAAAAGATGATTTTGTTAAAGTGCTACACTCAATATGTCAGCAAAGTCAGAAAACTCAGCAGTGGCCACAGGACTGGAACAGGTGTTTTCATTTCAATCCCAATGAAGGACAATACCAAAGAATGTTCTAACTGCCATACAATTGTGTTCATTTCATGTACTAGGAGGGTAATGCTCAAAATCCTTCAAGCAGAGTTCAGCAATATGTCAACTGAGAACTTCTAGATATACAAGCTGGGTTTCAAAGAGGCAGAGGAAGCACAGATCAAATTGTCAATATTTGTTGGATCATGGAGAAAGTAAGAGAGTTTCAGAAAAACATCTACTTCGCTTCATTGACTATGCTAAAGCCTTTGACTGGGTAGATCACAAGAAACTGGAAAATTCTAAAGGGGATGGAAATACCAGACTACTTGACCTGCCTCCTGAGAAACCTGTATGCAGGTCAAGAAGCAACAGCTAGAACCAGACGGACTGGTTCAATGGACTGGTTCCAAATCAGGAAAGGAGTATGTCAAGGCTGTATATTACCACCTTGTTTATTTAGCTTATATGCAGAGTACATCATGTGAAATGCCACGCTGGATGAATCACAAGCTGGAATCTAGATTGCCAGGAGAAATATCAATAACCTCAGATATGCAGGTGACACCATCCTAATGGCAGAAAGTGAAGAAGAACTAAAGAGCCTCTTGATGAGGGTGAAAGAGGAGAATGCAAAAGCTGGCTTGAAACTCAACAGCAAAAAAAAAAAAAAAATCCTGGTATCTGGTCCCATCACTTCATGACAAATAAAAGGGGAAAAAGTGGAAGCAGTGAGATTTTTTCCCCCTTGTGCTCAAAAATCACTCTGGATGGTGACTGCAGCCATGAAATTAAAAGATGCTTGCTCCTTGGAAGGAAAGCTATGACAAACCTAGATGGCATATTAAAAAGCAGAGACATCATTTTGTTGACAAAGGTCCATATAGTCAAAAGCTAGGGTTTTTCCAGCAGTCATGTATGCTGTGAGAACTGGACCATGAAGAAGTTTGAGCGCCGAAGAATTGATGCTTTTCAATTGCGGTGCTGGAGAAGACTCTTCCGAGTCCCTTGGACTGCCAGGAGATCAAATCAGTCAATCCCAAGGGAAATCAACACTGGATATTCATTGGAAGGACTGATGCTGAAGCTGAAGCTCCAATACTTTGACCATCTGATGGAAAGAGCCAACTCTTTGCATTGGAAAAAAACTCTGATGCTGGGAAAGATTGAAGGCAAAAGGAGAAGCAGGCAGCAGAGACTGAGATGGTTGGATAGCATCACCGACTCAATGGACATTAATTTGAGCAAAGTCTGGGAGATAGTGAAGGAGCGGGAAGCCTGGCATGCTGCAGTCCATGGGGTTGCAAGAGTCAAAAGTGACTGAGTGATTGAGCACTCATTCACTATTCCCAAATAGGTGCTTCCTAGGTGGAGAAGGCACTGGCATCCCACTCCAGTACTCTTGCCTGGAAAATCCCATGGACGGAGGAGCCGGGTAGGCTGCAGTCCATGGGGTCCTTAAGAGTCGGACACAACTGAACGACTTCACTTTGACTTTTCACTTTCATGCATTGGAGAAGGAAATGGCAACCCACTCCAGTATTCTTGCCTAGAGAATCCCAGGGATGGGGGAGCCTGGTGGGCTGCCGTCTATGGGGTCGCACAGAGTCTTAGCAGCAGCAGCAGCAGCAGCAGGTGGCTCGGTGGTAAGGAATCTGCCTGCAAGCAGGAGACTCAGGTTAAATCTCTGGGTTGGGAAGATGCCCTAGAGAAGGGAATGGCAACCCAGTACAGTATTTTTGCCTGGGAAATCCCATGAACAGAGGAGCCTTCTCAGAGGGCTAGAGTCCATGGGATTACAGGAGTCCAACATGAGTTAGCAGCTAAACCACCACCACAACAATTCGTAAATAAACTTATTTTGCTGGTAATATAGCTGGTTGTTTTGTTTTTTAAGTCAACACTTTCTATGGAAACTGACTTGTCCATGGAAAAATACTTTTACAGATACTCTAGGGAGGGGAGAATCTTCCAACATTCAGATTCATTGCCTTATCACATCAGAAGTGAAGTCTGTCAATCCACAAGTTCAAGGAATGCAATTAACTTCTCTCATTCTTAAATTTGAGGAGACGTTGGGAATTACCACACTTCTGAGGAAACCACAGTCACGAAAATCAGACACTAAAACAAAAAAAATTACCAGAAGAGGTGAGAAAGATCCGAACAAAACCAAAGGTAAGAGCAGAAGAAAGTTTCAGAACTATGAGCGATACCATTAAAGAAAGAAAGTCCATGACTAAAAAGAGGATGCCTTTCAAAAAAAGAAATATTCAGAGGAAGGCAATGAACTTTTGGAAATTAAAAAAATGAAAAGTCGTAACTTGGTAGTAAATGATAAAATGAAGTTGAGAAGTTTCAAGAGAAAAGCAAAAAGCCATTAGGAAAATATGAGATAAAAGAAAATTCAGGATCAATCCAGGAAGCTGTACAGGTAAACTAAGCACTTACAAAGGGAGAAGGGGAGCAGGATGCAGGATGTGTGGAATTATCAAAGAAAGGCATTTCCCCAGAACTAAAAGAAGTATGTTTCCAAATTGAAGTGGATCTAGTGACTGCCTGAAAAATAAATGAAAAAGATTCACAGAAAGGCACTTAATCCTAAAATATCAGAACAGCAGAGATAAAGAGAATTCCCTAAATGCTTCAAAGAGAATAACAAACAGATTGCAGACAAAAGATCAGACATGATAACAGAGGATGACATTGGGCTTTTCAACAATAAAACTGGAAGCTAGAAGAAAACAGAGCAATCTCTTCAGATTCCAAAGGGCTATTACTTACAATTTACAATTTCCTATAAACTCAACCATCAATCAAGTCTAAGAACATAATAAGGGCATCCTCAGATATGCAAGATCTCAGAAAGTTTTCTTGGAAAGGAACGTTTTATTAGGAGGACACTTGAAAATGTTTTCCACCAAAAAGAAGGACTGAAAAAGAGAGATGAAGAAATGAATCAATACTGCTACTGCTAAGTCACTTCAGTCGTGTCTGACTCTGTGCGACCCCATAGACGGCAGCCCACCAAGCACCGCCGTCCCTGGGATTCTCCAGGCAAGAACACTGGAGTGGGTTGCCATTTCCTTCTCCAATGCATGAAAGTGAAAAGTGAAAGTGAAATCGCTCAGTCGTGTCCAACTCTTAGGGACCCCATGGACTGCAGCCCACCAGGCTCCTCCATCCATGGGATTTTCCAGGCAAGAGTACTGGAGTGGGGTGCCATTGCCTTCTCCGTGAATCAATACTGGAAAAAGAAAATTCCCAGAATGATGATGAAAGAAATTTCCAGGATAATAACTATATGAGAGACCTAAAAAGCAGCCAGTACAGACTGAGGAAAGACAATGGAAGTCTGAGAACTGATGTCTCCAAATAATGAAAACAATCAGTAGGTAACTTGATGTATTTCACTACCAAAAAAGATGCATTAGCATCATGACACAATTTGGAGATGACTTAAAGAGTAGGCATATAAGATATGAAGCAAATGAAAAATGACAGTTATGAGCCACAGGAATGTAACTTTATTAAAAAAAAACTTTACATTAAAAAATGTAACCATAGTGTACATGTGACTCAGCCTAAAAAGATAATTACACAGTCATCCTACTCTAAACACTGAATGCTGATTCAACAAAAAATTACAATATTGTAATTCTTGTAATACTGTAGGAATACAGTGAAGGAAACTCTTGAGTGGAAATAATTTGAGAGAACTAAATCTTCCTCTTTAATAGTAGGAAGCCAGCATATATTTGCTAATTCTGAAAAATCAAGACAGGGTATTGAAAGTCTGCCTCACGCTTGCAAGGATAAAGTCCAGTGTTTGGAAGTAGAGTTCAAGCATGGGGAGGAAGATGGGAGCTGCAGAGTAACAGGGGTTAGGGACAGAGGCTCCCTTATGTCATGAATCTTGGGCCATCGTTTCACTTGCATTGCTTTGCTAAACATAAACATTAAGAAGAATATGTTGGTGAATCTGTTGCACAGCCAGATTTAAGAACTGGCATCCCACTCCAGTACTCTTGCCTGGAAAACCCCATGGACGGAGGAGCCTGGTGGGCTGCAGTGCATGGGGTCACGAAGAGTTGGACACAACAGAGCGACTTTACTTTGACTTTTCACTTTCATGTATTGGAGAAGTAAATGGCAACCCACTCCAGTGTTCTTGCCTGGAGAATCCCAGGGATGGGGGAGCCTGGTGAGCTGCCATCTATGGGGTCACACAGAGTCGGACACAACTGAAGTGACTTAGCAGCAGCAGCAGAATGAAGAACTGGTGGCTCAGATGGTGAAGAATCTGCCTGTAACTCGGGAGACTCGGGTTCGATCCCTGGATCGGGAAGATCCCCTGGAGATCAGATCAGTCCCTCAGTCGTGTCCGACTCCTTGCGACCCCATGAATCGCAGCACGCCAGGCCTCCCTGTCCATCACCAACTCCCGGAGTTCACTGAGACTCATGTCCATCAAGTCAGTGATGCCATCCAGCCATCTCATCCTCTGGCGTCCCCTTCTCCTCCTGCCTCCAATCCCTCCCAGCATCAGAGTCTTTTCCAATGAGTCAACTCTTCACATGAGGTGGCCTAAGTACTGGAGTTTCAGCTTTAGCATCATTCCTTCCAAAGAAATCCCAGGGCTGATCTCCTTCAGAATGGACTGGTTGGATCTCCTGGAGAAGGGAATGGCAACTCACTCCAGTATTCTGGCCTGGAGAATCCCATGAACAGAGGAGCCTTGTGGGCTACAGTCTTTGGGGTCACAAAGAGTCAGACACAACTGAGGGAGAAACACTTTCAGGGTAAAGAACAGGACAAGGAGCACCTGTCTCTGTCACTGCACATAGCACACACGGTTAAAAGAATCGTGCCAGACGTAATCTGCTTTCTAACTTGGATGGCTATTCTCTCAGATATTTCCTGAGCACCTATCTCATGTCAAACACCGTGAGCAGCTCGGAGGATATGACAGGAGACTGCAGGGCAAGCCTCTTCATCTGAATGCAAGTCAGAGATGCAGACAGTAAGCCAGAAACCTGCGGACCATCGAAAGAGATCAGGCTAGGAAGGAAATGAATAAAATGGGAGAAGACAAAGAGAACTGGAAAGAATCAAACAGCTGAGACTCGGGTCTTGGCTTCGGATCTCTACTTCACAGTATACTATGAACGCAAACAAAACCCTTAGCCATTCTGAGCCTCCATTTCTATGCCTATTAATTGCACATAGTAATTCTATCTTCACTGATTCTTATGATAATCGAGATAGAGTAAATGAATGAATTTTCAATAAATAAATTCCTATTTAGATGTAAGTTTTTTTTACCCTTGGAGAGCTCTTATCAGTTCTTAATTGCTTTCTTGGTCTGCTTCCCTAGTGTTCTACAGTACACATTGTCAACAGATTAAGCCACCTAACCATCCTTTTCACTTTGATGTTTCCAGATTCAAATGCTTTAGCTTGCACGCAAATCTAGTCTCCTAACCTCGACTTCAGCCTTGGCAAATGTACAAGCAATCTGACTATCCACACTTCTCTCCACCTCACTGTTGCCTCTCCCCATTCACCTTCACCGACAGAATACGTTATGCCTCCACATGTAGTTTAATTTATTTTTAATTTCTATAGTTATTAAACTATAATAACTATAGACAGTGTTATAGACACTGTTTTGGTGTACAGTTCCATGAGTTTTGAGCATGGCGTAGCCATGGAACCACTACCCTGATCAAGATGCAGAGCAGCTCCGAGCCTCTCCTGCCCTCGCACGGCCCCCCAACACAGAGTCTCTTTACGTTACCCCTCTGAAGTCGATGCTGCCTCACACAGCCCCTCATCTGTTCTCCCTCCATCTGTTCTCATAGTTTCACCTTTTCCGAAATGTCATTTAAATGCAGCCTAAGAGTATGCAGCATTTGAGTCTGACACCTTCGCTTAGAATAATGCGTTTGAGAATCGTCTATGTTTCAGCATGCCTTAGTAGTTTTTTCCATTTTATTGTAGTGGAGTATGTCATTGTTCAGCAGTTTCCCAGTTGAGGGACATTTGGGTTTTGTTCTGCAGTTGTCAGGTATTATGAAAAATGTTGCCATAAACATTCACATAGAGGTTTCACGGTGGGAACACAAAGACTTATTTCACTTGGGAGAATATGAAAGAGTGAGATCGCTGTGCCCTGTGCTCAGGGCGGATTTGCAGGAAACTGCCAAACTTCCTCCAGTCCTGCCACACGGATTTACACTCCCACCAGTAATGCACGACAGTTCCACTTTTGCCTCATTTCCACCCACACTTGGTGTTGTCAAGTGTTTTTTTGAGGAGGGGGATGAGGATTAGTGGTTTGTTTTCTCATTCTGATAGGTGTATAGTGGTATCTTGTTATGGATTTAATTTACATTTCCCTATGGACTAATAGTGTTGAGTATCTTTTCATGTGCTTATTTTCTATCCACATATCTTCTTCGGTGAAGTATCTGTTCAAAGCTTTCGCCAATTTGAAAAACTAGATTGTTGTTTTGAAAAGAAAGAACAAAGTCAAAGGGCTATCACGATCTGATTTTAAGACTTATTATAAACAACAGAGTGAGGTATCAGTGAAAACATAGATATACAGATCAATGGAGTGCATAAAGAAACCAAAACTATCCCCATGTAAATACGGTTAGTTGACCACTGGCAAACATGCAAAGACGACTCAGCAGAGAGAGGAACTGCTTTTCAACAAGTAATGCTGTAACTCTTGGACACTCACCTGCAAGTTTTTCTGGCGGCTTGTTTTTTTACCCTTATCTCTCACCTTACACAAAAAACTAACTCAAAATGAACCAAAGACCTAAATATAAAATGAAAAACAAAAAAAAGCAGGAGAAAATCTTTGTGATCTTCAGTTAACAAAACAGTACTTCGATAAAACGCCAAAAGCACGACACGTGGAAGGAAAAACTTGGTAAGTTGGCCTTGATTAAAATTAGGGAAAAATTGATCTATGAACCTATGGGCAGGAGAATGACAAACCACAGAAAATATTTTCAAATCACACATCTGATGAAGGGCATGTAGGCAGCATGTAACTCTCTGATTTTAAAGAAATGCTTTTCATTCTTTCAAGCTGAACTCAAATTTCATCTCTGTGAAAAATTCAAAGACCAGATGAACTGGAATTCATATGTCTAGACCACTAGTGGATGAATGAATGAACATTTCTCAGCCATTATTACTTTTCTGTAAAACAGTATACACTAGTAAATATACTCTTATATTCTGGTCTCTTTTTAAACTGAAAACTTAAATGTATTTGCCAGACACTTGATATACTGCAATATGTTCCCATGGAATGAAATGAAACTTTATTGACTGAAATAACAAGTACTATGGATGGATGGCATCATCTTACAGATTTCAAATTGGTCACATTATGTATTAGCCTTAGGGAGGTTATATCTAAGGAGCGCAGGTCTTGCAAGTATATTCTGAAGGTATATATAGTCTTATATGGATTCGTGAATATGTATTTGTCTAAGTATATAGTTATAGAAAGTTAAGAAAACGGAAAAACTCTGTTATATATTTTACCTATTTTGTTGAAATAGCAATTCCCTTCAGTTTTGATTTTTGCCAAATATACTGTTGTATTATTATTTTCTTTGAAAATCAGAAGCTTTGGTCTCTTCTAGTGGCCATTTAGCCTAACTGCATTTGTCAAAAGGTCATGATTTGCTAAATTTAAATGCAGCCTCTTTGCTAGGCCTAGAATTAGTGCTAAGAACCAAACAAGGAGCCCATAACAAATTAGTATCCCAGGCAGCACTATCCTAGGAATCAGGAAAAGTAGTAGGATTGATATTTCCCCCAGATATTTTAAGACCAGAGGCTTATGGTAAACAGGGCTTTCTAAGGGAAGAGTGGGCCCAGCCAGCAGAGTGAGCACAGGTGAATGCTGGCACAGGTGCCCCCGGCTCAGGAGACCCTGTCCTTCATTGAATGCTCCCCTTGGCAGGCTTGGGATGCTTCGTAACTGTATCTTTGACCCTGTGCCTTGGACTTTGAGTCGGAAGGAACGATGGAATGTGCTGTGCACAGAGAAGATGCGCTCGGTGCGGGTTTGCCCTGTTCCTTGCCGCTGGGCTCAGCAGTGCGCCCTGCGCCCCGGCGTCCCGCCCCCTGGGGACCCACGTGCTGAGGGCTCGGCCATCCACAGGTGCACAAGGCCAGCGCGTCACGCCTATGACGGAGTCACCAGGGACACCGACAACCCTAAAGGCTAGGCTTTCCGTCCAAGTCAGAACTCGCTTCAAATGCAGGAAGAAGGCAATGGCATCCTTCGAAACGTGAACCAATAGGAATCCTATCCTATTCTTTCTTATTTGTGTTCCTGCCTGTATTGGCCAACTACTCATATTACCAGACCACCTGACCTGCCTCTTGAGAAATCTGTATGCAGGTCAGGAAGCAACAGTTAGAACTGGACATGGAACAACAGACTGGTTCCAAACAGGAAAAGGAGTTTTTCAGGGCTGTATATTGTCACCCTGTTTATTTAACTTATATGCAGAGTACATCATGAGAAACGCTGGGCTGGAAGAAACACAAGCTGGAATCAAGATTGCCAGGAGAAATATCAATAACTTCAGATATGCAGATGACACCACCCTTATGGCAGAAAGTGAAGAGGAACTAAAAAACCTCTTGATGAAAGTGAAAGAAGAGAGTGAAAAAGTTGGCTTAAAGCTCAACATTCAGAAAATGAAGATCATGGTACCTGGTCCCATCACTTCATGGGAAATAGATGGGTAAACAGTGGAAACAGTGTCAGACTTTATTTTTTGGGTTCCAAAATCACTGCAGATGGTGACTGCAGCCATGAAATTAAAAGACGCTTACTCCTTGGAAGGAAAGTTATGACCAACCTAGATAGCATATTGAAAAGCAGAGACATTACTTTGCCAACAAAGGTCCATCTAGTCAAGGCTATGGTTTTTCCAGTGGTCATGTATGGATGTGAGAGTTGGACTGTGAAGAAGGCTGAGCGCCGAAGAATTGATGCTTTTGAACTGTGGTGTTGGAGGAGAGTCTTGAGAGTCCCTTGGACTGCAAGGAGATCCAACCAGTCCATTCTGAAGGAGTTCGGCCCTGAGATTTCTTTGGAAGGAATGATGCTAAAGCTGAAACTCCAGTACTTTGGCCACCTCATGCGAAGAGCTGACTCATTGGAAAAGACTCTGATGCTGGGAGGGATTGAGGGCCAGAGGAGAAGGGGACGACAGAGGATGAGATGGCTGGATGGCATCAGTGACTCGATGGACATGAGTCTGAGTGAACTCTGGGAGTTGTTGATGGACAGGGAGGCCTGTTGTGCTGTGATTCATGGGGTCACAAAGAGTCGGACACGACTGAGCGACTGAACTGAACTGAACTCATATTAAAATGATGGCACATGAAGACACACCATACATGAGAACAGATGACATAAAGTGAGGACAGATTTCCTTTTTTGTCCTTTCTTACTCATTAGTAAGCTAAAGCTAGAGGGAGTTGATAGATGTGCAAACATCAAAAAGTGAACTTTTAAAACCTGAATTAAAAAAAAAAACTGAGTTAGTTTTGTGTAGTTTACACTGTTCTGGTAAGAATGAAATACATACTCATATATGAACTATGTAATATGAATTCTGTAGTTTTTGGTGACTATACAAGTTAAATATTCTTATATAGGCACTTAAAATTGCTAACACATCATAGAAAGATGAATAGTAAAATAATTTAAAATTAAAGATTCTATCTAGTGGCAAATAAAAAACCTATCTCAATAGAGCCAGAGAAAGAAAAAGAGGCTGCAGAAGAAAGGTGGGGAAAAGCCTTCGATTTTAGCAGCTTTAACATTTTTTTCCCTGCTTTAATGAGCACAGTTTGATTGATATAAAAAGGCATTCTTTAAAAAATCCTTTCCTTGCAGAGTGAGCCTGGGATTTTGTTGCCTATTTAATGATATTAATAATGTCCAAATTTAGTAAGAACTCTTTAATACTCAGTCCATTACCAGTGGCATAAACTACACAGGAATTGTTTTTCTTGTAGCAGTTATAGATTGCATTTACTCACTGATAAATTTATATTTCATCTCCTCTTCCCCAGGCCTGAGTGAACTACTCACAAGCCCAAAGGGGCCTAAAGGTAAAGGTTTTACTGTCTTCTTCTTCAACTGGGCCTCTGAGTATCAAATGTTGTTGTTCAGTCACTCAATCCAACACTTTGCAACCCCATGGACTGCAGCATGCCAGGGTTCCCTGTCTACTATTTCCCAGAGTTGGCTCAAACTCATGTCCATTGAGTCGGTGATGCCATACAATCATCTTGTTCTCTGTTGTCCCCTTCTCCTCCTGCCTTCAATCTTTCCAGCATCAGGGTCTTTTCCAATGAATCAGCTCTTCGCATCATGTGTGCAAAGTATTGGAGCATTAGCTTCAGCATCAGTCCTTCCAATGAATATTCAGGGTTGACTCCTTTAGGATTGACAGCTTTGATTTCCTTGCAGTCCAAGGGACTCTCAAGAGTCTTCTCCAACACCACAGTTCAAATGCATCAGTTCTTCACTGCTCAGCCTTTTTTACTGTCCAGCTCTCACATCCATACACGACTACTGGAAAAAGCATAGCTTTCACTAGATGGACCTTTGTCAGCAAAGTAATGTCTCTGCTTTTTAATACACTGTCTGAGTTTGTCATAGCTTTCCTTCCAAAGACCAAGTGTCTTTTAATTTCATGGCTGCAGTCACCATCTGCAGTGATTTTGGAGCCCAAAAAAATAAAGTCTGACACTGTTTCCCTTCTTTCCCCATCTATTTCCCATGAAGTGATGGGACCAGATGCCATGATCTTAGTTTTCTGAATGTTGAGCTTTAAGCCAACTTTTTCACTCTCCTCATTTACTTTCATCAAGAGGCTTTTTGCCTCTTTCTGCCAAAGGGTGGTGTCATCTGCATATCTGAGTTATTTATATTTTCCCCGGCAATCTTGATTCCAGCTTGTGCTTCATCCAGCCCAGCATTTTGCATGATGTACTCTGCATATAAGTTAAATAAGCAGGGGGGCAATATACAGCCTTGATGTACTCCTTTCCCGATTTGGAACCAGTCTGTTGCTCCATGTCCAGTTTTAACTGTTGCTTCTTGACCTGCATACAGGTTTCTCAAGAGGCAGGTAAGGTGGTCTGGTATTCCCCTCTCTTTCAGAATTTTCCAGTTTGTTGTGATCCACACAAAGGCTTTAGTGAAGTCAATCAAGCAGATGTAGATGTTTTTCTGGAAATCTCTTGCTTTTTCAGTGATCCAACGAATGTTGGCAATTTGATCTCTGGTTTCTCTGCCTTTTCTAAATCCAGCTTGAACATCTGGAAGTTCTCATACTGCTGTTCTCATACTGCTGAAGCCTAATTTGAAGGATTTTGAGCATTACCTTGCTAGCATGTGAAATGAGTGCAATTGTACAGGACTATGAACCACATTGGTATTGTCCTTCTTTGAGATTGGAATGATTTTTTTTTTTAAGTCACTCAGTCGTGTCTGACTCTTTGTGACCCCATGGACTATACAGTCTGGAATTCTCTAGGCCAGAATACTGGAGTGGGTAGCCTTTCCCTTCTCCAGGGGACCTTCCCAACCCAGGAACTGAACCCAGGTCTCCCGCATTGCAGGTGGATTCTTTACTAGCTGAGTCACCAGGGAAGTCCTGAGATTGGAATGAAAACTGAGCTTTTCCAGTCCTGTGGCCACTGCTGAGTTTTCCAAGTTTGCTGGCATATTCAGTGCAGCGCTTTCACAGCATCATCTTTTAGGATTTCAAATAGCTGAGCTGCAATTCTATCACCCCCACTAGCTCTGTTCCTAGTGATGCTTCCTAAGGCCCACTTGACTTCAAATTCCAGGATGTCTGGCTCTAGGTGAGTGATCAAACCATCATGGCTATCCAGGTACTGAAGACCTTTTTTTGTATAGTTCTTCTGTGTATTCTTGCCACCTCTTCTTAATCTCTTCTGCTTCTGTTAGGTCCATACAGTTTCTGTCCTTTATTGAGCCCATCTTTGGATGAAACGTTCCCTTGGTATCTCTAATTTTCTTGAAGAGATCTCTAGTCTTTCTCATTCTGTTAGTTTAATCTACATCTTTGCATTGTTCACTTAAAAAGGCTTTCTTATCTCTCCTTGCTATTCCTTGGAACTCTGCATTCAGATGGGTGTATTTTTCCTTTTCTCCTTTGCTTTTCACTTCTCTTATTTTCTCAGCCATTTGTAAGACCCCCTCAGACAACCATTTTGCATTTCTTTTTCTTGGGTATGGTTTGATCACTGCCTCCTATATAATGTTATGAACCTCCGTCCATAGTTCTTCAGGCACTCTGTCTATGAGATCTAATGCCTTGAATCTATTTGTCACTTCCACTGTATAATCATAAGGTTAGAGAATGTTTTTATATGCAGTATTGGGTTCCAATAAAAATAACACACAGAGTATTTGTTATACACTTAGATATGTACCAAGTGCTTTTATACTCACTGTATCATTTTAAGTCTTATAAAAAACCCTATGGGATAGGCACTAATATTATCCCAATTTGCAGAGGCTAAAACAAGAAGAAGAAAAGAGAGTTAAATATATGATTTGTAGTCTCACAACTTGTTAGTATAGATACTGTGATTTGAATCCAGAAGACCTAATGCAAGAGCCATTTAACTGTTCTCTACGCTGCTTTGCCAGTCAAGTCTATTTATTCAGAAGCAGGGGAGTGATTTTGAGAGGAAAGAAGGATGATCAACATCCAAGCAAAGTGACAAAATGGTAGGGGATATCAGATTTTTAAATAGAATGCTATTTTTTTAATAGCACAGCTAATATGAAAATCTCTTTAAATAAAATATCTAGGAATAAACCTACCTAAGGAGACAAAAGACCCGTACTCTGAAAACTATAAGATGCTGATGAAAGAAATCGAAGAAGGCATAAACAGGTAGAAAAATATACCATGTTCATAGACTGGAAGAATCAGTATTGTCAGAATAACTATACTACTAACTATAAGGTAGTCTACAAATTCAATGCAATCTCTATCAAATTACCAATGGCATTTTTCACAGAACTAAAACAAAAAGTTCTCAAAATTTGTATGGAGACACAAAAGACCCTGAATAGCCAAAGCAATCTTGATAAAGAAAAAATGGAGCTGGAGAAATCAGGTTTCCTGACTTCAGACTATACTACAAAGCTACAGTGATCAAAAGAGTATGGTACTGGCACAAAAATAGAAATACTGACCAATGGAACAGGATAGAAAACCAAGAAATAAGCCCATGCACCCATGGTAAATTAATCTATGACAAAGGAGGCAAGATTACACAGTGTTAAAAAGACAGTCTCTTTAATAAGTGATGTTGGAAAAACTGGGCAGATACAAGTAAAAAAAATGAAATTAGATCATTCTTTCACTCCATACACAAAAATAAGCTCAAAGTGGATTAAAGAGCTAAATGTGAGACTGAACACTATAAAACTCCTTGAGGAAAACATGTGTGTGTGTGTTAGTTGCTCAGTCATATCTGACTCTTTGTGACCCCATGGGCTGTAGAGCACCAGTGTCCTCTGTCCATGGGATTCTCCGGGCAAGAATAATGGAGTGAGTTGCCAGTCCCTTCCCTAAGGGATCTTCCCAACTAAGGGATCAAACCTGGGTCTCCTGCATTGCAGGTGGATTCTTTACCAACTGAACCACCAGGGAAGCCCAAGAATACTGGAATGGGTAGCCTATTCCTTCTCCAGGGGATCTTCCCAACCCAGGAATCGAACTGGGGTCTCCTGCATTGCAGGCAGACTCTTTACCAGCTGAGCTACCAGGGAAGCCCAATAAGGGATTAGTCTCCAAAACTTACAAATGGCTCATGACATTTAACAGCATCAAAACAAATGACCCACACTAAAAAAATGGGCAGAAGACCTAAATAGACAATTCTCCAAAAAGACATATGGATGGCAAGTAGGAACATGAAGAGATGTTTAACATCACTAATTATTAGGGAAATGCAAATCAAAGCTACAATAAATTATCACCTTACACCAGCCAGAATGGCTATCATCACAAGCAATAAATGCTGGAGAAGGTGTTGAGAGAAGCAAACCCTCCTACACTGTTGGTAGGAATGTAAATCGGTACAGCCACTATGGAGAACAGTATGGAAGTTCCTTAAAAATCTAAAAGTAGGGCTACCATATGACCCTGCAATCTCACTTCTGGGCATGAAAAGTAAATTAGTCCCTCAGTCATGTCTGACTCTTTGAGACCCCTAGCCTGGCAGGCTTCTCTGTCTACGGGATTCTGCAGGCAAGAATAGTGGAGTAGGTAGCCATTCCCTTTTCCAGGGAATCCTCTCAACCCACAGATCGAACCTGGGTGTCCTGCATTGCAGGTAGATTCTGGACATCTGAGCCATCAGGGAAGCCATATTCCTGGGCATATATCTGGAGAAAACATGATCTGTAAAGATACATACATTGCAATGTTCATAGTAGCACTGTTTACAATAGCCATGACATGGAAGCAATCTAAATGTCCATCAATAGGGTCATGGATAAAGAAGTGGTACACATATACAACAGAATATTACTCAGCCATGAAAAAGAATGAAATAATGCCATTTTCAGCAATATGGATAGACCTAGACAGTGTCATATTGAGTGAAGTAAGTCAGAGAAGGAGAAATATCTTATGACACCCCTTACATGTGGAGTCTAAAAAGAAATTAACAAACAGAAAGAGATTCACAGACTTCAAGAACAAGCTTGTGGTTGCTGGTGGGGGGTGGGGCTAGTTTGGGGGAAAGGAATAGTCAGAGAGTTTGAGATGGACATGTACATACTGCCTTATTTAAAATGGATAACCAACAATGACTTTCTGTATGCACGTGGAACTCTGCTCCACATTATGTGGCAGCCTGGATGGGAGGAGAGTGTGGGGGGAGAATGGATACATGTATATGTAGAGCTGAGTCCCTTCACTGTTCACTTGAAACCATCACAACATTGTTTGTTAATCAGCTATAACCCAACACAAAATAAAATTTTTTTAAAGATCTCTTTATTGCTCTAAAAGCACAATAAACCTAGGCTTGAGAACCTGCTCCATGATTTCCCAGCTTTGTGCCTTAGGTAAATTATTTACCTAAAGCTTAATGCTCTCGCTTGTCAAAATGAGGACAGCAGTAGTGGCAACTTCACAGCATTGTTGTGAGGATTAAATGGCATTACGCACAGAAAATGCTTATCATGAGGATCAAATGGCATTAAGCACATAAAATGCTTATCATGAGGATCAAATGGCATTACGCACAGAAAATGCTTATCATGGCGCCTGGTAACTGCTTTACAAGTGTTAGCTACTGGTACTGTTATTTTTAGTATTTTACTTACTTGAGTTTCTTATCTTCAAACACCCCTTTTCCTTCTGTCTTTGTAGTCTGAGTCATTCTTCCTACAATTTAAGCAGGAGTTGACCCCTACCCATTAAATCTGCAGGCAATCAGAATCTTCACTTTCTTCTTGCAATTTTATTTGCCACCCACTAGGTCTCAACTGATTTAGTTCCAGATTATAGATTTTCATCCACACATTTTAATGCAGAACCTTCCTTTTTCTCTGGCTTTGAAGCATATTGTGTTAAATTCCCAAATGGTACCTTCAGAGTTCATGGCAAAGTCCTTATCATAACTCTCAGAAAACTTAAAGTTGTTCTCAGGGGAACAATCATTGCTTTGCGTTTCATTATTGAATAAAAAATCTGGAAGGACAATATCAACTTTTAAATGAAATTATACACCTGGAAGGGGAGTACAAATGTAAAAAAAGAGATCACCTCATTATCACTCTTTCAAGCTGCTAGAGTGAAACTTGAGTCATTGTATATTCCAACTTCAAAAACTCTCTGGGATATACTAAAGAACATCATTATGCACACAGCAATAAAATGAGGTTATCAGAGGGAGCCACTAAAAATAAAAGATTGCCAAGACAGTTTCTTAAAATGGATACTACAATAAGCTCATTAATAAGTATTCTGAAATAGCTCTAAGATTTTCCAAATGAAACTGAATTCCTTAGAGTTCTTAACTAGTCAAAGGAATCAAATTTATTGTTATTTTTTTCTGTTTAGTTAAATCATCTATACCTTTTTGCTGATCCAGGCAAGAATGTATCTACCTGTATCTATCTAAACACGAAGAAACATTTGACTTGGGGATTGGTATTTATTAGAGTGCTGCTGCTGCTAAGTCGCTTCAGTCGTGTCCGACTCTGTGCGACCCCATAGACGGCAGCCCACCAGGCTCCCCCGTCCCTGGGATGCTCCAGGCAAGAACACTGGAGTGGGTTGCCATTTCCTTCTCTAATGCATGAAAGTGAAAAGTGAAAGTGAAGTCGTCCAGTCGTGTCCGACTCTTAGCGACCCCAGGGACTGTAGCCTATCAGGCTCCTCCGTCCATGGAATTCTCCAGGCAAGAGTACCGGAGTGGGTCACCATTGCCTTCTCCTATTTATTAGAGTACTCATGTGAAAATGAGTGGAATTAGGCTTATTTTTAAAGACCTGGGTTACTGACAAAAGCCTTTTGAATGAAGAATTAGGGTATGAAAGGAGTCACTCCTCACCATCTTGCTAAAGTCCTCTAAACTGCCTTCATAAGGTAGAAAGTCTTCTAATTGCAGAATATCTAGAAATTAGTGCATGTTTCTTCAACAAACCGGCATAAAAGACTTATTTTTGATTGATAAGCCTACATTTATAGATACATATACCAAGCACTTCATTTCTCCCTTTTCCTTTTATCTCATACAGAATAAGCCAAGTTTCAAACGGGATCTAAGGCACGCTTTCAGTACTTTCGGCTCTGTGAACTTCTCATCTTTAATGTTTGAGGTTCTATTAAAATCATTTTCCCCCCTTTCCTTGGTACTTATAACAAAGAACGTTGTTAGTTCTATATGGGGTACGGGGCGGGGCGGGGCGGGGGGAGTCCTGATCCCATTCTCTGCCCAATGCTTAGGCTATCGCTCTGAGGGGCTCCTTTCATCCGCATCCTCCACATGGAGCTGCTTTAGCAGAATTAGAAACAAAGAAATGCACAAGAAGTCGTTTGAAAATAATAAAGACAAACTAAGAAACACTAGGATTTTTTTTTCCCCCACGCAGCAAAGAGAGGTGGAATTGTGGGCTAAAATTGACCACGGTTGTTCTCTGAGATTTTTAGAAATCAGAGATCTTCCAGAGAAAGCCAGCCCGCCCGTGGAAGCAGAGCACCGGCCAGAGCATCCCGCTCTTCCAACCTTCCTACAATTCCTGGCGCCGCGCGCTCTCAGGAGCATTAGCCCCGGGCCTGTGTCTCGCGCACGAGCCGGGTCGACACACGCCCGAAAGTGGGCGGTCCCGGCGGGGGTCGGCCCGGCCCCAACCACAGAGCGGCGGTGCCTCCGGCGTCCTAGAGCGGCCGCGGGCAGCCGGCGCTGGGCCGGGGTCCTGGGGCTAGTCTCGCGGGTCCTGAGCTCCGCCGCCTGCTTCCGGTCCTGGAAGATGCCGGCGGTCTTTCGCTCGGGGACGCTGGCCCCGAGTCCTCTCGTCAGGTGGCGACGCCCAGGCGGGGCGGCTCCCTCTGAGGAGTCGGGTTCCGCCTGTTAGGCCCCCGCGGCCTCCGCCTCGAGCCTCCTCCAGCCGCGGAGACGAGCTTGTCTGCGGCGGGCCGGCGGGCGGAGGGCGCGCCTGTGGGCGCCGCGTGGGTAACGAGGCCCCGCGCCCAGGAGGGCCGGCTCCCGGGCCGGGCGCGCTCCGTCTCGTGTCGCCTGACTTCGGGCGGCCTGGTGAGCCTTCCCGAGTTTTCTGAACGTAAACGTGAAGTCGCTCAGTCGTGTCCGACTCTTTGCGACCCCATGGACTGTAGCCTATCAGGCTCCTCTGTCCATGGGATTTTCCAGGCAAGAGTACTGGAGTGGGTTGCCATTGCCTTCCCCAAGGGATCTTCCCAACCCAGGGATCGAACTCGGGTCTCCCGCATCGTAGACAAACGCTTTACTGTCTGAGCCGCCAGGGAAGTTTTCTAGACCCCTCAATACCGGCTTCCATACGTAGCGGGCTTTGTGAGAAAGAACTGAAAAAATAGGTGTGGACGTGAGTCAGTGCTGTTTACTTCTTGACCGCTTCCTGTGGGCCTGGTATTATTAACCGCTAAACACGGAAACACTTCTTTTCAGTAAATGCTTGGAGATTGCGTGCTGTGCGGCAATCAACACTGCAAGGCGCCTGCAATGCTGCGAGGTGAGAACACTCACCCCTTGGTGAGGAAAACTGTCAGGGCCCGCCCTTCTGAAGCTTATTTGAAGATGAGCGGGTGGTTGGCATATGAAAGACGAAGTGTGTTAGTCACTCAGTCGTGTCCGGACTCTTTGCGACCCTGTGGACTGTAGCCCACAAGGCTCTTCTGCCCATGGAGTGCTCCAGGCAAGAATACTGGAGTGGGTCGCCATGCCCTTCTCCATATGAAAGAGGAAACGGCAACAGATTCTAAATAATTAAGCCCCAAAACACATAATTTTAATTATGGCGTTGAGGATTTATAGCAGGGAGATTCCTATGGGAAGGAGGTGGAGATGGGGAAGAGACCTGAAAGGTGAGGAAGCATCAGCCAGATTCTGCTAGTATTGCACGCCTAGGGATGAGTAACTGTGAGGATTGACGCTGGAAGGATTTGCAAAGCACCAACAGTGGGCTTTACTCCTGTTTTCTCTTCCTCTTTTATGTCTTTCCCCTCTCCATGGTAAAAGGCGATGAAGCGGGCAGCTGATTTTGGTCCTGATCGGTTTTTACTTATACTAAAGCACCACGCAGTTTCTGTCTCCTGTTGGATCAAAACAAGATGTTTTTGAAAAGCCAAATAAAACAGTATCCTATCTCTGTGGTTTCTCATTGCCTTCAAATGCCATCAGCCAACGTGCCCACCTAGTTCTCAGTTAACCCTATTCAGTTCCAGCTTTTGCTCTGCTGCATCTTCCACTGTTTTCTTCAGTTGATGTTGGCTTCTTTTGGAGTCGAGTCTTCATCTCAAATTTTTCTAATCTAAAAGCTGTTCAAAGCATTACACATTATGAAGCAGTTGTGTTCTTATTGGGACACTGATTCCTGTTATCTGAAATATTTAACTCTAGAAAATGTTTATCCTTTAACCACTGTTTGCTAGCACAATAGAACAATACTATTTTATATAGTTGCAATTATTGATATAGGCACACTTTATGTGTAAGAATTCTATCCAAGTCCAACATATAAATTGTTTACTGTGCCTGGATTCCTTTTTTCCCCACTCCGGAACTTTTCACCTCGGAGTCCTCCAGCCCAGAGGCCAGCCAAGAGTTCCAGAACCATTTGAGACTTCCAGGATGGAGGCTGGCTCACCTCATCCCACCATCTACTTTCCTGCCTGACTGGATGTTGTGTATATATCTTATTCTTTAATTTCCTTTGTTTATTGCAGCTCACAGTACCATAATTCTACTTTAGGCATCTTCTCTATGGTCATAAGTTTTATTTGTGAACTAAAAGAGATCTGATTGTAAGATAGCATAGTCACAATACTGTAGGATGTTAATACTAGGTGGTGTCAGCTAGCGTAGCCAACTGTTCCTCCTCTCTGCTTCCACAGTATCCAGTGAATATGTCCAAGACCGGATTACCACATTATGACTAGTTTTTTGCATTATTCTCCACTCACTAATTAAACTTCCCTACTGACAGACTGGGTCTTTCTTTGGTAGAAACCAAAATTTGTATTTTTCTTACTGTTCAAGTAATATAATGACCAATAGAAAAAATTAGAAATTCCAGGTAAGCAAAGCAAAACAAAGCAGAAGGAAATAAAATTCACCCATGATTTCATCATTCAGGGCCGACAGTTTTATGCATTATGTAAATATACTGCACACACATTACATACAGAGACAATCACACTTTTTCTTAATAAAAATGGAATCACACAAGTTTAGCCCTTTGTAATCTTCTTTTTTGCTTAACAATATGTGATAACTTTTTTCTCTTGATTCACTTTTTCAAGAGTTTTTTTCAGCCTCAGAGTTATTGATAGTTGGGCCAGATAATTCTTTGGGGAGAGAAGGGAAGGCAGGGCTTCTCTATTTTAAGGTGTTGAGCAGCATCACTTTTACCCACTAGATATTCCTCACTTTGGCGTGACTAGCAAAAATGTCTCCAGACATCACCAAATATCCCTGCTGTTGCTAAGTCGCTTCAGTCGTGTCAGACTTTGTGCGACCCCACAGACGGCAGCCCACCAGGCTCCGCCATCTCTGGTATCCTCCAGGCAAGAACACTGGAGTGGGTTGCCATTTCCTTCTCCAATGCATGAAAGTGAAAAGTGAAAGGGAAGTCACTCAGTCGTGTCCGACCCCTAGCGACCCCATGGACTGCAGCTACCAGGCTCCTCTGTATCCCTAGGGGGACAAAATCAGTTAATTTATATAATCATATGTTATAGCATATAATGTTAATCATTTTTCATGACACCTGTCTACCAACTATTAGAAATCAATAGTAAATGCTTTTCAATTTTTTTTGTTGTTGTTGTCTGCACCTTATGGCTTTCGGGGATCTTAGTTCCCTGCCCAGGTATTGAACCCAGGCTCCGGCAGTGAAAGCCCTGAGTCCTAACCACTGGACCACCAGGAAATTCCTGTAAATGCTTTTCTTTTGCTTTTCACAGTTTGCTTTAGAAATAGTTAGCATCAAATGAATACTAGAAATTTTTAAAACATTAGATGTTTTAAATTCTTTATTAAACTGCAGTAATGCCACCAGACTCATGAATTTTTTCTCATCTTAAAATGTGCCTTCTTTTTAACTCTCGAGTTTGTTATTGTTCAAAATTTAAAAGGTGACTTTGAATGACTAAAGCCGAAGTTATCTCAAAGCAAAGCTATCATAGCATTGTGAGAAAAGCATTAGAACTTCATAGCCTTTGAGAGGAGTGAATTGCCAAATGAGTGATCTTGATAAAGTTTTCATGCACAGATATAATGCATTTGATGATTATTGTCATTGTAACCTCTTCTAGATTTTTCCTTTTCAAAAGATTTTTAAAAGCATTCTTAAACTAAAAATTTATTAACATCTCTCAAAGGCTATTTTAAAAATTCAAGGGAAGTTTTGGAATCTGTTACATAGTTTAAAAGTTTGTTATTGTTAAGGATATATAGAACATGCACATTGCATAAAATATAAACATGCAGTTTAATGAATGACTACAATTTGAACATCGTGTAATCAATTCAGGTAAAGAGGCAGATCACTGGCGAAACTCAAAGAGCACCCTACTTCCAGGCCCATTCCCAACCAGCTCTTCTTAAGTGTAGTCCACTCCTGGCATCTATGGGAGCATCACGGGGTTACTTCTTGTCACTCTTACTCTGTAAGTATCAATCTGTTTGCATTAGAGTTTAGCTCTGCTTGTTTTTGAAGTTACATAAATGGAATCACACAGTAATCCTTCAGAGTGTAGTCTTTTTAGATTGGCGTTATGTTCATGAGATATCTCTGTGTCATTGCTTACACTATAATGTATTTATTTGCATTGTTGCATTGTTTTACATGCTGTAAATTTATCATTACCCTTGACAGACATTTAATTGTTTCTGGGTTTTGGCCAATGAGCACTCTTATACATGTCTGCTGGAACGTGTATGTCCACATTCCTAATGAGTATATATCTAGAAATTGAATGGCTGCTTCATGGAGAACACATTCTTCAACCTAATGGCGTAACAAGTTGTCTTCCAGAGTGGTTCTATCAGTTTGTACCCCTACCGGCAGTGTATGAGACTTCCCAATTCTTTATCCTCACTGACACTTGGGGTTTTTTAGTCTTTCTAATATTTAGCCATTCCAGTGGGTTTGTAGCAGTATTAATTTCTTTTTTTTTTTGACTTGAAGACTATCACACTGCTTGAAGTAAGTCAGACAAAGCCAAATATCACAAATATCATTTACATGTGGATTCTTTGAAAAATGATACAAATAAACTTATTTATAAAACAGACACAGTAAATAAACTTATGGTTAGAAAAACAGAAAGGTGAGGGAGGGATAAATTAGGACCTTGAGATTAACAGATACACACTGCTATATACAAAATGGATTAACAGCAAGGACCTACCATGCAGCACAGCGAACTCTATCCTGTCTCCTAACAACCCGCCGCCTCCCTGGAGCGGCTTTAATCCCTGAGCCGCAGTGAGGTAGAGCACCATTCCACATGTTCATGAGAAACGTGATCTTTAACAATCTGCTCAAGCTTCTGGCCTGCTCGTCCATTGTTTTCCTTCGGTCTTCTTTTTAATATTTTATAGAAGTATTTTCTCCATCTTATTTATGTTTCATTCTGTGACTTGCTTCTGTACTTTTTAATGCTTAATATTTTAAAATAGTTTGTATTAGGAATATATCTTATATATAGCATTTAATTCGATTTTGTTTTACAGTCCTTTTGAGAGTCATTTTGTTTTCATAGGTAAATTTATTGATATGATAGATATTCCTTCTGTTTTCTAGCTTTTATTTTTTTTTACTAAATATGCACCATATACTTTTATATTTGTATTTTGTATTTTGTACATGTGTTTCTCCTGAATATGTGAAAAAAATTAGTAATCTCAGTTGCTTTAAGCTCAAAGTTACCATAACTTTATATAACATACTTTATTCTCTATTTCTTTAAAAAAAAGATATTAGTATACATAATAAAAAAATTTTTATATATATATTTATATCACCACCATGAATAGTATCCAGTTTCTGCTTCCTACCCTCTAAAACCTAATTTCAATTAACTGCATTATTTTTCTATTTTTTCTAATGTTTGCTTTTATATCTTGAAATGTGGTTTTACAATGATGACTTGATCTGTCAGCTTTAAAACATACCTTTACAACTTCATCTGTAACACAGCAAATCAACAGCTTACACACATCCCATCTTTACACCTGCTTCTCCTTTCCTCTTTTTTAATTATATTATGTCTACATTGTCACAATTCATAAACTTTACATTATATTCCATAACCATAATTTTCATGGTGGTTTTCATCTTAAATTAAATGGATTCACTGCTTTCCTCCAGCACTGTTGGAAATATTACTAGCTCCACAGTGTTGTTAAGAAGATCAAGTGAAAATACTGAGTCAACATCCACTAAACTTAACTGAGGGTTTGCATGCCCTGTGCCAAGTGCCTGAAAATATAGAGGGCAACGCTGTTTCCTCTGCCTTTAGGGCACTCCATGTCTATGGAATACACAAACCATTTCAATGCAGTGTGATGAGAGCTATGTCAGACATGAGAATGATGTGCTCCAGACATGGGGATGGGGCAGAGAGAGGATTCCTGGAAGAGTGGTAACTGGGTTGCATCATGGAGGATGAATACGATAGGGCCTCCTGAGGACAGGGTGAAAAGCATTCCTGGCTTGCTGCTGCTGCTGCTGCTGCTAAGTCACTTCAGTCGTGTCTGACTCTGTGCGACCCTGCAGACGGCAGCCCATGAGGCTCCCCTGTCCCTGGGATTCTCCAAGCAAGAACACTGGAGTGGGTTGCCATTTCCTTCTCCAATGCAGGAAAGTGAAAAGTAAAAGTGAAGTGGCTCAGTCGTGTCTGACTCTAAGCGACCCCATAGACTGCAGCCCACCAAGCTCCTCCGTCCATGGGATTTTCCAGGCAAGAGTACTGGAGTGGGGTGCCATTGCTTTCTCCGATTCCTGGCCTAGGAAACAGCAAAGGCAGAGGCCTGAGAAAGAATCCAAGGTCAGGGATTTGTAGGAACTCTGAATGTCCGAATGTGAGCTCAGCGATTAGGTGAGGACAGGAGAAGGGATGGGGCTGCAGAGATAAGCAGAGGGAGTGCCGAGGCCTGCGTGGGGTCACTATGGCGTCTTAAGACGTGACCAGATCTGCCTTTCTGAGGAACACAGGCAGCAGGGAAGGAGGTAATTCGATAAGACTGGGCCAGAAGAAGGAGATTAGTTGGAAAGTCATCTTGGTCATAACCAGGTGATTCTTGGTGAGACTGATTTTGAGGTTTTAAATGTTTCATAAGACTGAAAATAAACTAGAATAAGGTTGGTGCAGCCAAACAGCTTCGCTGGGTTGCTGACGGCCCATGAGAGATTATTTTAAGAGTGAGTTATCCAGGCTCTGACAAATCGACTGAAATTGGCAGGATTCTGATAGTATTATTTGGGGACTGGGTCATATCCTTCCATGTAAGGGGTGTGGTGAAGTTTTGTCTACAAGGAATTTAAATGCAAATGAGGGGAAAACTACCCTTTTTCTGGTAGCAGAGTCAGTTCGGAATGGACTGACTGAATTGAATTGAATTGAAAGCAATTCTGGCCCTGCTGCTGCTGCTAAGTCACTTCAGTCGTGTCTGACTCAGTGCGACCCCTGAGCAAGTTGTAACTACCTCATTGTATATCCTTTTTTAAAATCCCTAAGTATGCATAAAAATTTGTTAAAACTGACAGTCTGGACTCTACACCATGGGGGGACTCAGGAAATGCTCTTCCTGTGCTGCAGAAAGAGACCCAAAGGGGTTTGCAGTATACCTTCTCCTTGAGACCAGTCTGCAGTAAGCCATGCCCAGCCAAGTCATCAGTGTGATCTTAAAGAAGACACAGCAGCATTCAAACCTTAGCAAGGGCGAGAACCCTGTGGACCTGCTCAGGAGACCACAGGGCAGAATCCTGGGAGGTCTCAGAAGCAGCTCGAAGATAATTTGACAAGATGATTTCTGGGGGTTAGTCAGAATTGAGACTATTATAGTTTGTGTACTAAGAAAAAGGTGTTTCCTTCTTGTATAGCCGCAGGGTGGTGTGATCTTGGACAATGAGGTCACATGGTAATCTGGGAAACAAGGATAAGGCCAAACTAAGGCAGTGTGGTATGAGGGCAGCGAGAGTGACAGGAAATAGTGAGGACAGAAAGTCAAGATGCGGTAACATTGCAGCCTGGGCTAGAGATAAATATTTGAAACTCATAATTATAGAGATGAAAGTTGAGGCTGTGGGCATAGATAATATTGCCATGGAGAGACTGTTGAGAAAGAATTTTGTAAATGGTAAATCATTGTTGAAATGTTAGCGATTAATTTCACACGCTATCAGAGTGGTTTCATTACTTTATAAGCATGTGTCACATATGTATATTCAGTATAAGTTATATCCATGTATACGTTTTAAAAGAACATTTTACCTTTCTTCATATACTAAACTAATAGGGACAAAAGTCTTCAGTGAGTTCATCAGAGCTGTTGGTACCTTTAGTTTCCACTAGAGCAGTATCTCAGCCCTGGTGCGGTTAATCACTTGCTCTGGGGTCAGGTAATTCTTTACTCTGGGGGATGGGTCGGTGCACTACAGGCTGTCTAGAGGCAGCCTTGGCCTCTCTAACCACTAAACACGCTCACTGCTAGTAGCAGCCACCCTCGTCCACCCGTGTGGCAAATAAACATGCCCCAGATATTGCCAAATGGCCCTTGTGGGCGAAAGCAGGCCTGTTTGGGCACAACCCTGGGAATGTATATATCCAACGAACTTCATGAGTGAGAAATAGGAGAGTGAGGTTTTGTAAAATAACAGATTCTTTAATGTGGTCCTTCATTCATTCTAGCTGTCAGTTCATTCAGTCATTTCAGTCGCTCAGTCATGTCCAACTCTTTGCGACCCCATGAATTGCAGAACGCCAGGCCTCCCTGAACATCACCAACTCCTGGAGTTCACCAAAACTCATGTGCATCAAGTCGGTGATGCCATCCAGCCATCTCATCCTCTGTTGTCCCCTTCTACTCCTGCCCCCAATCCCTCCTAGCATCAGAGTCTTTTCCAATGAGTCAACTCTTCGCATGAGTTGGCCAGAGTACTGGAGTTTCAGCTTTAGCATCATTCCTTCCAAAGAAATCCCAGGGCTGATCTCCTTCAGAATGGACTGGTTGGACTCCTTGCAGTCCAAGGGACTCTCAAGAGTCTTCTCCAACACCACAGTTCAAAAGCATCAATTCTTTGGCACTCAGCCTTCTTCACAGTCCAACTCTCACATCTGTACTTTTTTCTAATTGCATATGTTCTGTGTACAAGGCTCAGGCATTCATAAAATCAAAGCTGTGTTTCCCACAGAACATATCAAAGACAGCCTCAGTAGAACAATTAATTTGCATCAAACCAATTTGGAAACTTGTCAGTATCCATATGAAATGTACGTGGAAGTACAGACTAGACACACTGCATCCATGGCTCCCCGTGGTTTCAGGCTCTCTTAGTCAATAAGGGCCCAGCAGGAGATCACGGAGAAGGAGGACAGTGCGAGCAGGGTAATATCAACTACTCTAGCTACTACAAGGCTGTCTTGGGTTGGTTGAGGGTTACTTCTTTTCTGAAAGTGGTACACTCCCTTTACAAGTCACTCCCTGCATCCCTTTGGGTAAAGACTGATAATAGCTTCTTACAGAATAAAGAAGAACACTACAAGGAATAAAACATTAAGGACTGTATAAGGTTTGTGCGTATAAGGATTCAAAAGTGCTCCGACTTCGACGGACCGCGCAGAAGCCTGGTGGAGAAGAGCTACCCCTCGCCCAAGGTCAGGGGTTGCGACGGCACAGGAGCGGCCTAGAGGAGCTACCCCACGCGCGAGGTGAGGGGTGGCGGCTGAGACGAGATACCACACGCCAGAGGTCAGGGCAGTGGCCAAGAGGAGCAACCCCACGTCCAACAAACAGTGGCTCTGCGGGCACAGGAGGGACTAGAGGAGCTACTCCATGTTCAAGGTCAGGAGGGGCAGCCATGAAGAGATAGCCCACGTCCAAGGTAAGAGAAACCCAAGTAAGATGGTAGGTGTTGCAAGAGAGCATCAGAGGGCAGACACACTGAAACCATACTCACAGAAAACTAGTCAATCTAATCACACGGACCACAGCCTTGTCTAACTCAATGAAACTAAGTCATGCCATGTGGGGTCACCCAAAATGGGAGGGTCATGGTGGAGAGGTCTGACAGAATGTGGTCCACTGGAGAAGGGGATGGCAAACCACTTCAGTATTCTTGCCTTGAGAACCCCATGAACAGTATGAAAAGGCAAAATGATAGGATACTGAAAGGGGAACTCCCCAGGTCAGTAGGTGCCCAATATGCTACTGGAGATCAGTGGAGAAATAACTCCAGAAAGAATGAAGGGATGGAGCCAAAGCAAAAACAATACCCAGCTGTGGATGTGACTGGTGATAGAAGCAAGGTCCGATGCTGTAAAGAGCAATATTGCATAGGAACCTGGAATGTCAGGTCCATGAATCAAGGCAAATTGGAAGTGGTCAAACAAGAGATAGCAAGAGTGAATGTTGACATTCTAGGAATCAGTGAACTGAAATGGACTGGAATGGGTGAATTTAACTCAGATGACCATTATATCTACTACTGTGGGCAGGAATCCCTGAGAAGAAATGGAGTAGCCATCATGGTCAACAAATGAGTCTGAAATGCAGTACTTGGATGCAATCTCAAAAATGACAGAATGACCTCTGTTCATTTCCAAGGCAAACCATTCAATATCACAGTAATCCAAGTCTATGCCCCAACCAGTAATGCTGAAGAAGCTGAAGTTGAACAGTTCTATGAAGACTACAAGATCTTTTAGAACTAACACCCAAAAAAGATGCCCTTTTCATTATAGGGGACTGGAATGCAAAAGTAGGAAGTCAAGAAACACCTGGAGTAACAGGCAAATTTGGCCTTGGAATATGGAATGTAGCAGGGCAAAAGCTAATAGAGTATTGCCAAGAAAATGCACTGGTCATAGCAAACACCCTCTTCCAACAACACAAGAGAAGACTCTACACGTGGACATCACCAGATGGTCAACACCGAAATCAGATTGATTATATTCTTTGCAGCCAAAGATAGAGAAGCTCTATACAGTCAGCAAAAACAAGACCAGGAGCTGACTGTGGCTCAGACCATGAACTCCTTATTGCCAAATTCAGACTTAAATTGAAGAAAGTAGGGAAAACCACTAGACCATTCAGGTGTGACCTAAATCAAACCCCTTATGATTATGCAGTGGAAGTGAGAAATAGATTTAAGGGACTAGATCTGATAGACAGAGTGCCTGATGAACTATGGACTGAGGTTCGTGACATTGTACAGGAGACAGGGATCAAGACCATCCCCATGGAAAAGAAATGCAAAAAAGCAAAATGGCTGTCTGAGGAGGCCTTACAAATAGCTGTGAAAAGAAGAGACACGAAAAGCAGAGGAGAAAAGGAAAGATATAAGCATCTGAATGCAGAGTTCCAAAGAATAGCAAGGAGAGATAAGAAAGCCTTCCTCAGCGATCAATGCAAAGAAATAGAGGAAAACAACAGAATGGGAAAGACTAGAGATCTCTTCAAGAAAATTAGAGATACCAGGGGAACATTTCATGCAAAGATGTGCTCAATAAAGGACAGAAATGGTGTGGACCTAACAAAATCAAAAGATACAAAGAAGAGGTGGCAAGAATACACAGAAGAACTATACAAAAAAGATCTTCATGATCCAGATAATCACGATGGTGTGATCACTGACCTAGAGCCGGACATCCTGGAATGTGAAGTCAAGTGGGCCTTAGAAAGCATCACTACGAACAAAGCTAGTGGAGGTGATGGAATTCCAGTTGAGCTATTTCAAGTCCTAAAAGATGATGCTGTGAAAGTGCTGCACTCAATATGCCAGCAAATTTGGAAAACTCAGCAGTGGCCACAGGACTGGAAAAGGTCAGTTTTCATTCCAATCCCAAAGAAAGGCAATACCAAAGAATGCTCAAACTACCGCACAATTGCACTCATCTCACATGCTAGTAAAGTAATGCTCAAAATTTTCTAAGCCAGGCTTCAGCAGTACGTGAACCATGAACTTCCAGATGTTCAAGCTGGTTTTAGAAAAGGCAGAGGAACCAGAGATCAAATTGCCAACATCCGCTGGATCATGGAAAAATCAAGAGAGTTCCAGAAAAACATCTATTTCTGCTTTATTGACTATGCCAAAGCCTTTGACTGTGTGGATCACAATAAACTGTGGAAAATTCTGAAAGAGATGGGAATACCAGACCACCTGACCTGCCTCTTGAGAAACCTATATGCAGGTCAGGAAGCAACAGTTAGAACTGGACATGGAGCAACAGACTGGTTCCATATAGGAAAAGGAGTACATCAAGGTGTATATTGTCACCCTGCTTATTTAACTTATACTCAGAGTACATCATGTGAAATGCTGGGCTGGAAGAAGCACAAACTGGAATCAAGATTGCTGGGAGAAATATCAATAACCTCAGATATGCAGATGATACCACCCTTATGCAGAAAGTGAAGAGGAACTAAAGAGCCTCTTGATGAAAGTGAAAGAGGAGAGTGAAAAAGTTGGCTTAAAGTTCAACATTCAGAAAACGAAGATCATGGCATCTGGTCCCATCACTTCATGGCAGATATTTCGGGAAACGGTGGAAACAGTGTCAGACTTATTTTGGGGGCTCCAGAATCACTGCAGATGGTGATTGCAGCCATGAAATTAAAAGACACTTACTCCTTGGAAGGAAAGTTATGACCAATCTAGATACCATGTTCAAAAGCAGAGACATTACTTTGCCAACAAAGGTCTGTCTAGTCAAGGCTATGGTTTTTCCAGTGGTCATGTATGGATGTGAGAGTTGGACTGTGAAGAAGGCTGAGCGCCAAAGAATTGATGCTTTTGAACTGTGGTGTTGGAGAAGACTCTTAAGAGTCCCTTGGACTGCAAGGAGATCCAACCAGTCCATCCTAAAGGAGATCAGTCCTGGGTGTTCATTGGAAGGACTGATGCTAAAGCTGAAACTCCAATCCTTTGGCCACCTCATGAGAAGAGTTGACTCATTTGAAAAGACTCTGATGCTGGGAGGGATTGGGAGCAGGAAGAGAAGGGGACAACAGAGGATGAGATGGCTGAATGGCATCACCGACTCGATGGACATGAGTTTATAGTGAGCTCCAGGAGTTGGTGATGGACAGGGAGACCTGGCGTGCTGCAATTCATGGGGTTGCAAAGAGTCGGACACAACTGAGCAACTGAACTGAACTGAAGGTTTGTGCCCTAGAAGAAGAAAGAAAACATTTTTAGTATGTAGAATAACCATGATGGTGTGATCACTCACCTAAATCAGACATCCTGGAGTGTTAAGTCAAGTGGGCCTGAGGAAGCATGACTACATGCAAAGCTAATGGAGGTGATGGAACTCCAGCTGTGCTATTTTAAATCCTGAAAAATGATGCTGTGAAAGTGCTGCTCTCAATATGACAGTGAATCTGGAAACTCAGCAATGGCCACGGCACAGGAAAAGGTCAGTTTTCATTCCAGTCCCAAAGAAAGGCAATGACAAAGAATGTTCAAACTACCACACAATTGCACTCATCTAACATGCTAGCAAAGTAATGCTCAAAATCCTTCAAGCTAGTCTTCAGCAGTATGAGAACTTCTAGATGTACAAACTGGATTTAGAAAAGGCAGAGGAACCAGAGAACAAATTGCCAACATCTATTGGATCATAGATAAAGCAAGAGAATTCCAGAAAGACATCTGCTTCATTGACTATGCTAAAGCTTTTGACTGTGGATCACAGCAAAGTTAGAACTGGACATGGAACAACAGACTGGTTCCAAATTGGGAAAAGAGTACGTCAAGGCTTATATTGTCACCCTGTTTATTTAATTTATATGCTGAGTACATCATGCGAAATGCAGGGATGGATGAAGCACAAGCTGGAATCAAGATTGGCGGGAGAAATATCAATAGCCTCAGATATGCAGATGACACCACCCTTACGGCAGAAAATGAAGAAGAACTAAAGAGCCTCTTGATGAAAGTGAAAGAGGAGAGTGAAAAAGTTGGCTTAAAGCTCAACATTCAGAAAACTAAGATCATGGTATCTGGTCCCATCACTTCATGGCAAATAGAAGGGGAAAAAGCGGAAACAATGACAGATTTTATCTTCTTGGGCTCCAAAATCACTGCAGAGAATGACTGCAGCCATGAAATTAAAAAAAAAAAAAAAAAGCTTGCTCCTTGCAAGAAAAGCTATGACAAGCCTACAAAGCATATTAAAAAGCAAGACATTACTTTGCCAACAAAGGTCCATATAGTCAAAGCTCTGGTTTTTCCAGTAGTTATGTATGGATGTGAGAGCTGGACAATAAAAAAGGCTGAGCACCAAAGAATTGATGCTTTTCAACTGTGGTGTTGGAGAAGACTCTTGAGAGTCCCTTGGACTGCAAGGAGATCCAACCAGTCCATCCTAAAGGAAACCCTGAATATTCATTGAAAGGACCGATGCTGAAGCTAAATACTTTGGCCACCTGATTTGAAGAGCTGACTCATGGGAAAAGACTCTGAAGCTGGGAAAGATTGAAGGTGGGAGGAGAACGGGATGACAGAGGATGAGATGGGTGGTTCTCATCACTGACTCAACAGACATGAGTTTTAGCAAACTCTGGGAGATAGGGAAGGACAGGGAAGCCTGACATGCTATAGTTCATGGGGTCACAAAGGGTCAGACTTGACTTAGTGACTGAACAACAGCAAATAGAAATGTCAGGTGAAATAAAGAGTGTAAAAAGCCTTTTAAAAATAATCATGAGGGTGTTGAGTGTCACTTCTGTGTTTTGCCTGTAATAGGTTCTTTAGACATTTTCTCTCAATCCTTGTGGTAATCTTATGAGATGAATTTATTATCCTGATTTCTCAGAGAAGGTTCTAAAAAATTCTTCTTCAAAGTCACAGACCTAGTTACTATGTAATGGAATCAGAATTTTGACCCAGGTTTTCTGACTTCAAAGCTCATCCTACTAACTGCCATGCTATTCCATCTACATATTAACAATCGGGGAAATACAATCTCTTAGAATGTAGTCTACATGGCTTCCCTGGTGGTCCAGATGGTAAAGAATCTTCCCGCAACGCAGGTAGACCTGGGTTCAATCCCTGTTTTGGGAAGATCCCCTAGAGAAGGGAACTGCAACCCACTCCAATGTTCTTGCCTGGAGAATCTCATGAACAGAGGAGCCTGGTGGGCTACAGTCCATGGGGTCACAAAGACCTGGACATGACTGAGCAACTAACACTCATTTCAAAGCTCATTGTACTAACTCCCTTGCTGTTCTGTCAATATTTTACCATTAACAATCAGGAGATTATGTTCTCTTAGAATGTAGTTTCAGTTAAGTGATCAGAATGTATCATAGTTTCAGAGGAGTGATGAAGCTCGATCCGATCATCGATGAGGATCATCCGATCTCTAGAGGTTAAGGAATGAAATGTCAAGGATATAAACATGGCAGTGGCATACCAGCTATTTCATAAGTCTAGTAGTAACAGCTTGGAGATGAGTAGTATTGATTGCTAAAATGTTTTGTTTTATTTTTTTCCTAAAAATTCTGTGTCACACAAAGTCTGACCTTTCTCATTCTGAGATATGTCCACTACATTATTCCAATAATGATGCCTCAATTCCAGAGGTCTTTCCTATCCTCATAGGAAAAAAGAATCTCGGACAAGTTCCTCGAGGCAGAGCGTCTCATTTGTTTCTGCATTCCAACCACAAAGCCTGGTGCGCTTTCAACCAGACATTGTGATCTGGGTTCCACAGTCTGAGTCTTCCTGTAGGGCGTGTTTATCCTCATTAACAAGCCTGTGACTGTCTTCTAGGTCACCTTGTCCCCGCAGCACAGAAAAAGATATTTATGTCTGCTATCCTCCTAGCTTTTCTTCCTAATAGCTTTGCTACCTATTATTTAAGCACAGACAGGTGCCATTTAATAAAACATTTGTAAGAAGATTGAGGGAATGTAAAGTTTAACCTTGGATCAGCAACTCTCCAAAGACAGGGACCATTGCAATCACTGGAAACAAAAGAATTTCTCTGAGGATAGTAGTAAAAATGTAGAATGAAAACTAATGCCCAGATTCCTGGTGAATAGGTAATGGAATAGGTAACTAAAAGCCATTTTTCCTCCCCATCATAAGCAAAAATCAAGAAGATTTATCTCAGGTCTCATAAGAAAGATGTGGAATTTCCTAAACAGAAGAGCACCGTTCAGCTAACTTAAACTTTGCTTCTTTTCATATGTCTTTCATATTGCATTTTTACTTCCTTCAACTCGCATATTTTATGCGATTAAAATGTGTTTCTTAAAAAACCCTTTACCATAAAAGTCACCATTATTAAATCATAGAACACAATAAATGCTCTTCAAATAATTAGGTCAATAAATGCGGGAAAGAAGGGTGGTAAAGGCTACAGCATAATCCTCTTAGTCAAAGATCAAATACATCTAACTAGCCTGGAGGGGAGGGCGTCAGCAGAACACAAGCTGTCCTTACAAAAGACTAACAATAGTAATAATAATGACGATAATTACAGTAAAGCTCCAATTTGAAAATTTAATTAAATTGGAAGCCAAGGAAAATTGCTAAGTATAGAGCAAATACCTACTATTTATGGTTTAAACTTTAGAGAGTGAGTTAAAAAGGTATAAAAAGAGTGCTTTACCACAGGACCACAGGGTGACTTCCCTGGCGGCTCAGACGGTAAAGCGTCTGCCTACAGTGCGGGAGAGCCGGGTTCAATCCCTGGGTGGGGAAGATCTCCTGGAGAAGGCAATGGCATCCCACTCCAGTACTCTTGCCTGGAAAATCCCATGGGCGGAGGAGCCTGGTGGGCTACAGTCCATGGGGTCGCGAAGAGTTGGACACAACTGAGCGGCTTCACGTTCGCTTTACTACAGTACAGATGAGGAAAAGCGACGCTTTGAACAAGAATTCCAGGGGGCCTTCCTGACCCAGGGATCAAACCCAGGTCTGCACTGCAGGCAGCTTCTTCACTGTCTGAGCCACCAGGGAAGCTGTAGATTTACTCTTAAGTGTACACAACGTGATTGTGCCTCACTCAAAGAACCTTCGCTTTTACAATGGGGTGGGGGTGGGGCGTGGAGGGGGAAGAGAATATACGCCAACAAGTGGAAATATTTCAGCAAGCATTTGACTGCTTTTCATTGTTGATGCAAAATAACATTTGCATTAAGGCAGCACAGGGCACCTCTAATGACGCTCAGTGGCATCAAGTTATACACAAGGTCCTTGTTTGCCCTCTCACCAGCTTGTTCTTTGAAGGTGAATCTGCTGTCTAAAATAATTTGGCTGTGCGATATTTTTAAAAAATATGCCATCTCTAATCTGTACAATGGAGAAGGCAATGGCACCCCACTCCAGTACTCTTGCCTGGAAAATCCCATGGACAGAGGAGCCTGGTAGGCTGCAGTCCATGGGGTCGCTAGGAGTCGGACATGACTGAGGGACTTCACTTTCACTTTTCACTTTCATGCATTGGAGAAGGAAATGGCAACCCACTCCAGTGTTCTTGCCTGGAGCATCCCAGGGACGGGGGAGCCTGGTGAGCTGCTGTCTATGGGGTCGCACAGAGTCGGACACGACTGAAGCGACTTAGCAGCAGCAGCAGCAGCAATCTGTACAAATGTATAAAGTGCAATTTATAATCTTTATTAAGAGACCTGGGTTTGATCCCTGGGTTGGGAAGATCCCCTGGAGGAGGGCATGGCAACCCACTCCAGTATTCTTGCCTGGAGAATCCCATGGACAGAGGAGCCTGGCGGGCTACAGTCCAGGGAGTCACTAAGATTCGGACATGACTGAGCGACTGAACTGAACTGAATTATCTAATATTTGACAATTATTAAAGTCTGATTTGTTCTTTTGAAGAAATACTCAGCAGCCATATTATGAATATTATGTAAACACAAAGGGAAAGTTTTAGAAGAAGAAGACAGCATGGCTTACTGATTAAAACAGTGGGCATCTGAATCAGATTGAGTACATTTTAAAAACATCTGCTTTTTAATAGCTAAATATCTTGATAACCTTTTGGATTCCCAGCTTTCTTAGTTCAGGAATAATGCTAAGTCACTTCAGTCATGTCCAACTCTGTGCGACCCCATAAACGGCAGCCCATCAGGCTCCCAGTCCCTGGGATTCTCCAGGCAAGAACACTGGAGTGGGTTGCCATTTCCTTCTCCAGTGCATGAAAGTGAAAAGTGAAAGTGAAGTCGCTCAGTCATGTCCGACTCCTAGCGACCCCATGGACTGCAGCCTACCAGGCTCCTCCGTCCATGGGATTTTCCAGGCAAGGGTACTGGAGTGGGGTGCCATTGCCTTCTCAGTGAGGAATAATAGAATTGACTTAAAGCTTTTCTGAGACTCAAAAGGATAGTGTCTCATCTATTCTTTTTTTTTTTAACTTTACAATATTGTATTAGTTTTGCCAAATATCGAAATGAATCCGCCACAGGTATACACGTGTTCCCCATTCTGAACCCTCCTCCCTCCTCCCTCCCCATACCATCCCTCTGGGTCATCCCAGTGCACCAGCCCCAAGCATCCAGTATCGTGCATCAAACCTGGACTGGCAACTCATTTCATACATGGTATTATACATGTTTCAATGCCATTCTCCCAAATCTTCCCACCCTCTCCCTCTCCCACAGAGTCCATAAGACTGTTCTATACATCAGTGTCTCTTTTGCTGTCTCGTACACTGGGTTATTGTTACCATCTTTCTAAATTCCATATATATGCGTTAATATACTGTATTGGTGTTTTTCTTTCTGGCTTACTTCACTCTGTATAGTAGGCTCCAGTTTCATCCACCTCATTAGAACTGATTCAAATTTATTCTTTTTAGTGGCTGAGTAATACTCCATTGTGTATATGTACCACAGCTTTCTTATCCATTCATCTGCTGATGGGCATCTAGGTTGCTTCCATGTCCTGGCTATTATAAACAGTGCTTCGATGAACATTGGGGTACACGTGTCTCTTTCCCTTCTGGTTTCCTCAGTGTGTATGCCCAGCAGTGGGATTGCTGGATCATAAGGCAGTTCTATTTCCAGTTTTTTAAGGAATCTCCACACTGTTCTCCATTGTGGCTGTACTAGTTTGCATTCCCACCAACAGTGTAAGAGGGTTCCCTTTTCTCCACACCCTCTCCAGCATTTATTGCTTGTAGACTTTTGGATTGCAGCCATTCTGACTGGCGTGAAATGGTACCTCATAGTGGTTTTGATTTGCATTTCTCTGATAATGAGTGATGTTGAGCATCTTTTCATGTGTTTGTTAGCCATCTGTATGTCTTCTTTGGAGAAATGTCTATTTAGTTCTTTGGCCCATTTTTTGATTGGGTCATTTATTTTTCTGGAGTTGAGCTGTAGGAGTTGCTTGTATATTTTTGAGATTAGTTGTTTGTCAGTTGCTTCATTTGCTATTATTTTCTCCCATTCTGAAGGCTGCCTTTTCACCTTGCTAATAGTTTCCTTAGTTGTGCAGAGGCTTTTAATTTTAATTAGGTCCCCTTTGTTTATTTTTGCTTTTATTTCCAATATTCTGGGAGGTGGGTCATAGAGGATCCTGCTGTGATGTATGTCGGAGAGTGTTTTGCCTATGTTCTCCTCTAGGAGTTTTATAGTTTCTGGTCTTACGTTTAGATCTTTAATCCATTTTGAGTTTATTTTTGTGTATGATGTTAGAAAGTGTTCTAGTTTCATTCTTTTACAAGTGGTTGACCAGTTTTCCCAGCACCACTTGTTAAAGAGATTGTCTTTAATCCATTGTATATTCTTGCCTCCTTTGTCAAAGATAAGGTGTCCATATGTGCATGGATTTATCTCTGGGCTTTCTATTTTGTTCCATTGATCTATATTTATGTCTTTGTGCCAGTACCATACTGTCTTGATAACTGTGGCTTTGTAGTAGAGCCTGAAGTCAGGTAGGTTGATTCCTCCAGTTCCATTCTTCTTTCTCAAGATCGCTTTGGCTATTCGAGGTTTTTTGTATTTCCATACAAATTGTGAAATTATTTGTTCTAGCTCTGTGAAGAATACCGTTGGTAGCTTGATAGGGATTGCATTGAATCTATAAATTGCTTTGGGTAGTATACTCATTTTCACTATATTGATTCTTCCAATCCATGAACATGGTATATTTCTCCATCTATTAGTGTCCTCTTTGATTTCTTTCACCAGTGTTTTATAGTTTTCTATATATAGGTCTTTAGTTTCTTTAGGTAGATATATTCCTAAGTATTTGTCTCATCTATTCTAAGGAGAATATTTTTCACACATCTCTGATACTGGACTGTGACTTACCGTTGAAGGTGTCCTACAATCACAGAGTTGCTGTCGCTTACGCATGTAAACCAGGCCATCAGTGTTCATGTGATTGTCACAGCAGCTGAACTACATACATTGTAGTAGCACACAATTTGAATTTAATTGCCATTTTAAGTCCCTTATAGTCACACTATGATCAACATGGAAATCAAAGTTATTGTGTATGGAAAAGGCAGACTAACAGAGCAGGAGGACTTACCTGTGATTCTTGCAAACAAATATTTGTCCCTAAAGGAACTCAGTCCTGAATATTCACTGGAAGGACTGATGCTGAAGCTGAAACTCCAATACTTTGGCCACCTGATGCGAAGAGCTGACTCCTTGGAAAAGACCCTGATGCTGGGAAAGATTGAAGGCGGGGGGAGAAGAGGGTGACAGAGGATGAGATGGTTGGATGGCATCACCAATTCGATGGACAGGAGTTTGAGTAAACTCTGGGAGTTGGTGATGGACAGGGAGGCCTGGCATGCTGCAGTCCATGGGGTCACAAAGAGTCAGGCATGACTGAGCAACTGAAATGAAGTAAACTGAAAGGAAAGACTGCAGTTCCACATAGTCATGCAAAGCAGCCTTGAAGAGGAGGCTGTGTTATGTTTTGTTGCTGTGAGATGAGCTTGTCATATACCAACCAATGCCACAGAGGGCAAGAGAAACCATGAAATAGCTTGAAATTGATGAAAGCAATCTCGAAGGAATGAGAGGGTGGTCTGAGCAACTCATGCCTTCTGTAGAGCCATCATCGGTGGTAGAGTCAGTGGGTCAGGAATGCCCTATTGCCTCTAGACAGAGGCTGCCTAACCTCTAGACACACCTGGCTCATTTGAAGGGGAAGGTCCATGTGTTGTCTGTGTAACAATTTAGCAGGCAGTTTTTTTAAGTTCTTTCTTAATTATACATAAGGTAGAGATTCATCTTAAGTCAATAACACTTTAATTCCGATGAAATATGATTTGAGGAAATTTATAATCATATGAAAAGTATTTATTTCCTGAGTTACATATAAGAAAAACAAAATCAAAGAAAAACCAAGCAAACAAAAATAAAACCAGACTATAAACTAGTGTGTGTGTATATTTTGCTGCAAGAATTTAATAAAGATGGATTTAGAGAAAATGTACACCAAAAAACCTATAATAATAGGTTGGCAGGTGTTAATTAGTATTTTTTTTTCTTTCTGTTTAAAAACTGTTACAAAACTTGCCACTTTCTTATAATTAAAAAATGTTTTTAATTGAAAAAAATGTATTTAATGAACCTAGCAAAAATTTTAAAAAGTCAACAGGTTAAGGGGTATATATGAAGCAAACATAAAGCTCTTTCCGATCCAAGACTCCACTTTTGTCTTCCCAGAAGCAATTACTGATTTCATTTTCTTATATGAACTTCTCAAATTTTCCTATGTATGAACAAACATATATGTATATGGTGTAAAATATTAATAAACAGAATGTGTAATAAACAGAAATTACATGAGTTGGAGACCAGAATGGGGAGCTCTGTCGACCTGTGAGGTAACAGAGTTCAAAAGGAAGCAGACGCTTCTTTGCTGGCAGGGACTCAACCAATGAAAAGCCTCGGCCTCTGTGTCCCTATAGCCTCCCAACTTCCTCTCCCGCTCTGTAAAAGGCTTCTTTTCCCCTGCCGGGTGGTGGCTTGCTGTAGTTGCAGACACCCAACTGTGATTCTCTCTGACCCCAAATAAACCCATCCTTGCTGGACAAATGTATGGCTACTTGTTTCAGGTCAACAATATAACTAAATATACACACGTGTAGTTTTTACACGAATGAAAATACACTTTACATACTATTCTCAACTTTTATTATTTAGTCTAATGCTATAACTTGAATATTGTTCTACAGCCCATAGAGATTTTAATTCTTCTTGACATCCATATCATATTTTTATCTGTCAGGATTCAGTGCATGAAACAGAAATCAATCCAAGAACTTCAGATAGGAAGGGATTTAAATATGGTACTTACACAGTTGTAGGCTGGTTCAAGGAGCAGAAGATGGCAATGTGCTACCAAATACCAATTTCAAGGGCAGGGGTCAGCCGACTGCTGCTGTTTTTTCACTGCTAGAGCTCACAGCGGCCTCGGAGCCCCCGAGGCTGGTGACCAGGCTCTGACTGCCGCATCTGGGCTGCGGCCTCTGGATAATGACAAGGCTGATAACTAGACTTTGGAATGTTGAGACTGGCTGCAAACACTAATGAGCTGGCGGCTCGTTACAAGGGAGGCCTTCCTCTAACTTCCAGCTTCCAAATCTCACACACACACACTGCCTGGTGGAAGCGAATTCTCATCGAGAACGCCAGCCGCAAGACAGTTTGAGAAAAATAATTTCTTCTTCTGGAAAAGAATGGATGCTAAATGCTGATTGACCGTAAGCTGCACAGTGTCCCACAGCAGGCACCCACTGCGGATCACTCAATCACTCCGCTGTGTGTGCTCCGTGTGTACGACGCGTAGGGCTCTCAGAGCATTCTGCTGTCACAAACAAGGCACCAACACACGTCGATCTAAATATGTCTTTGAGCACCTTTGAAATTCTAAGAATAAAGTTTAAGAATTTAATTCTAAATTCTGCAGTAAATTCTAAGAATTAAAATAGGAGGGGCTACCTTTGGTTTGTTGATTAAAAAAAAAACAAACTAATAATCAGTCAATCTAAGAAAGAAATTGAAATTTTCATTCACGACAAATTGAGGATTATGACCTGGGGACAGCCTCTCAGCTCTAAGAACTGTTCTGCTAAAGGTCAAAGCACACTTATACATGAGATTTTGAGACAGAAGGCTGTACACTAAATGACGTATTATCAACATTTGGCACAATCCTGATCTAAGTGTACGAAGCGAGTAGAGGGTCATGTGTTGCTGTGGACCCTTCCAAGATTAAGCAGAAAGGTTATCTCCTGAGGAATTACCTTGTTGACGCTAGGAGAATGTTGCTCTTAATGGCTGAGCAGCTATTTCCGTGGATGGCTTGGTTTGGTCAATAAATGATGAGGTCACACAACGTACCGTAGAAGGGAGAGAGGAGATCAAAGGGCAGGGGAAATTTTCTTGTTTAAATTTTCCTTGCCTTAGACGACAGACTTTTATTTCATCAATAAAAATTGATGAAAAAATTGTACACATCTCTACATGGTGAGATGGGAGAAAAACTTATTCCACACTGCCTGAAATACAAATGACATTAGTAGCTCAATTGTGACCCCAAAGATAGATTAAATTATTTTTAAAAACGCTAATCGTGTGACATTTTAATCATACAGAAGAACATCCCACACCTCCACTTGTTCTCCTAGCTCTGTGATAAGAATGAAACCCCGCCATCCCCCCGGCTTAAAACCTGCAGTGGAGCTGGGTTTCTAGGCTCAGGCTTCTCACCAAATCCCCAGCCCCAGTGAATTCACGGTGTTTACCAATCCTGCCCTGAGGTCAGCACAGGAATGGGTGTGGCTGACCAGCCGGCCACCGGGGAGGGAACCTAGAGTTCACTGGTGTCGCATTCTGACCACCTACGCCACGCCCAGGCAGAAGAACAGCGCCGGGCTGCCGTCTCTGGGGTCCCACAGAGGCAGACATGACTGAAGCAACTTAGCAGCAGCAGCAGCAGCAGCAGCATTCTTGGAGTGCTTGCCAGAGACCAGGTTCCCTTCTTTCAATTCCTAGGATGATCCTTAGAGGAGTAGAAGAACTTACCCAAGGTCAGAGGCTGCCCTTGCACCCTCCTAGGGTGTGAATTTGTTCTGTGGTTCATGACTAAGCAGGAACTCCTGACATATGAAGTCTGGCAGAGGCAAAGGAACTAATATTCGGTGTAGCCAAACAAGATGTAGAATCCCAGTCTCAGGAAAACCCACAGAGGGCTCTACAGCCGCAGACTCCACCTCATACCAGCGGTTCTTATTACGATGATGAGCAAGAAAGTGACTGCAAATTAAAATAAATCTACTACTGGAAAAGCAATGCATAGTGCATGTATATATTCATTTAGTCCATCAGCCAGGAAACCTTCATTAACTGCTATTTACAGAATACTGGAGGCCTGTGGGGCCAAGAAAATAAGACAAGCCTTATGCTCTCAAGGAATTTACAATCACTTTCAGTCAGTTCAGTCGCTCAGTCGTGTACGACTCTTTGCAACCCCATGAATCGCAGCACGCCAGGCCTCCCTGTCCATCACCAACTCCCAGAGTTCACTCAGACTCATGTCCATCGAGTCGGTGATGCCATCCAACCATCTCATTCTCTGTCGTCCCCTTCTCCTCCTGCCCCTAATCCCTCCCAGCATCAGAGTCTTTTCCAATGAGTGAACTCTTTGCACGAGGTGGCCAAAGTACTGGAGTTTCAGCTTTAGCATCATTCCTTCCAAAGAAACCCCAGGGCTGATCTCTTTCAGAATGGACTGGTTGGATCTTTGGTGATTAGAATAGATAAATACACACCAAACATTGGAGTAACAAGTAGAGTTCAAGACAACATAGTATCTTTGTAGTGGCCTTAAGAAATTAAAAAAAATTTACACTTTAAGTTTCTATTTTAAATATAATTTGTTCCTATCATACAATCCTATCAAAATCACAACTGTAACTTTATTAACCTACTACTGTGGGGTGTACGAAAGGGAAGCAAAACTCTTAAAGGGCTCTAACAGTGAACATGTTAAGGGCTTTCAGCACAGCTACAGGAACTTTAGTGCTCTATCATTATGTGCTCCATTCAATTTTCAACTCCATGAAAATTACATGTCCTTTTGGAGGGGTGCTGGAAATTTTTATTTACTTATTTTGTTGAAGTATAGTTGATTTACAATATTGTGTTAATTTCAGGTGTACAGCAAACTGATTCAGTCATATATATATATATATATATATATATATATATACGTTTGGGGGATTATTTTCCATTATATATTATTCCAAGATACTGAACACAGTTCCCTGTGTTATAAAGCCTTGTTGCTTATCTTATGTATAGTAGTTTGTATCTGCTAATCTCACACTCCTAATGTATTCCTGCACCCTCCCCTTTCCCTTCGGTAACTATAGATCTGTTTTCTGTGTCTGTGAGCCTGTTTCTGGTTTGTATATACATTTGTATTAATGTTTAGACTTCACATGTAAGTGGTATTGTATTTGCCTTTGTCTGACGTCACTTAGTATGATAGTCTCTATGTCCATCGATGTTGCTGCAAATGGCAATGTCTTACCCCCCTTTTGTGGCCGAGTAATATCCCACTCTATACACGTACCGCACCTTCTTTATCCACCCTCTATCAATGGCGTTTAGTTTGTTTCCATGTCTTGGCTACTGTGAACGGTGCTTCTGTGAACACTGTGGTGCAGGTATGTTTTCAAATTAGAGTTTTCTTCATCTTTTCCTGATAAATACCCAGAAGTGGGATTGCTGGACTATATGGTTAATTTCTAGTTTTTTAAGGAACCTTCATTCTGTTCTCCATAGTGACAGTACCAATTTCCATTCCTACCAACAGTGTAGGAGGGTTCACTTTTCTCCGCCCTCTCTGGAATTTATTATTTGTGGACTTTTTGGTGACGGCCATTCTGACTGGAGTAAGGTGGTAGATTCTTCACTGTGGTTTTGATTTGCATTTCTCTGCTTATTAGCAATGTTGAGAATCTTTTCATGTGCCTATTGGCTATCTGTACGTCTTCTTAGGAGAAATGTCTACTGAGGTCTTCTGCCAATTCTTTGATTGGGTTGTTTTTTCTAAATTAAGTTGTATGAGCTGTTTATGTAGTTTGGATTGTTGTTGTTCAGTCACTCAGTGATGTCTGACTCTTTGCTACCCCTTGAAGAGCAGCACACCAGGCTTCAGGCTTCCCTGTCCTTCACCATCTCCTGGAGCTTGCTCAGACTCATGTCCATTGAGTCGGTGATGCCATCCGACCATCTCATCCTCTGTCGTCCCCTTCTCCTCCTGCCCTCAATCTTTCCCAGCATCAGGGTCTTTTCCAGTGAGTCAGCTTTTTGCATCAGGTGGCCAATGTATTGGAGCTTCAGCTTTAGCATCAGTCCTTCCAATTTTGGATATAACTCCTTATCAGTTGGACTGTTTACAAATATTCTCTTCCATTCTGCAGCTTGTCTTTGTGTGTTGTTTATGGTTTCCTTTGCTGTGCAAAATCTTCTAAGTTTAATCGAGTCCCCTCGTTTAGTTCTTCTTTTCTTTCCTTGGGATACTGGTCCAAGAAAGTATTGCTATGATATATGTCAGAGAACATTTTGCCTATATTCTCTTCCAGGAGTGTTATGGGGTCCTGTCTTATATTTAGGACTTTAAACCATTTTGAGTTTATTTTTGTGTATGGTGTGGAGTGTTCTAACTTCAGTGATTTACATGTAGCTTTCCAGCGTTCCCAGCATCACTCGCTGGAGAGACTGGCGTTTCCCTGTGGCACTCTTGTCTCCTTGGTTGGAGAGAGTCTATTGACCGTAACTGTGCGGCTCAGCTTCAGGACTCTGTGCTGTCCCGGGAGCCACATGCTGCTTTCCTGCCAATAACACTCTGTTTTGATTGCTGCACCTCTTAGCGTTGTCTGGACTCTGGGAGGCTTATGCCTTCGAATTTGTTCTGTTTCCTCATGATTGCTTTGGCAATTCTGCATCTTTTGTGGTTCCATATACATTTTAGGATTATTTGATCTAGTTCTGTGAAAAAGATCATGAGTATTTTGATATGGATTGCATTAAATCTATAGATTGCTTTGGGTAGTATGGCCATTTGAATAGTATTAATTCTTCTAATCCAAGAGTAGGAAATTACATGTATTTTTAATCCTAGTTCTAATTTCTACCAAAGTCAATGATTTTGTTGAGATGTATTCGTAAAAACGTCCCATAGAAATCATTAAAAAAAAAAAAAAAGCCCTGTCTCCTGTGAATAAAACTGAAGTAGCAAATAGTCCCTCTCTCATCAGCTAAGGCACTTGGGGAGGGAAGGTGTGTGTGTATACACCAGCCTTGGCCAGCTGGATGTGCCTTTGTGGGGTGCGGGTCAGGGCATAGCCTGAGATGGGTTCTGCATGGCAGCCAGCACTCGTGCCATCCTGCCGGAGGGTGGAGCCTGGTGGGATGGCATGAGCGCCCGTCCAGTGGTCACAGACTAGTACTGGGATGTGATTTTGACTGTGGGTTGGCCCCGCTGGCTCCCGGCCCCTGTTTAGTTCACATTCTAGCTCAATGGACTGGCTACCCAATAGCCTGACAGTAAGTTCATGTTGTTTGTCTAAATTAGATGGAGTCGGTAGTTGCTTTTTGCCATCAGGAATACAGAGGAATAAGAGCCTGGGGAGCTTGGGGCCGGGGCTTGAGGGCACTGAGTGTGTACACGGGCGGTAGTGGGTGCTGCTGCAGAAAGAACACGCCGGGGCCTCTGTTATCGACACCAGTGGCAAGAATACGTCAGCCTGCTGCTTACTTAAAAAGCGAGAGGCAGCTTGGGCCCCTACTTTCGCCACCTGCTGTGTGGCCTTTTAAAGCCTATGTTTATCATTCACCCTTTACAGTGAGGAGGACAAAGAATCTGTAAGAGCCCTTCCTACATTAAGACTCTGGAAGGGTTGTCTCTGGTCGGTCTAGGCATCCAAGCTTCTGATTTTCAAAATGTATTTATTCTTTGTTCAATAAATACCTATAAGTTATATGTTTCCAGTAACAAAACAAGAAGTTATTAAACTGAGTAACCATAACTAACACTCACTGAGTATGTGTCAGGCACTGTATTACACTACATTATTAAATACTATACTGTATGCACAGTCTTCCCAGGTGGCTCACTGGCTAAAGAACCCACCCACCAGTGCAGGACTTGATCCCTGGATCAGGGAGATCCCCTGGAGATGAAAATGGCACCCCACTCCAGTATTCTTGCCTGGGAACCCCACGAACAGAGGAGCCTGGGGGCTAGAGCCCATGGGGTCACAATGCGTCAGACACGACGGAGACGGAGAACGCGTGCATCGTGTGCGTGTGTGCCCATTTTATTGTGTTTCACTTTGCTGCACTTTGCAGACACTGCATCTTTTACAAATTGAAGGTTCTGGCAACACTGGTTTGAGGAAGTCCATATTTTCAGTAGTATTTGCTCAGTTTGCTTCTCTGGGTCCCATTTTGGTAATTCTCGCAATATTTCAAAGTTTTTCGTTATTATTATATTTGTTATGGGGGCTTGTGATCCGTGATCTTCGATGTCACTGTTGTGATCGCTCTGGGCACCACAAACCACAGCCATATCCAAGAGTAAACATAGATTTAAATGTTTGTTCTGACTTCTCCACTGATGGCCGTTTCCACATCTCTCACCTTCTCCTTGGGCCTCCCTATTCCTTAAGACACAATGAGTTGAAATTAGGCTAATTAAGAGGCCAACAGTGGCCTCCAAGTGTTCAAGTGAAAGAAAGAGTCCTGCATCTTCCACTTAAATCAAAACAGAGAAACGGTTAAGCTTGATGAGGAAAGTACGTCAAAGGGCAAGACAGGTCCAAAAGCAGGCCTCTGACACCAAGCAGTTAGCCAAGTTGTGAATGCAAAGGAAACTTCTTGAGACACGTGAAAAGTGCTACTCCAGTAAACACAGGAATGATGTGGGGGAGGGGACAAAAAACAGCAAAACAGCCTTATTGTTGATGTGGAGCAAGTTTTAGTGGTCTGGGTGGAAGATTAAAACTGCCACCACGTTCCCGAAGCAAAACCTGGTCCAGAGCGAGGTCCTGAGTCTTCATTCCGGGAAGGCTGACAGGTGACGAGGCCACAGAAGGCAAGTTTGAAGGTGGCAGAAGCCGGCTCTTCAGAACATCTGCCCAAGGTAATGAATGAAAGTGTCTGCACTAAACAACAGGTTTTCCTTGTAGACAGAACAGCCTTTTCTTGGAGGAAGATGCCTTCTCGGGCTTTCATAGCTGGAGAGGAGAAGTTAATGCCGGATTTCAAACTTTTCAAGCATAGGCTGATTCTCTTATTAGGGGCAACAGCAGCTGATGACTTGCGGTTGAAGACAATGCTCGTTTTACATTCCCCAAGTTCTAGAGTCCTTAAGAATTACGAGAAAGCTACTCTGCCTGTGCTCCATAAAGAGGGGGAAATGCTGAATGACGGGACCTCTGCACACAACACGGTTTCCTGAATATTTCAACCCCACATTTGAGATCTACTGCTCAGAAAAAAAAATTCTTTTCAAAGTAGGACTGCCCGTGGACAATGGTCATCCAAGAGCTCTGATGGAGAGGTACAGTGAGGTTTTTGCTGTTTTCATGCCTGCTAATACAACTTCCATTCTGAGGCCCATGACTCAAGGAGTAATTCTGAACTCAAGTCTTATTATTTAAGAAATATGTTTTATAAGGGTACAGCTGCCATCAACAGTGATTCTTCTTATGGATCTAAGCAAATTAAACTGAAAACCTTCTAGAAAGAATTCACCATTTTATATGCCATGAAAAACATTTGTGATTCCTGGGAAGAGGTCAAAATATCAATATTAATAGGAGTTTGGAAGAAGTCAGTTCCAACCCTCTCGGATGACATTGAGGGGTTCAAGATTTCAGTGGAAGAAGTAACTTCAAATATGATAGAAATAGCATGAGAACTAGAATTAAAGTGGAACCTGAAGCTACAAATGAATCGCTGTAACCTTATGATAAAACTTTAATGAACGAGAGCTTCCTTCCTATGGAAGGAGTTTCTTGAGATGCAATCTACTCCCGGTAAACATGCTGTGAAGCTTGTTGAAGTGGAAACAAAGGATTCTATTACGTAAACCTAGTTGATAAAACAGCAGCAGGGTTTGAGAGGATTGACTCCAAATGTGCAAGTTCTACTGTGGGTAAGATGCTATCAAACAGCATTTCATGCTTCAGAGAAACTGCTAACGGAAAATTGCCTAGATGAGGCTAATTTGGAGAAGGCAATGGCACCCCACTCCAGTACTCTTGCCTGGAAAACCCCATGGGCGGAGGAGCCTGGTAGGCTGCAGTCCATGGGGTTGCTAAGAGTTGGACACGACTGAGCGACTTCACTTTCACTTTTCACTTTCATGCATTGGAGAAGGAAATGGCAACCCACTCCAGTGTTCTTACCTGGAGAATCCCAGGGACGGGGGAGCCTGGTGGGCTGCCGTCTATGAAGTCGCACAGAGTCGGACATGACTGAAGCGACTTAGCAGCAGCAGCAGCAGCAGCAGAGGCTAACTTAATTGTTGTCTTATCTTAAGGAATTACTGCAACCACTCCAGCCTTCAGCAGCCAACCCCTGATCAGTTAGCAGCCATCAGCATCAAGGAGAGATCTTCTACCAGAGAAGATTACAGCTCACTGAAGGCTCAGGTGATGTTTAGCATTTTTTAGCCATAAAATATTTTTCAAATAAGGTAGGTACATTGTTTTCTAGGCCTAACACTATTGTGTACTTAATCAGATCAAATCAGTCGCTCAGTTGTGTCCGACTCTTTGCGACCCCGTGAATCGCAGCATGCCAGGCCTCCCTGTCCATCACAAACTCCCGGAGTTCACTCAGACTCATGTCCATCAAGTCAGTGATGCCATCCAGCCATCTCATCCTCTGTCGTCCTCTTCCTCTCTTGCCCCTAATCCCTCCCAGCATCAGAGTCTTTTCCAATGAGTCAGCTCTTCGCATGAGGTGGCCAAAATACTGGAGTTTGAGCTTTAGTATCATTCCATCCAAAGAAATCCCAGGGTTGATCTCCTTCAGAATGGACTGGTTGGATCTCCTTGCAGTCCAAGGGACTCTCAAGAGTCTTCTCCAACACCACAGTTCAAAACTATCAATTCTTTGGCGCTCAGCCTTCTTCACAGTCCAACTCTCACATCCATACATGACCACAGGAAAAACCATAGCCTTGACTAGACAAACCTTTGTTGGCAAAGTAATGTCTCTGCTTTTCAATATGCTATCTAGGTTGGTCATAACTTTCCTTCCAAGGAGGAAGCGTCTGTTAATTTCATGGCTGCAGTCACCATCTGTAGTGATTTTGGAGCCCAGAAAAATAAAGTCTGACACTGTTTCCACTGTTTCCCCATCTATTTCCCATGAAGTGATGGGACTGGATGCCATGATCTTCGTTTTCTGAATGTTGAGCTTTAAGCCAACTTTTTCACTCTCCACTTTCACTTTCATCAAGAGGCTTTTGAGTTCCTCTGCACTTTCTGCCATAAGGGTGGTGTCATCTGCATATCTGAGGTTATTGATATTTCTCCCGGCAATCTTGATTCCAGCTTGTGTTTCTTCCAGTCCAGGGTTTCTCATGATGTACTCTGCATATAAATTAAATAAGCAGGGTGACAATATACAGCCTTGATGCACTCCTTTTCCTATTTGGAACCAGTCTGTTGTTCCATGTCCAGTTCTAACTGTTGCTTCCAGACCTGCATACAAATTTCTCAAGAGGCAGATCAGGTGGTCTGGTATTCCCATCTCTTTCAGAATTTTCCACAGTTTATTGTGATCCACACAGTCAAAGGCTTTGGCATAGTCAATAAAGCAGAAATAGATGCTTTTCTGGAACTCTCTTGCTTTTTCCATGATCCAGCAGATGTTGGCAATTTCATCTCTGGTTCCTCTGCCTTTTCTAAAACCAGCCTGAACATCAGGAAGTTCACGGTTCACATATTGCTGAAGCCTGGCTTGGAGAATTTTCAGCATTACTTTACTAGCGTGTGAGATGAGTGCAATTGTGCGGTAGTTTGAGCATTCTTTGACATTGCCTTTCTTTGGGATTGGAATGAAAACTGACCTTTTCCAGTCCTGTGGCCACTGCTGAGTTTTCCAAATTTGCTGGCATATTGAGTGCAGCACTTTCACAGCATCATCTATCAGGATTTGGAATAGCTCAACTGGAATTCCATCACCTCCACTAGCTTTTTTCGTAGTGATGCTTTCTAAGGCCCACTTGACTTCACATTCCAGGATGTCTGGCTCTAGGTAAGTGATCACACCATCATGATTATCTGGGTCATGAAGGTCTTTTTTGTACAGTTCTTCTGTGTATTCTTGTCATCTCTTCTTAATATCTTCTGCTTCTGTTAGGTCCATACCATTTCTGTCCTTTATTGAGCCCATCTTTGCATGAAATGTTCCTTTGGTATCTCTGATTTTCTTGAAGAGATCCCTAGTCTTTCCCATTCTGTTATTTTCCTCTATTTCTTTGCATTGATCGCTGAAGAAGACTTTCTTATCTCTTCTTGCTATTCTTTGGAACTCTGCATTCAGATGTTTATATCTTTCCTTTTCTCCTTTGCTTTTTGCTTCTCTTCTTTTAACAGCTATTTGTAAGGCCTCCCCAGACAGCCATTTTGCTTTTTTGCATTTCTTTTCCATGGGGATGGTCTTGATCCCTGTCTCCTGTACAATGTCACGAACCTCAGTCCATAGTTCATCAGGCACTCTATCAGATCTAGGCCCTTAAATCTATTTCTCACTTCCACTGTATAATCATAAGGGATTTGATTTAGGTCATACCTGAATGGTCTAGTGGTTTTCCCTACTTTCTTCAATTTCAGTCTGAATTTGGCAATAAGGAGTTCATGGTCTGAGCCACAGCCAGCTCCTGGTCTTGTTTTTGCTGACTGTATAGAGCTTCTCCATCTTTGGCTGCAGAGAATATAATCAATCTGATTTCGGTGTTGACCATCTGGTGATGTCCATGTGTAGAGTCTTCTCTTGTGTTGTTGGAAGGGGGTGTACTATATAAACATAACTCTTATATGCTGGGAAGCCCCCCAGTTCTTGTGACCTGTTTGATTACAATATCTGGATTATTGCGTTGGTCTAGAACCAAACCTGCAATGTCTCCAAGGTATGTCTACATTAGGCAGTATATGTATTACACTACAAAGGGAGTATTATTTCATTCCGTAGACATAAGGCACAATGCTTTAGAACAGGTGCTGGTAGTATTGATGCTCCTTAGATAACGGAGGGCTTCCCAGGTGGTGCCCGCCAATGCAGGAGACGCAAGAGAAGCAGGGTCGATCCCTGGGTGGGGAAAATCCCGAGAAGAGCATGGCAACCCACTCCAGTATTCTCAGCTGGAGAATCCCAAGCACAGAGAGCCTGGTGGGCTACAGTCCATGGGGTTGCAAAGAGTAGGACACAACTGAAGTGACTTAGCACGTGTAGATACAGAAGACTGGAGCTCACAAAAGTTAAGCAGCTTGTCCAAATTACCCAGATAATTAGAGGAGAAGTCAGGATTTAAATCTAGGCCTGCTTGTTGGAAAAGCATGTGATTTTAACCTCTTAATTAGATGTAAAAAAGAAACAAAATAGTGCCACCAAAATAAGGAACTACTAATTCTGTGAATTTATCTTAGCTTGGATTCCCCTCCGAGCGAATCTGAGACAAGGCTTTGAATGTATGTGAGGTCATCTGAGAGGGGATCTTGGGAGGCCCAGGGTGAGGAGGTCAGGCGGAGAAAGGAGGGGGGCTGATGAAGGATGCATTAACAAACACATTTCTGTGTGGGGTCGGTCCCCTTGGGAACTTTGAGACACTGTAGAACACAGCTCAAAACGGACTGACCAAGGAGAAAGGAGGCTGGCATATTTACTTGCCAATCCTCATCCTTTATTGACTGATTGAGGTTCCTAAAGGGATGAATTCCCAGGCATGTCTGGTCTGCAGCATACACGTGCTGAGCCAGAGGCGCAGATGTTTAAGCAAGGATGTCTTCAGTGTACGTGGGAACCACCAGTGAAACACAGGAGATCTTTGGGTTAGGCCCATGACATATGAGTGGGACACTGACAGCATCTGCTACAGGACTCGGATTAATTCAGAACAATCACCAGACATTTTACTAATTGTGTTAGAACAGCTTACTTCATAAATAAGTGAATTTCTGCTTTAGTCAAATTGTAACCAAATAAATTAACTTTCAGCTTTAATTCTCAGTTTAAGGAAGTTTTATAATATAAAAACAAAGTAAGTAAATGATGTTCATTTCCAAGACCATAGTACAACTGATTACAGGTGGAATTACATATTAAAAAACATTTGCAGCATTAACTGGGCCAACCCAGCATTGCTTTGGAGTATCACTAACCATTGTCAAATAAATAACTGCTGCTTTCACATGGAATATGTAAGTACGTGTGATCGAACTGCCCCTGCAAGTCTGAAAGTCTACAGGTGTTCTGGAGGATGTGGTCTTGTTTCATTGAGATGCCATCCTAATGACTTTTTAAAATAAATCTTGTGTATACCCTTTTGACCTAATTTTTATTTGCTTTTGTTACATCAAACCGCTCTAAACATACAAACTGGTGAAAATCTGTTCAGCTACTTTTTCATCCTATAGCAGTAAGCAAGCAAAGACTCCATTTTATTTAAGAAACCCCATTTTCTTTATATAGGTAACAAATTGCATTTCATAACTGAAATAGACACAGATAGTAAACAGTCAAATTGAAATTTCCCCAGAGTTCAGAACTGTTTTAAAAATTGTTTGCTTCCTTCTCATATAGTTTTTAATTGGTTCTAAATCATGAGTGTCAATAAATGCTTTTCCTATGCTTCTCGTAGTAGAGGAAGAGGAGCCCAAACACTTTCCTTTTAACATTTTGATTGCTGTGTGTTGACTTTGTAATTGATGAGTTTGCTGCTGCTGCTGCTAAGTCACTTCAGTTGTGTCCGACTCTGTGTGACCCCATAGACGGCAGCCCACCAGGCTCCCCCGTCCCTGGGATTCTCCAGGCAAGAACACAGGAGTGGGTTGCCATTTCCTTCTCCAATGCATGAAAGTGAAGAGTGAAAGTGAAGTCGCTCAGTCGTTTCCGACTCTTAGCGACCCCATGGACTGCAGCCTACCAGGCTCCTCCGTCCATGGGATTTTCCAGGCAAGAGTACTGGAGTGGAGTGCCATTGCCTTCTCCGTGATGAGTTTGCAGGAAGGTTAAAGACTGGTAGTTTAAAAATTAAGCATTTCTTATGGAGAAATGAGAAATTAATTACAGAATTTTTAGATTTACCCTCTGAATCTAACTTCTTCACTGACTCCCTAATGTGGAGGGAGTCAGTGAAGAAGTTCTTGAAGAAAAATGGAAAGGGGGAGAGAGATGCCAATTCAGTATAACAGTTAACTTGAGGGTGTACTCCTGGAAATACTCAATTATCATCAAATCCTAGGCTAAAAAACCCTCTAGCTTTTTAGCTTTGAGTTTATTTCCTATAAATACCTCAGCCACTGAGTTTATTTAGTGGAGGCTGCAGTTATTGCCTCATAGAAAGAAAGGACCCACAACGCATCTCTTTAAGGAGAGAGGGAGAGAGACTGATATAAATCCAGAGGCGGGTCAAAGAGGATTAAATATCCCCGGAGTTTGAAAAGCTGAAAACTTGTTGATGGGAAATCTTTAGTCATTCTAAAAAAATGTTTTTGGCCTTCTAATAAAGCATGGCAGAAAACTCCAAATGTGGCTTGGGATTATAATATTTATTTAATATATTTAATATGTGGCTATTACCATCAATATTTTCTTTAAATCTAGAAAAGTGTTTCAAAGGATAATTAGACTGAATAACAACTTAAAAATGAAATGATTTCCATCATAATCAAAGTCTTGTTTCTAATTTAACATTCAGTATTTGAACCCATCTAGGTGGCTAAGCTGGTAAAGAATCTGCCTGCAATGTGGGAGACCTGGGTTCGATCCCTAGGTTGGAAAGATCCCCTGGAGAAGGGAAAGGCTACTCACTGCAGTATTCTTGGGCTTCCCTTGTGGCTCAGATGATAAAAAATCTGCCTGCGATGCAGGAGACCTCAGTTCAATCCCTGGGTTGGGAAGATCCTTTGGAGAAGGGAAAGGCTAACCCTAACCCTAACTCCAATATTCTGGCCTGGAGAATCCCATGGATTCCATCAAGTCACAAAGAATCGGACACAATTTAGTGACTTTCACAAGTGGCCAAACTTGGGAATTTGGAGAATTTTTTTTTTTTTTTTTTACTACAGTTCAGCAGGCAAAAACTTAATCTAAAACTGCCAGACCTTGTACTCTATGAATACGAAGTTACCCTTGTAAAATTCTCTGCCTTTTTGCTTTGTCTGCAATGATTTCTCAGGTCTCAGTTGTAATTTACGTTGATAATTTGCTTGTGTTAGGACACGGGGAATACAGAACATGTATTACCTGTCCTTTCCAACTGTTATCACCAGTCTTACCATTAGAATTATTATATGGGATTATCTTGTTATTGATATCTGCTCACAGATATAGATAAATATTTGAGGTTAAAAAAAAAACTTGAAATGATAAAATATAACCACTTCTAAGACATGATATCTTATCACTGCAGATGGTGATTGCAGCCATGAAATTAAAAGATGATTACTCCTTGGAAGGAAAGTTATGACCAACCTAGATAGCATATTGAAAAGCAGAGACGTTACTTTGCCAACAAAGATCCATCTAATCAAGGCTATGGTTTTTTCCAGTGGTCATGTATGGATGTGAGAGTTGGACTATAAAAAAAGCTGAGCACCGAAGAATTGATGCTTTTGAACTGTGGTGTTGGAGAAGACTCTTGAGAGTGCCTTGGACTGCAAGGAGATCCAACCAGTCCATCCTAAAGGAGATCAGTCCTGGGTGTTCATTGGAAGGACTGATGTTGAAGCTGAAGGAGAAGGGGGACGACAGAGGATGAGATGGTTGGATGGCATCACCGACTCAATGGATGTGAGTTTGAGCAAGCTTCAGGAGTTGGTGATGGACAGGGAGGCCTGGAGTGCTGTGGTTCACGGGGTCGCAGAGTCAGACACGACTGAGCAACTGAACTGAAGACATGATATAAAAATTTTAAATCCTACATATAAAGTAGTAAAAATAGCTGGTCTCAGATTTTCTTAATTGTTTTCAAAAATGAGAAAACAGAACCTGACTACCATGGACTGGATAGGAATGCAGGACTTCATTTCTTATCGTACTATGTCTATATTAATGGAAAAATAACCTCAGCATATAGACTTCTGGATATTACATTTTCATAAACACAAGCACAAATAAAGTCACACAGTGCCTGCCATGAGTGCCTATTTATAGATAACAAAATTACTGTATTCCTGTCTTCTGTTATCTTTCTTCATTTTCAATTTTAAGTACAAATATTTTTGTTGCTGTGTTTTAATCCATACATTCTCTTTGAATTAACCGTCTTCCTCTATCTTTAGCAGCATCTCTCTCTCTCTTCCAAGGATTTCCAAATGTTTATTAAATTCTGCACACTCCACTCTGTCATTAAGACAGTGGTTGCTAGGAGAACTGCTCGCTGACTTGTAACCCAACTGGAATTGCACAACGCCACTTTCTGGAGGTTTACAGTTTGAAGATACTTAGTGCATAAATTAAATCAGATGACAAATTTAAAATGTTTCTGAATGTTCAGTTATCCTCTTGAAGGTCAAGACACACCAGCGCCATGAACCTCTTCCCGCATCTCTGAAGTGAAGTGGGCAGAACACAGTCTACAGGGTTTCTTCTAACTCTCACATCTGTACCACGGCTGTGGGATTGGAAGGCCCGGGTCTGAATCCTGGGATACTTCTTTACCGCCACAGGAAAATCACTTAAGCTATCAATTAATGAGGATAATAATACCTGCCTAAGAGGGATTACTATTACTAAGTCCACCAGGACTTCCCTGGTGGCTCAGACGGTAAAAGTGTCTGCCTGCAATGCAGGAGACCCGGGTTCAATCCCTGGGGCGGGGAAGATCCCCTGGAGAAGGAAATGGCAACCCACTCCAGTGTTCTTGCCTGGAGAATCCAATGGATGGAGGAGCCTGGTGGGCTACAATCCATGGGGTCACAAAGAGTCGGACAGGACTGAGTGACTTCACTTTCACTTTTCACTTTAATAGGGATTACTAGCAAATCAAAAAAGTTAATACATGTAAAGCACATTGGACAGTGCTTGGCATATAAGTATCCTTTAATAATTATTCAAGTTAATTTTATAATATCTTTATTTTATAAGTATTCGTTTAACTCATGTATTTAACAATTATTTATTCAGTACCTTACTTCGTATAGGTACGGGGAAAGACATTATCACTAGCGTCTGGGATCCTAGGGTCTCATGGAGAAGAAAATCAAGTAAACCTATGATTACAGTTTGGTGCAGTAAGAGCCTTAATAGCAGAAAGAAGGCTGGGCCTGGGTGGGGTGGGCTGAGGGATGGCTTTGGGGCTGGATTAGATCATGTCTCAGTTAAATTCCCACACTTAAACTAGAGTTAAGCAGAGTCAGCATGGGCAGAGGGCAGTAACCAGCGCAGGGGCCGAGGGACGAAAGGAGCAAGGAGGGCCATACAGGTGCAACGTCTTGGCCGAAGAGCCAGCCCAGAGCGTTCAGGATGGTAGCTGGTTCTGCGCGTCTGGGGAGGAGGATGTATGCATGTGGCAGGCAAGCTAGTGAGGTAGAGAGGACCACATCTAAGAGGCAGAGAGACCTGGGGAGGAGACTGAGAAGGGTCAGTCGGAGGGGCAGGGGGAGAGTCAAGGGTAACTCAGTTACACGCACTCAGTTACACAAGCTGGAGCAGATGCATCACTACTTTATTCCCCTTTGTCTGGCGTCCTTTGAATTAAGTATTTTTTCATGCTTCTGTTTTATCTGCACTATTGGTTTATTAGCTATACGCCTTTGTTTTGTTGGTTTTCCAGTGGTTATTCTGAAGCACGCTTGACAGATTTTACTCTCTAGGTCCAGAGAGTAAATCTTTTAGGCTCTGTGGACCACACAGATATGAAAATAAACGGGCTTGGCTGTGGTCCAATAAAACTTTATTTATAAGGCATGGCAGGTCAGATTTGGCTCACAGGCTACAGTTTGCTAACTCCTGCTCTAGGGTTTACAACATACGTCTGGAACTTACCACAATATGCCTGCAGATAGTATTGCACCCGTTCAAAGTATCTTTTAGAACGACGCTACAGTTCATTCCAGTTCTGCTCCTCTCTTCCTTTGTGCTGTGATTGTCATACGTTAAATGTTTCCCGTGCGTTCTATAGCCTCCACAACACAGTTACTATTTTTGCTTAATGTCCATTATCTTTTTTTAAGGATTTTTTAAATGAGAAAAATTATTATTTTTCCTGCACATGTTTACCATTTCCACTGCTCTTTATTTCTTTACCTAGGCTCCAATTTCCATCCAGTATCCCTTTCTTCTGTCTCAGCCGAGATGGAGATGGTTGGAACAGTGAGGAGGCTGGTCAGACACTTGTCTCTTTCTCCGTGTGCCCCCTTCACTTGGCTAGCTTGGCTTCCTCACCGCATAGCAGTCGCAGGGTAGTCAGAATTTTTATATGAAGTCTGGCCCTCCCAAGACTGGGTCATTTCAGGGACCCAGAAAGAAGCTACCAGATATTCTATTGCCTAGGCTTAGAAGTTATGCAGTTCCATTTCTACTGCATCCCCCTGGTCAAAAAGTGAGTTACAGAGTAAGCCCAGATGAGAGGTATGCAGGTGTGTTGTTTGTAGAGTCCTTGAGGGTGAGGGGAGTGAAATACCCTTAAAGACAAGGACCGGTAGCCCAATGCCTGTACACTGAGGAGCTGTCCCTTCTTCCTGCACACCGACATACACACAAGGCCAGACCCAGGGGAGACAGAGATTCTCCTTCTGACACAGCTCCTGGGCAAAGCAGGCCACCTACTGGGCGACATTCTTCTTTCCGATCCGGGAAAAGTCATGGGAGGAGTTTGGCGGCGAGGACGTACGTATGGTTAATCACATCTCCCCTTTTCTCCCAGGAGAGCACCTAGCTAATGCTAGCCTATATAAAAGGGTGCCATTGAACACATCAGAGATGTAGACCACATTACATTGTTTTCCAGGGATGCAGACACCTGGAAAACTGGCACTTCCAGAATAAAGATGGGCACGTGTTGGCTCTTCTGCCTTGAGTATGTATCATTATTAGAGCTCATTTTTTCTTCTACACACCCATGTTTCTCCCCAGCTGATCACAAATTTGCTAAACTCTGACAGAAAGCAGCTGCATGAGGAAAGTCGTAGTGGGTTATTAGAAAGTAGAGAGAAACCTAAATATTGCTAAAAGGGTCATAAATGAAGCTTTAAATGAGGAGTTAGATAGTCTGAGTACTGATTAGAGAAATTAAAAGGATTTAGTTCCATGTGACATTGGGTTAAAAAAATTAAACTATTTAATGAATTTAGCCACACCCCATAGATATGAACATGTTTTAAAGAAGAAATCCTTTTTGTGTCTCTAGTGAGTTTGAGGTTTTTTTTCATTTTATGAACTAACCAGCCAAAATCAGTTTCTTCCCTGTAATAATTGCCTTTCCACCCAAACGAGAATGATAATCAAACAAAAAGTATTTATAACTAATGTTTTAAAACAACTGCTTGTCCTCAAATTTCAATTAAGAAAACAGTAAGGAAAAGCAGCCACAGACAAGGTAGACAAGGTGCAGATGCTGAACACAAGTGACTAAAAACTGCTTATGTGAAAATATGTTCAACCCTCTCAACAAAGACTCAAACTGATATCATAACGTGGTACTATTATTTTCCATCACAGCAATGAAAAGTTTCTAAAAGATGGTATTTGATAAGAGTAAGTGCTCAGTTGCTCAGTCGTGTCTGACTCTTCACGGCCCCATGGACTGTAGCCTGCCAGGCTCCTCTGTCCAAGGGGTTCCCAGGCAAGAACACTCGAGTGGGTTGCCATTTCCTTCTCCAGGGGATGCTATTAAAGGTACGTTGAAATAGTCACTCATACAGTGCTGATGGGAGTGTAAAATGATGCGGCCTTTCTCAGAATGAATTTGGCAATACATATGAAGAATAGTAAACATGTTCCTACCTTTTGACCTAGGATTTTCTCTTCAGAGAATTTACTTTAGGAAATAATCTGAGGGGTAGACAAAGATTATGCACCAAGTTTGTGGTAACGGCAAAATTTATAAAATACTTTTTGTCAGAATAATTTTAACTGCAAGTACCAGAAACCCTGATACGAGCTTACTTGAAGAAAAGAGAAATGTATCTCATATAAAAGGAAGGGGGGAGGAAGGTAGGTTTCAGGGTTGCGATTCAGTGGTTCATCAACGTCATTGGAAAACTAGGTTTCATTAACCTCTTCTGCAGCCTTCAGAGCTGGCAGAAAGTAAGATGGTTGTCCATCCACAATTCACAGTGGTCCCAAGAAGAAGAGAGTCTATTACTTCTTGTGACTCTGTCTTAGATGAGAGAAAACTTCCTCAAATCTCCATCAGAACTTCCCTTCACATCTTACTGGCTGGAAGCAGCCACATAGCATTTCTGAACCAATCACTGGGAAAGAAAGTTGTATTATTCTTAGACCAATCAGGTCTGGGAAAAAGTTCCAGGCACACCTTGGAATTGTTGAAAAATAATTTGGGGAGATTTCATATTGCTTTTTTTTTCTTTTCTGTTTTCTTATCAGACTCTCTTTTGGAGTACTCCAAGCTGTTTCCGTTGCACCACCAAGTAATGAAATTTGTGTGTGTGCCACTTTGCAACCTCCAGTCAAAGGAAGCAGCGAGACTCAGGGGGCTGGGTGCAGTGGCAGCGTCAAAAAACCTTTAGGAGGCAAAGGGATAAGCGCTTTGCCCAGGGATTCTTGCAGGAACCCTTCCATTGGAAAATTTCTTTTTAAGAAAGTAAAGGTTTGATCATAATCAAATAAGGTCTGCAACCCAAATTCTCATTCAACTTTATTCTCACTTTTCATGTTCTTGAGATCTGTTGTCATGGCAACATCATGACCTGAGTAGTTCAACCTGGATGCTTGTCCATGTCTGCTATGCTATTTAAAACTGCAAGCTTTTCTAAAAATGGAAGTCTTCATATTTTATCTCTCAATCTCTTCGGAAATCTTTCTGTGGACTTATGATGTGTCTTCCTGACGTGAACACCAGATCCATGTTCAACACATAAACAGTCTCTAAGAATTGTATCACAGGCTTCATTCTCATGCGTAGAGATTATGTATAAAATGACATCTTATTTTTGCAGAATTATACAAATAGATGCATTCTGTGTTGTATGTTATACACTGTTCTATACTTTTTTCACTAAATGTGATTATCAGAAAGTTCAAAAAAAGAAGAAAAAAATCTTAAAATGTGAAAATCCTTATATAGCTAACAAAAACACACAACCAAAAACTTTCAAAAATATGAGAGTGAAAAATACATTTAAAAACAAATGATTGGTATGTTTTCCAATACTGGGTGCTATTGAAAAAAATGTATATATTTAATATTTAAATTTACTGCTCCAATCTTGACAAGTTCTTTGAATGCTACAGAAACTACACTGAAAGCATGATTCAACTCCCTCTAAAGACTTTAGGCTAATGAGATGCATTTTCTTTGTTTTCTTAAATTAGCATGTGAAGGCACTACATTAGCATCTGAATGCTTTCGTGTACGTTGACTGAATCAGCCTATCTAGGATGTGCAGCAGGAAAGTATGTTTGAGAAATGAACCGTTATCTTTCTTTTCATTTCTTCTTCTGCCTTTCTCTCCATCAGGCTATGTATTATTTCAATCAGATGGGGAATGGGGCAGGGTGAACTATCCCGGCTATCAGGCAGACTGCTCACACGCCACTTCCGAGTGCAATTCTTGTGCTCCAAATGATGCCCAGGAACAGCAGAGAGCCGCTGGCCTTGCAGGAGCCGTGCTGACCAGCACAGTGGACCATAAACTGGGCTTGTGGGCAACTGACACTCCAAGAGCTGTCTGGAACCACAACCCAGCTGATGAGAGGCAGCCAGGGGTTGGAACAAATCCTAGAATTGGGATACAAAGCTCTCCAAAGAGACCATGTTTACATTTTTTGAAGGTAAGCAAAATGGGGGCTGACCAAGATGGCCTAAATATTTCCCTCAGCTTGACAAAGCTTTAGAGGAACTTGTTCTTGACCAAGGGCGTCCCAGGTGGCGCAGTGATAAAGAATCTACCTGCCAATGCAGGCAAGGCAGGAGACGTGAGGTTGGGAAGATCCCCCGGAGAAGGAAATGGCAACCCACTCCAGTCTTCTTGCCTGGAAGACCCCACGGACAGAGGAGCCTGGCGGGCTGCAGTCCACGGGTTCACAAAAAATCCTTGATAATAGGCTCCTGACCACCTCTTTCCTGGAGCACTTACTTTAGAAAACCTGCAGTTGTAAATTATTGTTCTCTTTGAAATGTAAATTTTATGCAACCCAGAAATGTTTTTCTCAGGGACAAAGGGAGCCATCCTTTTGAAATTTAATCATCAAGAAAGATAGAGGCCCTGTCTCCTAGACTCTGGCAGAAATTAGGAACCTAACTTTGGTAAGTGACAATTAGTAAATATGGATAGCCTAATCACATTGACAGACTGCTCCCATAATTTTCCACTAGCTCATCTCAGCATTTAAAAATCTTCCCACTTTTCATGTCAATGGAACTGAATTCAATTTCTCTCCCCTATTGCAATCATCTTGAATAAAGTTTTCCCTGACTATTTTACTGGTCTGGCACAATATTCCTTTTATAGGACTCAGAAGTAAACAATTAAGCTGTCATATAAAAATTAAAAATTTTTATTTATTGTACAGTTCAGTTTGTGTCATAAGAGTTAAAAATAGAAACATTTCTGCTCTGTAGCTGGCTGAAAGCCTGGTTATTTTGTATATTGGAGTCAGATTAAAAAATGAACTGTTTCCTTATATACCTGCTTCCTTTTTGGAATGATGTTTGCCTATTCCTCTTACCACCAAAGATGGTTACTATTTCTTCCCCAACTTGATCATTTATATTCTTTTCTGGAACATAAAATTATTCTCAAGATTGAAAGTAGGGTCTGTAAACTAAATAGCCTTGTCCCTGATAGACATTCAGCCAATGCAAAGAGAGTTGTATCCTTTCATCAAAAGGCCAATACATACAGAGCATGTAAATTGCTTCAATTGTGTCCAACTCTTTGTGACCCTATGGACCATAGCCCGCCAGGCTCTTCTGTCCATCGGGTTCTCCGGGCAAGAACACTGGAGCGGGTTACCACGCCCTCCTTCAGGGGATATTTCCAATCCAAGGATCAAACCCATATCTCCTGTGTGTCCTGCACTGGCAGGCAGGGTCTTTACCACTGGTGCCACCTGGGAAGCCCCATACACAGAACAGTCCCTTAGTCAAGAAGGGAAAGTTCTAATCTCAAGATTTATTTTCACAGCTTGAGAAGCAGATATAATTCTTTTTTGAGCTATAAATAACAAAGGTTTTAAATCCCACACAACAAGAGGGAGCACTCTAATAGTTTTACTGCTGCTGTAAATAATGACCACAAACACAGTTCCATAGATTAGAAGTCTGCACACAGCCTCTCTCAACGGGGTCTGCTACTGAGGGCCTTCCCAAACTGAAATCAAGAAATCAAGGTATCAGCTGTGTTGGGCTCTTTTCTGGAGACTCTGGGGAAGATCCTGCTTTCTGTCTCATTCAGATTATTGGCAGAATTCAGTTCTCTGGGGCTTTGCAGGACTAAGCTTCCATTTCCTTGATATGGCCTCCTCCATCTTTAAGTCAATAGTGGTCAAATCCTTCTGATGCTTTGACTATCTGCCTTCATCTCCTGCTAACAGCTAGAGAAATCTCTCATCCTTAAAGAGCTCATGTGACTACATTGGGCCTGCCAGGATAATCCAGAGTATCCTTCCTATTCTAAAGTCATCTGATTAGTGACCTTAATTACACCTGCAAAGTCCATTCTGCCATGTAAAGTAACATATCCACAGGAGAGACATCACAAAGTAAAGATCAAGGGGACCAAAATTCTGCCTACCATGGATGAGTTTGGAATATATTTTGGAGGTGCAGGTGAAAAGATGTGTTTCAAAAAATATTTCATGTTTTATCTAATGAGACATTTACCCCTTCTTTAGAAACTTCTTACAGGTCCCCATCATTTCCTTGAGTACATGGCATGGATTAGTCTACAAATATCCTGCCTGAGGGCTTTCTATGTGCAAAAACAGGGGAAAGGCCACTCTCATTCAAGAAAAATTTGAATGTGATCATAAGAATTGTGGTTTGTGAGGCAAAGACAGGATGAAATTAAGAATTTATCAGTGTGGAAGTTACTTTCTCCACTGTTCTTCAATATGGGTATGGTGGTATAAACAACAGTAGAATAAATGAAGAGGAAGGTAATCTCAGCCTTGAGCTCACATACAACATGTGATGTGTTTGTCATAGTAAAGAAGGGAAAATGGGAAAAGACCCAGAAAGTCCTAAATAGGAAGAGGCCAGATAAAGGCAGAAACAGCAGTAGGTCCACGCATCACTGATTAGCTAACCACTTTGGAAGAAAAATGATCAAGTTTCGTACACTTTAAAAAGAAACCGTTTTCATGTAAGTCAAATCTCACTAGCTGAATTAATCTGGTCATTTCCTAATGATAATGCATTACTAATGAAATGCATCGAGATCCTTCACAAGTACATTATATATACATACACGCATACATATGTACATATTCTTTGATAGCAGGACTCCTGTTTTGGGGACAAAAAGTCCAAATGGAGATCAAGCAGACAGCTTCATGAACCTAAGATAGGAAAATATGGAGAACCTGTCGACATTCTAGGAATCAGCAAACTGAAATGGACTGGAATGGGTGAATTTAATTCAGATGACCATTATATTTACTACTACGGGCAGGAATCCCTCAGAAGAAATGGAGTGGTCATCATGGTCAACAAAAGAGTCTGATATGCAGTACTTGGATGCAATCTCAAAAATGACAGAACAATCTCTGTTCGTTTCCAAAGCAAACCATTCAATATCACAGTAATCCAAGTCTATGCCCCAACCAGTAACGCTGAAGAAGCTGAAGTTGAACGGTTCTATGAAGACCTACAAGACCTTTTAGAACTAACACCCAAAAAAGATGTCCTTTTCATTATAGGGGACTGGAATGCAAAAGTAGGAAGTCAAGAAACACCTGGAGTAACAGGCAAATTTGGCCTTGGAATACGGAATGAAGCAGGGCAAAGACTAATAGAGTTTTGCCAAGAAAATGCACTGGTCATAACAAACACCCTCTTCCAACAACACAAGAGAAGACTCTACACATGGACATCACCAGATAGTCAACACCGAAATCAGATTGATTATATTCTTTGCAGCCAAAGATAGAGAAGCTCTATACAGTCAGCAAAAACAAGACCAGGAGCTGGCTGTGGCTCAGACCATGAACTCCTTATTGCCAAATTCAGACTTAAATTGAAGAAAGTAGGGAAAACCACTAGACCATTCAGGTATGACCTAAATCAAATCCCTTATGATTATACAGTGGAAGTGAGAAATAGATTTAAGGGCCTAGATCTGATAGATAGAGTGCCTGATGAACTATGGACTGAGGTTCGTGACATTGTACAGGAGACAGGGATCAAGACCATCCTCATGGAAAAGAAATGCAAAAAAGCAAAATGGCTGTCTGGGGAGGCCTTACAAATAGCTGTGAAAAGAAGAGAAGTGAAAAGCAAAGGAGAAAAGGAAAGATATAAACATCTGAATGCAGAGTTCCAAAGAATAGCAAGAAGAGATAAGAAAGCCTTCTTCAGTGATCAATGCAAAGAAATAGAGGAAAACAACAGAATGGGAAAGACTAGAGATCTCTTCAAGAAAATCAGAGATACCAAAGGAACATTTCATGCAAAGACGGGCTTGATAAAGGACAGAAATGATATGGGCCTAACAGAAGCAGAAGATATGAAGAAGAGGTGGCAAGAATACACAGAAGAACTGTACGAACAAGATCTTCACGACCCAGATAATCACGATGGTGTGATCACTCACCTAGAGCCAGACATCCTGGAATGTGAAGTCAAGTGGGCCTTAGAAAGCATCACTAAGAACAAACCTAGTGGAGGTGATAGAATTCCAGTTGAGCTATTCCAAATCCTGAAAGATGATGCTGTGAAAGTGCTGCACTCAATATGTCAGCAAATTTGGAAAACTCAGCAGTGGCCACAGGACTGGAAAAGGTCAGTTTTCATTCCAATCCCAAAGAAAGGCAATGCCAAATAATGCTCAAACTACCACACAATTGCACTCATCTCACACACTAGTAAAGTAATGCTCAAAATTCTCCAAGCCAGGCTTCAGCAATATGTGAACCGTGAACTTCCTGATGTTCAAGCTGGTTTTAGAAAAGGCAGAGGCACCAGAGATCAAATTGCCAACATCTGCTGGATCATGGAAAAAGCAAGAGAGTTCCAGAAAGGCATCTATTTCTGCTTTATTTACTATGCCAAAGCCTTTGACTGGTGGATCACAATAAACTGTGGAAAATTCTGAAAGAGATGGGAATACCAGACCACCTGATCTGCCTCTTGAGAAATTTGCATGCAGGTCAGGAAGCAACAGTTAGAACTGGACATGGAACAACAGACTGGTTCCAAATAGGAAAAGGAGTACGTCAAGGCTGTATATTGTCACCCTGCTTATTTAACTTATATGCACAGTACATCATGAGAAACGCTGGACTGGAAGAAACACAAGCTGGAATCAAGATTGCCAGGAGAAATATCAATAACCTCAGATATGCAGATGACACCACCCTTATGGCAGAAAGTGAAGAGGAACTAATAAAGCCTCTTGATGAAAGTGAAAGAGGAGAGTGAAAAAGTTGGCTTAAAGCTCAACATTCAGAAAACAAAGATCATGGCATCCGGTCCCATCACTTCATGGGAAATAGATGGGGAAACAGTGGAAACAGTGTCAGACTTTATTTTTCTGGGCTCCAAAATCACCACAGATGGTGACTGCAGCCATGAAATTAAAAGACGCTTCCTCCTTGGAAGGAAAGTTATGACCAACCTAGACAGCATATTCAAAAGCAGAGACATTACTTTGCCAACAAAGGTTCATCTAGTCAAGGCTGTGGTTTTTCCTGTGGTCATGTATGGATGTGAGAGTTGGACTGTGAAGAAGGCTGAACGCCGAAGAATTGATGCTTTTGAACTGTGGTGTTGGAGAAGACTCTTGAGAGTCCCTTGGACTGCAAGGAGATCCAAGCAGTCCATTCTGAAGGAGGTCAGCCCTGGGATTTCTTTGGAGGGAATGATGCTGAAGCTGAAACTCCAGTACTTTGGCCACCTCATGCGAAGAGTTGACTCATTGGAAAAGACTCTGATGCTGGGAGGGATTGGGGGCAGGAGGAGAAGGGTACGACAGAGGATGAGATGGCAGGATGGCATCACTGATTCGATGGACGTGAGTCTGAGTGAACTCCGGGAGTTTGTGATGGACAGGGAGGCCTGGTGTGCTGCGATTCATGGGGTCGCAAAGAGTCGGACACGACTGAGTGACTGATATGATCTGATCTGAAAGGGCCCCTTGGAGGGTGGTCCACTTTCTCTCACAAGCCCAAGGCCTCTGCAAGAAATGCCTACAACAACCATAGAAAATGCATGTTTTATTCTGCTGCTCCTTCTTGCAGATACTGACTTGGATTTTTAATGAAAAACAAGCCTGCACTCATGATCCAAAATTTAAAGCCTCTAGGTCCTTGTATGAGAATCAGATGAATAGATTTTGCTTTTCCTTGCTTTGGATCAGCTATAGCAATCATGCCCTCTAGCCTCTGAAATCTGTACTGCAACGGCCATTTTAACAGCAGTTTTTTCGGCTTTATCCTCCTCAGCTTTGGTTCTTGAACTCAAAAGTCAGTAAAAATGTGATTCAGATGCACAAAGACTCCTCCAGGTGAAAGTAAAGCAAGCAAGTAATCTCATCTGACTGCACAAATATGGCTGTTGAGCAGTTCATTTGCCTTCCTAGCTCTATTTTTTAAAAAAGAATTTTAAGTGGCATTTATGCTATATACTTTCATATTACAGGAAGAATACTCCCTAAAATATTGCCAAGTAGGAAGTTATCCATCAATTCCTAATAAAGGCACACAGCTAAACTCATAATGACAAATTATGAAAGTTGCCTGCCTGACCTTCATTAACCATCTGGCATTTAGAATGCTAATCTTTAAAAAGCCACCTTGGCATCTATAAAAAAAGACTTGCAGTTGATTTCTTTCTACTGCTTTGAGATCATCGAACAGGAGGTCTGGGCACACTTTCTGTTTGCTCACTGGTTCCTGTGACACCTTCACGCCCTGTCTGCATGCCAGGGCACACCTCCCCCGACAGAGCTCGGCAGAGGTTCTCAGGAGCAAGAGTGTCAGTCAGTGCCGTCATCTCGGGCCACCTTTAAGAGAACTTCATCCTTTTTCTCCTTGATTTAGAACAGGGCACACATGTGTACACACTGAAGCCATTCTGGCAATGGATTTGGAATTCAGATCGGTTGTCAGGCTTTTGAAAATGCCTTCCTACCTGAATTGGATCACGGCTAATTGCTCTGATCAAGTGTAATACATACTTAGGAGAAGAAAAAAGAATAATGAGAAGAGACTTCAGTCAATATAGTTTTCTTTCATGGACAGAGACAAATGACTGGTTTATTTGGGTGAGGAAATGTTAGAGTTGGACTGTGAAGAAAGCTGAGCACCGAAGAATTGATGCTTTTGAACTGTGGTGCTGGAGAAGACTCTTGAGAGTCCCCTGGACTGCAAGGAGATCCAACCAGTCCATTCTGAAGGAGATCAGCCCTGGGATTTCTTTGGAAGGAATGATGCTAAAGCTGAAACTCCAGTACTTTGGCCACCTCATGTGAAGAGTTGACTCATTGGCAAAGACCCTGATGCTGGGAGGGATTGGGGGCAGGAGGAAAAGGGGACAGAGGATGAGATGGCTGGATGGCATCACGGACTTGATGGACGTGGATTTGGGTGAACTCTGAGAGTTGGTGATGGACAGGGAGGCCTGGCGTGCTGCGATTCATAGGGTCGCAAAGAGTTGGACACGACTGAGCGACTGAACTGAACTGAAATGTTAAAGGTTAAATGCTTCCAGCAGTCGGTTTCTGGGTCTCCAAGCACAAATGACTGATCTCATTTGGTTATTTTAAAGGCTACTCAGAAATAAAATGAGAGTAGTTTGAGAGATCTTCCCTGGTATAGAGAGTATTTGATTCAAAGCAATAGCTATGTGTAGGGATTCCCTGGTAGCTCAGCTGGTAAAAAATCCGTCTGCCAATACAGGAGACACAGGAGACCTGGGTTCGATCCCTGGGTAGGGAAGATCCCCTGGAGAAGGGAAAGGCTACCCACTCCAGTATTCTGGCCTGGAGAATTCCATGGACTGTAGAGTCCAAGGGCTCACAAAGAGTTGGACGCGACTGAGCGACTTTCACTTCACATACTTCAGTGGCTCTGTGCACAGAGCATTTTCTATTACACTAACTTCTTTGTTTGACAGCTCCATCAGAGAGCAGAATTAAACAACCCAACATCACCTTGGAACTTTGAGAGCTGAAACCATCTTGGAACTTCAAAAGGTGTCACTTCAGAAATGGAGGAGTTGGGGGTGGTATGCTCAGGAGCTAGTGCAGCTGAACGGATCCCCCAAAGCCCAGGGCTTTTCCTCACATTTTCATTGTTTCACATTGCTTACAGTTCTCATTAGGAGGCCTTCGTCTCTGGTATGGGCTTCCATGGGGGCTCAGATGGTAAAGAATCTGCCTGCAGTGCAGGAGCCTTGGGTTCAATCTCTGGATTGAACCACTCCAGTATTCTTGTCTGGGAAATCCCACGGGCCAAGGAGCCTGGTAGCCTACGGTTCATGGGGTTGCAAAGAGTTGGACATGACTGAGCGATTGAGTCTCTCTGGTACTATGTAAGATCCCAGGTGGCCAGAATCCCCAGAATTCTGATGAGCCTGGTGCTGAGCTCATCTGAATTGAACTGAGACACTCAAGATTTGTGATTATGTGGTTTTCTGCTGATCCTTGTATCCACTGCCTCTGCACCAAGTCAGCCACTGGGCACAACTGTCAAGCCCACCACCTCTCCACTTCTTCTAGGTTCTAGAAGGCAACTGTATTCAATACTTAGAGCTGGGTTCTACCCCTCTTATTCAATTAACAGAGGCCTCACACACTATACAATCTTGCTGTTAAAAAATCAGTACTTTGAAAATAAAAAGTCATTAACCTTCCCCTGAGCAAGTAAGGCTCTAGACCTTCAGGATATTACTCTTTTGAGCACTTGTGCTCTTCATGGCCCTGCTCTGTAACTAAGAATTAGGTAGAATTTCTCTAAGCTTCTTCACTCATAGCTCAGTTGGCAAAGAATCCGCCTGCAATGCAGGAGACTCCGGTTTGATTCCTGGGTCAGGAAGATCCCCTGGAGAAGGGATAGGCTACCCACTCCAGTATTCTTGGGCTTCCCCTGTTGCTCAGCTGGTAAAAATCTGCCTGCAGTGTGGGAGACCTGGGTTTGACCCCTGGGTTGGGAAGGTCCCCTGGAGAAGGAATGGCTACCCACTCCAGTATTCTGGCCTGGAGAATTCCATGGAAGGTATAGTCCATGGGGTCACAAAGAGTCAGCATGACTGAGCGCCTCCCACTCTCACTTTCTCTAAGCTTTGTGTCTTTCCTCTCAAATGCCACAGCCCCTCACAGGATGCAGAGCACAGACTGGCCCTGCCAGGGTAGACTAGCTCCACGCGGGCTACCTCTGGGCCTCCATTCTTTCATCATGAAATGAACAGCCTTGCCGGATCAGCTCTCCAAAGGACTGGGTATCTAAAGCTCCTTACCATGATGAGTCTGACCCATATTGGTTCTGTAGCAGTATTTTTTTTTTTTTCTTTAGCAAGATGTCTCAAGCTCTGAACTACTCACTTATGAAAAATTAGAAACAAATCCATTGTAATCTGGGTATTACTTGCAATGAGCAAGGGTCTTAGCACATTAACATTGATTCAGAATCAACTTGTAGCACAAATTCGTTCTGGCACTCCTACTGACCTTTTTTTTTTCTTTTAAACAATTCATAAACTTCCCAAAGATCTGATTCATTTTGGATTTTTAAAATACTATTTTAGTAAAATTTCTCCTTAATGAAGTGGTTATACATTACACATAATTCAGTGCATTATCTCTTTCAGCTCCAGTAAGAAAACACCAGGAAAGTAATTTCGTTTCCTCTTCTGTATATAATGAATCTTTTCATGTTTCTTCTAGTTAATTCCTTAAAAAATTAAAACGAATGACAGCCTGAACCATTTTCTCCACATTCATCTGTGATGTTGTGTGGTTAATAGTCCAGTCTCATATTTGCGTGGGACCAGCTGTCAAAGATGGCACCGTGGGGAATGCACTATAATTTTAAGACCCGTTGCAGAGTCACATATGTCCATAAATCTGCATCACTAGAATGCTTATGGGAAGACAGTCATCACCAGATTTGAAAATAAATCCTTTATTGCTTTCATTTTGAACTTCACTCTTTACTTGACTCAAATTATCTTTATCAGATAATGGATGAGGGGCCCTCATAATGAGTGAACAAGTTTTTAGAAGCCATCTCATTTGCACAACTTCTTAACGTTCTTGCCAGAGCCCATTTTGAACACAGCCAGTGCAATTATCTCCATTCCCTTGGAGAGATATCTTCTTGACCTAGTCAAATCCACATCTTGGGTGAGTTTTTCAATACACAGAACTTTGAGGGAAAATATTGGGCATGTTCTACAAACCTCTCTGAGCCTCCAGGACTTCATCTGTGGGCAGAAAATACTTTCATGTGGGAAAATTAGACAAGATACAGGAAGAAAGGTGGTCAGTTTATTATCCCTTCAGCGTGAGTTCCTTCTCCAAGCGTGGCCGTGGTATCGCTGTTTAAAATCGGTCACCGGCAGCCTCCTCTCACTCGCTGGCTGCCGCCCCACGGCCCTCCTCAGAGGCTGCTTCCCCTCGCTGTGCCACCACAGCGGTCCACCGTCTCCAGTTCTCCACAGGCCCTCAGGGAGGCTGAAGACACCCCCGGGCTGGAGTTCCAGGCGCCTTGTGCTGGCCTCAGGACAGCCGCTCCTGTCAGCCTTCCGCCCGGCGCCGAGTGCTCTGTGGCCGTTCGCCGTGGGCTGGTTCCCGCATTCCCCTCACGGTCTCTACCATCCCTCACCAGCCTTCCTCTCTCTCAGCAGACGGCCTTTCCTCCCACGACGCTAAAACCTAGAGACTCCAGGCAGCGCTCCCGTCTCAGCTGCTGCTCCGCGCTCACCCACCGGCACTCCGCGTCGGGGACCTGCAGTCTTGCGCTCCTCACTGACTTCTCCTCAGCACAGAAACGTGGCCACGCCCTTCCAGCTCCGGAAGAACTGTCTGTCGTGCCTTCTCCTTAGTTGCCTTCACCCCCCAGTCCTGCTAATATTTCTCGTTCGCTGCCAGTGTTTCTGAAAGCGTACCCGGCCTTATTGCCCTCTTTTCCATCCAGTCTGGGTGGCTCTCCTTCCGCGTTGTCGATGCCGCCGTGGTTAAGGAGTGCCCTGACTGACTCAGTTCCTAGGAATGGTGCAGGGCACCGGGACATAGCAGCAAACAAGGCAGGTGTGAGTCCCGCCTTCATGGAGCACAAAGTATGGTGGGTGCATCTTTCAGGACTTCTGAAAAAAAAGTCGCTGAAACAGGATTAGACACGCAAGAGATCCGTTGGGGGAAGTGCCCGTGCAGGGTCGGGAGCTGGTGTAGGCAGGGAGAGCTCCTGGACACCATCAAAGGAGAAGAGGACGGAAGGGTGGGATGGGAGAAGTCACAGGCTAGAGCGAAGCTCCAAGAAAGTCTCAGCTGCGCTGATGGGACCTGACCCAGCACAAGTTTCCTGTTGGAGAAGCCGTGGAGCAGGGCTGGGTGGCTCTCCAACTCCCGCTGTGCTCAGCCAGTGAGGGCAGGCGGCCTGAGGGAAGCGTGGCCTAGTGCTCCTCCGAGCAGCAGGAGGATAACGTGCCTTTATTCCTGGCGGGAGGCTTGGAAGAGGGAGGTGTGAGACGTGAACTGTGCCTCCTGTGGCTACATTAGGTCTCACGGCCTCAGTGATAACCCTGCTTTCCCTCCTTCCACTCTCAGCCCTCCTCACTCCCAGACACCCTCTTTAATGGCTTACCTGTGGGGTAACCCAAACCCTCCTACCCGAGGGGTCTGATACGTTGAAGATCACAGCCTTTTCAGGCCAGGGTTGCTGCCCACGTCCGTTCACAGTTACAGCTGGGTAACGAGTGCCAAGGAGCACCCAGCTGGGCCATCCTGCTGCCACACAGCTTCTTTCCTGCCCTCATCTTGTCGAAACAGCCCTTCCTTCCTTCTGTTGGTTGGGGTAAAGGATCTCTGCCAAGATGCTGACTCCTCTTCTCACTTGCTGGTCCTTGGATTGGAGGGGTCTGAGTGGTTGGGCAGCAGTCCTAGCTTGTAGTTCAAGGGACTGTTGCCATCCTTCCACACAAGAGTGTGACCCCATTGGTGACCAGGCCCTCCAGCCCTGCAGAGTCCAGAACTGAAGGAAGAAGATGCCCAGAGCACCCCAAGAGGTCCCTGAGAGTGGTGATAAGTGGGCTACTTCTGTGCCTACTCCTGGCTCCCAGGTGCTCGTATTCTTCCTGCATGCATGCATGCTAAGTCACTTCAGTCGTGTAGACTTTTTGCGACCCCCATGGATTGTAGCCAAGCAGTCTCCTTTGTCCATGGGGTTCTCCAGGTGAGAATACTGGAGTGGGTTACCGTGCCCTCCTCCAGAGAATCTGATGCAGGGGGTTTGAACCCACATTTCTTACATCTCCTGCATCAGCATGCAGGTTCTTTACCACGAGTGCCACCTGGGAAACCCCATGTATTCTTCCTACTGAGACATTTAGAGGCCCTCTGATGCCAGCCCATTGCTGGTAGCCTGCTGGGCCTAAAGATGGTGCTTCATAGGTTGTTCCAGTATTCTGTGAGGCTGGCTGATTCTGGAGGGGGCAGTGGGTGATACCAACTGTGTTCTTGGCTGGGAAGTGGTCCCCTGATTGGATGCCATGTTACGTGGATTCCGTCCTGCAGCTCGAGCATTCTGTAAGCCTCCAGACAGGGACACTGCCTGAGCATCTGTGAAGAGGAAAGGCAAATGCGTATCCAGAACAGGGATCGATTCCTCTGAGGGTGGGCTACCGGCCCTTCTAAAGTAGGAGGGGCTCAGTGTTGTTCACCTGCCGCCACACAGACGGTTTGGTTTGCTCAGTGAGTAATGCCAGAGCATGGAATCACACCCGTTTGTGTCTGTGGTTCACAGGCTAACTATTCAGAGGCAGTGGCAACTAGATCAGCCTTAGCAAACGGAAGTGCACGTCGTAGAGTCCCATGTAGCGGTCATCTCTGCTCCTGGCTCAGTATTCCCACCCTGCCGTGACAATAGTGAAAGCTGGCTTGTGCCAACTGTCATTTTCGTTTACTTGATTGCTCACCATCTCTTCCACAGTAGAGGCTTTCTGCCGGGTGTCACCGTGGAAAATAAAAATTCTTCATACTCTGTGCACATAACAACTTGCCATCTATTTGCTTCTGTCCCAGAACTTCTTGTCCCTAGTCTTCCAGTGTTTTACCTTCTAGGTTCTGGGTTAATGGTCTGGGTAGGTCATCGGTCCCTGCCCAGGAATCTATATGTATATTCTTGCCTAGGGTCTCTTTTTGTTACACACAAAAGTAATTATGAGACACATCACTTGCTCTTTGGGGAGCTTTCTGCTCTCCACTTGCCTGAAAACTCCCATGGATGGAGCAGCCTGGTGGGCTGCAGTCCACGGGGTCTCGAAGAGTCGGACACTGAGCGACTTCACTTTCACTTTTTACTTTCATGCATTGGAGAAGGAAATGGCAACCCACTCCAGCATTCTTGCCTGGAGAATCCCAGGGACAGGGGAGCCTGGTAGGCTGCCATCTATGGAGTCGCACAGAGTCAGACACGACTGAAGGGAATTAGCAGAAACTGTGTTACAAAGCCATTTCTGAATATAGCTATATACAATTACCATACACTTTTAGTTTCCACTCACATATTGACCTGATCCATAGGCACACCAAGCTTAGGCTTTTTTTCCCTCCTACAGCTGGTCATAAAAGGCCCCACAGATAGTCCTAGATGTGATCTGGGACAGAGGCTACCTGTTCATGAAGCTGATTCTTGCCCTCTGGTCTTGCTCCTGCTTGTAAACGTTAAGCAGCACTGGCCACTTTTGCCCGTTGGGATACCATACTCTCTTAATTTTCTCTACAACTTCCTGGATCAAGCATCCTTGGCCACCACCCTGTCCTCACTGTTGTTATGATAACTGTGGCCTTCTGGCTGTTAGTGGCTGAGCTGCACCGACTAGCATCTCTTACTTCCCATCCTGAGTGCAGTTCTGTGAACTGCCTGGCCTGCAGACAAGGCCACCCCTGAACTCCTGCGTGTTATTGGTGCCCCTCTCACCAGCACATTCCCAGTGGCTTTGGAATCTTCTGGGCCCCTCATGGAACATATGATCCCTCAGTAGGCCTCCTAGCATCAATAATATATCTACTCCAGCATCCCAGTCTCTTTAGCTTTTTTATTCCCTGGCATTTCCACTTTGTCCAGCCTAGGACATTGTGTTTTCCAGGCTTCTAAGAGCCATCATAGCTGAAGGTTTGTCCCATCCCCTTGGGTCCTTGCCAGGGTAGTAAATCCCATGTCCTGAGAAAGTTGTCTCAGGTTATGAATTTTTTCTCATCCCGTTTTATTTTGTAACTCCCTTGATCAAGTGCTGTGTCCCCAGAATTCAGTCCCAGAGGCACTCTCCAGCTCATGTCCTCATATAACACATGATGATTCTTGCAGCTTCTTCAGCGGAAATCCGTTTCCTTCCTTCTCAGGTACAGCAAGTCTTCAGTCAGGTAATGTGGGGTTAATCCTAGTAATTAGCTTGGCAGTCAGACATGTGGGTAGAATTAGTTCCTGACGGGTTATCTGGTGTTTTGTGGGAAAAGAACTCAGCAGTATCTTCCTTCTTGGAGCTGCTAGTTCTTTCTCCAGGGAGGCAGGCCGCTTCTCCAAGCTCTGGTGATTCAGGGGCTCCGCAAAGAAGCACCCAGCCAGATTTTCCCGTTTCCGTGCCCCAGGTTTTCCCAGTTCCAGCCCTTCACTTATCACACAGACCTCCTGTGGCTGAGTACTTAAGTATCACTGATGTTCAGATCTTGATGCTCTCCCTCTGCAGGAGATAAGGGCCTCTTTGTAAACTAGTTAAGCGCTCACCTTGAGCCTTGGTTTCTAATTATCCCTCTGTGAGGCTTCGGTATAACTTAGTAGTAACCAGCCAACATCACTGCAGGCTGTGTTCTCCGCATGGTCTTCATACGCCTGCATCATCTCATCAACCGTGAGGGCATTTCCCTCCCCTGGATGCCTCCCAGATCATCGCTTTCCCAACATCATTCCAAACTCCTTTTCCAGTCTCATCTCCCGCCACCCCTCTTCTCCCACCAGCATATTAGCCTCCTCGCCCTTCTCCAGGCATTTTTTTTTTTGGCCACACCGTGCCTACACTGCACTCCTTTGCCTGTGGTATTCCCTGTGCCTACAGTTGCCACGTTTCTGCACCTCTGTGACCCATTGGTCAAACCCAGCTCAAGCATCATCTGAGAAGGTCATGGAGTAGACATGCATTTGCTTTAAGGTCAAACAGACTTGGGTTGTAATTCCAGTTTTATCACTTCCTGCTGCAAGAATCCAGCAGCTTCCCTGGTACGTATCTCTTCTGTTGGTGCTCAGACAGCGGGGAGGATGGGTCTCCTGGTGCAGCGTGGAGTGCAGCTCCAGGCAATGGTGAGGGTGCAGTAACGTCTGCCCATGTGGGGTGCAAATGGAGCTGGGCTGGCATTTTTTAAATGCATCCAAGGATTTCTAAATGTCAAACCACCTCCGCAGGCCATGGGAACCCTATGCCAATTAGAAGAGTCAAGGTAGTGATTGCTGGAATGGGTGCTGAGAGGTGTGAGCTGACTTAGCAGTTAAGATACTGGAGCCAAACGGGTCTACACTCAAGCCCTAACTCTGGTGCTCAGTGGTGTGACTGTGGGCGATTTACCCAAGCTCTCTGGGCCTCAGTTCCCTGGGAAACCTGGAAACTGTAAGGGTATCTCATAGCATGGTCGTGTGGTTAACTGAGAGAATGCATAGAAAGCATCCGGTGTTCTGCTCAGAGCTCTACAGGCGTGGCTGGATGTAAAGGTGACACTGACTGGGACCCATTCCCGTCCCAGGTGAGGGTCTCTCTAGGACAGAGAACCTGTCTCAGGTGGGGAAAGGCATCTTCTAGGCGGCCTATGGCCTGATGAGCTTGCTGGCCTCCTCTGGTCGTTAAGGCTCCTTGCCCCTCCTTCTCTCCTGGCTCTCTCCTTTGTTTTCGGGGCCCCATTTCTGCCCAGATTCCTGAGCCCCCTTCTTCCCAGGCTGTGCCTAGTGCTTTGAATCTCGTTTACTCCCTCACCGGCATCAACATTTACCTGTTCTGTCCTCGTTCGATTAGGGCCTTGCTGGGGAGCCACCTAATTAATCTGGTGAAGCAATTAAGGGCAGGGCATTAGTGGCTGGTAATGCTGCATTCCTCCTGGGGTGTCTGCCGTTCCCTTTAATAGGGGTCTCCTTAACTTGATGCAAAGGAATTACTGATGGGCTCATTTCAGGGCCCTTGCAAGGTCAGCATCACTGGAACGCCGGCTTTCACAAAATCTAGCCGGAGGGCTGAACAGGAGCGTGAGGCTGAGGGCAAGGCTCTCCTGCTCCTTGATGTCAGTTCTCGTCGCTGGGGGCACAGAGATGCTTCAGGGGGCATTTCTGAGCCCCTGCGTGGATCTGGGCCTTTCTTGCCAGGACTGGTGGAGAAGCACTGTCTCAGAGCTTCCTGCCTCCTTGAATAAGTCTCTCTCTAACCTTTTCCCAAACCACCAGTGAGGGACGTTAGACCATACCTTTCTAAGGGTGTCATCCTCTTGCTTAAAACCGGTTGCTGGGTCCCCATGACCTTCGGGTCAAGCCTGAACTCTTTGGTCTGACACCCCCTCCTGCTGGCACCTCTGCTTCCACCCCCAGGGTCAGTTCCTGCCACCCTCGTCACACCACCCACGTTCCAGGCCAACTGAACGACTTGCTGCTCCTCGAGTCCCGGGGACCTGGTGTTTGCAGTCCCCACACCCACGCCACAGCATTCCCACACCACCCCTGTCTCTCTCTCTTCCTCCTGTAGATGGCCCCATGAGTGCCTATTAATTTTTCACAACTCGTCTATTATTCAGTCAGTTCAGCCGCTCAGTCGTGTCTGACTCTTTGCGACCCCATGAATTGCAGCACGCCAGGCCTCCCTGTCCAACACCAACTCCCGGAGTTCACCCAGACTCACGTCCATCGAGTCAGTGATGCCATCCAGCCATCTCATCCTCTGTCGTCCCCTTCTCCTCCTGCCCCCAATCCCTCCCAGCATCAGAGTCTTTTCCAATGAGTCAACTCGTCACATGAGGTGGCCCAAGGATTGGAGTTTCAGCTTCAATATCAGTTCTTCCAATGAACACCCAGGGCTGATCTCCTTTAGGATGGACTGGTTGGATGTCCTTGCAGTCCAAGGGACTCTCAAGAGTCTTCTCCAACACCACAGCTCAAAAGCATCAATTCTTCGGTGCTCAGCTTTCTTCACAGTCCAACTCTCACATCCATACATGACCACTGGAAAAACCATAGCCTTGACTAGATGGACCTTTGTTGGCAAAGTAATGTCTCCGCTTTTTAATATGCTGTCTAGGTTGGTCATAGCTTTCCTTCTGGTAAAGTCTTCAATATCCCTTCACTATTCCACCTTGGCAGAATGAGCCATTTTCTCTTCTGTCCTACCAAGTGTGAGAAAAGTGAAAAGCGTTACTCACTCAGTCATGCCCAACTCTTTGTGATCCCGTGGACTGTAGCCCGCCAGGCTCCTCTGTGCATGGGATTCTCCAGGCAAGAAAACTGGAGTGGGTTGCCATGCCCTCCTCCAGGGGATCTTCCTGACCCAGGGATCCAACCTGGGTCTCCTACATTGCAGGCAGATTCTTTACGGTAGGAACCACTCAGGAAGCCTATCAAGTGTACCTCCATGATGATATTCCCACTTTCAAGAAGGTCCTTGTTTTATATGTATCATCCCACATTAAGTGAAGGCTCTTTGGGTATTTGAAGCATGTCCTGTTTGAATCCTCAGCCTCAGGGATTCCAGGTGATCAATAAATGTGTTCTGAATGAGATGAATATGGCTATGGATGAACAAAACTTAATTTGCATTCTGTATCTATCACACATTATCAAGCAATTTATTTAATCTCCGAGTGCTCCCGTTTCCTATTTTGGCAAATGGGAACAAAAGACTAACCTGTGGAGACAGAAAGGAGATTTTCTGTACATGAGAGCTCTGCACCATGCAGGGCACAGACCAGGCTGTCAAGTTGGGCTGCTCCTCTCTGCCTGACCCACCTGGGGACATATCTGAGTTGAGCTGAGTCACGGTACTTTTGAAGACACATGCCCAGATTCACAGGAGAGATCGAGATCCTTAGGGGAATCCAGCGTTTGCTGAGCACCTTTTGTGGGTCTAGCCTTGCGCTTGACATTTTGCACGCTTTTCCCAAAGCTCTTTCTTCGGGTGTCCAGCTTGCCGACTGCTTTGTACTTAGAGAGTAATGGTGGTTGCTCAGTGAACATTTTAATTTAAATAAATTGAACAGTCTTTTCTACATCGATTCAGAGTTTGAGGACCATTTTCTTCTGCTGCACCTTCTCGGTAATTAAGCTACAGATTTGCCTTGAACAACTACTATTATGCTGACAGATTTATATGCTGTTACTGCTGATGGCTTGAAAGAGACTAGTCCTTCAGAATGGAATAAACGTGTTTGGCTTGCAGTTTCTGCCCGATTCATGAGTAAAGAATTTGAAGAAATAAATCTCAACTGTAAATTGACATTTTGTCCACCAATAACATAAAGATAATGAGAGAGAGAGGGAGAGAAAGGGAGATTCCTATGTGTTTATGAACATGAGGAGATAAAGTTTCCTCCTTTGGTAGCTATTCAGAGCCTAGCCTGGAATTCTGGAATAGCTTACTTGTTAAATGCTGGGAGAATCAAATAATTGCAAGTTGTTCAGATTGCTATAGAACGTAATCTTTGAGATGTATTGTCTGTAAAGACTGACAAGAAAATCTTTCAGGAGCCAGAACCCGAAGACTTTCTAGATAAGAGGGAAAAAATCCTACAATGAGCTTTCGGTTACAAAACAGTTTCAGACAAAGGGAGGCGACAATGAAACATAATTTCCTGGGCTTTGCACAAACTGTCTGTCAGCGCCTGGGCGAGACTCTCAGCCCTTCCCTGTCAGACACGGATCCTACTGCATGCTTACGGAGTATCGTCTCCTAAGAACTGTGTACCCAGAGGGGTACACAGGTAATGGTATTTTGCTGATGTCTGATGAGTATGTATTTATTTATGATGAAGCAGTTATTTATAGGATACCTCATAAATGCCAGATAGTTCTTTAGGCACTGGGAAAATGGCAAAGAGCAAAATAATGTCTGCTTTCACAGAGTTTAGCTTCTGAAGGCTGGGGCTGGGGGTAGGTGGAGAAAACATGGCTGCCAAATAAATTAATGAACAAGAAAAATATCAGCATGAAAAGTGATAAACATAGGGGAACATTAACGTCCCTACAGTGGGAATGGGGTTGGCATGCTGCAGGAACAAAAGGCAGGTCGCCATGGGTGGAGAAAGGAGATGAGGGCAAGGTGGGAGCCGCGCTGGAGCAGCAGATGGAGGTCTAGGCGCTGGGTTTGGATCTTACTCAGCGCAGTGGGAAGCTGCCGGGGGATTTTAATCTGAGCAGTGACAGACTCCAAAGAATATCTAGAAATGTGGGCAGAGAACAGATCCCAGTATGCTGAGAGTGGATGCGAGGTTTCTTTCTTTCTTTTTTTTTTTAAATTTTATTTTATTTTTAAACTTTACAAATTGTATTAGTTTTGCCAAATATCAAAATGAATCCGCCGGTGCAGTTCTGGCTCAGGAAAAACACGGTGGTGTCACAGACCAGGGAGACGCTAGTAAAGACGGGACGGGGAAAACAGCCTACGTACGATTTGCGTCCGGCTCCTGTTTATTAACTGCTCACGAAACTTTTCCAAATGAAATTTCAGGCAGGAAAACAAACTCCCATGAGAAACTAATGTAATTCTGTCAAAGAAGTGGCAAAGGAACTGGACTGTCTTAGCCTTTTTGACATTTAAACACTAAATGTAAGCCAAGATCTTAGATCTTGAGGCTAAGAGACCCAAGCTCTCACAGCTAATAAACAGTATAGTTAACAAACAATACAATTTTTAAATGGGCGTATAGTTAACAAACAGTATAATTTGAAAAACAGGCATTTTTCCAAAGAAAACATTCAGATGGCCAATAGGCAAATGGAAAGATGTTCAGCATCACTAATTATCAGGGAACTGTAAATCAAAGCCACAATGATATCACCTCAGACCTGTCAGAATGGCTATCATCAAAAAACCAACAAACTGTAAGTGTTGGCGAGGATGTGGAGAAAAGGGGAGGCTTTGGGTAAAGCCTTTGGAATGTAAATTGGTGCAGCCACCATGGAAAACAGTATGGAGGTTTCCCTCCAAATTACAAATAGCACTATCGTATGGTCCAGCGATTCCATTCCTGGGTATTTATACAAGGAAAGTAGAAACACCAGTTAGAAAATATATATGCACCTCAGTGTTTATAGCAGCATTGTTAACAGTAGCCTAGATACAAAAGAAATCGAAGTGTCTACCAACAGATAAAGAAAATATGCTGTACACACACACACACACACACTGAAATACCAGTCATAGAAAAGAATGAATCTTGCCATTTGTGATAACTTGAATGGACCTGAAAGTGAAATTTGCTCAGTCATGTCTGACTCTTTGAGACTCCATGGAGAATTCTCCAGGCTGGAATACTGGAAGGGGTAGCTTTTCCCTTCTCCAGGGGATCTTCCCAACCCAGGGATCGAACCGGGGTCTCCTGCATTGCAGGTGGATTCTTTACCAGCTGAGCCACCAGGGAAGCCCTAAGTCAGACAGAGAAAGACAAATATTGTATGCTTTCCCTTACACGTGGACTCTAAAAAGCAAACAAGTATAACACAACAGAAACAAGAGCTGCAGATACAGAGAACAAACTCGTGGTGATGAGAAGCGAGAAGGGTGCAGGCAGGGGTAAGATAAATGAAGGGGATTAAGAGGCACAAATTCCCAGTTATCCAGAAAAGCTCACGGTGCTGCAACGTGCAGCTGCCGACCCTCTCCCTAGATGGCTGGATCCTGATAACAGTTCCAGCAGGGTGTTATTCCACCAAGGGGAGTTGTGCATTATTCCTGCACCAAACAAGTCTGGAACAGTATCCTGGTTGCCCACCACACCCCTGACTATCTCACAAGCACTGAGTACAATCTCAACACACCCAGAAAAAATTTTGGCTTCAGAATCTGTACGAGCTGCTGTGAATGGATGTATCAGAGGACACCCAGAAAACATTAATGCCTCCCTGCACCAGGCGCAATGCTTCCTCCCAGCTGGCATTGTAGCGGTCCCGAAGACCACCCCAGACGGGTGCTTGCTGGAGTCCAGGCATTTCACCTCCGGGACCCCACTGAAATACAAAAAATGACATCGGTCACTTTCACTGAATGTCTGTATACACAGTTGGTGCAACAACTCGTGCCAGACCAGTTCGTGCCAGACCAGTGGAGTGGACACAAGCTGACTCCTCTGTCTCATCCCCAGTCCTGAGCCCATGAATTGAGCATGAAGTGGGCTCGTGGATCTGAGATCTTATGCTCCAAATGTAGCACATTTTTCTGACTCCAAGAAATGCTTTGTGACTGCCTCACCGTTCTGGGCTGGCTTCCTTGAAAGTCTGAAAAAGAGTGATCACTTCAAGGGATTGATAGAAGGTTCTGCTTAGTGCCAGGAAAGGCTAGAGATGGCAAAGAGCTGCTTCCGGCTCTCTCTAAAGCGGCCAGAAAGTATACACGCAGAAAGAATCTGCCTGCCATTGCAGGAGATCCCTGGATCCGGAAGATCCCCTGGAGGAGGAGGAAATGGCAACCCACTCCAGTATTCTTGCCTGGGGAATCCCGTGGACAAAGGAACCTGGTGAGCTGCAGTTCATGAGGTCGCAAAGAGTCAGACAGGACAGAGCATCACCACCACCGCCGCCAAGTAGGGAGTACAGTCAGTATTTTATAATAACCTTGTCCTGTGTTGTGGCTCAGCTGGTAAAGAATCTGCTTGCAATGCGGGAGACCTGGGTTCGATCCCTGGGTTAGGAAGATCCCTGGAGAAGGGAAAGGCTATGCACTCCAGTATTCTGGCCTGGAGAATCCCCTGGACTCTAAATTCCGTGGGGTCACAAAGAGTCGGAGACGACTCAGTGACTTTCACTTTCATCAAACTATACTTTTCAAGAATGAAATATATGTGATTTTCGGTAAACATGCAGGACATTTCTTCGCTTTACCAAGGGCGCTCTCTGAAGCAACCACTGAATATCTGTCAGGGTTAAGAGCACACGGCTTGAGTCTGCGGCTATGACTTTGGAACAAGATCTAAAGAGGGCCAAGGACTTGCCAGGTGGGTTGTACATTTCCTGTGAGGTTCTAACGTAGGGGCACGTACCTCACCAAGCACTTTTGGGACAGTCTTGACCAGCGGAGAGCTGCGCATGATGCAAGTTTATGTTCTAATTTCGAAACCCTGTTGATTCTACCTCAGTGCCTCCTAACACCGTAGCCCCTTTTCTATGGCCTCTTTCAGTATTTTCCTTAGGCCCTTATCTCCCAGTAGTTAATCAGAACAATATTACTTCTGACACATCTTTTCACATTATTACCTCGACTCTCATGGCATTGTGAGACAGATATTATATTTTGTCAGTTTCTTGATACATAAACCTTTTTTCACATTGTAACGTCTTTGAAATCGTGATAGGGTTTATTCTCAATGGCCACTTGCACTTGCTCTCCGTGTAGCAGCAGTGCCGTATTAACAGGAAGGTATCAGTAGCGGTGTATTTGTCATTGCCTAAGCTAGCTCCGTCTGACATATTTTTCCTGGTGAAATAAATGGAATTCATTGTTGTCAACTGCTAGCTCCTAACAGACTATTCAAGGAAGGAATATGAGTCTTGGTTATTGCCTTAAAACCTTCTATTGAACAAACTGGGATATTTTCCAGCAACAATACTTTCAGAATGAATGGGGCTTTAAAATCGCAGAAACAGTAGCGCAGCATTCTTTAAACGTGGCACGCCACCAGGGCATCCGTGGCACAGAGGGTGTTTCTGAGCAGATGAAACGTGGGTGCAGACTGCTGTGAAACTGAGAGGGACCCAGGAAATGTGCATTATGAATGTGAACAAACTTCAGGAATACCCAGAGATTCTCCAACTTTATTGGTTCATGACATTTCCAAGGTCTGAGTTCTTCTTCATAGCACATCTAGGCTAAAAGAAATATCCAACAGTTTCATTTTTAAAATCCTTTGATCCAACAACTTAATAGCCATTTGTAAAATTAACTTTTGGGGCTTCCCTGATGGCAATGCAGGGGACACCGGTTTGATCCCGAGTCTGAGAAGATTCCACATGCACAGAACGACTAAGCTACTGAATCAGTGCTCCAGGGCCCCCGAGCCCCAACCCCTGAGCCGAGCCTTTGAGCCGCGGCTGCGGAAGCCCGTGCAGCTACAGACTGTGCTCTGCCGCTGGAGAGGCACCGTGATGAGACGCCCGCGCCCCGGACGGAGGGGAGCCCCGCTCACGGCCAGAGAAGGCCCATGCCAGCAACAAGACCCAGGACAGCCAAAAACAGAAATAAACAAAGACAGAAGTAAGCTCGTAAAAACCCCTTTGAATTTCACGCTTAGATAGCTAGAATACTCACTACTGGAACGGGTGTGCCTTTGGGGCGCTACACACCTTTTCAAACCGTGGAATCAACTTGGACACTGGCACCTTCCCTTCCTGACCCACGTTGTTTTTTCAGTACTGGCTTTCTTTTATCACGGCAATTGCCAATAACCCAACTTGACAAAATACAGCGTCATTGAAGTGTAGTCTGATCCCACGTTGAATTTATGAATAACTTGGAGCTCATAGTTGGCACCATGTCTAACATACGTCAAACATTATTGTGTTTCCCCTGAAAATATAAACCATCCCATGGTACCCCCTTTAGTTCACTGGCTCCTTGAGGTGGCTTGGTGCATATTTTGGGAACCATGACCTTAACCAATTCATTTGGCTCATGGTTTATTTTTATGAATGCATAAGGGTAATACATAATAAAAAAGTTATGTCTAAGTAAGTATATGAGACCAATTCAATACATATAAAATAAACACTCCAAAGTGATAAATCATTTTGTCATAGTTGTAGTGACAGAAATTTTTCTTTCTTTGAGGAACACAAGTGCTTCTTATAACTGATGGCATCTTATGTTCTATGCTGCTGCTGCTAAGTCACGTCAGTCGTGTCCAACTCTGTGAGACCCCATAGACAGCAGCCCACCAGGCTCCACTGTCCCTGGGATTCTCCAGGCAAGAACACTGGAGTGGGTTGCCATTTCCTTCTCTAATGCAGGAAAGTGAAAAGTGAAAGTGAAGTTGCTCAGTCATGTCCGACTCACCCCATGGACTGAAGCCTACCAGGTTCCTCTGTCCATGGGATTTGCCAGGCAAGAGTACTGGAGTGGGGTGCCATTGCCTTTGATCAAGCTAATAAGGCATTAGATTCTGAATTGATCTCCAAGCCTCCAGCACTTAATGCTATGCTCTTTTGCCAGATTTGTTACACTAACTCAGAATTTTCAACTTTTCCTTATCAGAATATTCAAAATTTGCCTTTGCCTGTATGATAAAACCTAGGTTTCTCAATGTGACAAGCAATGCTTTCTGCAGCATATTCTAATCTACCTACCTCTGTTAGCCTTATTCGTTACCTTTCAGGGCCAAGAGATGCTCAGCTTGCATCTTCTAGTAACTGGTAAAGCACTTCTCCACTCCAGGCTTCAGTCTCGCCATCTATAAATTGAAAGGTTGGGTCACTTCTGCAGTTTAGCTTTTTTGGAAAAAAAAAAAAAAATATGGAAACTGACATTGGGTTCCCAACGTTTTAGTCTATGATTAAATTTGGTGTTCATATAGTTGGCCTATTGTAATAGGACTGTGTTGCAAAAAAAGTGAACTATAACAACATAAATGAAAAAAGCTGAATGAAGTTAGCTATATAAAAACTCAGCAACTGGAGTTTGAAGAGCGTCTGGGTTGGGGTGTTGGGAGGGAGGCATACCTTTCAGGGTGTGGAAACTGCATCCCTTCTCCCACACCTTGCCCTGACAGCACCTGTTCCATCTGGCTCTTCCAAGTGGTGTCCTTTTATGGTGAACCAGCAATCTAGTAAATAGAAAAAGAAAAAAAGCCTCAGTCCATCATCTTTATTGTCTTCACCGAGCTCTGTGGATCTTACAGGCCACTGAGCCTTAGTTCTTAGACCAGCGTACGGGCTCATCTAGATTCTTACTACTCAGATTGAACTCAGACCAGGAGCATCACGTCACCTGGAAATTTGTCAGAAATGCCGGATCTCAGGACTGGTGGAATCAGTCTGCAGTTTGAACATGACCCCTGGGTGATTCACAGACACACTGAGTGTGAGAAGCCCTTGGACCCCGTGCTGTCGAGCAGGAGCACTCAGTATCTGTGGTTCCCGGGTACAGACTTGACCGGCTGCCAACCCCTGGCTTGTGGTCTGATTTGCATCTGACTATCTGCTCTTGTGTTTCTGCATTTCTTTCCCCGTGGCACCTCCATGCCCTCCTCCTACTGACTCTTCAGGTTCATCTTTGCTTCCCTGTCCTTTAGCTCTGCCAGACTTTAGTCAAGTTGGTTTTCCAGCCTAAGTCACCATTTCCTCAGCTATGAAATGGGAATGATAGTATCGATTTCGTTAGGTTGATGAGCTAAGATATGGAAACTTGGTGCCACAGGGCTTGCGTAGCTGCTAGTGTTGTTGTTCTGTCTGGAATGGTGACAGCAGTGTACGGCACACACAAAACCCCCTGCCTGGGGTGTGGGCGCTGCTACATCAGCGCCTGTTGGTGCTGGAGCCTCATCTTGACTTGCCAGGCAGCTCCTCACAGGCCCAGTGGGTCCCGGAGATTGTCAGAAAGCTGACCGTGAGATTTCTGTACGTGTGTGACATTGCATTTTTGCATCATACAGGTTTTTCTCGCACATCCAATGCCAAGCGCCTCGTTTCTGTGTTTGGGCCTCTGGCACTTGGCCCTTGCCAAGCAGGCGTGGCGGGTGGAAGGCTTTCCGGAAGCCTCCCTCTCAGAGCCTCTCCTGTCCTTCCCTGTGAGGTCGCTGTGGTGCAGGGTGTCGCAGCAGCCAGCCAGGGTGAAGGTGTCCTGGTTCCAATCAGACGCTCTCTCTGCATCACACTGCTTGTCTCAGCTGTTCAACGCGGACGTCTGCATTCCAGGCTCACTCTCTCACAGCTGTCTTGTCACAGATGCTGATGGCTTTAGGGAACACGTCTGTCTAGAAGGAAACAACGACAACCCACAGGCTGGTACTGGCGCTTCATCCACTGTAGTACAACAGACATCCTTTCTCCCTTACTTCCTGTAGTGTCAAACGCTATTGTAAAAATATCTTGAAAACTTTTGATTTAAATGTTAGAGCAATTTCAGGGAAATAGAGATCCGTCACATGGTTCCTTTGGGCCTTTTCCGCCCCCAGCTCTAACTGATGCTCATTCTTTTTTGGTTAAATCACCAAATTTATTTTGGCAAATCTAAAGTAAACACACTTCACCCTCTTTCTTACTACTCCCCTTTGCTAAGGTCAGGGCTGGTGTTTGTGTGAATCAGTTTCCTGAAACCAGGTCAACATGAGCAGAGAGGGCTTAGAAACCAAGGACCTCTGGCATTCACTGGAACAGCTTAAGATCACTTCTAAACTGAGGCCATCATCCTCACTGGGATTTCATCACCATTTTCCTGATCAGCTTCTCTTTCTATTACAAGCCCTAATAAAGCTGTATGTCTCACTGGAAACACCCAGGTTCTCTGCACCCTCAAACCTACCATTTAAATCCAAGATGCTCAGGGAGATCATTAATTCAGACATTCGACTGAACAGAGCCCTTTGCCCTTTTTTCCCCCCAAGTAGCAAGTTATGCTAAGTGCAGGAGAAGAAAACTCAATAACTCATGGAAAAGGCATTCATTTTACTTTTAAATTTCAATCAGCAGAGTGAAGGGTCAGGAAAGGCCACGACAGAAATTCTTGCAGAAGAAAATCTCCCTGTTGCCCCACAGCCAGTCATCTTCCTGCTGCATAAATCATTGCATTCCATGCTGTGTCAGCTCCGTCTGTAATCCGAGTGCCAAAGAGAAGGGCTTTCTTCAGGGCTTCCGAATGTGATGGTTGTATTTATTTTGGGTCAGCCTGATGGATGAAGGGCCCTTTCAAAATAGCATGATTCATGAAAGGGTCGTTCCTACATATGCTCTTGGTGCTGGCCCAGTCCTGCTCTGGGAACGAGGGATCTGCAGTGCTATGTACGACCCCACCTGCAGCACACACAGGCCTCCTGTCCCTTCTGAGGTCACCTGCGCTGCTCTCCACATCCTCCTGCTTCACTCTTTCGGTTGGATACCAAAATACATAAAGATAAGGAAGGTGTATATTAAAAAACGGAGATGTTACTTTGTCAACAAAGGTCTATCTAGTCAAGGCTATGATTTCTCCAGTAGTCATGTATGGATGTGAGAGTTGGACTATAAAGAAAGCTGAGCACCAAAGAATTGATGCTTTTGAACTACGGTGTTGGAGAAGACTCTTGAGAGTCCCTTGGACTGCAAGGAGATCCAACCAGTCCATCCTAAAGGAGATCAGTCCTGGGTGTTCATTGGAAGAACTGATGTTGAAGCTGAAACTCCAATACTTTGGCCACATGATGTGAAGAGCTGACTCACTGGAAAAGACCCTGATGGTGGGAAAGATTGAAGGCGGGAGGAGAAGGGGACGACAGAGGATGAGATGGTTGGATGGCATCACCAACTCAGTGGACATGAGTTTGGGGAAACTCCTGGAGTTAGTGATGGACAAGGAAGCCTGGTGTGCTGCCATCCATGGGGTCACAAAGAGTCAGACACAACTGAGCTACTGAATTGAACTGAACTGATGTTCTTTTAAAAAAATTATGTTATTTATTTTAAAATTGATTTTCCCTGTGCTGGGTCTTCACTGTTATACATGGGCTTTACCCTAGTGGCGGAGAGTGGGGGCCACTCTCTGCCTGCAGTGCCCAGGCTTCACGTTGCCACGGCTTCTCTTGTTGGTGAACACGGCTCTAGGGCAGGTGGGCTCAGTACTTGCAGTTCCCGGGCTCTAGAGCTCAAGGGCTGTGGTACATGGGCTTCGTTGCTCCATGGGCGGTGGGATCTTCCTAGATCAGGGATCGAACCTGTGTCTCCTGCGTTACCACTGAGCCACCAGGGAAGTCCAGGCTCTTGACTCTAATCGGTAGCAAATGAACAAAGTAGAAAATCTGGCAAAGCTAGTTTTCTAAACTAGATATTCCTGGGCTTCTTAACCCTTCAGATTCTTCCCCACCCTCTGCACAGTAAGAGGTTGGAGGCTGGACTCAAGCACACAGAGAAGAGCACGATCCTTGGCTTTGGCAACCTTGCCTTGCCTGTTGGTCTCTCCCACATGGCACCGTTTCCTTCTCACCACCTGTCTTCTCAGCTCACCTGCCAGTCTGTGCTCGTAGCCCTGTCCTGCTCCTTTCCCCCTTACTGGATCATGCCAGCCTCTTGCCCACCATCTCTCGTGACAACGTACCTTCACCCCCCACTCACCCCTAAGCCCTCACTTGGGTTGGAACGAATGTTAGCGGTGTTCTGGTTTATTTGTGAAGGAGGAGACCGCAGCTCAGAGGCTTGGAAGCTGCCTCCGCCCTCCCCTGCCCCTGCACACCCAGGGCCGTGAGTGCCTCTGCCATGCCAGCAGCCTCACCGTGCTCTTGGCGAAGGTGAAGCCTTCCTCCATAGGTTCACCGTCCTTCACCATCCTCCGTAGGCTCTGTGACCTGTGCAGCTGAGGGCTGTCTGCGGGGGTCTCAGACTGAAATTGTCCATGTGCTTCCAGGAGGGGAGCACGAAGGAGGGTGCAGTGAGGAGTGGAGTAAAACAGTTCGAGAGCAGGACGATGGAGTTCTTATCCAGATTAAAACTCCTGCCTTGCAAATTACTTTTCACTAGGACATACAACTCGGTATGTTAAACACACCGTTATTGCTTCTGCACCACACGTATTTTACTTACCTTCACAGCAACCCTATAAAGTAGGTATGGTTACTATTTTTTTTCAGGTGAGGAAATGGAGGTTTCAGAAGATCAATACTTTGGCCACAGTCACACGGTGACTCTGCTCCAGAGCAAAGACCTTAGTCCTGCGCTGGAATGCTGCTTTCACAAGAGCTGTTGGAATGGATGTGACAGAGACGAGAGGAGCGGATGATCCACAGAGGAGTTATTTTGAGAGCAGTTAACTAGAGACTTGGGGGTAGAAAGATTGTGTGGACCTGCTAACAGCCTTGGAGAGTCAGAATATACATGAGGAATGAGAAGACAGTGGAAGGAAGAAATGAGAACTTTCAATTATTAGGGAAGAGACCAAGAAACAAATCAGCTGCTCACACCATCTGCTCTGTGAGCCTTCCTGGTGCCTATCCACTGAGACCGCCTGGGCGAAACCCCAGACCTCCTGGGACGGTCACACAACCGATGGATGCAAACACAGAAGCCAGCTCGAATGGTCATCTGCCCCAGGATGACTCTTGCCCTGGGCCTCCATTACTGTCTCCTGGAATGACCTTGACGTTTCCCCTTTACCTGTATGCACCTGGCTCTGCTTCTGGATTGTACTGACTTCCCTTTCCAGCTGCCTGATGAAAATCTCCACTGGGAGCATCACCTGTCCTCAAACTCAGCACTGCCAAGCTCAACTAATTTCACCCCCAAACTACTCCTCCTAACTCCCTGTTTCTCCAGTTGACCAGGTTTGCAAAAAAACAATCATCTTTGATGACTCATTTTCTTTCTCTTCCACAGAATTCAGCTGATAACCAAGTTGATGCAACTTCCATCTCTAATCCATCACCTTCACATTAGGACTACAATTCTGGTTTGGACCCTCATTTTCTTTTTCAGAAATGATTATTGATAAGATTATTGATAAAAGAGCCTCTTATCTCTCAACTCTCTTATATTTTCCTTCATCTTGGGGTCAGATCATTCTGGAACAGCTTCCATCATTCTGCTTCTCTGCATTAAAATATTTGATGACTCTCCTCAGCCGAATCAAGTGCATATTCTTCAGCTTGGTTTCAGAACCCCCAGGTTATGTATGGCCCCTTGTGGGGACACCTGCTGTTTTTCCATCCCAGAAGCCAGCTCTTGTTGTGGTGGTGTCTTTAAGATTCCTTATGGGGACTCATTCCCTCGTCCATATGAATTGACTGGCACTGATCCCTCTTTTTGGCTCCAGGAGTGGACATAAGACACAGTAATTGGTTCAGGGAGAGGCAGAAATGACTTAGATCAAAGGATCTCTATTCTGAGTCTTGGCTGAGCAGTTGAGAAAAAGAAGCTCGTTTTCAGTTGAGACTGCTAGAATTGGTATGAGACTGAAGCTGCCAGGAGTTAACAACTAAAACGTGATAATGAAACCAACAGGGAGAAAAGAGGTGACATTTACAGGGCAAGGTGGGAGTCCCCGGATCCAGCTTTGGTTGAAGCCAGAGCTCCCCTTGACTCTGCAGTGAAGTGGGCCAATTCTTGTATTTCTGAGCTTAAAGAATCCTGAACCTAAAGAATTGTAATACAGCCTTCGCCTACCCTTTCAACTGTCTCCTCCTACCCCTCTACAATTACGCCAAACTATTTGCTCTTGTCTCTGAGCCTGATGATCTTGTATGCTCAGGCTTGTGCTGTTCTTCCAACATGGAACGCAGCCTGTTGCCATCTCCACCTGCCCGGTCCTTTTAGGTCTGTTTCGGATGTTCCTTCCCATCTCGTGTCTTTTCTGCCCTGTGGCCCCCATTTGAATCCCACTCTCCACACTGAGGCTTCCCTGTCATTCAGGATCCGGCATCTTTCACCAGTGGCCCATACTAGATGCTCAATAAACCAGTGTGACTTGGACCAAAGAGAACAGGAAAATAAAGGGTTTCCCGTGTGAAAATAAAGCTAACATTTGTTGCAGAAAGCTGACTTGAGGTCCTAAGAAAAACAACAGGAAATAACTTTTATCCTTTCTACTTCTTACCTATTCCAGAAGACACGTAGGCATTTCCGCTGTACTTCCTTAATCACACAAGTGACGGTAAACTATAATTTTGTGGCACAAAAGCACTTTGAACCTGTGAGAGGCAGCAGGACTTCTGGCTACAGGAAGACATTTTATTTACTTTGATATCGGCTGCTTCCTTTTAAATATAGACTTTGTTGTTGTTTTGTTGTTGCTTTAGTGTTGGGTTTTTTTCCTTCTCAAAGTCAATACTGTAGATTTATTTTACTAGCAATGTCAGTATTTCTGAGGCTATTGTATTGCTTTCTTCTTCAGAGTACTGCAAATTCTTTGAGCCTTGTGGGTTTTACCATGACACTATTTGAAAGGAATGTTCAGTTGTATTCAGTGTTTATATAACACCTGCCAGTTTATCCTCTAAGTGATTTATGGCTCCTCTATGGAGGAGGAAAATAATGACACTGCAGTCTGGCAGAAGAGGGGCTCTTTCTGTAAATGCCAACTGAAGAGCTTACACAACAAAAAGCCTTGAGTCTCTTGTCTATGTGGTGTCAAAGACTCCCTTTTCACCCCACACGTTAAAATAGTTACTTTGATATCATATAAACACAACCTATGGAATCAGACATTGAATTCAAAAGGAATCCTAGGGCTGAAATCCAGACCTTTCCCCGCTGTATTTCTTGAAGAGCTTCTTTATAGCTTAGCAGAAAAGAAATCAGGGAGGTTGTGTTTTCATTAGTAAGTAGCTTAGAAAAGGAACTTCAGGTAGTCTGTGCTTTTTTCCCACCTTCCTGCACTGATATTTTTAGTGTATGAGACTGTTATTTTCATGAAAGGTAAAAAGCCAGAAAAGCATGCTGACCAAGGCTGTCCTCCTTAAAAAGGATTCCCCAAGGCCCTGTCTGATTCCACTGGCCTTCATCTACTTCCTGTTTCTGCTTTTCCTGCTCCTGCTCTTTCCCACCGACTTCCCCTCTTGGTACGGCTTCTATTTATCGTCGCTCATTACTCCTGATTATTCATGACTTTGATGTCTTACTTTCTCTCCTTGGGTATTTCACTTAATTCCCCAAATGGATGGTTCATTCTAACGCCTTAAATTCAGAACTCTTGAGAGGGATCTTTCTAAGGAAAACTCACCTGTTGGCTCTCCTAAATTGGGTTGGAGATCACATGCAACAGTGAGATTTTGGGGACGATCGTGTCTGAAAAGGGCTGTGGGCATGGCAGGTATTCCCAAGCTCGGCCCGTCCAAGACGAGGCAGCTCATAACTCACCACTGATGTGTATGGCTACATTGCCTAGAAGAGCATATAAACAGTAAAGATTTCCACATCCTTATGGTATCAGGGGACATTATCAACACATTTTAGAAAACTGTTTAAAGGCTACTCAAAGGAAAATTTTTTTTGAAAGGATAAAAGAAAGGAAGAGTGTTGCATATTACCATCATTTATCCCTCTTTGGGTATCTTGACTGTCATTTCTTTGGGATATGGAGGAAGAAAAAATAAACACAGGTTTTCAGTCAAGTTTCTGAACCGGAACCTGGCTTCTGCATTTTGATGGGCTTAAAGTTCACTTTAACATCATTTGCATCCTTAAAAGCAACATACGTTCACCAAGTAAACCTTCTCACTGCTTTCTTATTACAGCAGCATCATAGTGAGCAGAAAACATTAAAAGAGGTGAATTTTAGGGAAGGAAAAGTTCAACCGCCAGCAGACAACTGAGTCGATGGACTAATTATGAACGTCGTTGTCTGGGAGGGACTCATCTCATGGGAACTTTGCTGTGATGGACCATCAGTGGGTTTTCCTGATATGCTTTGTGCCTGGGAAAGAAAGGAAGAAAACTAATTTCTCGAGGTCTGAATCTTATTTTCAGGATGCAGTGAAATTGGTAAGAAAAATCTAGAGGCTCAACTCAGATGGGCCAGCAAGTAACATTTGTTGTCTGGTTGACAGTCTTTTTTTTTTTAAGTCAGCAAGTGGTAATGATGACATTATACAAACCCATGAAACAAGAATCAGCAAAATTCTCAACACAAAAGATCTGTAGTGAATGCTTCTTTTCCTCATTTTTTATTGACATTTTTCTTTTCCTCAATGGTGTGACAGACCACCCACTGTTGGGGTAAAGCTCAGCACTCACTCAGCTCATCTGTGCTCTAATAGATGGCACGTTTATCAAGCACTTAGCAGAGGGTACATTTTTAGCCTTTGGTCAAGGGATAGTAATTTCATAAATAACCTATTTGATATTGAAACATATGATCTTGCCTATAATCCTTGGGCTTAAGCAACTGATAAAAATCAAACAGGCTGCCTAGACTTATTTACCTACTTAGACATTTACTTACTATTAATTTCTGTTGCAGCCATGAAATTAAAAGACAGTTGCTTCTTGGAAGAAAAGCTATGACAAACCTAGACAGCATATTAAAAGCAGAGACATTGCTTTGCCGACAAAGGTCCGTCTAGTCAAAGCTATGGTTCTCCAGTGGTCATGTATGGAAGTGAAAGTTGGACCATAAAGAAAGCTGACTGCTGAAGAATTGATGCTTTTGAACTGTGGTGTTGGAGAAGACTCTTGAGAGTCCATTGGACTGCAAGGAGATCCAACCAGTCCATCCTAAAGGAAATCAGTCCTGAATATTCACTGGAAGGACTGATGCTGAGGCTGAAACTTCAATACTTTGGCCACCTGATGTGAAGAACTGACTCATTGGAAAAGACTCTGATGCTGGGAAAGATTGAAGGCAGGAGAAGGGGACGACAGAGGATGTGATGGCTGGATGGCATCACCAACTCAATAGATGTGAGTTTCAGTAAACTCCAGGAGTTGGTGATGGACAGGGAGGCCTGGCATGCTGCAGTCCATGGGGTCGCAAAGAGTCGGACGTGACTGAGCGACTGAACTGAACTGAATTTCTGTTGTGTATTCTGTATTATGATGTATTTTAGGAATAGGGGATGGGTTGGGATCAGCAATCTTAAAGTAGAAACCCCAAATACTAACTGGGAGTCTTTGAAACCCCAAATATTAACTGGGGATCTAGTTGAGTATATAAAATACATGTGGGGCAAGTTGTAAGGTAGAATCCCAGTGGTGCTCAGTCTGAACTCTACCTTATAATCACTTGGGGAGTTTTAAAAATTACTGGTGCTGAGTCCTTCCTCCAGAGATCCTGATCATACAAGGTACTGGATTGTCTGGTGAAGACTGTAAGTCCTAGTGTTTGATTCTTGACCTTGGGAGCACATCTAGAGTCATAGGGAGGACTTTTAAAGGTCCTTGCTCATAGTTCAGTAACGTCAGAATCTCTAGGGATAGGAGCTAGTCTGCAGTATCTCTCGGGTTGACAAGCATGTCTTTAAAGACATTCACAGCAAGGGAAGAGAAATGATGTCTGGTATAGTCAAGAAGATCCCGTGGAGAAGAGCACAGCATGGTTTGACCCAGAAGGTGGCAGGCTTTCATGTGAGGAAAAACAAGGGCACAGACCTGGAACCAAGGCTGGTGGAGGCTCAGTTGGAACACAGGCTGGACAACAGTAGGATGTTCTTATTTGCAAAAACGGCAAACACATTTGGAGAGACAAGGTAAATAGAATCAGGATTTAAAAGTCAGGCTGCAACACTTACAGAATGGCAAAAATCCCAAACACTGGCCACACCAAGTGCTGGCAAGCAAGTGAAGCAGTAGGAACTCTGATTCATTGCTAGTGGGAATGCAAAGAGGAACCGCCACTTTGGAAGATAATTCAAAATTCAAGATGATTCAAAAATCTTACAAAATTAAACATATTCTTACCATACAATCCAGCAATTGCACTTCTTGGGATTTACCCAAATGAGATGAAAATTGTGTCCACACAAAAACCTGCACTCGAATGTTTATTGCAGCTTTATTCATAATTGCTGAAACCTGGAAGCAAATGGGAATCCCTTCAGTAGGTGCAGAGAAAAACAAACTTTGGTACATCCAGACAGTGGGATAGTATTCAATGCTAAAGAGAATGGAAAGCCATGGAGCGATCTTAAATGTATATTACTAAGTGAAAAAAGCACATCTGAAATGGCTGTCCAACAATATGGCATTCTGGAAAAGGCAAAACTATGGAGACAGCAAGATTGATGGTTGCCAGGGGCTGGAGAAGAAAGAGGGATGGACAGGCAGAGCACACAGGATTTAGAGGAGTGAAACCATTCTGTGTGGACCACAGGGGTGGGGACAGGTCACTGTACATCTGTCAAAACCCAAAATAGCACACCAAGAGTTAACCCTAACGTAAGTAAGGACTTTGGATGATAATCAGGCCCAGCGATTGTAACAAATGTACCACTCTAGTCCAGGAGGCTGATGATGAGGGAAGCTGTGTGTCTTAGGGTGGCGTGGGGGGAAGGAATATATGGGAATTCTTCATTTTCTGCTCAGCTTTGCTCTGATCTTAAAAAATACTCTAAAAAGAAAGTTGTTTTTTTTTTAATAGGGGCAAAAAAGCCAGTATGGAAAGTTTAGACTGGAGGCAGCAAGGTGCTTTTATTTCTTGAGCAGGGAATAAAGTGATAAGAGCAATGTCTTAAGAAGACGACCTTGGCCACAAATGTACGGAGTGGATCAAAACAGCAAGGAGCTGTGGCAACAGAACAGACGCTAGATGATGAGAGAGCTTGAAGATCTGGCGACGATCTGAGACTCAACGCGAAAGCAGCCTTCATGACTGACATCTCATCTTGAGCCCTATGCTTCTCTTTCCATTATTCTGATAAATGAAAGCAGCGTTGAAGCTACCTAAAAGGGAAAGGTATGAAAAAAAGAGTTGAAATGTGCACTCTGCTCTGAAATATCTGGCTCCGGAATGAGGCTCAAAGGCGGCATATGGGAAGCACTTGAGTGCATTAAAAAGCCACCGTGTGAATTATTTTAAAAATCTAATTTGCAAAGGCCATTGGCATTGCTTGGGTGCATTTGTAAATCAGGCAGTCGCTGTAGTCATCTTGAACAGCTAGAGCTATAATTTCCATGAAAAGCTTCAAAATATTAAAACATTAATTGAAAAAGAGCACTTTGAAAACCCTGTTTGCAAAGTTCAGTCCGCTGGGCAGGATAGGGTCAGGCCAGTTTTTCATCTGCAAGATAGGCTAAGCCTTTTTGCATGATTGCCCTGGAAAACAAATCCTTCATAGGGTAAATGAATGGCTCCTTGGTCTGTTTGCTTTATTAAAGGCGAGCGCAGTCCTTTTTATTTATCATGCTCTCAGTTTCTGCTAAACTCTCAAACTCGAATATAAAATGTCCTGCGTTATTTAATCTGCAAGCTATTGTTTATTCCCCCATCATGTGAAGCCAGGGCTGGCAGACTCCGCTTTTATCCTAATAGCTGTGAAGTGTCAGGGGCATCTGTGATGAGCAGCCTAGCAGGACCGGGGTCTGCTGTCCCCTGCTCTTCTCCTGCCGGCTGGCAATCTGGGGTGGTGGGCGCAGGCGCTCCCCAACGTGCTCCGTCCTGCCAAGCCTTCGATCACCTTCACAGAAGAGAGGGCGGCTCAATGTCGGCAGCTCACACAGCCTCATCTTTCCTCTGAGGCAGCTGCCAGAAGCCGCTGAGAACAGAAGGGTGAGTGTGGGCTTGTCTCTGAAGGTCTTTGCTAGTTTCAAGGTCAGGTAGTGAAGGCACGTGGAGGCTGGATCAGAGGAGACGCGCGCCCGAGCCTGGAAGGATGGAGGAGGAGGAGGAGGAAGTCGGACTCGCCCTTCCTGGCGCAGGGAGTTTACATTAGCACCTTTTATGCTCTTTCCGTCTTATGAGAGGAGAAACGTTCTTCCCACCAGCAAGCGGCCGAGTGGGCGCTGAGCCCCGACTGCCCAGCTTCTCAGCCCGAGCGCTCCCCAGCTCCGCTGCTTTTTGCCCTGGGCCTTCGGCCAGCCCTTCCGGGACCCCGAGGGTTCTCTGCTCCCCGGTCTGCGTGACCCCACCTGCACTACTTCTGAGGTCCTTGGCCGGATGGCCGAGCCTCAGGGGCCCCCCGTGGAGAGCCGCTGCTCCGCACTCCAGACGGCAGGCCAGCTGAGGAGCGCTCATTGGCGTCACACACCCGGTTTCTGTGAGCGGCGGGATTAATGCAGCCCGTGAAGCACCTTCCCATTAGGCTTGCGGCTTAAGTGAGGCGTCAGAATGTGGTGTCTAACGTCTCATGAATAACACTGATGTGCTGCTGCTTTGATCCCTTTTCACAGCCTGTGTTATGACCATCTGGACACTTCCTTCTCTTGGAGTTTCTTGGCTGGTGGCCAAAGCAAGTACAGAATGCTGAACAGATCGATATAGTTAAGCACATTACCATAATCCGCAGACATTAAAACGTGAAGACCTCATTCCCCTGACAAAGCTTATATCAAGCAGAAGGTTCTTTGGCACAGGAGATAGATTCATTAGGACATCACCTTTGGGGACGGGTTTCCGCACAGCTTAGGTCACTTGGGAAGAGTTTCGTGGTGTGGACTTTGCCAAACTTTGTTTATTGGCACTAGGGCTCCAGTCACAATCTGACCACGCTAGCAGCCTTTCCTTACAAAAGGGGCACTTCCCACGTTTGTCACCTAAACACCTGGCGTTGGCACAGGAACTCATTTGAGCTCTGTGTGGTGGATATCCTGGTCTAGTGAAAAAAAACACCTTTTTTTAAATGTTTACACTGTGAAGTTTCACGTGTAATCCTTTCAGTATGTGAAGTCAAGACAGGAAGGCTTTTAAAAATCAATGAATATTTCTCGAGTGTTTACTGTGTGCCCAGTGCTGTTCCAGGCACTGGAGTTGCAGAGACGCTGTGTCACAGACTAGGGGCTTTCCCTTCACCGAGACAGACAGGCAAACATAGAAGGTAATTTCAGGTGCCTAGAGATGCTGTGAAGAAAGGCAATGTGGAAATGGAAAGCTGGACAGGAAGGCAGTGTAGTGAGATAAGAAGTGCAGAGAAGCTAGGGCCATTATGTGCAGAGAGAAGTCATGCAGAAGTCAGGAAGTCAGGGGAGAAGTAGCCTAAATAGAAAGAATACCAAGGGCAGTGTCCTGTGTGAGAATGCGCTTAATTTACAGGGGGAATAGCAGTAAAGCCACTGGGAGCTTCAAGGTGAGAGAAATTGGCAGAGCTAGATCATGCAGAGCCTTCCTGGACATACGGAAGACTTGGGGAGTCAGCGGAGGGTTTAAAGTAGGGAGGTGACATTAGTTTTATTATTTTATCTTAATATTTATTATCATTATCTGTGAGTTGTTGTTTTAATAAAAACTGCTTTGGCTATGGCAGTAATTCTTGACAGGGGACGATTTTGCCCCCCAGGAGATACCCAGCGTCCGAGGTCAGGGGCGGCGGCTGGGAGGAGCTACCCCACGCCCCCATGCCCGAGGCCAGGGGCAGTGGTCGGGAGGACCAACCCCACATCCAAGGAGCCATGGCTGCAAGGGCGCAGGAGGGCCTAGAGGAGCTATCCCACGTTGAAGGTCAGGAAGGGCGGCAGTGAGGAGATAACCCTCATCCAAGGTAAGGAGCACTGGCTGCACTTTGCTGGAGCAGCCGTGAAGAGATACCCCACGCCCAAGGTAAGGGAAACCCAAGTAAGACAGGAGGTGTTGCAAGAGGGCATCAGAGGACAAACACACTGAAACCATACTCACAGAAAACTAGTCAATCTAATCACACTAGGACCTCAGCCTTGTCTAACTCTGTGAAACTAAGCCATGCCCGTGGGGCAACCCAAGATGGGCGGGTCATGGTGGAGAGATCTGACAGAATGTGGTCCACTGGAGAAGGGAATGGCAAACCACTTCAGTATTCTTGCCTCGAGAACCCCATGAACACTATGAAAAGGCAAAATGATAGGATACTGAAAGAGGAATTCCCCAGGTCAGTACGTGCCCAATATGCTACTGGAGATCAGTGGAGAAATAACTCCAGAAAGAATGAAGGGATGGAGCCAAAGCAAAAAGAATACCCAGCTGTGGATGTGACTGGTGATAGAAGCAAGGTCTGATGCTGTAAAGAGCAATATTGCATAGGAACCTGGAATGTCAGGTCCATGAATGAAGGCAAATTGGAAGTGGTCAAACAAGAGATGGCAAGAGTGAATGTTGACATTCTAGGAATCAGCGAACTGAAATGGACTGGAATGGGTGAATTTAACTCAGAAGACCATTATATCTACTACTGCGGGCAGGAATCCCTCAGAAGAAATGGAGTGGCCATCATGGTCAACAAAAGAGTCCGAAATGCAGTACTTGGATGCAATCTCAAAAACGACAGAATGATCTCTGTTCGTTTCCAAGGCAAACCATTCAATATCACAGTAATCCAAGTCTATGCCCCAACCAGTAACGCTGAAGAAGCTGAACGGTTCTATGAAGACCTACAAGACCTTTTAGAACCAACAACCAAAAAAGATGTACTTTTCATTATAGGGGACTGGAATGCAAAAGTAGGAAGTCAGGAAACACCTGGAGTAACAGGCAAATTTGGCCTTGGAATAGGGAATGAAGCAGGGCAAAGACTAATAGAGTTTTGCCAAGAAAATGCACTGGTCATAACAAACACCCTCTTCCAACAACACAAGAGAAGATTCTATACATGGACATCACCAGAGGGTCAACACTGAAATCAGATTGATTATATTTTTTGCAGCCAAAGATGGAGAAGCTCTATACAGTCAGCAAAAAAAAAAAGACCAGGAGCTGACTGTGGCTCAGACCATGAACTCCTTATTGCCAAATTCAGACTTAAATTGAAGAAAGTAGGGAAAACCACTAGACCATTCAGGTATGACCTAAATCAAATCCCTTATGATTATACAGTGGAAGTGAGAAATAGATTTAAGGGACTAGATCTGATAGATAGAGTGCCTGATGAACTATGGAATGAGGTTCATGACACTGTACAGGAGACAGGGATCAAGACCATCCCCATGGCAAAGAAATGCAAAAAAGCAAAATGGCTGTCTGGGGAGGCCTTACAAATAGCTGTGAAAAGAAGAGACACGAAAAGCAGAGGAGAAACGGAAAGATATAAACATCTGAATGCAGAGTTCCAAAGAATAGCAAGAAGAGACAAGAAAGCCTTCCTCAGCGATCAATGCAAAGAAATAGAGGAAAACAACAGAATGGGAAAGACTAGGGATCTCTTCAAGAAAATCAGAGATACCAAAGGAACATTTCATGCAAAGATGGGCTCGATAAAGGACAGAAATGGTATGGACCTAACAGAAGCAGAAGATATTAAGAAGAGGTGGCAAGAATACACAGAAGAACTGTACAAAAAAGAGCTTCACGACCCAGATAATCACGATGGTGTGATCACTCACCTAGAGCCAGACATCCTGGAATGTGAAGTCAAGTGGGCCTTAGAAAGCATCACTAAGAACAAAGCTAGTGGAGGTGATAGAATTCCAGTTGAGCTCTTCCAAATCCTGAAAGAGGATGCTGTGAAAGTGCTGCACTCAATATGCCAGCAAATTTGGAAAACTCAGCAGTGGCCACAGGACTGGAAAAGGTCAGTTTTCATTCCAATCCCAAAGAAAGGCAATGCCAAAGAATGCTCAAACTACCGCACAATTGCACTCATCTCACACGCTAGTGAAGTAATGCTCAAAATTCTCCAAGCCAGGCTTCAGCAATGTGTGAACCGTGAACTTCCTGATGTTCAAGCTGGTTTTAGAAAAGGCAGAGGAACCAGAGATCAAATTGCCAACATCTGCTGGATCATGGAAAAAGCAAGAGAGTTCCAGAAAGGCATCTATTTCTGCTTTATTGACTATGCCAAAGCCTTTGACTGGTGGATCACAATCAACCACGGAAAATTCTGAAAGAGATGGGAATACCAGACCACCTGATCTGCCTCTTAAGAAATTTGTATGCAGGTCAGGAAGCAACAGTTAGAACTGGACATGGAACAACAGACTGGTTCCAAATAGGAAAAGGAGCACATCAAGGCTGTATATTATCACCCTGCTTATTTAACTTATATGCAGAGTACATCATGAGAAACGCTGGACTGGAAGAAACACAAGCTGGAATCAAGATTGCCGGGAGAAATATCCATAACCTCAGATATGCAGATGACACCACCCTTATGGCAGAAAGTGAAGAGGAAGTAATAAAGCCTCTTGATGAAAGTCAAAGTGGAGAGTGAAAAAGTTGGCTTAAAGCTCAACATTCAGAAAACTAAGATCATGGCATCTGGCCCCATCACTTCATGGGAAATAGATGGGGAAACAGTGGAAACAGTGTCAGACTTTATTTTTCTGGGCTCCAAAATCACTGCAGATGGTGACTGCAGCCATGAAATTAACAGACGCTTACTCCTTTGAAAAGAAAGTTATGACCCACCTAGATAGCATATTCAAAAGCAGAGACATTACTTTGCCAACAAAGGTTCGTCTAGTCAAGGCTATGGTTTTTCCCGTGGTCATGTATGGCTGTGAGAGTTGGACTGTGAAGAAGGCTGAGTGCCGAAGAATTGATGTTTTTGAACTGTGGTGTTGGAGAAGACTCTTGAGAGTCCCTTGGACTGCAAGGAGATCCAAGCAGTCCATTCTGAAGGAGATCAGCCCTGGGATTTCTTTGGAAGGAATGATGCTAAAGCTGAAACTCCAGTACTTTGGCCATCTCATGGGAATCGTTGACTCATTGGAAAAGACTCTGATGCTGGGAGGGATTGGGGGCAGGAGGAGAAGGGGACGACAGAGGATGAGATGGCTGGATGGCATCACTGACTCGATGGACGTGAGTCTCAGTGAACTCCGGGAGTTGGTGATGGACAGGGAGGCCTGGCATGCTGCGATTCATGGGGTCATGAGAGTCGGACAGGACTCAGCGACTGATCTGACCTGATCTGGACCTTTATCACTGTCTGGAGGCATTTCTGGTTGTCACAAGTGGAAAGTGCTACTGACATCTAGTGGGCAGAGGCCAGGCACACTGCTAAACACCCTATGATCCCCGGGATAGTTCCCACAGCAAACAGATCAACAGCCTAAAATGTCAAGAAACTCTGAGCTTTGGTGTAAAGATCTGATATTTTAGGAAGGAGGAAAGAGTGGAAGTAGAAGCCTGGGGCAGGAACCCGGGAGAAATGACAGTTATTTGGACTAAAATGGCGGCAACAACGCTGGAGACAGGTGGAGTGATTCAGGGTAAGTTGGATGAGTTGGCTGCAGGACGTTAAGGAAGGGGGTCAAGGGTGACTCCCACGTTTCTAGTCTGAGCAACTGGATAGATGAAGACATTTTCCAAGGTGGGAAAGAACAGGTCAGAACTAGATTGAGAAGGGAAAGTTCAAGAGTTTTGCTCTGGGCATCTTAAATATGACATCTGTTAGACCGTGGAGAGATGGTATGAGTTGCGTGAGCAACTGAATGTGAATCTGAAACTGAATGTCAGGGTTAGGAATGAAACCATGGGTGATCATTAGTCAAATCCATTTCACCTGAGTTCACTAATCAACGTTCTCTCAAAAGACTTGCATGTCCCCCAAGCTGCAGGTAACTAAACAATAAGGTACTTGTAACTCAGCTGTGTCTCGTTCCAGCTGAGCTGGTTAAGCCCGGTTAGAACCGGTTTTTGTGATGTCAGAGGGCCAAAGCTCCACCCTCAGAGCGTGCTGAGTGCCTGCAGAGACCTGGCGCTAGTTATGCCTGTGCAGGATAATCAGCACGCCTTTTCCAATCACCTTTCCCCACGCTCCCCATGCCTGCTTCTCTATTCTTTATCCTGTAATTACTCTCAGCCCATTGCTTTTGGAGAGGCAGATCTGAGACCTCTCGCCTCTCCTTGCTTGACCGCCTTGCAAATATATCCTCTCTTTGCTTCAAATTTCGGCGTGTCAGGGCTTTGGCAAAGTGAAACTAGTTCAGTTGACAGTTTAGTTCAGTTGCTCAGCTGTGTCCGACTCTTTGTAACCCCGAGGACGGCAGCACGGTCCTGCCCATCACCAACTCCTGGAGTTCACTCAAACTCATGTCCATTGAGTCGGGGATGCCATCCGGCCATCTCATCCTCTGTCCTCCCCATCTCCTCCAGCCTTCAATCTTTCCCAGCATCAGGGTCTTTTCCAATGAGTCAGTTCTTCGCATCAGGTGGCCAAAGTATTGGAGTTTCAGCTTCAACATCAGTCCTTCCAATGAATATTCAGGACTGATCTCCTTTAGGATGGACTGGTTGGATCTCCTTGCAGTCCAAGGGACTCTCAAGAGCCTTCTCCAACACCACAGTTCAAAAGAATCAATTCTTCTGTGCTCAGCTGTCTTTATAGTCCAACTCTCATATCCATACATGACCACTGGAAAAACCATAGCTTTGACTAGACAGACCTTTGTTGGTTAAGTATTGTCTCTGCTTTTTAATATGCTGTCTAGGTGGGTCATAGCTTTTCTTCCAAGGAGCAAGTGTCTTTTAATTTCATGGCTGCAATCACCATCTGCAGTGATTTTGGAACCCAAGAAAATACAGTCGGACACTGTTTCCACTGTTTCCCCATCTATTTGCCATGAAGTGATGGGACCAGATGCCACAATCTTAGTTTTTTGAATGTTGAGCTTTAAGCCAACTTTTTCACTCTCCTCTTTCACTTTCATCAAGAGGCTCTTTAGTTCCTCTTCCCTTTCTGCCATAAGAGTGGTGTCATCTGCATATCTGAGGTTGTTGATATTTCTCCCGGCAATCTTGATTCCAGCTTGTGCTGCCAGTTACCAGCATGTAGGTAGTGTGTAAACCCCTGAGACTGGATTAGATAGCCTAAAGAGAGGGTTACTGGGAGGAGCAGAGGGGAGAGTGCTGATCTCCCCAGTATTTAGGGGCCAAATAAAGGTAGAAGATGCAGTGCTGGGCATCGTGAGGGATGTCAGGGAAGAAGGGAAGCTAGACATATGTGGCATCCTGGAAGACATGAGGGGAGGTGGAAGAGGTTTGGAGAATGGAGCTGTCATCTATATTGAATGTTTCTAAGAGGTCACATAAAATCAGAGCCAAAAAAAAAAAAGACCCCAAATTTGTCTGGCTTAATTTGGCCAAGGCAGTGTTGGCACAGGCTAGGGTAGGCTTCTGTGAAGTGGATGGGACTGAACCCCGACTGGAGTGGGTTGATGGGAACATGGAGGTTTAGGAGATGTAAGAACAAATAGTAATTCTTTCAGTAGATATTGCTGAAAAGAGAAGCAAAGAAATGGGATGGTGACACAATTCCAAATGTAGAATAACAATTATTTTCTTAATAGAATCCCCTTGTTTTTGCAAGTCCTAATTTGTAACATTTACTTATGACATTAACCAATAAGAATTCAAATGAATAATTTCATGGTTTCCTAGGTGTTGGTATATAAGACATGTATTTTATTAAAATAGAACTCTATTTCATGAATGAAGTTAAAGTAAAATATTCTGAAACCACTGAAGAACCACTAAAACTTCAGAGCAGTAGTTTTTCTAAGAATGTATTTGGAAAACCACTACACAAAATTAATTTTAACAACCAAACTTCCTGTACCAGCAAGGGCAATAAATTTTTACTCTCAATAAGTCCTCTCTTCTGAGCCTGAAATTATAGCAAGATTTTAATCTTGGCACTGTCACTTCTTAGCTCTTTGAACAAGTTGCTTCATCTCTTGAAACACAAGATTTCTCATTTACAAATCAGTAGGGGTTACTGTGAAGATTAAAGGAAATAATATATGCAAATTGTGTGTGTCCTACATGGGCCCATCTCCTTTTTTCTGGAACGTTTTCTCCAGGACTCTGGCTGAGGGTGGTGGTGCCGTGACCTTGTGCTGCAGTGTTATATATAATAGTGCTGATCATCGTAGGGAGCTCCACTTTTTTCTCTTATCTCACCTCTGCTGTCTTTTCATCTTAGCAAGTACAAAGCCCACAGGGCGACAGACTGCATCCACTTGCTTCCGGTTACCCCTGAAGCATCTAAGTGACATTAAAAATAAGGCAAGATTTGTTTCTGAGACCCTGTAGATAACCAAATATGGAAGCTGTGACAACTTCAAGGGAAGAAGATCACCAAATTTTTGGTTTAGGATTTTGATACAGCCAGAACCATAAACAATTAGGTTTCCCCAATGCTCCTAACATAAATGGAAGGTTCTTCTAAGAAAGGAAAACCAAAAAAGACCAAAAAAAAAAATTAAAATGAGAGCTCTTGAATTATTTATACAAGTAGAAGTGAGAAAGTTTCTGCTGACTTAACCTTGAGAGTGTTGAAGGGACCTGTGAGAGGAGTATTGATGAGTGAGAGTGCTGGGGGAGGATCATGCCCTTTGTACATACAGACCGTGTATCAAGTCATGGTTTGAACCCTCCGGATAGACTGAAGGGTGTGTGTGATCTCCGTGCCAGCTACAGCTGTAAGAACTTTCACACGTTTGTCTCTTCCAGACCCCAGTTCCCCACTACTGCACTGCATTCCCTTAGGTTGCAGCCTCAACTTCCTAAAACACCACTGATGCGAATATTCTGAGATGTGCCTAGCGGACAGGAGATAATACCCCTGCATCAGAGTAGAGAACTGTCTTTGACTCTGGCCTATGTCTAACACCCTTCCTGGGGCAGCTTCCATGATGAATGAACCCTGTCTTCAGACATGGAGCTCATCTGGGCTTTTGAAAACATGAAGAGCTTTCACCATCACACCAGTCAGCACCAGTGAGGACTAACGTGGCCTGGTGGTGGTTTCCACCATGCAGATATCTTTTACATAAACTGTCTTGTTGAGACCTTTACAACTCAGGGGAGTGAGGGGTTGCTTACGGAAAGTCCATGATCCCTCCCACATTATCAGTATCTTCAGTACCAGATTTCTGATACAGAAAAGCTCCAAGAAAGACTGCATTCATTCTTCAGAGGATTTCTCCATTTCTGTCTTATTTCACTTTCCCTTAATATCATTGTATTTGTCTCAGCATCATTTTACTTTCTTTATATATATATTTTACATAATGTTTCAGTTTGTGTGGATCAGCTTTTAGCTTTGAGATAAAAATCAATTCATAGCACCTTAGCAGGGTCTAGTGATTCTCAGGGTTTTCACAGTTAAGATCCTTTAACAGTTAAACATGTTTCCTGATCCCCACGTTGTAAGAGCAGATCTTTCTTGTCCATTGACTGAGAAATTACATAACGACAAAAGCAGAAGCATGTGAATACCTTGCAGTGGAAACTGAACGAGTTCACAAGTCCGAAGGGCACGCCCCGTCCTTGAGTTGTGTCAGCCCTCGCTTCCAGGGAGCAGATCCTCTCCTTCAGCGGCCACTCAGGAGTCTGTGCCCCTTTCCCACAATCCCCCGCGTCCCCACACAGACTTCCGTGAGGAGAAACTGAGCAGCTTCCTGAGGCGCCTTCCTGGAGACAGACTCCCTCACCCGCCAGGTCCCACATCTGCCTCTTATTTGTAGGAAAGCTCTAGCCTCCTAGGCCTTCTCCAAGTTCCAGAGAGCAAATTTAATCAGAGAAGTGAGAAAATGCAGAAACAGAGGGAAACAGTCAAGCAAGACAACAAATAATAATAGTCACCCTGCTTATTTAACTTATATGCAGAGTACATCATGAGAAATGCTGGACTGGATGAAGCAGAAGCTGAAATCAGGATTGCTGAGAGAAATATCAATAACCTCAGATATGCAGATGCACCACCCTTATGGCAGAAAGTAAAGAAGAACTAAAGAGCTTCTTGATGAAAGTGAAAGAGGAGAGTGAAAAAGTTGGCTCAAAGCTCAACATTCAGAAGACTAAGATCATGACATCTGGTTCCATCACTTCATGGCAAATAGATGAGGAAACAATGGAAATAGTGAGAGACTTTATTTTTCTGGGCTCCAGAATCACTGCAAATGGTGACTGCAGCCATGAAATTAAAAGACGCTTACTCCTGGAATAAAAGTCATGACCAACCTAGACAGCATATTAGAAAGCAGAGGTATTACTTTGCTAGCAAAGGTCCGTCTAGTCAAGGCTATGGTTTTTCCAGTGGTCATGTATGGATGTGAGAGTTGGACTGTGAAGAAGGCTGAGCGCCGAAGAATTGATGCTTTTAAACTGTAGTGTTGAAGAAGACTCTTGAGAGTCCCTTGGACTGCAAGGAGATCCAACCAGTCCATCCTAAAGGAGATCAGTCCTGGGTGTTCATTGGAAGGACTGATGTTGAAGCTGAAGTTCCAATACTTTAGCCACTTGATACAAAGAACTGACTGTCTCATTTGAAAGGACCCTGATGATGGGAAAGATTGAAGGCAGGAGGAGAAGGGGACGACAGAAGATGAGATGGTTGGATGGCATCACCAACTCGATGGACATGAGTTTGAGTAAACTCCAGGAGTTGGTGATGGACAGGGAGGCCTGGCGTGCTGCAGTCCATGGGGTTGCAAAGAGTTGGACATGGCTGAGCGACTGAAGACAAAATACAAAGTCAAGGATCTTTGGTTCCTCCTCAAGGACTATAGATAATATCCTGAGCAATATCCTCAAGTTGTTTTGTAGACACTAAAACCCCCACCAGGTGGAAGAAGCTAACTGCATGATGACCATGAGCACGCACCCCCAGACCAGCTGGCACCTGAGAATTGATAATTGTGAGACTGAGACCTCACCATCAGCCAATCAGAGAATCATTCACAAACTGATCAAGCTGTGACCCTCTCCCTCACTTTGTCTTTAAAAACCTTCCCCAAAAGCCATCAGGCTTCCCAGGTGGTGCTAATGGTAAAAACAAACAAAAAACAAAACAAAACAAACAAAAACCTGCCTGCCAATGCAGGAGATGCCAGACACATCGGTTTGATCCCTGGGTCAGGAAGATCTCCTGGAGGAGGGCATAGCAACCCACTCCAGTGTTCTTGCCTGGAGAATCCCATGGACAGAGGAGCCTGGTGGGCTACAGTCCATGGGGTCACAGAGTCAGACATGACTGAGGCAACTTAACATGCATGCTTGCAAAAGCCATCAGAGAGAGTTCATGTCTTTGAGCATGAGCTGTTCGTTCTCCTGGCTTCGTCCCACTTTGGACAACTTGCACTAAATACTGTTCTTTATTTCACCAAAAACGAATGTCAGTCAATTGACTTTGCTGCACATCAAGCAAATAGACCCAGGTTTGGTTTGGTAACAGAAGTACCTGTATCTTTCTTAAGCAGCCTCCCAACTCAGAACACTCACTTGGTTTTGGCCAGTATGCAACATAAACCTTCTGGTTTGACTTTATTAGATCCTAAGATAAAACCTTACCATTTTGGAGCTAGGAGTGATGGTAGTGGTCCTCTACTTTGATCACTTTAATTTCCAAATAAGAAACTTAAGGCCACGGCAAAGGACCGGCTGGCCCAGGGGAGGGAGAGGAGGACAGAACTAAGTCCTCAGAGCGTTTGACCCCTATCCCTGTCTGGGCCCTGTGTGGGGACAGGCGGGCCTGTGTCCTGAACACTGGCTACTCCCTGTGGCCAGGAGGTTCTCCAATGTGTCGGGCTATGCCCTGCTCTTAGCACTCTACTCATGTAACTTTTACCCAGAATCTATTCCTCCCCACAATTACCTGGCAGAGATTTAATTTATTTTCAAGACTCAGCTAGAGGAAAGACTTTCCATGAAGCATTTTTCGGTTCAGTTCAGTCGCTCAGTTGTGTCCAACTCTTTGCAACCTCATGCACTGCAGCACGCCAGGCCTCCCTGTCCATCACCAACTTCTGGAGTTCACCCAAACTCATGTCTTTTCAGTCGGTATGCCATCCAGCCATCTCATCCTCTGTCGTCCCCTTCTCCTCCTGCCCTCAATCTTTCTCAGCATCAGGGTCTTTTCCACTGAGTCAGCTCTTCGAATCAGGTGGCCAAAGTACTGGAATTTCAGCTTCAGCATCAGCCCTTCCAGTGTACATTCAGGACTGATCTCCTTTAGGATGGACTGGTTGGATCTCTTTGCAGTCCAAGGGACTCTCAAGAGTCTTCTCCAACACCACAGTTCAAAAGCATCATTTCTTCAGCGCTCAGTTTTCTTTATAGTCCAACTCTCACATCCATATATGACAACTGGAAAAACCATAGCCTTAACTAGATGGACCTTTGTTAGCAAAGTAATACCTCTGCTTTTTAATATGCTGTCGAGTTTGGTCATAGCTTTTCTTCCAAGGAGCAAGCATCTTTTAATTTCATGGCTGCAGTCACGATCTGCAGTGATTCTGGAGCCCAAAAACATAAAGTCTGTCACTGTTTCCACTGTTTCCGCGTCTATGTGCCATGAAGTGATGGAAAGCATCTTTAGACCTTCACAAGCCAAATAAAGCAGGTTTTTCATCTCTACTGTAGAAAGAGCAGTAACCATGGCTAACCGTTATGAGCACCTACTCTAAGCCAGTCCTGTTTACATGTTTTATCTCAGTTAACCTTCCTAACAACGTATGCCATAAAAACTAATTTTTATTTACAGCTTAAAAAGGAGGAAACTGAAGCTCAGAGAGATCGCGTCGTTTTTCAGAAGTACCGGAAGTGAGAGGCTCCCTGGCAATGTGTCGGCTAACCACTGCGCTGAATTACTGTACTGTATTGTACAGCAGTTGCAGTGTCGCGGCCATAAGGTGGATGCACTTGTGTTTAATGTAAATCTGCCTTTCTGACTGGACTATCAGCCTCTAAGCGAAGGGATTTCTCTCTCCCCATACCTAGCAGTTTCTGGCAGAGGAACTTCTCAGTACGTGTTTGCTGAATGAATGCATGAATGAAGGAAAGTGCAGTTCCCGAACAGTCCATGAGTCATGGTCATTTGTAAGTGAGAGGGCTGGACTGGTGATTTATCGACCTGAAGATGATTTCCCAAATCGATACTACAGATTATTGGCAAAAATGTCACATAATTAAAAGGCTTTATGTGTTAGGTCAGTATGAGAACTTCTGATTTCTCTCTCTTTGTCTCTCTCTTGCTTGCTTGCTGAGGAAGAAACCGAGAGCTAGAGAAGTAGGGGCAGTGGGAGCAGTATTAGGGTGGTGGTCAGGACAGCTGGGCCTTCCGCCTCCTCATGGCTTCCTCTGAGACTCCTGCAGCTGAGAGAGCCTGCTCTTTCTGAGCAGAGCATGCACGCGTGCTCAGTTGCTTCAGTCGTGTCCGACTCTCTGGGACCCCATGGACTGTAGCCCACCAGGCTTCTCTATCCATGGGGTCCTCTAGCTAAGAACACTGGAGTGGGTTACCATGCCCTCCTCTGGGCGATCTTTCCGACCCAGGGATCGAACCTGAGTCTCATGTCTCCTGCACTGGCAGGCGAGCTCTCTACCACTAGCACTCCTTAGACCTTTTCATTGCAAACCTTCTAGAATTCTAAGATTCGCCAGGTGGCGTGTGAGTGGATCCAAAACGCAAGTCAAATAAAAAAGCTCTGCCACTTTGGACTTCCCTAGAATACATATATTCTGTGTTGCACATTTGAAGCTGCTTTTTATAAGACAGAAAATAGAGACTTTAAAAAATGAAATTTAACCTATGCTTCTTTTCCAGGGACAAGGCCCTCAACGATCTTGTGTTTGTGATGGTGAGACTAGAGAAACTCACCTGAAAGTTGTCTTCAGACAGAAAGAGCTGGAAAGATGCTGCGACTTTAAGCTAATCCCCCAGCCCATCCTCTGCATATCAGATGGAAGGGCAGGCCTCACTGAAGGGCTTCTTCAAGGGCAAATGTTCCATGATTTCATACTTCTGGAATCAACTCATGATCTTTCTTCACGCCACCAACACGTGTGGGCCCTGGATCGAATACCCCGGGACAACACGTGACCAATTCTGCCGAGTCTTTCTGTTAGCGCTCCAGTTTCGGCCACATCTATCACCACTCTGTGACTGTGGTCAGTTCAAAGTCATTGCTTCTTTTTCTTCTTTTTTTAATTTGATCACTGTTTACAATTTTTTTTTATGATTGTGAATTATCTAAGTAAATACCAATTCTCACTATGTCATCCTCTAGCCATGAATCTTGGGATTCACACTCATCTCTTACGATAAGAGAAACACAATATGTTTGTGTTTAATATGTGACTTCTTTTGGGAAGAATATCCTTAATATCATAAATAAATAGTTTATTTGTTCTGACATTTAAAATTTTCTTGATTTTTAATCTTCATAATGTTCTCTTGAAATGCATTTTGCTTTTAAAAAGACACAAGTAATAAAGATTAAGTGTTTGAAATTGACTCTGAGTGCCCATCATTCAATTAATAAGAGAGAGTGACATTTTCAGTGGTAAGTTATGAAGCCCACTGCATACAAGTTTCTGATAGATATTTCTGGACAAGTCACATCAGCTGTTCTTAATATCATGAGCTTCCTTTTATCCTCTACCACTTTCCTTTTTAAACTTGCTAGATATATTTACAGAGCATCACATTTTCCCCACAAGCTGTTTTAATTTGCATTTTTCTCAATGACTAATCTGACATACCAGAGAGGAGATTTTTATTTTTTTCCAACTCAGTAAATGTTAACCAAGTATCTTGTTTTGTTTTTGTGAATTCTGAGAAATCTAGCAATGATAGATGAGAAATAGAGAGTCCAATGTCTTCATGTTCTCACTCTCAAGATAGCCGTGTTTTTGAGATTATCCTTTTTGCACAATGGCAGTCCCCGTTTCCACTTCAGTAACTTTGCTGTAATGGAGAGTCATACAAGTGTTGCCAGAATCAATGTTTTAGATTCTTGTGTCTGTCTCAGAGGATTCATGGTGGTAATGCTGTGACCATGTGCTTCTATTTGAAATTATCTGAGTTTCTTATTTGTAGTTATGCTGCACAACGGTGTGATTCTGAGGCTACTTTTCTTCCGAAGCAATATGTAATTGTATTACCTCGTTTTTCAGAAGAACGCCCTTTCTTATTTCTCAGACATTGAGAGATTGTTCCATTTCTCTGTATTCGTACCAAGAAGAAGGAAGCAATTATCCCTTTCTATTTCTTCTCTGTTACATTAGTTGCCAAGCTAATCCTCCTGGTGCTTCCAGTGGACATTTGCTTCCTGGTTATTTATAGTCAACTAAAGATCACTCTTGAGGAACTCTTGTCTGTGTTCCACATGTTTGATTGTAATAAGGCAATCAGCTGGCAAGAGAGTTCAATGAGGAACCGCGCAGAGACTGGCTTCAGGATTTTCCACATTTATTGCTGGTTAGAGATAGGACTTGGGAAGTGTAGCCGCACCGCATTTTATTGCACTGTGCTTTATTGTGCTTTGCAGGTACTGCATTTTTTACAAATTGGAGGTTTGTAGCAATTCTGTCTCAGGTAACTCTATTTCCAACAGCATTTTCTTACTGTGTCACAGTTTGGTAATTCTCACAAAATTTCAAATCTTTTTCTTATTATTAAATCTGTTATGGTGATTTGTGATGTTACTATTGTAAAAAGATTACAGCTCACAAAAGCCTGGATGACGGTTAGCCTTTTTTAGCAATGAAGCATTCTTTAATTAAGGCATGTACATACTAGAGTATGCAGGGCTTCCCGGGGGGTGCTGGTGAGAAAGGACCCGCCTGCCAGCAGAAGATACGAGAGACATGGATTCAATCCCTGGGTTGGGAAGGTCCCCTGGAGGAGGGCATGGCAACCATTTCATTTTTTTTTGCCTGGAGAATCCCATGGATAGAGGAGTCTGGCGGGCTTCAGTTCATAGGGTCGAAAAGAGTCAGGGACAACTGACTGTCCACTAAAGATCGCAATGCCGATGTGGCTTAACACATACTACAGTCTACACTACTGTATAAACACAACTTTTATACACCCACTTGGAAATCAAAAATTTCCCATGACACGGTTTGTTGCAGTATTCACTTTGTTATGGTGGTCTGGGACTGAACGCACACGATCGCCTGGTATGCCAGCATTCATTCTGCCCTTGTCACCGACAGCACATCAGGGGATACCATACACGGAGGCATCCCCAAGGGAGCACTAGTCTAGGTCCCTAAATATAGACTGTGTGTGATCGTGCTTTTGCCAGTGGTGTTTGCATACCTTAAATCTTGCATCTAGATGACGGGATGATTCTTTTCGGAAACACCATGACTGTGGCTATAGAAGCCACTAAGTTCAAACAAGAGCCAGGAGTTGAGGCTGAGGGATAGCAAAGATTGAGAAGGAAACACTATTTCAATTTTCAAAAGGATCGAGGGAAGTAAATGGCCTGACAGAGTGCTAGCTTTACTTGTGGAAAATCATCAGGGCCCTTGAGAAGTTAGGTAGAAGGACCCCAGATTGACAATAGGGGTGAGACAGGTTAAACAGAGAAATGAGTAAAAGCTGTTTCTAAAGCTAGAGAACTCAAGACTGACTTATCTATTCAGTAGCACTGACCGAAGATCTAGAGCAGGTGAGTCAGCAGTCACTACATGACTTGTCCACTTCACCACCAAATGGTTCCTTTGCCGGCATTGCGATCTTTAGTGGACAGGCATTATTGAGTCTACCTAGAAGGGCACCCCCGCCCTTCTTCCGGGAAGTGTTCCTCACTCATTTCGACCACGGAACTCCGTAGAGGCCTGCAGGGCTCTATCTATCAGGAAAAGCGGGCACTTGCCCAGGCTGGTCAAATCTTTGATCACTGCCTCTGGGCCACAATGACTGTGGGATGGTTTGTGACCTATGTCAAACCAGTGAGAGTATTTATAGCTTATATCATCCCTCAAGATTTTCCTGGAGGTGGCAGGGCAGAGCTCTCGTTCATACTGGGTCAGGAAGTTACCAGGATGTAAACCTAAATCTGGCCATTCCCAGAGCCTTGTGAGGACAGCTGGCCTGGAAGACCAAAGCTGACATATGGAAAGAAGCAGAGAAGAAGCTTGAAAAGACACAGAGAGAGAGACTGTTTTGATCAGATCCCAGCTTTTCCATGGTGTGTTTTATAAGCTAATTCATTTCTTCTTTAAATAGTTGGAACTGTGTTTCTACACCTTACCACTGAGATCTTGAGAATCCATGGAAATCTCTGCTTTAATTAAGAATATGGAAAACACTATCCAATTCTTGTCATGACCATCCTAGGATGGAGTTTTGGGGGCAAAAAAGGGCTGGAAGGACTTCCCTGGTGGTCCACTGGCTAAGATTTGCATCCCAATGTAGCGCCCGGGGGTGATCCCTGTTCAGGGAGCTAGGTCCTCCATGCCGCAACTAAAGATTCTTGGGGCCGCAGCTAAGACCGAGTTCAGCCAAATAAATAAATAAATATTTTTAAAAGTTTTAAAAGTCTTTTTTTTTTTTTTTTGAGAGATCACTTATACATTGGGAAGTTGGAGGCAGAGGAGGTGTGGAGAACTACATTCCCAAGGCTTGGCTCCAGAAGAAATCAAGCCCGCAGTAGAAAGGCAGGGAGCAAGCTATCAACAAACATCAACAAGAGACCACTTGTTCATTCAGACACCAGATTTGTCCAGAGCTACCTCATTGTCTTATCAAGGAACCACTGCTAAAGCACACACTCAGGTTTATTTTCCAAATCCTGATCTAATATCATGTAGTTTAAGAGTCACCCTACTCTAATAGCATGGCGTTTAGTTTATCTGTCTTTTAGGATTATGCAGAAGCCAAGCACTCAGAAAATAATTTTCAAATCTTGGGAGAGGCAGGACAATACAATGGAATAAAGGTTAAAAAGCAACAACAACACATTTTAGGCTTTATTGTACTGATTTAAAGAAAGCAACTAAAGGGAAATAAAACTTCAATGGAAGGTAAGTTACAGTGTGCTAAGTTGCTTCAGTCATGTCTGACTCTCTGCAAGCCTACGGACTGTAGCCTGCCAGGCTTCTGTGTCCATGAAACTCTCCAGGCAAGAATACTGGAGTGGGTTGCCATTTCCTTCTCCAGGGGATCTTCTCCACCCAGAGATAGAACTCGCGTCTTTTATGTCTGATATATTGGCAGGAAGGTTCTTTACCACCAGCACCACCTGTCTCCCAGACAACTTAGTTTTCTAAGTTATACAAGCTGGAATCAAGATTGCTGGGAGAAATAGCAATAACCTCAGATATACAGATGGCACCACCCTTATGGCAGAAAGTGAAGAACTGAAGAGCCTCTTGACGAAAGTGAAAGAGGAGAGAGAACAAGCTGGCTTAAAACTCAACATTCAGAAAATTAAGATCATGGCATCTGGTCCCATCACTGCATGGCAAATAGATGGGGAAACAGTGGAAACAGTGACAGACTTTACTTTTGGTGGCTCCAAAATCACTGCAGATGGTGACTGCAGCCATGAAATTAAAAGATGCTTGCTCCTTTGAAGAAAAGCTATGGCCAACCTAGAGAGCATATTCAAAAGTAGAGACATTACTTTGCCAGCAAAGGTCCATCTAGTTAAGGCGGTGGTTTTTCCTGTAGTCATGTATGGATGTGAGAGTTGGACTATAAAGAAAGCTGAGTCTGGATGGCATGACATGGACATGAGTTTGAGCAAGATCCGGGAGTTGGTGATGGACAGAGAGGCCTGGCGTGCTGTGGTCCGTGGGGTCACAAAGTCGGACAAGACTGAGTGACTGAACTGAGCTGAACTGATAGATAACTAAAACTCCAACTCAAGCTTGGAAGGGGATGTACAGCTTATATCATCTATGGCTGGGGCTTCAGGTGAGCTTTGATCAGGGTTTTGTGTCTTTCTCTGTCATTCTCTTAGCTTTCCCAGTACTGCAGATGCAGGCTTCCAGAGAAGGCCTCTCTTAGAAAACATGCACTTTCTTCTTTGTTTTTGTACAAGCCCTCTTACCCCTAAGCTTGCCTTTTTATTTTAGGATCTTAGTGAAGACCATAAAGCAGTCTAACCCACTGAATTTTTCTCACCAGTGTTTCTAGTGCTATATCCTTTTTAGTCACATGACCACCATTCTTAGGCTTAACTGTTTTGCTATCATATGACAATGGTTGCCAGTTTTCCACTTTAGAATAAAGTGTGTTCAATACCTAATTTCCATTCAATAGCTCTCACATTTTATAGTCTGTTACTTTAGGCACCGTATTTCTGGGAATAAATTCTGTGTCTGTTAGGATGCATTTGGCTGAAGGGATTAGAATAGAGAAAGTGGTTTAAAAACCTGAGAAGTGCTTTATTGGTTGTGTGGTGGAAGGGAGGCTTCAGGCATGGTTTGATCAGGGCTTTGGCTCCATTTCTTCAGTGCTGGCTCTGCCCTCCTGCTGGGTTGGTTCGGCCTTCAGCCTGGCTTCCTTCAGGTAGTGAGATGGCTGCTGATGACTAACAAGGCTACCTGTTTCTTGTTTACAAATAATGAATTTCTCTCTAAATTTCAGTTTTCTGGCACATTAGTAGAAAGACAGCAGCTCCGGTTCATGATGAATCTGTACTAAACAGTTCCCACATCTCCATGTATTAACTCAATATGTACTCCTAACAAAACGTAATCCCCTCATTCAATACGGAGAGATGAAATCTTGGCCCACCTATTTTCACAATCATTTTATTTCAGAATACTTTATTCTAAGCAGCTTTTTCTCTTATCAGGCTCAGAACCTATTTTTCTTTTCCTCTTGTCATCAAATAGAACAATTTTCTTATGTCCAGATTGATGTCTGAGAGCAAGGAGGATACCTGGTTGTCGGCAAAAATGGGAAAACCCTGGAAAAGAGGCTGCACCAGGAAAATAACACTATTATGCTACTTCTTCCTGATGACTCTCTTCCTGTTTATAGAGCTGTCATAGAAAGAGATAATGTTGCCATTCCCCCTATACACACAGCCTGGAATTTAGAGATCCTGTTGCACTTTCGTGCCACCTCTGCAGGGATCCGTGGACACCACTTTGTATGAAGCACAGTTGTTTTTTAGACTCGTCAGTTCAGTTCAGTCGCTCAGTCGTGTCTGACTCTTTGCGACCCCATAGACTGCAGCATGCCAGGCCTCCCTGTCCATCACCAACTCCCAGAGTTTATTCTAATTCAAGTCCACTGAGTCAGTGATGCCATCCAACCATCTCATCCTCTGTCATCCCCTTTTCCTCCTGCCTTCAATCTTTCCCAGCATCAGGGCCCTTTCTAATAGCCAAAGTATTGTAGTTTCAGCTTCAGCATCAATCCTTCCAATGAACACTCAGGACTAATTTCCTTTAGGATGGACTGGTTAGATCGCCTTGTAGTCTCAAGAGTCTTCTCCAACACCACAGTTCAAAAGCATCAATTCTTCGGTGCTCAGCTTCCTTTATAGTCCAACTCTCATATCCATATGTGACTATTGGAAAAACCATAGCTTTGACTAGACAGACCTTTGTTGGTAAAGTAATGTCTCTGCTTTTGAATATGCTGTCTAGGTTGGTCATGGCTTTTCTTCCAAGGAGCAAGCATCTTTTAATTTCATAGCTGCAGTAGCCCTTGCTATTTTATTCCTTGTTGCTAAGGCATAGCCCAACACATTATGATTTTCAAGTAGAATTCAAACCACTTCCTTGAGAATGAACTCAGTAAAAAGAATTCAGTAGTAGAGTAGCTCATATATAAACCTGGCTTTACTTAGAATGTAAAACCATATGTTAAACTAAAAAGAAAAGCGGTTATGAGGAAGATGTGGTCACAGTGGCACCTGCTAACCTGCCAAGGCAGGAATCCAGCTGTCCTGCCCTGTGTCTGGGAAATGTGCAGAGGTGTACAGAAAACAGCCGGTGGAAAGTCAGGCGGGAAATGCTCCCTCCTTCTTAAAAGAGGTTTTGGGAAATTCCCAAAGAGAAAGAGCAGAAGAAGAGAAATTTGAAAGGGAGACAGAAAGAACTCAGAATCTGCAGGAAACTTCCCTGGTGGTTCAGCTCGTAAAGAATCCTCCTGAAATGCAGGAGACCTGGGTTCAATCCCTGAGTGGGGAAGATCCCCTGGAGAAGGGCCTAGCAACCCACTCCAGTATTCCTGCCTGGAGAGTCCCCGTGGACAGAGGAGCCTGGTGGACTACAGTCTTTGGGGTTGCAAGGAGTTGGACATGACTGAGAGACTAAGCACAAACATTGGATCTGGTGGTTCGAGCTTATAATTCCTCCCCCAGTGCCATTCTTTGGGACTGTACATGGAACTGTATCTTAAAACCTAGCCTTTTCCATCACAATGCCCTTTGTGAATTTAGATGTCACAACCAGAGTACAATCTGACACTACCTTAGTCATGTCAGCAGATTAAAGACCATATGTTTATAACCTGAACTAATCTGAATCTGCTTGTGGGAGGGCTCTGCTGGATTGGAGACTGTTGGGGTTCAGTCAGTGGACAACTGGTCTGAATCACGCAGGGCTCTGGCTCAAGGGCACCTGGTTCTCTCAGAACAGCTCTCACTTCTCTTTCAGGCAGCTACCCTGTCCTGAAGCTGCTCAAAAGCCTAGCAATTCGACCATGTGGTGATAAATACAAAGACAAAAACTTTTGGCTGTTCTCTCTTTATTATGAGCCCTGAAGGGGAGTCCATTTAAGGGAATAAGCATTCAAGGGCAGAAACGGTTATCGTGTTATCACTGTGCAAAAAAACAGGTGGATGTAAATTCCTCACTTTATTGTTTTGCTTCATTTCCATCCAGCCAGACCTTCTTCCTCTTCGCATCACCTGCTTTGTATTCCGCTGGTAGAACTCGCGCCTCCTCACCAAAGAAAGCAAGCTAAATTGTTTTTAGATAAAAATGTCATCTGCCTCCCTCCAAATGGGAAATTCAATCATACAAATGACTGTACAAACGCCTGTGGAGGCCGGTTCTCCGTTTCCGACGTGGTGTCACTTAGGCGGAGATGTTCTTCGGCAGCTGTTGCGCGTTATTATAGAGGCTGAAAGCCCGTCCCACCAATCACGGCAGAGGTTACCCAGAGCTGCGCTGCCTCCCTCAAACAGATGACTTCAGGCTATAAAATCGTAATTGTCAAAAGCAACCAAGAGAGCAGACTGCATCTGGGAAGTTCAATGCATCAAGCTTAGAGTACAGGCCAGAGACAGAAACATGGGCTCAGGGATTCGCTGCGCGGTCTAGGAACAAACAAGGACCAATCACAACTGGGACGGCCCCTGTGACACTGGGAGTAGAAGGTCTGAGAGCCTTCGGCGCGGAAGGGGCTGCAAAGCTTGGTGACCTGTCAGCTGGCTTCAACCAGATTTCTCTTTGCTCATTCCAACAGAATACTTGCCTGCTATTGCCGCTCTTCTCTGCCGAGTAGAGCTCTTAGGTATATTCAGAGCACGTTTTTAAGATCTATTCATTCATTAGATGCAACTTAAAGAAAACTTTAGATTATGTAATGCATGTATTTGGAGGGCAAAAGGCTACTTATTAAAGACATCTAACAGGAAACAAGGGCTTCCCTGATAGCTCAGTTGGTAAAGAATCTGCCTGCAATGAAGGAGACCCCAGTTCGATTCCTGGGTCAGGAAGATCTGCTGGAGAAGGGATAGGCTACCCACTGCCGGGAGCCAGCGTGAGGAACTCCGCCCGTGGCAAAGGTCATGAGGAAGGAGGCTGGACATACGCAAAGGTGGGATCGAGCCTCAGGAGTCCCCCTGGAAATTCTCGAGCATCTGCCCCCAAAACCAGAGTCTGCCTACTTTACTGCTTTGTGCTTTCACCTACACCTCTGACTTTACGGGGGGGCTGTCCCCCACAACCTCTCTCTGAAAAAGAGTTAACTTACAGCTCCAGTTAATAAAATGCCTTGGCGTGACAGGAGTGTTCAACCTACAAACTCCTCTGAAGGTTCTCTAGCCTGCCTGACAGGCTTGTCCGGCCACATGTGATTGTTCACAGCCTCCCAACCGTGAGAGGCACGAGATGCTCTAAACTTTCTAAAAACAGATTCTTTTGAGAAGTTAGAAAATTATTAGTACAGTGGGCTGATTACAAATTGTATTGGTGAAGGATTTTTCATTTGTTGAGCCAATGTTTGCTGCTAAGTCTCCACATCCCCTGCCCTTATACACATTAATGAATATATAGAAGAAATAAGTATTAACCTTTGATATTAATCACGTTAGACCTTAGGCTAAGCAAATTCTTTCCTTAATTAAAACCCACTGCACCCTCACCCTATAAAAATGTAACCATTCTGGTACCTTTGGAAGGTGGTGTCTGTTTTAAGAATAATCACCCCTGGAGAAATAAGTGTTGTGGTTGACTGACGGCTGTCACATGGAGAGGGTCATAAATTGTCAGCAGGCCCCCTGGCCAGAAGATGATGTAACACACCTAAGACCTTTGTATGAAGCACCTGATTTTGATAGAATCAGGACTGCTGCTGACCCCGCGTGACTTTTGTATAACATCTCAGTGTATAAAAGTGGACCCTGGAAAATAAACCCCATGTCGTTCTTTCTCTCACCTTCTGGCTGAATTTCCATCTGGAACGTGGAGGCTCATCAAGCCTACTAATTATGCCTGGGCTTCTAAGATCTGACCAGGGAGGCCTTAGTGTCTCCTCTCCTTGGGGAGAACGGGAGGATGCCTGTGGCCTACGTAGGTGATGTAAATTCCTTGCCTTGGAATTTTATTAGCTTTCCATGTACACCAAGTTATTCAGCCTCTTTTCTCCACTGAATTTTCTCACTGAGCTATCCTCATTCTATTACTCTTTATATCTTTGATTAATATTTAATTAAAGCCAGTGTATTCACCGACGCTGTATCTCCTTCAAATTTCCCTGGATCCACTGGGGCTGGACCCCGGCAACCCACTCCAGTATTCTTGGGCTTCCCTTGTGGCTCAGCTGGTAAAGAAGCCACCTGCAATGTAGGAGATCTGGGTTTGATCCCTGGGTTGAGAAGATCCCCTGCATAGGGGAAAGGCTACCTACTCCAGTATTCTGACCTGGAGAATTCCATAGACTGTAGAGTCCATGGGGTTGCAAAGCATTGGGCACAACTGAGCAAATTTCACTTCACTTTCACTTCAGTAGGAAACAAGTCAGTGAAAGTGTACAACAAACCCATTCTAGTCAGACAACTGTTATCCCCAAAAGAATGGGAGCAATACATTAACATGCCTTAGCTTCTTCATAGCATCACCAACTCAATGGACATGCGTTTGAACAAACAATGGGAGACAGTGGAGGACAGAGGAATCTGGAGAGCTGCAGTCCACGGGGTCACCAAGAGCTGGACACAATTTAGCAACTGAACAACAACAACTGACTTCTTATCTGGCATCCACAAAGACGGAGAAAGGAGGGAGCAGGGATGCACCGCGGGCCCACTCGGGGCTAGGCTTCTGCGTGAGGCAATTTCATGTACATTGTCTCAGACAGTCCTAGTAAACCCTGTTAGATAGGAATTATTATTTCCATATTTTCCAGTAAGGATATTGAGGCTGACAGTATCTAAATTGCCCAGGTTTCTACACAGAGTGAGTGAACTAAAATTTGACCACAATCATGGGAATTTTCAGCAGAGTAAAGCATCAATCCTCAGAGAAGGCAACGGCACCCCACTCCAGTACTCTTGCCTGGAAAATCCCATGGACGGAGGAGCCTGATAGGCTTCAGTCCATAGGGTCACTAAGAGTCAGACATGACGGAGCGACTTCACTTTGACTTTTCACTTCCATGCATTGGAGAAGGAAATGGCAACCCACTCCAGTGTTCTTGCCTGGAGAATCCCAGGGACGGCGGAGCCTGGTGGGCTGCCGTCTATGGGGTCACACAGAGTCGGACATGACTGAAAGTGACTTAGCAGCAGCAGCAAAGCATCAATCCTAGGAAAAATGTGATCAGATCCCTCTAAAAACTACTAAAGTTACAGTCCAGAACAATCCATATAATTTCTCCCTCATCAAAACTCACCCTTCCAAAAAACAAATACCAACCAACCAACAAACAAAACCAGACAAGAAAATACACACACACATCCCACAGAAAAATTATGCCTGTGTCTTATGGCCTGGCTGGTGAGCTTATTATGTAAAGAAATCATTGGCCTTAGACCTGGTTGTCAACTCAGGACCTCTGATGGGAAGTGAATGGTGGTTTGGCTGGCTTGGCACTGCACACTGTGTCCGTCTGAGGGTTTGTCCAGAGAATTCAGAGAGGGAAGGGACAAAGCAGGTCAGCAGACTCCCTTCAAGAGAAGGGCAGACAAACGGTCAAAGGCAGGAGGAAAGTTGAAGGCTGCAGAGCCAAGATGTTAATCTGGTAGAAGCAGAGAGTTAGACAAGGGAGGATAGGAAAAGAGCAAAGACAACTACCATGAACAACATTGGTCAGTCCAGTTCAGTTCAGTTGCTCAGTCATGTCCAACTCTCTGTGACCCCATGAACCGCAGCACGCCAAGCCCCGATGTCCATCACCAACTCCTGGAGTTCACCCAAACTCATGTCCATCAAGTTGGTGACGCCATCCAACCATCTCATCCTCTGTCATCCCCTTCTCCTCCTGCCCTCAATCTTTCCAAGCATCAGGGTCTTTTCAGATGAGTCAGCTCTTCGCATCAGGTGGCCAAATTATTGGAGTTTCAGCTTCAACATCAGTCCTTCCAATGAACACCCAGGACTGATCTCCTTTAGGATGGACTGGTTGGATCTCCTTGCAGTCCAAGGGACTCAAGAGTCTTCTCCAACACCACAGTTCAAAAGCATCAATTCTTCTGCGCTCAGCTTTCTATATAGTCCAACTCTCACATCCATACATGACTGCTGGAAACACCATAGCCTTGATGAGACAGGCCTTTGTTGGCAAAGTAATATCTCTGCTTTTTAATATGCTGTCTAGGTTGGTCATAATTTTCCTTCCAAGGAGTAAGCGTCTTTTAATTTCATGGCTGCAATCAACATCTGCAGTGATTTTGGAGCCCAAAAAAAATAGAGTCAGCCACTGTTTCCACTGTTTCCCCATCTATTTGCCATGAAGTGATGGGACCAGATGCCATGATCTTAGTTTTCTGAATGTTGAACTTTCAGCCAACTTTTTTACTCTCCTCTTTCACTTTCATCAAGAGGCTCTTTAGTTCTTCTTCACTCTCTGCCAGAAGGGTGGTGTCATCTGCATATCTGAGGTTAGTGATATTTCTCCTGGCAATCTTAATTCCAGCTTGTGCTTCATCCAGCCCAGTGTTTCTCATGATGTACTCTGAGTATAAGTTAAATAAGCAAGGTGACAATATATAGCCTTGACGTACTCCTTTTCCTATTTGGAACCAGTTGTTTTTCCATGTCCAGTTCTAACTGTTGCCTCCTGACCTGCATACAGGTTTCTCAAGAGGCAGGTCAGGTGGTCTGGTCTTCCCATCTCTTTCAGAATTTTCCAGTTTGTTGTGATCCACACAGTCAAAGCCTTTGGCATAGTCAATAAAGCAGAACAATCTTGAAGAATCTGTAAACCTTCCATTTCGAGATTGCTCAGTTTTTAAAGTATAGGACATGTGAGGTGGGTGTTATATGGTAGAGTAGACAAGAATCCAGGATGGAGATTCATAAAAATTATCCATGAAATAGATTTGGGTTTCATTGTTGTTCTTATCATATTATTTTAGATCAACTCTCCCCAACCCCAGCAACTAATAGCTTCATTCTCTCCCTGAGGAAGCATCGTGTCTGTCTTTCTGGACCTCTTCCTGATGCGTGTGTTGTTGTGCTTCTTTCTTGCTTGTTTTCTTACCTCCCATTTCTTGCCATGTTTTCTATTATCTATATTATCCTAAATATGACTTGCAAGTTTTTACATTTCCTGCTTAATTCTATAGTTGTTTACTTGGATTTTTTTCACAAAACCCCCTGAAAAAAAAATGTTACAGTCCATGGAAACAGAGTATTATTGCCTGTAAATTAAAATAGAGATGCTCAGAATATCAGCATTCAGTTAACTTTCTCGCCATACAAACAGCCCCCTTTAGTGTTCCACAAAGAAGAATCTGGTACTTAAAGAATCCCCCTGGAAAATATGTAAGCATATTTATAAACTTGCTTTTCAATACCTGCATAAGGGACATTGTCATTCAACCTTGAATAATAAGACACTGAAGTACAAAATGTTGTTGGGAGTTCTGTGATTAAAATAAAACTGATGCAGTTCTCAAGCTGGATAATCCCAGAGACAGAGGAGCCTGGTGGGCTACAGTCCATGGGGTCACAAAGAGTCAGATGTGACTGAGCCATTTAGCAAGCACACAGAGGAAAGGAGTACTTGGAGCTTTTTCTTGGCCAATACCCTCATGCTCTTCCAAGAGAAAGAAAAATTCTTTAAATAAATGTATTCAGAAGAGTGTATCAGAAAGCAGGACAGTCTTTCAATCACTCTATTCCTTCTGCACACACTTCTTCAGAGAATGAAGGAGGTGTCAAGACCCTGCCACCAGGTTGGTCCCAGCAAGTCTCTCAAACGACTCTTGAGTTCCATTCGGGCAGCCACCATGGAGTGGTATTTTCTTCTCTCTGTGACTCTGGAGTTTGCTTTGACTGAACATTTCAAATCAATACGAGACACATCAGACTCAAGTTTTGTCAGGGTTGAAATGTGTCTGAGAATAGGTGGCTAGCATACTGAGCCAAAATTCAAAACATTGTCTTCTTTTGAATTCAGAAACCCTCCCAGGGTCTCTTCTGCACATCGTCACACAGTCTCCTTTGTGGGCCCATGGTTAGGTCCCTTAAAAGCAAATCCAAAAGCTATTTGCCTTAATGTATCTGCTCTAGGCTGAGAGACTAACTTAGTATTTGTTGTATTTCCAGATCTTTTTGGTCTCTAACGGTTTGGAAATGGGAACGCACAGCTGCAATGTGGCAATCAAAGTGGGGGAGGTGGTCATTTACATTCTCACACACAGAGATTTCCTAGTCAAGGTTACTTATAAATCAAATAGATGTCATTTCATAAACACCCCACCAAACAACTGTACTCCATTACCGAAATGGGAAGCAGGGCTGTTAATGGGTATCTAAGGACTAAAATCAATTTAACTTACAGGCACTCAGCTGCTACAACAGTTGTGAACATGTCTGAATGTTAATAAACACTGATTAGTATTAATATCATACAAGATTTTAAATGTGGCTGGCATGAAATTCTCATTCTAATGGACAGAGAAGCCTGTTGACACAGATTTATTCTATTTATTCCTTTATCCAAAGAAATTTCCCACAGGTTTGACAGTATTATTATCAGTTTCACAAAGATATTATGGCACTTCTTGAGTTTTAGAGACCGTAACGTTCTCATGAAAAGAGAGGAAGTTGAACGTTCATTTGTCACTTGAAGACAACACTGAAATGATACACCATGAGCTGCAAGTGGAATGTGGAAATTAGGAGAAAGACAGAGTGCATATACGCAGACCATGATAGTGCAGAACAGCTGGGAGTGAGGGGCTGCTCCTCAGAGAAGCTGACAGCAGCCAGGACCTGCATAACAAGTGGGAGAGCTTGGACAAGGCTCTACTTTTGTTTCCTTTCAACATGAGTGTAAAGGAACAAAATGAAGGGAAGTGAATTGGCTCGATTGGAATTTCAAAGTGGTCTGATTTTAGCAAGTTTCATGTGAACTCTGAGAACTCTAATTTCTTTCTATTTTTTTCCATCATTATCTGCCTTGTCTACCCTGTGATGTGAAATGATTAGACTCAGAGTGGAGAGTTAGGATTAATATGAATCAGTGGATTTTACTTGAATGGCATCTATTATCTAGGATTGCTATGTATTTGAATAGCTTTATTGAGGTATAATTGACAAATGAAATTTGTATACATTTAAGGTACACATCATGACATCTGGTCCCATCACTTCATGGGAAATAGATGGGGAAACAGTGGAAACAGTGTCAGACTTTATTTTTCTGGGCTCCAAAATCACTGCAGATGGTGACTGCAGCCATGAAATTAAAAGACGCTTACTCCTTGGAAGAAAAGTTATGACCAACCTAGATAGCATATTGAAAAGCAGAGACATTATTTTGCCAACAAAGGTCCGTCTAGTCAAGGCTATGGTTTATCCAGTGGTCATGTATGGATGTGACAGTTGGACTGTGAAGAAGGCTGAGCGCCGAAGAATTGATGCTTTTGAAGTGTGGTGTTGGAGAAGACTCTTGAGAGTCCCTTGGACTGCAAGGAGATCCAACCAGTCCATTCTGAAGGTGATCAGCCCTGGGATTTCTTTGCAAGGAATGATGCTAAAGCTGAAACTCCAGTACTTTGGCCACCTCATGTGAAGAGTTAACTCACTGGAAAAGACCTGATGCTGGGAGGGATTGGGGGCAGGAGGAGAAGGGGACCACAGAGGACGAGATGGCTGGATGGCATCACTGACTCAATGGACATGAGTCTGAGTGAACTCTGGGAGCTGGTAATGGACAGGGAGGCCTGGCATGCTGGGATTCATGGGGAAAGAGTCGGACACGACTGAGTGACTGAACTGAACCGACTGAAGGTACACAACTTGACCTTTTGAAATATGTGTATACTGTTAAATGATCACCACAATCAAGGTAACAGCATATCCATCATCTCACATAGTTACCATTTTTCCTTTTTTGTGGTGAGAACACAAGCAAATTTCAACTATGTAATAGAGTTTTGTTAATTGTATTCACCATGCTGTACATTAGCTCTCTAGAAATTATTCATCACAGAGATAACGATGCAGTGCAGTGGGGGAAAGAATTATCTTTTCAGCAATTAGTGCTGGGTAAATTGGATGTCTGTACAGAAGAAAAAAGAATTTGTATCCCCCTAAGGATATATATAAAAATAAATTCTAAGAGGGTTGCAGATTCTAATTGGTGAAAGGTTAACATTTTAGGAGAAAAAACAGGAGAATATCTTCATGACTGTGGCACAGGCAAAAAAAATCTTTAACAAGACATGCAAGGCATTTAAGTATATTGAGAAAAATTGATAAATTGGACTATAAGATTAAAAACTGTGTGTCAAAAGATACTATTACAGGAGTAAAACTACAGCTCATGGTGTGAGGAAAGATATTCGTGATACAGATATCCAGCCAAAGACTTGGAAACATGTTGTGTTAAGAAAAACACAGACAATACAAAATTTTACTTGAATAGAGAATGTCCAAATGGTCAATAAACATATGAAAATGTACTCAACTTCATTGGTCACCAAAAAAATTCGCAACACTGAAATCAATAAAATAAGCTTGTCAAAAAGTATAGTTACCTAACAAACTTACGATTACTGGGGGGTAAGGAGAAGAGGGATAAGCTGGGGGATTGGAATTGACATATACACACTGCTAGGCATAAAATAGATAATTAGGACCTACTGCATAGCACAGGGAACCCTACTCAATATTCTGTGATGACTCAGATGGGGAAAGAATCTTAAAAAAAAAAGAGTGGATATATGTATAAGAAAATGGATTCACTTTGCTGTACACCTGAAACTAATACAACACTGTAAATCAACTGTCAGATCAGGTCAGATCAGTCGCTCAGTCGTGTCCGACTCTTTGTGACCCCATGAATCACAGCACGCCAGGCCTACCTATCCATCACCAGCTCCCAGAGTTCACTGAGACATCACGTCAGTGATGCCATCCAGCCATCTCATCCTCTGTCGTCCCCTTCTCCTCCTGCCCCCAATCCCTCCCAGCATCAGAGTCTTTTCCAGTGAGTCATCTCTTCGCATGAGGTGGCCTAAGTACTGGAGTTTCAGCTTCAGCGTCATTCCTTCCAAAGAAATCCCAGGGCTGATCTCCTTCAGAATGGACTGGTTGGATCTCTTTGCAGTCCAAGGGACTCTCAAGAGTCTTCTCCAACACCACAGCTCAAAAGCATCAATTCTTCGGCACCCAGCTTTCTTCACAGTCCAACTTTCACATCCATACATGACCACTGGAAAAACCATAGCCTTGACTAGACGGACCTTTGTTAGCAAAATAATGTCTCTGCTTTTGAATATGCTATCTAGGTGGGTCATAACTTTCCTTCCAAGGAGGAAGTGTCTTTTAATTTCATGGCTGCAGTCACCATCTGTAGTGATTTTGGAGCCCAGAAACATAAAGTCTGACACTGTTTCCACTGTTTCCCCATCTATTTCCCATGAAGTGATGGCACCAGATGCCATGATCTTCACTTTCTGAATGTTGAGTTTAAGCCAAATTTTTCACTCTCCACTTTCACTTTCATCAAGAGGCTTTTCAGTTCCTCTTCACTTTCTGCCATAAGGGTGGTGTCATCTGCATATCTGAGGTTATTGATACTTCTCCCGGCAATCTTGATTCCAGTTTGTGTTTCTTCCAGTCCAGCGTTTCTCACGATGTACTCTGCATATAAGTTAAATAAACAGGGTGACAATATACAGCCTTGACGTACTCCTTTTCCTATTTGGAACCAGTCTGTTGTTCCATGTCCAGTTCTAACTGTTGCTTCCTGACCTGCATACAAATTTCTCAAGAGGCAGATCAGGTGTTCTGCTTTTCCCATCTCTTTCAGAATTTTCCACAGTTTCTTGTAATCCACACAGTCAAAGGCTTTGGCATAGTCAATAAGGCAGAAATAGATGCTTTTCTGGAACTCTCTTGCTTTTTCCATGATCCAGCGGATGTTGGCAATTTGATCTCTGGTGCCTCTGCCTTTTCTAGAACCAGCTTGAACATCAGGAAGTTCAGGGTTCACATATTGCTGAAGCCTGGCTTGGAGAATTTTCAGCATTACTTCACTAGCGTGTGAGATGAGTGCAATTGTGCAGTAGTTTGAGCATTCTTTGGCATTGCCTTTCTTTGGGATTGGAATGAAAACTGACCTTTTCCAGTCCTGTGGCCACTGCTGAGTTTTCCAAATTTGCTGGCCTATTGAGTGCAGCACTTTCACAGCATCATCTTTCAGGATTTGGAATAGCTCAACTGGAATTCCATCACCTTCACTAGCTTTTTTCGTAGTGATGCTTTCTAAGGCCCACTTGACTTCACATTCCAGGATGTCTGGCTGTAGGTCAGTGATCACACCATTGTGATTATCTGGGTCATGAAGATCTTTTTTGTACAGTTCTTCTGTGTATTCTTGCCACCTCTTCTTAATATCTTCTGCTTCTGTTAGGTCCATACCATTTCTGTCCTTTATCGAGCCCATCTTTGCCTGAAATGTTGCTCTGGTATCTCTAATTTTCTTGAAGAGATCCCTAGTCTTTCCCAATCTGTTGTTTTCTTCTATTTCTTTGCACTGATCGCTGAAGAAGGCTTTCTTATCTCTTCTTGCTATTCTTTGGAACTCTGCATTCAGATGCTTATATCTTTCCTTTTCTCCTTTGCTTTTCGCTTCTCTTCTTTTCACAGCTATTTATAAGGCCTCCCCAGACAGCCATTTTGCTTTTTTGCATTTCTTTGCCATGGGGATGGTCTTGATCCCTGTCTCCTGTACAGTGTCACGAACCTCATTCCATAGTTCATCAGGCACTCTATCTTTTAGATCTAGGCCCTTAAATCTATTTCTCACTTCCACTGCATAATCATAAGGGATTTGATTTAGGTCATACCTGAATGGTCTAGTGGTTTTCCCTACTTTCTTCAATTTAAGTCTGAATTTGGCAGTAAGGAGTTCATGGTCTGAGCCACAGTCAGCTCCTGGTCAACTATACTCCAGTGAAATAATTTTAAGTATTTTTTCACCTCTTAGGATATTTAGTTATTGATGTTCTTTCTCCTGTGTCTCTGTGTTTGTTCAGTTCAGTTCAGTTGCTCAGTCATGTCCAACTCTTTGCAACCCCATGGACTGCAGCACGCCAGGCCTCCCTGTCCATCACCAACTCCCGGAGTTTACTCAAACTCATGTCCGTGGAGTCAGTGATGCCATCCAACCATCTCATCCTCTGTCGTCCCCTTCTCCTCCCGCATCAATCTTTCCCAGCATCAGGGTCTTTTCTAATGAGTCAACTCTTCACATTAGGTGGCCAAAGTATTGAAGTTTCTGTGTTTGTACATACGGCCAATTAGCCAATGGTAACAGGTAGGTCTCATGTTAGTATCTACATGTACTACCCAGACAGGTGAAGAGAGTTGAGTTTATCTTCTTTTTGTATCACGTGTATAACTATTACTCCCACACAGTCTGCTGACTGAAAGCATACGGTCTACATAGTACATACGTCTTTGCTTTATATGTGGGCTTATATGTAGGAACACAAGGTGTCTTTATCTGGGCGCTGATTATATGAGGGGCTCAATTTATAACTATGCATCCAACTGTGCACTCCTAATTTGTTTACACTTCTGTGTAAATGTTGTACATCTGTTATAACTGTTATACTTCAGTAAAAAAGTTGTAAAACTCAAATAACACCTGAACTAGAGTGTTTGCTACACCCTACAGAAAAGGGCTTCCCAAGTGGTGCTAGTGGAAAAGAATGTGGCTGCCAGTGCAAGAGACGCCAGAGACTTGGGTTCGATCCCTGGGTCAGGAAGACCCCCTGGAGAAGTAAATGGCAACCCACTCCAGTATTCTTGCCTGGAGAATCCCATGGACAGAGGAGCCTGGCAGGCTACAGTTCATGGGGTCGCAAAGAGTTGGACATGACTGAGCACATGTCACACACACACAGAGAAAAGTTGAAAGATTATAAATACAACTGGACAAACGTGTGTGCTAAGCAGCTTCAGTCATGTTGGAGTCTTTGTGATCCCGTGGACTGTAGCCCCCCAGGCTCCTCTGTCCCTGGGATTCTCCAGGCAAGAATACTGGAGTGGGTTGCCATGCCTCCTCCAGGGGACCTTCCTGAGTCAGGGATCAAACTCGTGTCTCTGGCGTCTCCTACTTTGGTAAGCAGGTTCTCTTCCACCGGGGTCACCAGGGAAGACCACAGTTGGACATGCGTATACTCCACATCTATATCCACTAGTCATTAAAATTTTGCTGCAATTGTTCTCTCTTTCTCTCTCCTCCTCTCTCTATTCACACACACACACACATTTTATTTATGCCAAGCAAAAGCTGTAGACATTACTATACTCCACTTCTGAATTCTTTGGTGTGTATCTCCTAAGAACACGGACATGAACCACATTTAAGTACTACATAACTGCAATTCTACTATCATATTGAAAAAAATTGTTTCTTATGTAAATTCTGTATTCAAATGAGCTCAATTGTCCCCCAAATGCCATAAAATTCGTCTGTTTCAAGAGCCAGTTCTCCTCAGGGGCAGTTGCCCCGCTCTTCCCAGCTGCCCCAGGAGTGAGGCTATCCACTGTCTCCACCCACGGCCCCCGGGGGTCTGTGAGAAGCCTGGAAGTGCCAGGGCGGCCTGTGTGTGAGGTGCCCAGAGGCTGTGTGTTCTTGTGCTCGCGGGCCCTCATCTTTTGGCAATTCATTAGGAGACCTAAAATCCTCCCACTTCCATCTCCCTTGGTGCCCTGCCTCAGGCAAACCAGGGTTCATTCCCTCTCTCTTCTTGAAGGCATCTATCTTTAACTCAGACTTCATGATGGTTGGATGCACTTAGCTCTTAGATGGGTTGAAGAAAGCAGTTATACAATATACAGCCTGTGCCTGTCCCTAGGATGGGAATGACACTTTTTCTAACTTTCCCAATCCTAGGGGGAAGCCCGAAGCTCACTCTATTGTTACAATTCAATGTCTTGTCTTTCACAGTTATTCTTTCTGATGCTCAAGTTGTCCCAAATTCCCAATTTGGCTGGTACGATGCCCTCAAGCTGGCCCTTGTGACCTTTTCTTGGCTTGTCATTTGTCCTTGAGCAATCTTCTTCTAGCATAACATCGTCCAGGCTTGCTTTGTGTTTTCGTTGCCTGAGGCCTGGGGTCACATCGTTTCTCCATGGACATTTGGTTGCTTTTCCTGGGGAGCAGCAATGAGAAAGCCGAGCACTGAACGTGCTCATTGCCACATGCGTCATTATGTCTAGACCATTTCGTGACAAAGAGAAAAAATATGAGCTTCTTTTTCTTAATCATCAGTTCATATGCACATTGTCTATTCCATTTCAACACCACCTCCATTTTTTATGGTGTTTTCACTCCCACAGTGAGAACTCGGGTTCCAAACATTGATGTATTTATTTATTCTATAATAAAAATAAAATCATTTTAGAGTCCTTCTCCAGGGGATCTTCCTGACCCAGGGGTCACGTTGGGTCTCGTGCATTGCAGACAGCTTCTTTACCATCTGAGCCGCCATACTTATACTACTACCAATAATAAACCAGCTAAGTAAAACCCCAGATTCCTTTGCAGTTCTGAGCACATAATTGTGTACGTACAATAGACCGTGTTCAGATGGTCCTTGAATTGATGCATTTTTGTGTTCATGTTGCAAATTTGATATGAAAAATTTTAGGTTCACTTGTTTCTGTTTATATCCCATTTTAGGTTTTTCCCCTCCTTGTTGTTATAATTATACTAGTTTAAATATATAAAACACTGATTTGATTCAAAGGTAAGACTTATATTAAAAGATATACTCAAAAGGTCTCACTCCTTCCCTATTCCTTCCATTCTGTTCTCATCCATCACTTGTGGCTAATCAGTTCAATTCTACTAGTCACACACCCTACCCACCTAGCCACATGCACATTTTCCCTTCTTTACTTGAACTAAAGATCATCAGGGTATTCAAGAGGATTTTCTAGCAGTTAACTTGGTTTACAGTGCAAGTTCATTTGTAGGAGAGGAAGAAAATTCTAAAAAGCTTTTTTTCCCATAAGGGTGACAACTGCCTTGAGAGATCAAAAGCTTATTGAAAATAAAATCTGTGTGCAGAGAACTGTATTTTCTTGCATCATTTGTCAAATATAAATGTTGGTTGTCTAAAAGTATAATAGGAAATGTAATTGCTAGATTAGAACTGTAATAAATCTCAGTTAATTTCTTCCACTCTTGCTCCTATTTTTTCCTTCTCCTCTTTCTTCCTCCTTTTTTCCTTTCCATTCTTTCTTTATTGCATGGATACTGGACATCCTTCTTTGCATGGGGGTACAGACATGGACAACAAAGATGAAATCTCTGCCCTTAAGAAACTATTCTATTTGGAGAGACAGACAGTGCGTGAATTATAATAAAGTAGTGCAGTTGGCCATTTCTGCACTGTACTGTTGGGTGGTAACAGGGGTTAAGGTAATAGTTAAACAACAATAGTTGCATTGTGTAAAATATCTCAGTAGCCATGGAATTCAAGGAAAGGTAATTAAGGGTATGAAATTTTCCTCCTTCCCTGTGTTTAACTGACCAAATTTGCTTTGACATGATGTGTTGGAGATAGGAGTATTGGGGATAAAGACAGTAAAACAGCAGCTCTTCTACAAACCAACTTTCACTTAGGAATCTGGAGAGATTAAGCTAAGTTGCATGCTTGTGCAAGAGTGTCAGATCCGCCCCCTCTGTAGACAAATGGGGTCAGCGGCTGTCTGCTGACACAGTGCTGATCATTAGCAAGTTTGTCTCATTTGTGCTCTGTTTCCAGATCGATTACAAACCCTGTCAAATTCCCTAAGTGCAAAAACATAATAGTATTCACTGTGTTTAGAAAAACAGGTGCATGTTTATGATGGAAACCAAAGTAATTGTCTCTACACAAATATTCATACATTGTCCATAGACGTGTTGTCCTTATAGATAAATGGACTTAGTATCGAACTTGGAATTCACTCAAATTTAACTCAGATGACCATTATATATACTACTGTGGGCAAGAATCCCTTAGAAGAAATGGAGTAGCCATCATAGTCAACAAAAGAGTCCAAAATGCAGTAGTTGGGTGCAATCTCAAAAACAACAAAATGATCTCTGTTCGTTTCCAAGGCAAACCATTCAATATCACAATAATTCAAGTCTATGCCCCGACCAGAAGCTGTGGGTCAACAGTTCTATCAAGAGCTACAAGACTTTCTAGAATTAACACTCCAAAAAGATGTCCTTGTCATTATAGGGGACTGGAATGCAAAAGTAGGAAATCAAGAGATACATGGATTAACAGGCAACTTTGGCCTTGGGGTACAAAACAAAGCAGGGCAAAGGCTAACAGAGTTTTTGTCAAGAGAACGCACTGGTCATAGCAAACAGCCTCTTCCAACAACACAAGAGAAGACTCTACACATGGACATCACCAGATGGTCAACACCAAAATCAGATTGATTATATTCTTTGCAGCCAAAGATAGAGAAGCTCTATACAGTCAACAAAAACAAGACCAGGAACTGACTGTGGCTAAGATCATGAACTCCTTATTGCCAAATTCAGACTTAAAGTAAAGAAAGTAGGGAAAACCATGAGACCATTCAGGTATGGCCTAAATCAAATCCCTTATGATTTTACAGTGGAAGTAACCAATAGATTCAAGGGATTAGATCTGATAGACAGAGTGCCTGAAGAACTATGGATGGAGGTTTGTGACATTGTACAGGAGGCAGGGATCAAGACCATCCCCAGGAAAAAGAAATGCAAAAAGGCAAAATGGTTATTTGAGGAGGCCTTAAAAATAGCTATAAAAAGAAGAGAAGTGAAAGGCAAAGGAGAAAAGGAAAGATACACCCATTTGAATGCAGAGTTCCAAAGAATAGCAAGGAGAGATAAGAAAGCCTTCCTCAGTGATCAGTGCAAAGAAATAGAGGAAAACAATAGAATGGGAAAGACTAGAGATCTCTTCAAGAAAATTAGAGATACCAAGGGAACATTTCACGCAAAGATGGGCTCAATAAAGGACAGAAATGTTATGGACCTAACAGAATCAAAAGATACAAAGAAGAGGTGGCAAGAATACACAGAACTATACAAAAAAGATCTTCATAACACAGATAACCATGATGGTGTGATCACTTACCTAGAGCCAGACATCCTGGAATGTAAAGTCAAGTGGGCCTTAGAAAGCATCACTACAAACAAAGCTAGTGGAGGTGATGGAATTCCAGTTGAGCTATTCCAAATCCTAAAAGATGATGCTGTGAAAGTGCTGCACTCAATATGCCAGCAAATTTGGAAAACTCAGAATTGGCCACAGGACTAGAAAAGGTCAGTTTTCATTCCAATCCCAAAGAAAGGCAATGCCAAAGAATGTTAAAACTACCACACAATTGCATTCATCTCACACGCTAGCAAAGTAATGCTCAAAATTGTCCAAGCCAGGCTTCAACAGTATCTGAACCATGAAATTCCAGATGTTCAAGTTGTATTTAGAAAAGGCAGAGGAACCAGAGATCAAATTGCTGACATCCGTCGGATCACTGAAAAAGCGAGAGAGTTCCAGAAAAACATCTATTTCTGCTTTACTGACTATGCCAAAGCCTTTGACTGTGTGGTTCACAACAAACTGTGGAAAATTCTTCAAGAGATGGGATTACAAGACCACCTGACCTGCCTCCTGAGACTCTGTATGCAGGTCAAGAAGCAACAGTTAGAACTGGACAGGGAACAACAGACTGGTTCCAAATCAGGAAAGGAATACGTCAAGGCTGTTTATTGTCACCCTGCTTATTTAACTTATATGCAGAATACATTATGCAAAATGTGGGGCTGGATGAAGCACAAGCTGGAATCAAGATTGCTGGGAGAAATATCAATAACCTCATGTATGCAGATGACACCACCCTTCTGGCAAAAAGTGAAGAAGAACTAAAGAGCCTCTTGATGAAAGTGAAAGAGGAGAGTGAAAAAATTGGCTTAAAACTCCACATTCAGAAAACGAAGATCATGGCATCTGGTCCCATCAGTCCAAGGTAAATAGATGGAGAAAAAATGGAAACAGTGACAGACTTTTTGGACTCCAAAATCACTGCAGATGGTGAGTGCAGCCATGAAATTAAAAGACCCTGCTCCTTGGAGGAAAAGCTATGACCAAACTAGACAGCATATTAAAAAGCAGAGGTATTAGTTTGCCAACAAAGGTCCATCTAGTCAAAGATACGCTTTTTCCAGTGGTCATGTACGGATGTGAGAGTTGAACTATAAAGAAATCTGAGTGCCGAAGTACTGATGCGTTTGAACTGTGGTGATGGAGAAGACTCTTGAGAGTCCCTTGGACTGCAAGGAGATCCAACCAGTCCATCCTAAAGGAAATCAGTCCTGGATATTCATTGGAAGGACTGATGCTGAAGCTGAAACTCCAATCCTTTGGCCACCTGATGCAAAGAACCGACTCTTTGGCAAAGACCCTGATTCTGGGAAAGACTGAAAGCAGGAGAAGGGAATGACAGAGGATGAGATGGTTGAATGGCATCACCGACTCGATGAACATGAATCTGAGTTAACTCTGTGAGTTGGTGATGGACAGGGAGGCCTGGCATGCTGCAGTTCATGGGGTCACAAAGAGTCGGACACGACTGAGCAACTGAACTGAACAGATCGACCTTGGAAATCTAAACTGTACATAAGTGTAGGAGTTTCTGAGCTTTAAAATATGAGACTCAATCCTATGTGTTTTAAATTATACATATTCCCTTAGCATTGACTTCTAAAATTTGTGTGTAAGTCAAAAATCCTTTGTACTGTGGAATATTGGGGCAAGACCCTAGCAGCTGCCGGGACCATTTGTCCTGAGGTTCTTCCCTTTAAGTTTCCCTGAAGCAGCACAGGCTGCCCCCAGCGCTTGGCAGTTGAAGCTAGGAACCGACAAACTTCTACGAGTCAACAGACTCAAAAAGAAAAAAAAAGGAAATCCCCTGTAGTCAAAATAGTCTTTGAAATTTTCTAAAATGGCTTGTGTATGCAACTTTAGATAGTAATTCTAAAATTTGAGCACTACTGATTTAGTCTTATTAAAAAGGTGGGAAGTGGGGGACAAAAGTAAGCTCTCAATGCTGATGTCTTATCATTAAAACCGTTCAACCTTTAAGACAATCATCACATTTCTGAGTGTAATGGAGGAAGGAAGAGGATTCTAAACTGCTTTTGGGTATCCTTGGACTGATTTCCTGTTTCAAAAGCAATAGGCACGGTTATTTTTCACACGTGATAATGTGTGTGTTGTTTTGAGGACTAAATGCACTGTGTATGTGAGAGTAGTTGGTTCAGGGCTCAGCACATGGTTGGTTCTCAATAAATAAATCGGAACTGATTTGGGGCCTAGGATTTGCTTGATCAGATTCAGATGCAAATGACTTTAAAGAGTAATAGAGAAATACTCAGCCGCCTGCTGCCTGTCATTGCAAATATGCTTTTCTCCAGGCTCTGTAAACTGCTGTCATGGTAATGCGGTAGGGAATTGGTCTCAGAGCCCCTTAAGTGGGGTCATGCTTACCCAGGCAGTCGATTCTCAAATCAGTATGAAAACCAAGCGCCTTTGGACAGCGAAAGTCAGGTCTAGGTGTCTCCTTACCTGCCGGTCAGTGCACGACTGCCCCCTCCGCTGCTCCTGAGCCTCTGGCCCCTTCCCATCCTCCCGCCTCGCGCCCATCAGAGCCCACGGGAACTTGCCGCCCAGTGCTCCAGTGCTTTTCCTCAGCAGCCACGTGCAGTCTCTGCGAGAAATTCCTTGGTCACTATTTTAATTCTCAGTAATGAGATAGAAAAAATCAATAACACCTTCTCTTAATGTTACTTGAGTATCAATTAATTTGGAAGGCAGTGTGTATTTTTCTCTGTACACATTTGGGGCTAAACTAAAATTAACCCCTAAGAGGAAATATAGACTGTTTAGAGAAGTGCTCTTCTTTAAATATTTTACTATCAATTTTTTACAAGGAAATTGCAAATATAGTCCTCTTATTAAAAACAGACAGTACAGAAGAATCTAAAGTGAAGATCATAATCCTTACTACTCCCTGCCAGTTCCAATCCAGTCTCCAGAGACAACCAAGTGCTCTTAACAGTTCTGTGTGTACCTTTCTGGATTTTTTAAATTTATATATGTATTGATATGGAATCCCTTGGACAGCAAGGAGATCAAACCAATCCATCTTAAAGGAAGTCAGTCCTGAATATTCACTGGAAGGACTGATGCTGAAGTTCTAATACTTTGGCCACCTGATGCGAAGAGCCAACTCATTAGAAAAGACCCTGATGCTGGGAAAGATTGAAGGCGGGAGGAGAAGGAAACAACAGAGGATGAGATGATTGGATGGCATCACTGTTAATGGACATGAGTTTGATATAGCTCGGGATATGGTGAAGGATAGGGAATCCTGACATACTGCAGTCTATGGGGTCGCAAAGAGTCAGACGTGACTGAGTGACTGAACAACAACAAAAATTGATATGTAAGTATATGATATTGATGTAGGAACACATAAAAATATCTAGGGTTGTTTTCTTTATGTTTTACAAAACTGAAGTTAAATAACAATGCATCATAGTTTAATTTGCTTTTTTCAGTTTATGATGTCTCGTGGGAAGCTTGCCTATGATTGATCGCACTGTTTTAAACTTTGCCCTATTTCATAGTAATGCATGGGCCATATAACCTACCGATGTACACTTTCTTATGGACCACATGAGTAAGAAACCACTCAGTAGCAGTTTTCACTACTAAAAATAATGTTCCAAGCAATGTGATTGCTCCATGATTGTGCATATTTGTGCTTGCCTAGAGCAGATGTTTGAGAGTGAACTTTCTGGGTCATAGGTAGAATCAAAAGACTTTGCTAGATGCTACAAAACTGTTCTCTAGTAAAGGCTTGGTCACTGTTCACCAAGAATGCAAGAGAATACCTGCTTACCTTACACCCTTGCCCTCAGCAGCTAGTGTCCTCATTTTGAAAATAAGATAGAGAATAAATTACACCTATTTACTTCATATGCTTTGTTCTCATATCTAAAGAAGTAAACCATTTTTAAATTACCTTTATTAGTTATTTATATATTTTCTTCTGTGTATTATTCTTTGTATGCATTTTAATGTTTGAATGTTTGTCTTTTTCTTGATGAGCTTTAAGAATTCATTATATAATCTTGACATTGTTTTAGGTCTAATACTTCTGTAGGTTTTTATTTTATATAAATAATTCCTTAATCATAGGAATTTCTTTTGGTGTACAGAGTAGTCATTGGACTTTTTTCTTTTTTAAAATGGATAACTAGTTAATCCAAGTATTACTAAATAATCTGTTTTTTTCTCACACACTTGAAACACTTCCTTTATCTTACACTGCTGCTGCTGCTAAGTCACTTCAGTCGTGTCCGACTCTGTGCGACCCCATGGACGGCAGCCCACCAGGCTCCCCCGTCCCTGGGATTCTCCAGGCAAGAACACTGGAGTGGGTTGCCATTGCCTTCTCTGGCTAAACAATATACACATTTTTTATATCTGATGGAGTATGTGCCACACTGTTCTCAGTTTGTGGGTTTCAAAATTCTTTGTATAGCTATTAGATTATACTTGCTAACATTGTTATTTAAATAGCATTGCTTATTTTTCATCTATTTTGTCAACTATTTATAAGAGGAGTAAGTTGACATCTTTTATTAAAATTTTTTTAAACTTTTCTTTGTAAACATAATGATAAATTTACATATCTGTGATTGTCAGCATATTTCAAATCTATTGTTTCATATGCATAAAACTTCTTGACTGTTACGAGGAGTTGGTGAATAATAATGTCTGTTAAATTTAAACATCATTCTCTTTTTCTTTTAATACATTTTATCTTTCAAATCTATTGTCACATTTGTTTTCTTTTATAGCCTTTGTTTAGAATATCTGTATTTTTCTTTTACTTTTTAAATTTCTTGTGTCATTTTCAGCTTGTATCTTGGTTAATAGCATATAGCTGGATATTTTTTTCTGTAACCTGGGGTTATTTTATTTGGAGTTCAACTCATTCTCAAATACTACTGTTCCCACTGTGTTTATCCACTGTGAAGAAGTTGATTTGCTTGAAATTTCTGGCTGTACTGTATGCACAGCAAAGGCTGTAATAATGCCTCTGCATTGTTAATGGATTCTCTCCCCACCTGAATACCCAATGCATGGATAACCAAGGCAATTTCACTGCCTTCAAATGACTAGAACATTTTGATGAAATAGATTTTGTAAAGAAGCCATCAGATGCAAAAAGAGAGTGAAATCAGGTTAGCAACTGCTCTTAGGGAACTAATGTGGAAACCCTGAGAGAGTACAACTTCACAGGGAGTGATGAAGCTTCCTGACTGGATAGTGAAGTGCAGAATGTCTTATCCAGAGATAACACAGCGTAGGTTAGCCCATGATTTAAGGGAGAGATTTTAAAGAATCAGACTTTGAAAAGGGCATGGAAGTATGAAGTCAAACAACATATACAACATTTACATACCTATACAAGTTGACTGGCCCAACTCACAGGTGGTCAGATTTGAACTCAATTTATAGTGCGCCTGTACGCTAAATGCATATGAGACCAGGGCATAAATTCCGATCCTGAGAGAGTAATAGTAACTGACATATAGGACAGGCGAGAGCCATTTCACATGTTCTTTCAGCAGAAAGGATAGTAAAGGCAATCAGAGGAAAGGTGTTTTAGAGAAAGCCAGGGCTTGCAAAATGGGCCAGGTGGAAAGAATACTAATTGTAATACAGAAAGCAAGCATTCAAGGGTGAAGGACTCAAGACTGTAATCCATCCTTTTCTATACCAGACTGAGTGCCATCCACACCAAGCCAGGAAAACCTTCTATTTAGGGCCAGGAACTCAGTGGAAAATTGAGGAGCAACTATAAATTCTATTCACTTCCTTTTCCAGTTCATTAAAGGTATTAAACTGGACCAGACCCAACATGGACCTTTGCAACAGCCCACTACACATTGCCCTAGACTTAATTATGCGATCATTAATCATTGCAGATTGTTTATAATCACCCAGGCATTTTAGGTATAACTAGATTCGTACTCAAGCCTGTTTTGAATTAATTTTGTCAATAAGATTTGGAGGCTCAGATACAATGATCCATTGGCACCCACATTCATCAGTTAGGCAGCATTCTCCCTCTCTCTGCCTTGGGAGTTGTTCTGGTGAGTTCTGCCTACCCCCTATGCAGAGCCAGCTTTCTGTGAGACACGGTTCTTCTGTGCTCTGGTTGCCTGTAAGTCTTCTCTTTTAATAGCTGCACTACAACTTTTTAATCTGTTGACATAAGAACAACCAGATGATGCTCACCCAAATCATACTTGCTTCTTAAAAATGGATTACACATCTGTTTTGTGTCCTGTTCACTTTTGCACCCGCCATGCTCCTGTTTTCAGCAATATCTTTGTTTTCTACTGGAAATAACTTGATGTATTTCTTTAACATTTAGATCCTTTTATGGTCTGTGGTGTTGGAGAAGACTCTTGAGAGTCCCTTGGACTTCAAGGAGATCCAACCAGTCCATCCTAAAGGTGATCAGTCCTGGGTGTTCATTGGAAGGACTGATGCTAAAGCTGAAACGCCCATACTTTGGCCACCTGATGTGAAGAACTGACTCATTTAAAAAGACCCTGATGCTGGGAAAGCCTGAAGGCGGAAGGAGAAGGGGACGACAGAGGGTGAGATGGCTGGATGGCATCACTGACTCAGTGGACATGAGTTTGACTGAACTCCGGGAGATGGTGATGGACGGGAGGCCTGGTGTACTGCCATCCATGGGGTCGCAAAGAATCAGACACGACTGAGCGACTGAACTGAACTGACGGTTGGATGTGTGTCACATACATAGCCAATGTGTTTTTTCTCTTTTAAAAAAATTTTATAGGAGTATAGTTGATTTTGTTGTGGAGGACAGAGGATCCTGGCAAGCCGCAGTCCATAGGGTTGCAAAGAGTCAGACATGAATTAGTGACTGAACAACAAAATAGTTGATTTAAAGAGCTGTGTTAGTTTCTACTATAAAGCAAAGTGAATCAGTCATACATATACACACATCCACTCTTTTTTAGATTCTTTTCCCATATAGGTCATTACAGAGTATTTAGAAGAGTTTCCTATGCTACTCAGTGGGGCTTTATCAGCTGCCTATTTTACATATTGGCATTTTGGATGTATTAAATGTTTTATAACTTTCTTAGACTACATTTTGAAAAGAGCTATTTTTCTTAATTTTTCTACAGACTTAAATTTTTTCTACAGACTTAAAAGCTTCTATACTTCCTTTAAAAATAAGTTACACATCTCTGCATTTGTTAACAGGTTCTGTTTTTCTGGACTAAATTCTTTTCTAGCTCTCAGTATCTTTCCCTATTTTTAACTAATAAAACCCAAGTTTTACATGTACATACTATAGAATCAAATAGTTCTACAAGGTTTATAATGAAAAAAAGTAGTTCTCCATTCTCACTTCAGCATTTACCTCTCCAAGAGACAATAGATTTCAACTCTTAGCTGAGTTTTGGCATTTCCTTCCAAGACTTGAAAGAAGGTGCTTGAATTTTTATCATTAACTTTTGCTTTAGACATTATCCATTGCCTTCCCATTATAAAAATTAGAGTTGGCTCCTTTTCTTTCCCTGATCCTACCATACATGTGTTCCCTTTCTTTTACCTTATCCTCCTAATATGATTACATCATATTTTTTATTATTATAATTAATAAATTATTAATAGAATTAATAAAAAACAGGATTTATTTTGATTATGTAAGTGCTATCTATAGCTGGAATGGTAAATTCTGATATAAACTTTTGTATAAACTGTTATTCTTTCTTGCACAATTATCTTTTCTCTGGAGTTAATAATTGTCTTAGTTTTTTATTTTCTTGATTTTTTAATCTACTTATCACTAATTTATCCCCCCTGGGCTTCCCTCAGAGCTCAGTTGGTAAAGAATCTGCCTGCACTGCAGGAGATCCAGGTGTGACTCCTGGGTCAGGAAGATCCCCTGGAGAAGGAAACGGCAACCCACTCTGGTACTCTTGCCTGGAAAATCCCATGGATGGAGGAGCCTGGCAGGCTGCAGTCCATGGGGTCTCAAGAGTCGGACACAACTCAGCGACTAACCCACCACCAGCCAATTTATCCCCTGACTTGCCATCAGTTGTCAAAAGTTCCTCTCAATACTGTCATGCTCATTAGCATTCCCTCCATCTTACCCTTCTAAAGAAAGGCCTTACAGAAGCTTCTGCCGTGATCCATCTGGAACGCTGGGTCTCCAGGTTGAAGTGTGGCTCGCGTCTCGGGACCTCCTTTCTCCATCAGGCTGGCATTCCTCTCATCTTCTAGTCCGTCTCCAGGTTGAAGTGTGGCTCGCGTCTCGGGACCTCCTTTCTCCGTCATCCTGGCATTCCTCTCATCTTCTTTTTTTTTTTTTTTTTTAGGGAGCCTTGGGCTCCGGGCCGCTGGAACAGCAGCGGAGGCTACTGCTGCCGCCGCGGCTGCCCGGACTGCGGGCTCCTCTCATCTTCTAGTCCGTTGCCTCTCCTGGTCCCTCTCTTCTGGTTTCCTCTTTCCTGACTTGATCTCCAAGATCCCTGAAAACACAGAAATGGGAGGGGATATTTTGGGAAACTTGAATGTCTGAAGACACTTTATGTAGGTCTTACACACTGATTGGCTGGGAACAGATATCTGGATTTGGACCATTTTCTTTAAGGCATTACTCTGCCACCTCCAAGCTTTCAAAGTTGCTGGTGAGAATCCTGAACTTTCCTGATTCCAACTTGTGTAATATTTGGCCAGTGTCTTTTTCTTTTTCTCTCCGTGTCCTGTGTCCTGAGATTTCACAGGGATGCACATCAATGTGGATCTCTTTCCATCCACACGCGCTGCATACTTGGTGCAGCCTTTCAACCCGGAAGCAAGCTGTGCGATTCCAGGAGTTCCTTCCTCAGTTCCTTTGTTGATTATCTCTTCCTTTCTATTTTTCTTTCTTTCTTCTTTCTGAAACTCCAGTTATTTCAACATTAAGACTTACTAAATTAATATTCTAATTTTATTTTCATTTTGATTTTTTATTTTCCATTTTTTGTTCTCTACTTTCTGGGATATTTCCTTAATGTCTTTCAATTCTTCTATTAATCTATTTGCTTCTATTTTCAGCTTCTAATGGGCTTCCAGTTTTCCAATATTTTTTTTCTAATAAGTTTAGTTTCAGGTTCTAATAGAACTTGAATTCAGTCTGGTTTCATATTTGAACTGTTTTCATTATCTAAGCGTGTTTCCTCCAACATTTTATTACAAAAAATTTCAAACATACATACATGGTAAAAGAATCAGTTAATTCAGTCACTCTGAAAATATAATAGAAGTGAATAGATTAATGAATAATGAAAGAATAGTATGATAATAATCAAGTGCACACTATTCAAATAACTGTTAACATTTTACTATAATTTGTTTTATCTATCTCTATATACAATATATGTACATATATATTTTGCCAAGCCATTTGAAAATCAATTGCAGATATCACGTCACTTCACCCCTAAATTCATTGATGGGTATAGCAGAGAAGGAAATGGCAACCCACTCCAGTATTCTTGCCTAGAGAATCCTGTGGGCAGAGGAGCCTGGCGGGCTGCTGTCCATGGGGTCGCACAGAGTCGGACAAAACTGAAGCGACTTAGCAGCAGCAGCATAGGGTGATAAGGTCATCCTTATCTGCGCAGGATTTTCCTGGTTTTTAAAGTGACTGTCTGTGTCGTGAGGACCCCTCCAGTCCTGGACAAACCAGTACCCTTGATCAGCCTAAGTGGGTGACTCTAGTGAGGACATTCTCCTACAGAACCATAATAGCATCATCACACCTAAGAAAAATGCTAACAGCATCACGAGATCATCTTAGTTTTGCTCTACATTATATTTATCCAACTGTCTTTTATAGTGTCTATATGTGTGTATGTGTTTAGGTCTCCACTCTCTGTTTCCGTTTGCTTTTTAAGAAGTTAAACCAGTCATCTTACAGAATAATGTTTTATCATATTTTGGATTTGTTTGATCCCTTCTTCTTGACGTCTTACTCCTCTTCTAAAACTATATCCTATATATTAACGGTAAGACTGGAAGTTTAATTGGATTGAGGTAAAATGTATTTGGCAAGAACGTTCTGTAGGTTACAGCATGCACCTCAGGGTGCATCACTTTAGGAGGCACAAAGTGTCGAGTTTTCTCCATTGTTAGTGATGCTAAGTTTGAATTCTCAGGTAAGCTGATGATTCCCAGATCTCTCCATTAGGAAGACACGTTACTTCCTTTGCAATTAGCAAACAATCCATGGGATGATATTTTAGGACCCTTCATGTATTCTGCTCCTCACAGTCTTTCATCTCATGATTTTAGCACGCATTGATTATTTTTATCTGGAACATTCTTTCAAATGGTGTTGCAAATGGTGTCATTTTTAAATTCACTTATTCGTTCTACATTTATTAGCTGATATTCTTCTCTAATTATGAAATTTCCCTGAACTTGGAATAAACTATATTTTCTCCTAAGAAGACATAGTAAATTTTACTCTTTAGTCTTTCATTGCAATTTTCAGAGTGAAGAATGGTACTATTGTCCCTCCCAAGGTGGAAAATAAGGTCTCTCTCTCTTTCTCTCCTTCTTTCTCTTGTCCAATGTGGACTTCTGGCTTTTGTTGTTGATGTTAATGTAAGAGATTTAAAAGTTTGTTTACTGAGCCTTTTTCAAGTTATACTGTATAAGAAGCTTGACGGTTACTTTGGTTTTAAAATGAACCACATGCTTCATCACTTTACCATTGCAGTGGTGTTTAATAAAGTGCTTCTTGCTCATTTTTAAAAAACAAAATTTAGTTTCTCAAATTACGTTATGTATTTATCAGCGTATCTTCCCCAGTGGAATGTAATCCTCAGGAAGACTCTGTGTTGATCTCGAGACACTCTGTACAGCTACTGCATTAACCAATAACCGGGATCCAGAACAAAGACACAAAGAATGGAATAAATGCATTTAAAAAGAGAACTAACATCAACACAGCACCTAACACACAGCAGTCTCTCAACAAATAATGTTATTACATTTCAAAAGATATTTAACTTCCAATACTGTAAAAATCTCATTGAGAGTACTCTCAAATCAAGATAAATGGCATTAAAAAAAAGTATATTCAATGAAAGAATAGTCTTTTCAATAAATGGTGTTAGAACAACTAGGCATCCACATGCAAAAAAAATGAAGACCCCCTATCTTACACCATATATAAAAATTAACTCAAAATGATCAAAGACCTAAAGGCAAGAGCTAAAACAAAACCATACAATTCTTAGAAGAAAATGCAAATGTAAGTTTTGGGGACCTTGGAATAAACAGCGGTTTCTTAGATATGGCACCAAAGCATAAGCCACCAAAAAATAAATAAAGAAATTGGATTTCACAAAAATTTCATATTTCTGTGCTTCAGATCAGATCAGATCAGATCAGTCGCTCAGTCATGTCCGACTCTCTGTGACCACATGAATCGCAGCACACCAGGCCTCCCTGTCTGTCCCAACTCCCGGAGTTCACTCAGACTCACGTCCATCGAGTCAGTGATGTCATCCAGCCATCTCATCCTCTATCATCCCCTTCTCCTCCTGCCCCCAATCCCTCCCAGTATCAGAGTCTTTTCCAATGAGTCAACTCTTCACATGAGGTGGCCAAAGTACTGGGGTTTCAGCTTTAGCATCAGTCCTTCCAAAGAAATCCCAGGGCTGATCTCCTTCAGAATGGACTGGTTGGATCTCCTTGCACTCCAAGGGACTCTCAAGAGTCTTCTCCAACACCACAGTTCAAAAGCATCAATTCTTCGGTGCTCAGCCTTCTTCACAGTCCAACTCTCACATCCATACATGACCACAGGAAAAACCATAGCCTTGACTAGACGAACCTTTGTTGGCAAAGTAATGTCTCTGCTTTTGAATATGCTGCTTCAAAGGGTAGTTAAAAAAAAAAAATTAAATGACAGTCCACAGTATGGGAGAAGATATTTTCAAATCATATATTTGAAAAGGATCAAGTGTTTATAATATATAAAGAACTATTAATACTCAATAATAAAAACTATTTTTAATGAGAAAGAATCTGAATCCACATTTCTCTAGTGGATATGAACACATGGTGAGTGAGAACATGAAAATATGCACAATATCTTTAGTCACTAAGAAAAGGAAAACCAAAACCACAATGAGATACATGTAACACCTACAGGATGGACGCTGTAGCCAGAAAATAAAAGGAAAGTGATCATGGCTGAGGATATGGAGAACAGTGCAGCCGTTGTGGAAAGAGTTTGGTGGTTCCTTGAAATGTTCAAATGTAGTGTTACCATCTGACCCAACAATTTCACTCTTACGTATACACCCAAGATATCTGAAAACATACGTCCAAACAAAAGTTTGAAAAAGATAAATACAAATTATGAGCACATTAAAAATATCCTGATAGGGAGGGAGATGGGTGGGAGGTTCAAAAAGGAGGGGGTATATGTATATCTATGGCGGATTCATCTTGAGGTTTGACAGAAAACAACAAAAGTCTGTAAAGCAATTATCCTTCAATAAAAAATAAATAAATTTTTAAAAATATCCTGATACAAGGAAGAGTGTTATTAGTTTTCTCAATCTGAGCTGTAATTTTCCATTTTTAATTTTTAAAAAAGCTTTGAATGAAAGACAATCATTAAAAAATTTCAGTGAAACAAAGCTAAGGTGCGAATCAGAAGGAAAGAATTTAAAGCAGCACGTGGTCATTTAGTTCTTTCCGTGTGGTCACTGTATGCGTGAGGAGAGCTGCGCCGGGGCCAGATGACTTCCCAGATTCTGCACCTGTTTCTGTGATATCCTGCGGTACTATGGTTTGTATTTCTGGAAATTCATATGAATCTCTTCGTAGCTAAATTAATCCTCCTTTAATTGGACTGACATGGCTAAGTTACTGAAATTAGTTGTCATACAAACCTGATGAGAACTAGTATTTATCTTCTGTTTTGTAACTTTTTCACTTAATCATATAGTATGAAAAATCTTTTCAGTGTCAACAAACATACATATGGATCATTTAAAATGACTGCATAGTATTCCATTGTGTGACTGACATAAAATTGGTAAGTCTTCTATGATTAGACTTTTAAAGACATGACTGTCCTCCCCACTTGCCTGATTTTTGTTCCATTTTAAAAAATTTATTTCCCAAATAGGTTTTTGATTAGACAGATCCTGGAAAATAGTCTTTAGATAAAACAAAAACAAAAATCTCAAAAGATGAAAGATCTGTAATGAAAGGATTAAAGCTATTATTCTGGGACTTCCCTGGTAGGGCAGTCTCCGCATTTCCACTGCAGGGGTCACAGGTTTGATCTCTGGTCAAGGCACTAGGATCCCACAGGCTGCACGGTGCGGCCAAAAAATAGAAAAAATAAAAGCAAACAAATAAATAAAACTAATATCCTAACATTTATTTCTCAACAACATGGCTGAACATGAACCGGAATTAAAGATTTCAAAAGAGAGAGCTGGGGTCAGAGAGTTGATGGCACAGAGCCTGTGTCCTGACTGCCATAAAAGACAGAACCGAACAATGACTGGTCTCCCATCTCTGGCAGAGGAATGTGCTTCTAAAAGCCAGATTTTAAAACTTGGGTACGATTCAGGCTGAGTTTTCTGGCTCTGGAAACACCAACCAGCTGCGTTCTTTAGAGTCTGAGGTCTGAGTGCCCTGGCAGTCACAGCAGAGCAGTAAGTTACCACCCTTAGAAGGACATCCTTTTCTTACTTACGGTTAGCTAATGTTGAAGGGTTGTGTGTATCTGTGGATGGCAAGCAGAAATTTCAGAAAAAATCATTTCTCTCCCAAGAACACATTTCAGGTTTTTATTTTTCCTCTCAGTGTAGTTTTGTCTAAATCTCAAACATTTTTATTTGTGATTTAACTGGTATCATTTTAAATGTCTTTACCAAGCAGATATTTTTAATGAAGCACATCCATTTGGAATTTCATTTCTTGAAATTTAAGATACATAGTTAGTTCACAAATGGCATTCATCTTAGGAATAACTGACAGTGGAGGCTGTATGGATCCACATGACTCTCCTCTTCCCATAGAGTTAGAGCTCTAAGAGATGGTTGGCATATTTTCCCCAAATAAAAATAGAGTCAGCTTTCATGCACTTCAGTATGCATTTCTAGATGGGACATGAAAAAAAGAAAAAAACTTGGGTACAATTCATCCATAATGAGGACCCTTCTTTTGCAATCATATATTCAGGAAGCAACTGTTAGAACTGGACATGGAACAAAAGACTGGTTCCAAATAGGAAAAGGAGTTTGTCAAGGCTGTATATTGTCACCCTGTTGATTTAACTTATATGCAGAGTACATCATGAGAAACGCTGGACTGGAAGAAACACAAGCTGGAATCAAGATTGCCGGGAGAAATATCAATAACCTCAGATATGCAGATGACACCACCCTTATGGCAGAAAGTGCAGAGGAACTCAAAAGCCTCCTGATGAAAGTGAAAGTGGAGAGTGAAAAAGTTCGCTTAAAGCTCAACATTCAGAAAACGAAGATCATGGCATCCGGTCCCATCACTTCATGGGAAATAGAAGGGGAAACAGTGGAAACAGTGTCAGACTTTATGTTTCTGGGCTCCAAAATCACTACAGATGGTGACTGCAGCCATGAAATTAAAAGACGCTTACTCCTTGGAAGGAAAGTTATGACCCACCTAGACAGCATATTCAAAAGCAGAGACATTACTTTGCCAACAAAGGTTCGTCTAGTCAAGGCTATGGTTTTTCCTGTGGTCATATATGGATGTGAGAGTTGGACTGTGAAGAAGGCTGAGCGCCGAAGAATTGATGCTTTTGAACTGTGGTGTTGGAGAAGACTCTTGAGAGTCCCTTGGACTGCAAAGAGATCCAACCAGTCCATCCTGAAGGAGATCAGCCCTGGGTGTTCTTTGGAAGGAATAATGCTAAAGCTGAAACTCCAGTACTTTGGCCACCTCATGCGAAGAGTTGACCCATTGGAAAAGACTCTGATGCTGGGAGGGATGGGGGCAAGAGGAGAAGGGGATGATAGAGGATGAGATGGCTGGATGACATCACTGACTCGATGGACGTGAGTCTGAGTGAACTCCGGGAGTTAGTGATGGACGGGGAGGCCTGGCATGCTGCGATTCATGGGGTGGCAAACAGTCGGACACAACTCAGCGACTGATCTGATCTGATCTGATTTGAAAAATGCTTTACTAAAATGATCTGTTCCCTAAAACTAATTTTGTTTTTAGCTTTCTTTTCAGTCAACCCTAACCAAGTTATAGGAAATTAGATTCAGATAAGTGTGGATGGTACTAGAATTGTTTATTCTTCTTTCTTAGCTCACTTACTTCAATTATTATTTTAAGCATAATAGATTCTAATGAGCTGACTCATTGGAAAAGACCCTGATGCTGGGAAAGACTGAAGGCAGGAGGAGAAGGGGACAACAGAGAATGAAATGCTTGGACGGCATCACCGACTCAATGGACACGACTCTGAGCCAGCAGGTTTGAGATGGTAAAGGACAGGGAAGTCTGGGGTGCTGCAGTCCATGGCATTGCAGAGTCGGACATGACTGAGCGACTGAACTGAACTGAACTGAACCGAACTGAATAGCTCAGAGTGTTTGACCAAATTGCTTATTCCAGACACACTGGATTTTCAGGGCTTAAATTTATTTCAGAGGAAAAATGACAGAAAGGGGTGGGTGGGTTTATAAGGACAGAATGATGAGCCTAAAGGAAAGGACTGGCTGGCTGTTCTCTAATATCTCCTTAAACTCCAGATTTCTTGACCCAGTTATCCTAGTGATAATTCAAAACCCTTTTCCCTAAAATTCTTCTCATTTACAAAATGGATTGTGATAGCTTCAGTTTGTAGGTTTAACATTTTGAAAAAAAATTATTCTCTGAGTCATTCCCAAAGGATAGTTTTTACCCTGATTTGCAGTAGGGGATTAATTCTGCTTCACAGTGAGTATATTCAGGAATTTCTAGGTGTGTGGAAGTAAAACTCTGCTCAAGGATGGGCCAGTTTTCTGGACATTGTTACACACTACTTCATGAGTCCAGTTCAGTTCAGTTGCTCAGTCGTGTCCGAATCTTTGCGACCCCATGAATCACAGCACTCAAGGCCTCCCTGTCCATCAACAACTCCCGGAGTTCACTCTTGTCCATCGAGTCGGTGATGCCATCCAGCCATCTCATCCTCTGTCGTCCCCTTCTCCTCCTGCCCCCAATGCCTTCCAGCATCAGGGTCTTTTACAATGAGTCAACTCTTCGCATGAGGTGGCCAAAGTATTGGAGTCTCAGTTTCAGCATCAGTCCTTCCAATGAACACCCAGGAATGATCTCCTTTAGGATGGACTGGTTGGATCTCCTTGCAGTCCAAGGGACTCTTAAGAGTCTTCTCCAACACCACAATTCAAAAGCATGAATTCTTCGGTGCTCAGCTTTCTTCACATTCCAACTCTCACATCCATACCTGACTATTGGAAAAATCATAGCCTTGACTAGACGGACCTTTGTTGGCAAAGTCATGTCTCTGCTTTTCAATATGCTATCTAGGTTGGTCATAACTTTCCTTCCAAGGAGTAAGCGTCTTTTAATTTCATGGCTGCAATCACCATCTGAGTGATTTTGGAGCCCAAAAAAATAAAGTCTGACACTGTTTCCCCATGTATTTCCCATGAAGTGATGGGACCGGATGCCATGATCTTAGTTCTCTGAATGTTGAGCTTTAAGCCAACCTTTTCACTCTCCTATTTTACTTTCATCAAGAGGCTTTTGAGTTCCTCTTCACTCTCTGCCATAAGGGTGGTGTCATCTGCATATCTGAGGTTATTGATATATCTCCCAGCAATCTTGATTCCAGCTTGTGCTTCTTCCAGCCCAGCATTTCTCATGATGTACTCTGCGGAGAAGTTAAATAAGCTGCTGCTGCTGCTGCCAAGTCTCGTCAGTCATGTCCAACTCTGTGCGACCCCATACACGGCAGCCCACCAGGCTTCTCTGTCCCTGGGATTCTCCAGTCAAGAACACTGGAGTGGGGTGCCATTGCCTTCTCCAATGCAGGAAAGTGAAAAATGAAAGTGAAGTCGCTCAGTCCTGTCCGACTCCTAGCGACCCCATGGACTGCAGCGCACCAGGCTTCTCCATCCATGGGATTTTCCAGGCAAGAGTAATGGAGTAGGGTGCCATTGTCTTCTCCAGTTAAATAAGCATGGTGACAATATATAGCCTTGATGTATTCCTTTTCCAATTTGGAACCAGTCTATTGTTCCATGTCCAGTTCTAACTGTTGCTTCCTGACCTGCCTTTAGGTTTCTCAAGAGGCAGATCAGGTGGTCTGGTATTCCCATCTCTTTCAGAATTTTCCACAGTTTATTGTGATCCACACAGTCAAAGGCTTTGGCATAGTCAATAAAGCAGAAATAGATGTTTTTCTGGAACTCTCTTGCTTTTTCCATGATCCAGCAGATGATGGCAATTTGATCTCTGGTTCCTCTGCCTTTTCTAAAACCAGCTTGAACATCTGGAAGTTCACGGTTCACATATTGCTGAAGCCTGGCTTGGAGAATTTTCAGCATTACTTCACTAGAGTGTGAGATGAGTGCAATTGTGCGGTAGTTTGAGCATTCTTTGGCATTGCCTTTCTTTGGGATTGGAATGAAAACTGACCTTTTCCAGTCCTGTGGCCACTGCTGAGTTTTCCAAATTTGCTGGCATATTGAGTGCAGCACTTTCACAGCATCATCTTTCAGGATTTGGAATAACTCAACTGGAATTCCATCACCTCCACTAGCTTTGTTCTTAGTGATGCTTCCTAAGGCCCACTTGACTTCACATTCCAGGATGTCTGGCTCTAGGTCAGTGATCACACCATCGTGATTATCTAGGTTGTGAAGATCTTTTTTGTACAGTTCTTCTGTGTATTCTTGCCACCTCTTCTTAATATCTTCTGCTTCTGTTAGGTCCATACCATTTCTGTCCTTTATCGAGCCCATCTTTGCATGAAATGTTCCTTTGGTATCTCTAATTTTCTTGAAGAGATCTCTCATCTTTCCTATTCTGTTGTTTTCCTCTATTTCCTTGCATTGATCGCTGAGGAAGGCTTTCTTGTCTCTTCTTGCTATTCTTTGGAACTCTGCATTCAGATGCTTAATCTTTCCTTTTCTCCTTTGCTTTTCGCTTCTCTTCTTTTCACAGCTATTTGTAAGGCCTCCCCAGACAGCCACTTTGCTTTTTTGCATTTCTTTTCCATGGAGATGGTCTTGATCCCTGTCTCCTGTACAATGTCACAAACCTCCGTCCATAGTTCATCAGGCACTCTATCTATCAGATCTAGGCCCTTAAATCTATTTCTCACTTCCACTGTATAATCATAAGGGATTTGATTTAGGTCATACCTGAATGGTCTAGTGGTTTTCCCTACTTTCTTCAATTTAAGTCTGAATTTGGCACTAAGGAGTTCATGATCTGAGCCACAGTCAATTCCCGGTCTTGTTTTTGCTGACCTTATAGAGCTTCTCCATCTTTGGCTACAAAGAATATAATCAATCTGATTTCAGTGTTGACCATCTGGTGATGTCCATGTATAGAGTCTTTTCTTGTGTTGTTGGAAGAGGGTGTTTGTTATGACCAGTGCATTCTCTTGGCAAAACTCTATTAGCCTTTGCCCTGCTTCATTCTGTATTCCAAGGCCAAATTTGCCTGTTACTCCAGGTGTTTCTTGACTTCCTCCTTTTGCATTCCAGTCCCCTATAACGAAAAGGATATCTTTTTTGAGTGTTAGTTCTAAAAGGTCTTGTAGGTCTTCATAGAACCATTCAACTTCAGCTTCTTCAGCGTTACTGGTTGGGGCATAGACTTGGATTACTGTGATATTGAATGGTTTGCCTTGGAAACGAACAGAGATCATTCTGTCGTTTTTGAGATCGCATCCAAGTACTGCATTTCAGACTCTCTTGTTGAGCATGATGGCTACTCCATTTCTTCTGAGGGATTCCTGCCCACAGTAGTAGATATAATGGCATCTGAGTTAAATTCACCCATTCCAGTCCATTTCAGTTCGCTGATTCCTAGAATGTCGACATTCACTCTTGCCATCTCTTGTTTGACCACTTCCAATTTGCCTGGATTCATGGACCTGACATTCCAGGTTCCTATGCAATACTGCTCTTTATAGCATCAGACCTTGCTTCTATCACCAGTCACATCCACAACTGGGTACTGGTTTTGCTTTGACTCCATCCCTTCATTCTTTCTGGAGTTATTTCTCCACTGATCTCCAGTAGCATACTGGGCACCTACTGACCTGGGGGGTTCCTCTTTCAGTATCCTATCATTTTGCCTTTTCATACTGTTCATGGGGTTCTCAAGACAAGAATACTGAAGTGGTTTGCCATTCCCTTCTCCAGTGGACCACATTCTGTCAGACCTCTCCATCATGACTGCCCGTTGTGGGTGGCCCCACACGGCATGGCTTAGTTTCATTGAGTTAGACAAGGCTGTGGTCCTTGTGATTAGATTGACTAGTTTTCTGTGATTATGGTTTCAGTGTGTCTGCCTTCTGATGCCCTCTCGCAACACCTACTGTCTTACTTGGGTTTCTCTTACCTTGGACGTGGGGTATCTCTTCACGGCTGCTCCAGCAAAGCACAGCTGCTGCTCCTTACCTTGGACGAGGGGTATCTCCTCACGGCTGCCCCTCCTGACCTTGAACGTGGAGTAGCTCCTCTCAGCCCTCCTGCGCCCATGCAGCTGCCGCTCCTTGGACATGGGGTAGCTCCTCCCAGGTGCAGCCCCTGACGTCTGATGTGGGGGTAGCTCCTCTCGGCAGCTCCTGTGCTGACGCAGCTACACACTACTTCATACATCAAGGAATAATAATTCTCTCGGATTTTCTTACTCCCTGATTTTGCACCTCAGTCTTTTCCATTCACAATCAAATATTTGACCCACTATCGAGCCAACTCTAGGACCCTTGGGTTCCCTGGAAGGTTTACCAGTCTTTTTAATTTTAATACAGAAAGATTTTTAGTGGGAAGTCCTTTCTTCCTCCATATTGAGGAAGCATGTTGAAGTTGCTAAGTGATGGGAAGTTACATTCGAATTCACCATGGGTCCGCACTTCTCTCCAAGATGAGCGTGAGTCTGTAGGTGTCGTGACAAACCTTACGGTCAACATCTTTGCCATCTGCGTGGTTTTTACACTCAGGCTGATTGCTTTTCTCAGCTTCACAGTTCATCCTTCCCTTTAAATGGGCAATGCAAAGCTATGAGTCACTGTGATTTGAATAATGGCCCCTCAGATTGGATGTCTGGGCAGTCTCTGGTTGAGCAGTGTCTTTCCTGACTGTAATGGACATGTAGACTTTGCCCTGTGATGTCAAGAACCTGAGGGGAGTTTGAGAAACAGAGAGGTTAGATTTGAATCTTGGTGGTCTTCTCTTGAAGGGGGTTGTGACCTCACAAGGAGAACGGTCTCAGCCTGATGGTCTGTGAGTTAGTGCAGTTTTCCTGTTGTTTTCAATAGTTTGACTGAGTTTAATACCAAGTGTTCAATTTAACACAAAACTGAGTCCACAGTCTCTCCTAGACACTGTAGGCCTAGGATGCTGTGGGTTACAGACAGCCTCTGCCTTGCGTTCATCCAGGTGACCAGGTGAACTTGGGCCCGGCTCAGAGACCTCTCTGGTTGTTCGCTCTCGTCATCCATGGATGTCTTGGGGACCATGAAGTGGTCTATGGGACTATGTGGAAGTTGAGCTCCTTGGAGTTCCAAGGGAACAAACAAATAAGAAGAATGTATAAGTCAGACTACAGACGAGTAACTTGAATCTCTTTTCAAAATTTTTTCCACTGTTTCTGGAGCAGGGGAGCAATTGTCCAAGTTCCTACACCTGAAAGCTCCAGTGCTCCACGTTTCCGGTACGCTTGGGGGTCCAGATTATTCCCGCTGTTACACTGCTTCACTGTCCCTTGCAGTGAAGTGGCTTTATGCATAATTAGCCCGATCCTGGCATCTTGCATGCAGTAGTTTCTGTGAGAAACATACCATCCTCAAAGTCAGCCTTGGCCTTCATAAACCCTAAATACACATTTTTTTCTTCTTTTTCAGCAGTGCTGCATGGTATGTAGGGTCTTTATGCCCCAACTAGGGATCAAACCTGTGCAGCCTTAGTGGAAGCATGGAGTCCTAACCATTGGACCACCGGGGAATTTAAAATCCTATATGCACATTTTTGATGGGCACGAGTCACTTTTCCAAAATTTACAAATGTCACCAAGGAATAACATTTTCTTTTAAAATGTAAATTTTGAATATACATGGGCTGAACACAAATTTGAACTATGTTCTTTATGCAGTGGGCACTGGTGGGAAGTTTTCCAACATATACAGTATCCTTTATTTCCTTTTGGTGTACTGTACAAGTCAGAGCTTTGCTGGGCTTCTTTTTAGGTGATGTATCTGATTTTCACTTTGGCTCACTGATTACCTGATCAGCCTGGCAGCCCTTGCCCTGCCTCACACATCCTTTCCTTAATAGCCAGTGTCAAAAACACACCTATTCTTGTGTGCACCCAACAAACCTCATGACGGTTCATTGATTCAACTTTTTCAATCATAAATTATAATTATCCTTCTTTCACTAAAGTCTCAAATTTCATCAATGGGAACCCCTTCAGGCTGGTTTTTGTGTTCTTTAAATAGAGTTCCATTAATCGTTACTGATTTGCTTTTTGGCAAAACAGCTTGTTCTTTATCTGCCCTACACCTAGAATCAACCATTTCTCCAAGGAGTCCTGATTCTGTGAGTGGGGAATAATACAGAAACCACAATCTTTCAGAAAATCATAATAGCTGCATAGTATCCCCAACAGGCCCCTTTGGAAAATGCACGGAAAAACAGATAGAGAAACCCACATAACTCCCTTAAGCATACCTAAATGCACAGAGTGAGAAATCTGGAAGGAATTATCTGTCAGAAAAATACACTGTCACAGTTTTCCCTCATGTTAAGGAAACTCTTCTTTTTCCCCTTATCATCTGTGGTAGTTTCAAAATATGTCTACAATTTTTTAGACCCACCTCTTTTCAAAGATGAGCTCTAATTCCTCTCTCCCTGAAAGCAGGCACTACTTAACTTCTAACAAAATGTGGCGGAAGTAACGCTCTGTGATTTCTGTCTGGTCTGTCTCTCGGGACACTCGCCATTGGAACTCAGCCACTGTGTTATGAGCGAGCTCAAGGCGCACAGAGAGGCCACATGTGGGTGTTTTGCCCTGCAGTCTCCGCCAGGTCCTCAGCCAGCAGCCGGGATTAACAGAGAGGCCTGGGAATGAAGACGCTTTCATGAGATTTCTGCCCCCGAACACTGTGGAGCAGGAATGAGTCATCCCTACTCCAGAAACCGTGAGAAATAAGAAAGGATCCTTGTTGCTCGAGGTCTAGTCTCTTCGGTGAGCCTGAAATGGAAAAACACTTAACTTACCCCTGAGAGATGTGCTCAAGCTTTCAAAAGCACTCTGCTGACCTTCTTTTCAGGAGTAAGGACAAGAGAGAAAGCACACCAGTTGGTTTTTTATTGCCTAACAAAGCATCATGCTGTTCAGCTGATCATTTCTACCTCTCTTGGTTGCAAGTTTTGGAAAATTTAACCAAAAGTAGCCTAGCACGTAAGGATTTCTTGCTTCATGCATCTGATGGGTCCAAGTGTGGATCTGGATTCAGAAGCAGCTGAAGTAAGGAAACGGAACAGCGTCATGGGGACCCAGTGTGTCCCCTGCTTTCTGTGACTCTGAGGCTTTCCCATTTCTTCACTCTTAGATGACACATGGTGATAAGAAGGCACCAGTAATTTCATACTAACAACCTTCCGGGTTTAAATCTAACAACGACAACTAATTGCCTTTTCCTCAGCATACCCAGCAAATAGTCTTACTATATTTCACTGGCTCTGATAGAGTGTGTGTGCATCTCTGAACCAATAACTACAAATTAGGGGATACAAGTTCTGACTGGCTAGATGAGTTACCTGAACTTCCCGAGGTACTGGAAATGAAAACGGAGAAGCTGATTTTGAGAGGAAATCAGGCGTTAGTAACCAAAATATAGTAACCAAAATATAACCAATCATATAGCAAAGTTAAGTTAAATGTACCGTATGGATAAGCTGAAATTTTCTAGTACACATTAACAAAACACCTTTTGGAATTTCTTCCCTCCTGCCTCCTCAATCCAACGAACAAGTGCAAAGAACAGCATACTGTTCATTGAGGTGCTGTAGCAATTTCATCTTTCCAAAGAAAAATGAATTTCCCATCGATTTTTTTCCCATCAATTTTTAAACGCTATTTACAAAAAGCATTACTTACTGCTTCTACTTTTAAATACTTTGAGCACTTCTAAATATCTGGAAATCCTAGCTATAAGAATTTATTTGTCCACTATGTACGCAGCACTGCTAAATAAAATTGCTGATTACAGGGGCTTTCCAGGTGAAAGGGATTCCCTGGTGGCTCAGACGGAAAAGCGTCTGTCCGCAATACAGGAGATCTGGGTTCAACCCCTAGATTGGGAAGATCCCCTGGAGAAGGAAATGGCAACCCACTCCAGTACTCTTGCCTAGAAAATTCCATGGATGGAGGAGCCTGGTGGGCTACAGTCCATGGGGTTGCAGAGAGTTGGACATGACTGAGTGACTTCACTTTCCAGGTGAAGAATCCACCTGGCAATGCAGGAGATGTAAGAGATGTGGGTTTGATCCCTGGGTCAGGAAGATCCCTTGGAGAATAGAATGGCTACCCAATCTGGTATTCTTGCCTGGAAAATTCCATGGATAGAGGAGCCTGGTGAGCTACAGTCCATGGGACTGCAGAGTCAGATGCAACTGAGCACAATAATGGTGATAATCTGAGGTACCTTTCAAATACGACCATTCGGGCCTTAAACCATTCCCTCCTCATTTCCTATTCCTCACCACCAATCCGGTGGACAAGTGAAGGCATGTGTAAGGCCTGGAGGTGAATTCAGACACATTCATATCTGAGAGTCATTTACAGAGGACAAGCTTTCCCATGAATTTCAACACAAAGTGTACAATATGTACTAACATTACCAAATACTTCATCATATACTGGCAACTTCTTTAACAACCAGAGATTAGATGTTGCAAAATTAGGACTCATTTTTCAAGTGTGAGCACATTAACCTATAACATTGTGCAATTTTTTTCCTCCCACTTCCTGCAAACCAATAAAAAGTATAGATAATAATGTACCACTCACAGAGGTGATTTAATAATTCTAGTCTCCAAAGACAATATTTCCTATGAATTTTAGGAAAAAAAGATATTTACAAAGCGTATTTTTCTATCTCTACATTTTACATATACCAGGCATTTCTAAATTATTGATGGACTAGATGTTTCAAATAAGGAGTTAATTTGTCCACTATATATGTATGTATGTATATATATATATATATATATATATATATATGTCCACTTTCTGCAATTAGGGTGGTGTCATCTGCATATCTTAGGTTACTGATATTTCTCCCGGCAATCGTGATTTCAGCTTGAGCTTCATCCAGAAGGTGAAGAGGAACTAAACAGCCTCTTGATGAAGGTGAAAGAGGAGAGTGAAAAGGCTGGCTTTTTAAAACTCAACATACAAAAAACAAAGATCATGGCATCAGGTCCCATTACTTCATGGCAAATGGCAAATAGGGAAACAATGGAAACTGTGACAGATTTTATTTTCTTGGGCTCCAAAATCACTGAGGATGGTGACTGCAGCCATGAAATTAAAAGGTGCCTGCTCCTTGGAAGAAAAGCCATGACAAACGTAGACAACGTACTAAAAAGCAGAGACATCGCTTTGCCAACAAAGGTCTGTGTAGTCAAAGCTACGGTTTTACCAGTAGTCATGTATGGATGTGAGAGTTGGACCATAAAGAAGGCTGAGCCGCTGAAAAGTTGATGCTTTCAAACTGTGGTGCTGGAGAAGACTCTTGAGAGTCCCTTGGACGCAAGGAGGTCCAACCAGTCAGTCTGTTCAGTCGCTCAGTCGCGTCCAACTCTTTGCGACCCCATGGACTGCAGCACGCCAGGCCTCCCTGTCCATCACCAACTTCCAGAGTTCACTCAAACTCATGTCCATCAAGTCGGTGATGCCATCCAGCCATCTCATCCTCTGTCGTCCCCTTCTCCTTGATAGTGAAAGACAGGGAAGCCTGGAGTGCTACAGTCCATGAGGTCACAAAGAGTCAGACACAACTGAGTGACTGAACAAAAAAAGCATATATATATATGTGTGTGTGTGTGTGTATAATATATAAACAAGCATATATATACATATATATATATATATATCTCCACAGTCTTGAATAAACTACACACATGTAGCAACAGCTATAATCTAAAAGTGTCTTCAAAATGTAAATATTCTTAAAACCCTTCCCTCCTCTCATCCCTCTGTCAGTCTAGGGGTCTATAATGCTCAAATTTTCAGAAGATGATCTTTTCCCAGAAATTTTTGTGCAAAATGCACCAAATTTACCGGTTTACTAACTCAACTTTTTTCATACACTGCAACCTCTTTAATGTCTAGAAAGACTGCTGCTGCTGCTGCTGCTGCTAAGTCGCTTCCGTCGTGTCCGACTCTGTGAGACCCCATAGACGGCAGCCCACCACTAGATGTTGTCAATTAGGACTCATTTGTCCATTGTACACACAATAAAAAACAGGAACACGAGAGACAGCGGTAAGTTCTCACATTGGTAAAAATACACTGGCACAGGGCTCTCTAGTTCCTTCTCCTCTGCCCTCCCCTGTGTACTGCTTAAAGACGTTTTTGGTTATTCCTCTCAAAAAAACATTTCATACGAATTTTAACAAAAATATACTTACAAAATGTGATGTATCATTACTTCTACTTTTAATATGTATCAGGTATTTTATAACATCTGGAAAGATTAGATCTTCAAAAAAGCACTTAAAATTGGCAACTATACACACAGTTAGTAAGAACAAAACGCACTTAACAGCATTAGTGAGACTGTCAGTCATGCAGTCGTGTCTGACTCTTTGTTACCCCATGGACTGTAGCCCACCGTGCTCCCCTGTCCATGGAATTCTCCAGGCAAGAATCCTGGAGTGGGTTGCCACTTCCTTCTCTGGGGGATCTTTTTGACCCAGGGATCGAACTCGGGTCTCTTGCATTGCAGGCAGCATGAAAATGCCCTCTATATTTGACCTGTCTGGCCCAGAATATTTTTCTTTCCATCTCATGGAAGCAACATGCGTATTCTAACTCTCCTCTGTCTTACCCTTCTTGCTCAGCGTGTAACCTGCCTGTGACAGATGTCATCGATTATCAGAGCTTTTGTGCTTAGCTCCCGTTCTGAATTCTTGGCCTTTCTTTGGTGCCCTTCCATTAACCTACTGGCCCTTCCACAAGGCTTCACTGTTTTGGCTCCCAGCTAAGTCCCAATTTTCAATATAACATCGCAATGGAAATCTCTATGGCCTTTAAATTTCCCTAAGTCCCAGACAATATGCTTGCTTAGTTTGCTTTTTTACAAGTTGAAAGCTGAATTCTAGCATAAGTATAGAATTGAGTTAGTCCTTGAAGGCCACCCTACTTGGATTTGACTCAATTCTTATAATAAAAATCAATCAACCAGATCTTTTAGTCTCTGAAATTCTTAACCTTATAGGAGGATGAGAGGAAGCCAGAAGTATAAATTCAATGACACTTTTTAATTTTAACAGCAAGAAAAATGAAAAGCAATCTGAAAATTGGAAGTTTCTTATCTTCATCACACAATCTTTTCTCCTAAGAATTTGTAGTATGTGGCTAAATTTTAATTCATGACATTATATACTTCAATTCATCAGAGATTATTTGAAAGAAAGGAGGGGTTTAATATTAATTTTCATTAATATTATAAAAGTTATTTATAATGAAGCAATCTCTATTTTATGATTTTGAGTCAAAAAAAGCAATGCCTATTTTTTTTTTTTTTACTTTGGAGTCTTTACTATGTTAGTTCTGTAATCACACTTAAAAAATTTTATCCTCTTCCCCATTTTGGGGGAGAATTTTACTAAATAGATCATAGGATGTTTTATCAAACATACAGAAATAACTAGCCAAGGATTCTGTTACATGTAATCATAAGTGATATGATACTTATATAAATATCTACCCTCGTCTGAACTACAAATATGCTTTGCCCAGTACAGTGATAAAAATATGATTCTGGATCTATAGTGTAAAAAGCCTTATATTTATATGCATTATTCTTTAGGAATTACATAAAATGCAGTTATAGAAATGTATTTAGAATTATTTACTTTTCTTTGTAGTAACATTTTAAAAATGCATATTTTTTCAATAAGTTTTGTGCACAAATTTTAATCATTTTAATTATTAATTTTTGCTGTCAGGAGACTGTTCCATCATCTACTAGTTTTGGAACCCAAAGGACGCTGAGCTACAGCCATGAAAAGGAACAAATCTGAGTCAGTTGCAGTAAGGTGGATGAACCTAGAGACTGTTATACAGAGTGAAGTAAGTCAGAAAGAGAAAAATGAATGTCATATATTAATGCATACATATATGGTATCTAGAAAAACAGTACTGACAAAGCTACGTACAGAGAGGAGATGGAGGCACAGACATAGAGAAAGAACTTGTGGACACACAAGTGTCCTTTCTGACACCACATCCAGAAACGTTTGATGATCAATTAAGACACGTATTTCTAGTCTCTGTCTAACCCTGATGACATCCATGCAATCATTGAATCTGCCACATAAAATATCAGCTCCAGAAAGAATAGAAAGAAGAGGCCTACTTAGACTTGACCTTACTTTCCACTGTTCTTCAAGAGTTGCTAGATTCCCTGCATAATTAGGCAGTCATCAGCCCAGCTCTAGACCTTATGAACCCCACTGTGCGGGTACCAGGCTACATGTCCCACTTTGTGGAGGACCTACACGTGGAGAACAAAAGGAAACTCGTCAACAGACATTAGTAGAAAGGCCAGGAGAAAGTAGCACTGTCATATAGACACCATCATGTTTAAAACAGAGCTAGCAGGAAGCTGCTGCATAACACCTGGAGCCCAGCCTGGCATTCTGTGATGACCTAGAGCGGTGGAATGGGAGGGGCAGGGAGGCTAAAGGGGGAGGAGGTTATATGTATATAATTATGACTGACTCGTGTTGATATACAGCAGAGACCACCACAGTATTAGAAGCAGTTATCCTCAAAAAAAAAAAAAAAAAGAACTCTGAACTAGATAAACTGAGGCTTTGAGCTTTACATTTAAACTATGCAAAATTCTCTTTTAACAAGAAGAAAGGGATTTTTATACACTGATCAGTTGGCTGATGTTATTTATGCTTCATGAAGGTAGAACATGGGTTTAGCCCTAGATAGGGTAACTTCTTTTATCAGTTTTATCAGTTAGCAAAACCAAAAGATTCTAAACTGAATATTGTGTGTGTCTGTTCAAGATCCAGTATTGCTGTTATTATTATTGCTGACGCACTCCGGGCCAGTGCCCCCTGCAGCATCTGCTGGTCATCCTCTTTTTGTTCTCCACTGTTGGTTCTCCACAAAGTAGGACATGGAGCATTTGTCCCCACACCGTGGGGCTCACAAGGTCAATCACTGGGCTGACGACTACCAAATCATGCAGGAAGTCTAGCAACTCTTGAAGAATAGTGGAGTGTAAGGTTCAAGTCAAAGCAGGCCTCTTATTCCTATCCTTCCTAGAACTGATATTTTATTGGGTGGGTCCAGTGATTCCATAGATGTCATAAAGGTTAGGCAGAGACCAGAAACGTGTGCCTTAACTGCTCATCAAACATTACTGGATACGAATGTCAGAGAGAAATTGTGTAACAAAGATGAGTGGCCTCTCCTGGCCATGCAGGTGGGTCTGTTTCTTTGCGGGCTCCATTTTGGTTCATGTGCTAATTATCCTTCAGAATTTAAAAGACAATGCTAATTATCCCTCAGATTCATTCTCCTTTGTTCCTTTTACTTTAAAAAAAAAAAATGCCCACCGTTTTGGCTTGACACATCACTGACTGGCTGGAGATTGCTCTTCTCAGCTTGTGTTGTGGCTCTATGAGGCCAGCTGGGATGCAGGTCACTGGGAGCAGAGCATAAGGAATGTGGGAACCTCTGGTCATGTCCATAAAGGCAAGTCCCTCTCCTCGGTCTCTCTCTCTGCCTCCTCCCATCATCCATGGGGAAATGGCAACAGCAAGAGGTGCTGCCTTGGATGGAGATGGAAGTTGCCTAGCAAGGATGCTTGGGCCAACACGGTACCCTGCTCTTTGGCTGAGAATGTGGTAACAGATTGCTTACTTCTGAGCTGTTACATGAAAAGGAAGGAAACTTCTAATTTAAGTTACATTATTCGGGGTCTCTTTGTCCTAATTAATGGAACAATGTAGAAAATCTTAACTGCTGTAGGATCCAGCGTAGCCGTTACCATTTTTGATAATGACTAATGAAATATAATTGACCTAATGATATATAATATGACCACCTAATGTATTCACTGATTAACTTCTCAAGTCAAGATTAGCATATTTAAAAATCCGCAATGACAACATATAGCATAATAGGTACAACGCAACACCCTGTGAAGACACAATGACAGTCGCAAAAATACACCCTGAGGGGTGTTTCCATGCCGAGCGGTGTGCGTGTGCGGGCTTCACACCACCTCACCAGAGACTGGAGTGTCAGACAGGAGGTGACATGCCTACAGATCCTTTGGAAAAGGCAAGAGTGTAACTGAGAAATGGGAACAGAGAGATGTAGCTAAAATATGGAACCACAAGTTGTGTTTCTCTTGGAAACACGTTTGCTGCTAAATAACTGGTACTAAAATACATTTTGAAACCAAAATTGACAGTTTCAGTGAAACTTTAGGGCAAATATACCACTCACAGAGGGCAGAACAGCGGAGGAATAACATGCCTATCCAATTTGTGCCTTTAGGTAAAATCTATCACCTCTTTAGACTGCCACGTAACAAGCCTGCTTTCTGCCACTCACCCCTTTATCCTCAAGAGATAAGGCTGGCTAAGCAGACACTCAGGGCAGCTGCAGGCTGACAGAAATTCCTGGCAGTGAAGCTGTCTTTAGGTTTCTCCGTATAATTAGAATTCTATTTCCAAAGGTCTTTAATGCAACAATGAGATAAATGAGAATACTTGCTTTATTCACTAGTCTTGCTTAGCTACATACTAAAGAATTTATTCTAGATTCAGGGCAATGTCTCTGGGTCTTAGAAGTCTCATAGACTTGTGTAGTCCTTTGAATATTCCGCAAAAGAGGCCAATGTGAGCATTTCTCCTTGCAAGATAAAACAGCCTCAAGCATCTGAGACCTTGGTGCCACAAATTTACCCTCCCCTGAGAAGCTCAAATCTCCTCTCCAAATGGATGGATACGTATAGCGGATCTTGCCTTTCATGCCTGACTACATGGGGGCATGTACTGCTGAAAATCTCTGAAAAATAGACTTAATTAATACAAGAATATGCCTGAAAACCTTCCTATAGAGACAAATCAAATGACTCTTTATAAAGCTCAGCAAACAATGTTTCTTGCCCAGAAATCTTGAAAACACAAGTTATTCATTTTAAGTGGTCATATTTATAATTCAGATTAGTGAGATTATCATATTCCTGCAAAGTCACCAAAATCTGCACTACTGTGACCCCTCTGTTGTGTGTCCCCTCGTTCATTCAATGCTTTAAGTCACTTGAGGGCAAGACACTGTGATGGGTCCCTGCAAGGTGAACGCATTCCCCGTTTTCACCACACAGCCGACTGTTTCCGTGTGTTAGATGTTGCATTGACTGTAAAGAATAATGACAACTCGTCACTGTTTTTATAAAACCTAGAATCTAGCTGAGGAATGTGACTGGTTTAACTCTTTTTCAGGTAGTTCAAGGCCAACTGTAATTAGCTGCTAAGCAGAATGAGCGGCATAATAAAGTAGGCAAAATTCTTAACAAAGTGCCCAGCCCTGGGCCAAGGACTTTCCACTTACTGTTCCACCAATTTTTTTTATCACCGCTGAGTGACTGTTCCCATTTGAGGAAACTGAAGTTTAGAGAGGGAAAATAATTTGATAAAATCCATGTAAACTAGTAAGGGAGGGGGTCAAGGACTAAAATCCAGACCCCTCTCCTCCAATGACCTGAGTTTTTAGGGGGAGAAGTGATCTGACTTGAGCAGAGTCTTGAAGGAAGGAAGCTTTGGCAGGGGGAAGAACAAGGGCCTCCTGAGCTGGGCTCTGAGGGAACCAGGGACTGGAAGGACTGCCTGCCCAGGAAATGCCCACGATCCTGGGGTCGATCACCTCTTCCTCTTGTTATACAGAGAGCTAAGTAGCTGGCTGTCTCTTCTATACTCACTTTCTAACTGAGTTAGTTTGGGGTATAGAAAAACCTGCACTCTATAATTCAAATAAAAAGCCCCGGTTTCTTTATGGAGAAGGGCATCTGGATATTAGCATTTCCAATTGTGCCTTGGAGCCAGGGAGTAGATAAACACATCAGAACGTTGACTTTTCATTATGTCCTTGAGCAGATCACTGCAATGGAAACTTTAGCCCAATTAAGGTTTATGCCACAGACCTAAGGTTCCAATAAAGCCACTAAATTTGTAAAGAAGATTCTGTTTTAAACCTGCTGCAAATTTCAAGCTGGTATCTCCCAGGGTTTCTAAGATACAGTTGCCTCCAAATTGGCCTTTGTGTTGTGCCCTAGGGCAGCTCAGCAGTGCTGCAATTGTGTCTAATTAACCTCCTGCTAAACCTGAAATGTCAGAAAGGCGAAGCATCAAGCTAGAGCTAGATGCTGGGTTGTTGTTATTTTCAACAGGAATAGAACTAGCTGTTTTCATTTTTGAGGCAACTGTTCTGGAGTCAAAGTGTCGGACACGACTGGGCGACTTTCACTTTTCCTTCTGAAAGTTGGCAGGATATTAGCACTTTGTATCAGGATATTTGCATGTTAAATATGAGATCTGAATCTGTCTTAACTTTGATACGGTCGCATTTTAAAACCAGTAGTGGGGAAAGACAGAGATAATTATAGCTTGATATTGATTTAGCAGGACGATTTTTAAACTACTTTTGATTCCATGTAAAATTCTGTTTTCTACATAACTTGAGGTAACTAATATAGCTGGAATTTTTTTTTTCTTTATTTAAAAAATCTGGTAGCCAGGTGGGGAGAGCAAAAGACTGCATTATGATTCAGTTGGGATAGGCTAAACTACGCTGGAGTAACAACTCCAGAATCATAGTGGCTTTAAATATCACAGCTTTATTTTTCAATCATACTACTTGTTCATTAGGTCAGCTAAGACCTAGCTGAGAGCAGATTATATCTCTGTGCTGCCACAATTGCCAACCACTCCTCTGTTTCTGTGTACCAAATTATCATAAATTAGCAGCTGAAAATAACACACACTATTATCTTACAGATTCTGTAGGCCAGAAATCTAGGTACCTGTTAGCTGGGTCCTTGGATTTGCGGTCTCTCACAGGGCTTCAGTCATGATTTCCGGGCTAGGAGTCTCATCTGAATGTTTGACTGGGGAAGGATTCGCTTCTAAGTTCATGTAGTCGTTGGCAAGAATCAGTGCCTTGCAGGTTGTGGGATGGGGACCTGTGTTTCTTACCATGTGGGCCTCACCACAGCAACTCAAAATATGGCACCTTGCTTCAGTAAAGCCCACAAGGGCAAGAACAGGCCTGCAAGACAGAACTTACAATCTTATGTAATAATGGAAATGACATCCCATTCACCTTTGCATTATTCAATACTGGTTAGTATTGAGTCATCAGACCAGTTTATACTCAAAAGGCCTGCACAAGGATATGAATTCCAAGATGTAGAGGTCTTTGGGGATCATCTTAGGCTCTGTCCAGTACTCGCCAAGACAGAGAAAAGCAAACGTGAGGGGCCATGCACTGAACCTTAAAGACACATCACTTCACTTATATTTCACTGGTCACACCAAGTCACATGCTCATAACTATCTTGGGAGATGTGTGTGCTGGTGGTCAGTCATGTCTGACTCTTTGCAATCCCATGGACTGTACCCGCCAGGTTCTTTTGTTCATGGGGATTCTCCAGGCAAGAATACTGGAGTGGGTTGCCATTTCCTTCTCCAGGGCATCTTCCCAACCCAAGGATTGAACCCATGTCTCCTGCATTGACAAGCAGATTCTTTACCACTGTGCCACTTGGGAAATTAATGAAACTAATATCTTGGAAAGGGGAGATGCAATTCTACATATGCCTGGGAAGAGAAGAAACAGTATACTTGCCAACACTCCCAACGACAGCCATGTCTGTCTATGAAATAAAAGTACTTTAGGCTCTGTAGAGGAATTCACCAGTTACAGACAGATCAATGCACAAAATAACAGATTAAAAAGTAACTAAATAAATTAGGTGCTCAGTCACTTTAGTCATGTCCAACTCTTTGTGACCCCATGGACTGTAGCCCACCAGACTCCTCTATCCATGGGATTCTCCAGGCAAGAATACTGGAGTGGGTTGCCATGCCCTGGTCCAGGAAATAAATTATACCATTGTACAATTGTCTTAGCTTAGGCTTCCCTAGAAGCAAACCCCGAGATAAGAAATTGAGTAGAAGTAATTTATTTTAGAATTAACAAATTAATTTATTTAGATCATAGTGGATAACGATGTCAAAGAATAAGGAAAGAAAGCTAAAAATGAGTGTGTGATAATAGTTGCTACTGTGGGCAACTGGGGCTCAAACTCTCTGACAGTACTCCAAAGAAGATGTCTCATCTGCAGGATAAGTCAAGTAGGATATTTTCCCTTGAACGCCTGTCTGTCTTTGGCTCAGGACTGTTCCCAGGGGAACAGCTAGCCTGTACTTCATTGGGCTGAAAGAAAGGTCTCAGGTAAAGAGTTCTGAGTGCTTGCAATATCTAAGTCGACCAGCATGGTGAGTGATAAAGTTTTTATGGGCCAGATCCAAGAGCATCTTCTACAAACCATTAGACTTGTCTTGTGTGTAAGCTGAAAGTCCAGGGAACTGGTTTCAGAATCAGGTTGTTATGCTAAGTGACTTGATAACTGTGTCATTGAAAGTCTGTGCTTCTCTCCTACCCTGAGCTCAACTTCTAAGTGTGTTTAGGGGAAAAAAGTAATAAGAAGGAAACTCTAAGCTTCTTAGCTGTGTATAATCAGACCGCTTCTTCGTTACTATTATTAGTAATAGTGATGCCTAATAATAATGAAGGGTTTGAAAGGCCGTGTTTGCTTTTATTAATAGTACTGGAGGATTGTAGAGGAAGAGGAAAGAGGGGGGCAGTTTGCTATCATTACCAACAACTTTCCTAACTTCTTATCCACTGACGGTTGCTGCTGAAGTGCCATGGAAGTGGTAGGGTTGAAGGCGTCAGAGGGTGGGGGGCTCTGGAGGTTGTGGGGACACAGGAATAGGAAGGTAACCTCGTGGCTTATGGTAACTTCTGTCTCTGTGCATTAATGTGCTAGGCCTCTAATAATGCGTGTTCAGTTGCTCAGTTTTGTCCGTCTCTTTGCAGTCCCAAGGATTGTAGCCCGCCAGACTCCTCTATCCTTGGATTTCCCAGGTAGGAATACTGGAGTGGGTTCCCCTTTGCTCTTTAGTGGGATCTTCCCAACCCAGGGGTCGAATCCATGTCTCCTGTATTGGCAGGAGACCACCTGGGAAGCCCCAGGGCTGTAATAATAAAGTACCACAAAGTAGGTGGCCCAAACAGCAGAAATGCTTTGTCTCACCGTTCTGGAGGCTGGAAGGCTGGAAGCGAGTTGATTGGATTGTTTTCTCCTGAGGGTTGTGAGGAAGACTCCATTCCAGTCCTCTCGCCTAGCTTTATATGCTGGCAATCTTTAACATTTCTTGCATGTAGAAGAAACACCCCGACCCCTCCCTTCATCTTCATATGGCCCTGGCTTTGGATACATGTCTGTATCCAAGTTTCCTTTTTTTTTAATGACACCAGTTGTATTTGATTGAATGACCACATCTTAGCTAATTATACTAATATCTGCAGCAACCAACCCTATTCCAAATCAGGTCACATTCCAAGGTCCTGGGGGTTAGGAATTCAAACTATTAATTTGAACGGGGGGACACTATTCAACCCATAATATCACATAATTCAGAATATATTGTTTCTCTATAGGTTCAAAATTTAGCTTTTCACCTAAATCCTAAAGACTCCATGAAGATCCTCTCTTTGTAAACATATAGATGTCTGCCTTCACAACCTAACAACCTGCAACTGATTTTAGATAAGCTTGCATTTTCCCCTGCTACACATGTGCAAATATCTCCAAGTCAAGTTCCTCAAAGACTGGGATCTTAGGAAACATAAATCCAAGATAGGACATATTTTACATTGCTTTAATATGTGCTGACAGAACATCAGGTAACTTGAAACCTTTTTCAAAGTAAGTTCTAGAAAGGCAGAGGATCCAGAGACCGAATTGCCAACATCCATTGGATCATAGAAAAAGCAAAGGAATTCCAAAAAAAACATCTACTTCTGCTTCATTGACTACACTAAAGTCTTTGACTCTGTGGATCATAACAAACTGTGGAAAACTCTTCAAGAGATGGAAATACCAGACCACCTGACCTGCCTCTTGAGAAACCTGCACGCAGGTCAGGAAGCAACAGTCAGAACTGGACATGAAGCAACGGACTGATTTCAAATTGAGAAAGTAGTACATGAAGGCTGTACATTGTCACCCTCTGTTTATTTAACTTACATGCAGAGTACTCAGATGAAATTCTGGGCTGGATGAAACTCAAGCTGGAATCAAGATTGCTGGGAGAGATATCAATAACCTCAGATATGCAGATGACACCACCCTAATGGCAGAAAGAGAAGAAGTACTAAAATGCCTCTTCATGAAAGTAAAAGAGAAGAGTGAAAAAGCTGGCTTAAAACTCAACATTCAAAACACCAAGATTATGGCATCTGGTCCCATCACTTCATGGCAAATAGATGGGGAAGCAATGGAAACAGTAACAGACTTTATTTTCTTGGGTTCCAATCACTGCAGATGGTGACTGCAGCCATGAAATTAAAAGGTGCTTGCTCCTTGGAAGGAAAGCTATGACAAACCTAGACAGTGTATTAAAAAGCAGAGACATTACTTTGCTGACAAAGATCTGTATAGTCAAAGCTATGGTTTTTCCAGTAGTCATGGTATAGATGTGAGAGTTGGACCATAAAGAAGGCTAAGCACTGAAGAACTGATGCTTTCAAACTGCTAGAGAAGACTCTTAATAGTCCCTTGAATAACGAGGAGATCAAGCCAGTCAATCCTAAAGGCAATGAACTGAATACTCACTGGAAAGACTGAAGCTGAAGCTTCAATACGCTTGCTACCTGATGTGAGGAGCTGACTCACTGAAAAGACCTTTATGCTGGCAGAGAATGAGGGCAGAAGGGGCACCAGAGGATGAGATGGTTGAATGGCATCACTGATTTAATGGACATGAGTTTGAGCAAGCTTCAGGAGATACTGAAGGACATGGAAGCCTGGAGTGCTGCAGTCCATGGGGTCACAAAGAGTTGGACACGACTGAGCTACTGAACAACTCTAAATGAGCAGTAGTTCACAGCCTTACAGAACTTTAAGAATACACATTCCTGAGCCGCATACCGATCTGGAGAATCATATTTGAGGATAAAATCAAAAAGGCTGCATGCTCACAAGTTCCTTTTGTGATTTTGATCAATACTTGGGAACCTCTAGGATAGAGTTCAGTTCCCACTGAGCCTTTGACCACTGCTTTCAAGGCTAATGTCAGTTTTATATATTTCTAATTCTTCTGGGACAATAAAGTATAGAGCTTTATTTCTTAAAGCTCACAGGCGTGATATTGGCAGAGATCCATGATCAAATATGGGAAGTTACGAGTTAATCAGAGTGAAATAAATGTACTTACTGTAGGACTTTTCAAAAATTTTAATAGGATAATGTACATTGTGAACTGGGGTAAAGAGGATAACACAAAACTCTTCTTACCTTCTTTTTAAATTTTGTTTATTTATTTTGGCCGCATCAAGCGGCTTGTGGAATCTCAGTTCCCCAACCAGTGACTGAGCCACAAGTTCACCGGGAACTCCCTCTTCCAGCTCTTTCATTAAAGAAACTTTTTTTTTTCCCTAGAACATCTCCCAAGACAATTCCTTTTAAGGACATTTTTTGGAAAGTGAAGCTATTTTCAGGAGGCCTAACTTTCAGCTCCAACATATTATTCACAGAAGATAAGACCTCTTTGACTTTTTTTTTTTTCATCTAGAAAGTTGAGGAAATTTGCTCCGACATATTTCTAGATCTTTTAAAAATAGCTTACTGATTTGGGGCTCACGATTTGTCATGATGTTATTTAATATAAAGCCTGCTTTACTGTGGTGCCTTTGCTTCTTTCTATCACATTAGGGAGAAACTGAGTTTCTGCTGTTACAAGGTGCTCTGCTAGGCACTTCTGGGGAGATGAATGAGAAAGAACAATGACCCTTCTCTTCAAGGAAGTTTCAGTCATGTTGGCGAGTCAGGCACATATACCTTCATTTCTCTCTTCCCTGTGTTCCCTCTCTCTTCATATCACCTATGTCTGTCTTTGGTATCCAGAAGAAATACATGCAGCCAAAGAGGCAGTACAGAGCTATGTTATTTCTCTATTTGTCTTCATTATCTCCAGAAAGAAGATATGCCAACATAAAAATTAGGAAAGATTAACCGTCCCTTCTCCTAATATGGGAAGTGTTTCAAATGGTTTCTTAGAAAAAATGGGTGTTGGATCCCTTTGTGACTTCCTTTAAATTAAAATGAGCAAGGAGAGGGATTTCCCTGGTGTTCCAGTGGTTAAGACTCCAGACTTCCACTGCAGGGGCATGGGTTCGATCCCTGGTGGGGGAAGTAAGATCTCACATGATCCAAAAAAAGAAAAATAAATAAGCAAAATAAAATAACTAGTTTCTTCTAAAAGAATAGTGAATGATTATTTTTAAAAATAAAAATAAAGTTATCACAGAGAACAAGCAGAATGACAAGTAAACCCAATGTCGTAGGTGAGTTTGGACTGACCCCCAAAACAGTTTCTGATACGAGAGGACTCCTGCGTGCTGAGCGGGCGATGCGGAGGGGAAGCAACTGTGGGCTCGCCCCTACTGCCTGCCTCTCCTCCTTGCGAAATGCTGCCGTGTGCCCGGGGTCATGATTCCAGATGCTGGATGTTTGGTTTGAGGAGCAGTGGTTCTCAAGAGATCAGTACCTCCTTCTAGGGTGTGGTGGCCAGGGTTAGCAAGTAAAAATACAGGATGCCTAGTAAAATATAGATTTCAAATACATAAATTTCTTTCATTGGAAGTATGTCCCAAATATTGCATAGGACAAATTTATATTGAGAAATATTTTGCTGTTTCTCTGAAGTTCAAATATAACAAAGCATCCTGGACTTAATCAGATAAGCCTACTCTAGAGAGGTTTTTTTGTTTTGTAATTTGTGGCAGGAATTTTGTCACCATGGTGATGAAGGGAGGAGGGATACAAGATATTGTGCACATGTTGACCACTCTTACAGGACAGAGAATTGTCCCAAAGCCATGTGACTTCTGAATATCCCACTGGACACTCATGAAAACAAAGTAGGAGTGGTTTTAATCTATAATGAATTTAGCATGTAATAGAGTCTTAAAAATCAGAAGGCAACAACTACGTAAGTTAAAGGATGACTCTATTAATACCGTTTCATTTCGTGTATTACCAGCAGTCATTCCAGAAACCACATCACCTGTGGGGCCAGTGCGCGTGGTATTGAGTCACCAATACGTCACACAAATTATCTGCGGCTGTCACCATCGTAGTGGTTCTATATGTGTGTGCCCACGTACTGGATTATTCACTATTCTTACAATACTGAGCCCAGATTCTTACGTATGAAAAAAGGAATCTATTTCTCTTTTTCATTAAAATTAGGACATGAAATATTTTGTTTAAAATATTTGTGGAGATAGATCACATTATCTATGAACTCATTTTAGGAGAGGAAGGGGGACTTGGGTTTGATAGGTTCAACACCCACTGGTGGAGGGGCTTTGGACCTGTTTTGTCTACAAGGCAATGTGGATAGGCTCCAGTGAAAAAAAAGAACTTTGAAAGAAGAAAGGGTCTAAAATTTTAGAAGAAAAATCAAAACGGCATGACTGTGCAAACGATTCAACCTTTTCACCTTTTCTTTTCTCATCTTTCTAAATCCCCCTGAGAAACACAGAATTCCAAACTTGATTCTGCTTTGAATATTTTTTAAATGTTATTTTTTTCCTCTAAGTTTTTGGACACTAATTACATCACTGCAGGTTAGATATATTTCTTTGCATTAATTCAGGTTGTGCTTTATGAATTCTGACAGATCTGAATGGAAAAGAAAGTCAAACCTTGAGGCCCCATAGGGCTTAGAAATACCAATACTTCCATGAGCATAAGTAACTATAATGTTGATTAGAGCTTTTAAAAACTCTATTTCCGAGTGAATACATTGTCTCACCATGTAGAAGACAGACCTAAATCCTGAAGATATCCAAACATAATGATTACAATCCACATTCTAGTCTATTAAGCAATTTGTCTAGCAATTAACTTTCTATATTGTTCTCTGAACCACTGTTATCATAATAAATAACATTTGGGTAAAGCCAAAGTTGGGGAGGCTATGAGGCTGTCCTGGGAAGAAGAAGGGGAAAAAATAGATGCTAGTGACAAGGAGAGACGCCAAAGAGGAGGAACAGCAATGAACTAGGGTGCCCCGTTGTCATCGCTGTGAAATAAATTCCCCTCATGGCAGCAGCTAAAAACAACAGCCACATTAACTGTATTTCACAATTTGGGGGTCAGGAATTAATACAGGGTTCAGGTATGCAATTCTTCTGCTCCACGTGGTATCCACTGGAGTCGCTCAGGTATTTGGCTGGAGGATGGGCTGGCCTGCAAGGTTCAAGATGACCCATCTCAACGGGCTCAATGCCTTGACAAAGAGGTGGGAAGCCTCAGCTTGCCTGGGCCCCTCGTGCTCTCCACATCACCTTTTCTGCAGAGTAACCGAGCTGCTTACGTGGTGGCTCAGGAGTGCTTCCCATGAAGAGGAAGCAGAAGCAGCCCAGAAGCCGGTGCAGCGTCGTTTCTGCTGTATTCTCTTGGTCACCGTCACAGGCAGTGGATAAATTGAGAGGGAAGGAAAATAAACATGCCCCGTCAATGGAAAGAGATCGAGGAATTTTGGGCCACTTAATCCACCAAATCTGAAGGGAAAAAAAGAGGCTGATGACACACATTACACCACCCCAAGATGCAAACTCTTATGTCCATGCAGAAAAAACAGTGAGAAGAGAGACAGAGGGAAACAGTCCAGTGAAAAATGAATAGGAAGGTCAGCAGAGGCACTGGTACTGTGCTTCTGGAGGAGTCTGACAATGAGTTACATTTACATCATGAAAGATCACAGCATCTGTAATATGAAAACGTCATATAAGCTAGTTAAAAAAGTATACCAGGCTAATATTTTGAAGCATTTTATTACCCGTATTTTATTCCTATAAGATTACTTCTCAAAGGCCCTCTTCAGAGTGATGGAAGAACACAGCAAAGACGAAAGTTTATATGTTCCCATTTGGCCTTCCTCATTAAGTTCATCAAGCCCATTACACACAACAGTGTGAGAGTCTCAGGTTGTTTACCGCCAGTAAGGACTTGTAGTTTTAAATGAGCCCGAACTTATGGGGAATCAGAAATCAAAGTTGTAAAAGGGACCACGAAGAGGAAGGATAAAGACACAATTGTTTTCTCAAGAACTGTGAAGTGTTATGCCACCTGCACAGTTACCGTTTATATGTGAACACTGCAGAGGCAGGAAGCATGTGGGCCAGAGGAGAGCTCCTTATTGGCACGACCAGATCAACAACCAGCATACCTTTGCAGCATGAGTCCCTCACATCTAGAACCCAGGCTTCTTGATGAGAGCCATGGAATCTTTTCAGTTCTGTTGGCGGGTGGGGGTTGAAGAATAATGGATTTTCTGTTTATGCTCAGGAGAGAAGCTGCCTCCACTCACCTCCCAAAATAAGAGAAGAAAGAGGAAAAAACCTTTTGTTGCTTTCCGATGAAGATGGAAAGGATGCTAGGTTTTACCCTAACCATCTGGATTGTAAATCAAATCTCTCCAGGAGTCAGCCAGCCCAGAGTGTTCCACCTACAGAGGTCTCTGGCTTCACATCTTTTTATAGATATATTCCTAGGAGCCAACCTGGGTGCTTATCTCCGGATGTTTGGTTTGGGGAGAGATAAGAAAGTTTTATTATCCTTTCAGATCAGAGCAATTAGCTGTATCATTAGGGAAACAAATGGCTCCAGATCTAATCCTTATGGTATGTGAAAATGTGTCCAGGGGAAATGAAAGCCAATATTCTCTATCTTTGTATCATTTACATTTCTATGTCTCGGGAGACTCGGGCTTTTTATGATAGCACTAAGGTATCCAGGGAAGTTTTATTTCCTCACCATGATGTAATAGCGGTTTCCTGACATGCAGCGTGGCAATAAAAAAACCCTTGCTAATCTGGGGGGTGCAGGTGGAGGTATATTTACGGTCAGCAAGACTAAGGTAAATATGCTGCTCAAGTCAGTCAATTTCTTTTGTTTTTACCTTCAAGTAATCTGATCACAAAGGTGTAAGTAAATAGGGCTTTCTTTTTTCCCCTCTAACAAGTGGTTGTTAGAGGGGAAAATGGTTAAAGATAAGTGAATAGATGAGTAGTTCAATCTGTACTCAATCATCAAGGGTCCTCAATCACCAAGGCCTCCTCCGAGCTTCTCACTGCCGCCGGTATGTGTCTTGCTGGTTGCAAGATGGCTGCTCTACTTTCTGGCATTACTTGCACATTCTAATCAGCAAGGAAGGGGTGAGACAAAGGCTAGAGGCTTTTTCTCTTCTTTCTCTTGGAAACAGTAACTTCTGAAAAACTTACCCAGTAATTTTCACTTATATCTTACTGCCATCCCTAGCGAAAGGAAGTCTGAAAAGGTAAATATTGTACTAATCACTTTGATACCCTGAATATAACTCGGTTTCTTGTAGCAAGGAGGATGGAAGGAAGAGCTAACAGAATCACCACCAGTAATGTCCCCCATCCCCTGATTGTAAGGAAGACTGAAAATCCCAGGTGGCTTGGGAGTAGCCTGAAAGCAGAAGAGGTTTCCATCCCATTTCCTGTCTGGAACTGTGGAAGGAGACTTCTCAGTTGGCATTGTCTCAGGATGGATGGGTAGGACGGTGTGTTTAGGCAGAGAGAAGACCTGACCATGCAGAGGCTCCAGGAGGGGGAAGAGGATGCAGAAGATGGATCTGGTTGCCAGAGGCTCTGGCCAAAACAGCAGCATCAGCATCATTTCTTGTCCAAGCCCCCCAGCCAAATGTGACCTGGTACCTCAGCAGCAGATGAAGTGCTACAAAGACTGGTCTCTAAGGAGCCGGTGGAGGTTGGCAAAGAGCTGAGGCCAGCCGGTAGACCACATATACCACCCCAACACAAGTGATGGTATGTACGCTCCCCCGGGACCCCAGAGACCTCCCCCCCCCAGGACCATGGGGAGGATGGAAAGGCTATAAACTTCGAATTGCGTGACTGACTCTAAATCCTGAACTGAACCTAATTAACTGAGAGACTAATTTTTAAACTGAATGTGCCTAAATTATCCTTAATCTGCAAGGTCAAAATTGTTTTTCCCCACCATCTTTGTCAGGTTTTGGTATTAGGGTGATGGCTTCATAGAATGAGTTTGGAAGTTTACCTTCCTCTGCAATTTTCTGGAAGAGTTTGAGTAGGATAGGTGTTAGCTCTTCTCTAAATTTTTGGTAGAATTCAGCTGTGAAGCCATCTGGACCTGGGCTTTTGTTTGCTGGAAGATTTCTGATTACAGTTTCAATTTCCGTGCTTGTGATGGGTCTGTTAAGATTTTCTATTTCTTCCTGGTTCAGTTTTGGAAAGTTGTACTTTTCTAAGAATTTTTCCATTTCTTCCACGTTGTCCATTTTATTGGCATATAATTGTTGATAGTAGTCTCTTATATTTGTATTTCTGTGTGGTCTGTTGTGATCTCTCCTTTTTCATTTCTAATTTTATTGATTTGATTTTTCTCCCTTTGTTTCTTGATGAGTCTGGCTAATGGTTTGTCAATTTTATTTATCCTTTCAAAGAACCAGCTTTTGGCTTTGTTGATTTAGGAAATGGTGAGTGGGGATAGGGTGAGGTCCTGAGTCAGCTGAATTCAATCATGAAGATATGAAAAAGTTACATTTCTACAGACTTCAGTAGTACATGCTTTTTAAAGCTATAGTCATGGGTAAGTCTATGCTTTTGGTGGGAAAGGCATTCATCATTAGAAATAAGTGTCTGACCATTTTTGATACACAAGCCAAGAAGTTCCTTTATTCAGACAACAGTGACAAAGCCTCCCGTGAACAGGTGCTTGCATCATTCGAACGGCTAGATTTCAACTAGTAAAGTGGGAGTACAGACTGTCTCTGGGGCTCTCTGAGCACAGAAGAGGGGGCCCCACAAAGACAGCTTCTGCGTGTTCAGGTTCTGAATAAGGTGACTTATACGGTGTGCATAAGGCTGAGGAAGTCTCAGCAACCTCGGGAGAGAGACTGGGCACTATCTCTGCCTCAGTACCTAGGTCACTCCTAGAGAAAGCAAGAAAGAGAACGTTTTCCAGGACTTAGCTGTCACTGCAAGGAATTCTTAGGAGGAAGTGATAGAAGTGGAAGATGATCAGAAAATAATAATGATGACACACACTTATAAGAGCTATTATTGGCTGCCGGGAGCCGGCATATTGCATACTGAGTGCATATTGCATATTGAGTGCAGCACCTTCACAGCATGATCTTTCAGGGTCTGGAATAGCTCAACTGGAAGTCTATCACTGCCAGGAGCCGGCGTGAGGAACTCCTCCCGTGGCAAAGGTCATGAGGAAGGAGGCTCGGCATACGCAAAGGTGTGATCGAGCCTCAGGAGTCCCCCTGGAAATTCTCGAGCATCTACCCCCCAAACCAGAGTCTGCCTACTTTCTGCTTTGTGCTCTCACCTACACCTCTGACTTTATGGGGGCGGGGGGCGGTCCCCCACTACCTGTCTCTGAAAAAAGAGTTAACTTATAGCTCCAGTTAATAAAGTTCCTGGGTGTGATAGTGTTTCAACCTACAAACTCCTTTGGAAGTCCTCTAGCCTGCCTGAATAGGTTTTTCCAGCCACATGTGATCGCTCAGAGCCTCCCAACTGTGAGAGGCATGAGATGTTCTAAACTGTCTAAATACAGAGTCCTTTGAGCAGTTAAAAGATTGATTAGAAATTGTATTGGTGAAGGGTTTTCCACTTGTTGGGCCAATGTTTGCTGCTAAGTCTCCATATCCCTTACCTGCTGTGTCCCTGGCAGTGTATTGATTAATATAATTGGTGTAAGTAGTAGCTTTAATGTTTGTAACCTTGGACCCTTGAGTTAATTCTTTTCTTGATTGAGCCCACCTCACCTTTGCCCTATAGGAATGCAGCTTTGTCCAATGCTTTTTTGGAGGCTGGTGCCTGACTTTGGAATAATCACCTTTAGAGAAAAATAAGTTTCTTAAAATGTTAACAGGCTTCCTGGCCAGAAGATGATGTAAATCACCTGAACTTTTGCATATGTTAAGTTTGAAAGCCTGGCTTCGATTAGAACCAGGAACTGCTGTCCTTGCATGACACCACCCCTTCCCCCATTATCCTCTATGCATAACTTAAGGTATAAAAACTACTTCGGAAAATAAAGTGCGGGCCTTGTTCACCGAAACTTGGTCTCCCCATGTCGCGCTCTCTCTCAAATTCTGGCTGAGTCTCCATCTGGAGCGCGGAACCCGCCATGCTTACTAATTATGCCTGGGCTTCTAAGATCCGACCGGGGAGGCCTCAGTGTCTCCTCTCCTTCGGGAGAACGGAAGGACGCCTGCGGCCTACGTAAGTGGTGCAAACTTCTTGTCTTGAAGTTTTATTGGTCTCCCGCGTAAACCAAGCTACTCAGCCTCTTTTCTCCACTGAATTTCCTCACTGAGCTATCCTCATTCTATTACTCTTTATATCCTTAATTAACATTTAATTAAGCAATTGTTTCCTGATCCTCACCTACGCCGTCTCTCATTCGAATACCCTGGATCAGCCGGGGCTGAACCCCGGCAATTGGCTATAAATTTCTACTCCATAGGAAACATGAAAATAATAGTTACTTATCATCTTCAGTTCTCACAATGATTCTTGTGAGGTAGGTATTTTTATCCCCACATTTGCATGTGAGGAAACAGGGGGATTAAGGCACTTTAAGCTGATGGTGGCCAGGGAGTCCCATGTCAAAGCAGGGTGCTTTTCACTAAGCCAGTATATAGGTGGCTACTGCACAGAACCAGGAAAACAGTCTTTGGTCATTTATCCCAATCCTCTCACTCTGAACGTGGGGAGAGGTTGTCAGAGACAAGGAGTGGGGTTTACCCTTTGTCCCTGGATGCCCCACCTCCCACTCTTCTCAAAAAGGCAGTGCCTGAAGCTCCCTGTGCTTCCGTCTAGGTCCCTAACCAAGAAAATATGGGTCCATAAGTGGGAGGACTAGGATCTTACACAGACAGTTTTGTGGTAACAGCAATAGACTCCTGATTCCTAAAAGATGCAGTCAGTGTTCCTGGTATAAACACAGAGAACTTTCTGGAATTCATAACCAATTACATGTGCATTTGGGATTTTTCCATTACATTCTTTGAGATACTCCCTCTCAACCTCAAAATAAGTGATGTCACCCCTGGATGGCCACCAGGGAGCACAGGGATTTCATGTGTCTTAAATCTGTGTCCAAATTATAATAGCATAACTAAGTCACATTATAGTATTTATAAATATTCAACTTGTTATTTTCTTTGACTCACTGGAGTATAGCACTAAAAAAAAAAAAAAATCCAAACATCAATTTTTGGTTTATTTCTCAGAATAAAACTCATTACATCCAGAGTTTTATGAGTCCCTTTGGGAAGATAAGAACAGATCGAATCTTACTCATAACAAAGGAAAACAACCATTACAGCTACTCTGTGGCTTTCAGCTCTTAGATCTAACTTCCTCCTTTTGCCCAAACTTCTAAGGGTTCTGTGGGGTGAAAAGATAAGGAGGTTTGGATGGGTAGGACAGAATTATAGTGTGTCCTTCCCTGACTCAGGATAAGAGGATCTGATGCTTGGAAATTGATATTCCAAATATTTTGAGCTTTTCATATATATAAAAAAGTGGAAAGAATATGGTATTTATTGACATATTTCATGGACTAAATTTAAAACTTCGCTGTCAGAGGCTCTTGAAGTAATTTATAACCCGGCCCACACTGTGAAAGGTCCACAAATACGGATCTATAATGGGATAATGTCATCTCTTGTGTTGCCCTTAAAAGTGATCTTGCAAGAAGAGGGGAATAAGTCCAAGATGGCAGGATCAAGGCTGGTCTTGATTCCACAGCAGGCCAAGCCACAGTGTCTTAGGGGACTTGATCTGGGTTGGATATGGCAGATGAGTTTTGCTAGAAAGAATGTCTAGAGTAGACTAAAGCAAACTTAGCTTAATGGGACAAGACCAGAGCCAAATGTTGGGGTAGAACCTCAAGGATGTTTACAAATAATAGATTCCAGTCCCCTAGAAAAGAGAATGAAAGTGCTGGGTGGGTTTTGGGCAGGGTTCTAGTACCAGCAGGACAAAACACTTTAAAAAACCAAAGCAAAAGCCCAGTTATAAGCAGTATGTACCATCAGGGAAAAGGGGAAATTCTGCAGCCTGGTAAGCCCAAGATGCCCAGAAACCGTTCTCTAGGTACCACAGGCCAAGTCACAGGTGGGAGAGAGGCATTTAATAGGTTCATGAGATTGGCTCATGGATGAAGGAGCACAGAGGTTTGCTTCATTCCACAGATCGGAGGAGCATGTGGATGGCACCTCTTGGCACTGCCCAGGATGCAGGCTTCAAAGGGAATGCGATGTGAATAGTATCCACTGGAGTCCTCCCACAGGGTGGCCATGAGTGGGGGATATTTAGTCCAAACATTTAGGTCTTTACAACTCTTAGCCTGGTACAAATAGAGCAGAAGGTACTGACTGTAAATTCATATTTATCTGTGCACATTTAGACTGATTTATAAGTTTCCCAGGTGGCACTAGTGGTAAAGAACCTGCCTGCCAGTGTAGGAGACATAAGAGATGCGGGTTCATCCCTGATTGGGGAAGATCCTATGGAGGGGGGCATGACAACACACTCCAGTATTCCTGCCTGGAGAATCCCATGGATGGAGGAGTCTGGTAGGCTATAGCCCATGGGGTCTCACGACTGACAGTTGGACACGACTGAGGTGACTTAGCATACACAGCACATACCTGTTCAGATGTAATTTTAAAACCTCTTGCTCCATGTTGTATACTATACATTGCTGGATGTGAAGAGCGAGGGAAGCAGTTCTGCTGAGGCAAAATTTGCTTGTTGGAGATAAGAATCAGAGATTTTTTTTATTACTAAAGTGCTTTGATTCTCATCTTTATGAGAATCATTTATGAGAACCATTTTTAAAGTCTTTATTGAATTTGTTCGGAGAAGGCAATGGCACCCCACTCCAGTACTCTTGCCTGGAAAATCCCATGGACGGAGGAGCCTGGTGAGCTGCAGTCCATGGGGTCGCTAAGAGTCAGGCATGACTAAGCGACTTCACTTTCACTTTTCACTTTCATGCATTGGAGAAGGAAATGGCAACCCACTCCAGTGTTCTCGCCTAGAGAATCCCAGGGACGGCAGAGCCTGGTGGGCTGCCGTCTATGGGGTCGCACAGAGCTGGACACGACTGAAGTGACTTAGCAGCAGCAGCAGCATTGATTTTTGTTATGATGTTGTTTTTGTTTTCTGTTTTGAGTTTTTGGCTGTAAGGCATGTGGGATCTTAGCTCTCCAACCGGGGATGGAACCCACACCCTCTGCATTGGAAGGTGAAGTCTTAACCCCTGGAGTGCCAGGGAAGTCCCTGATTCTCATCTTTAAATTGACTTGTACAAGTTTCTCACACGAGCCTGGAAATTTTTACACAAGGAAAATCAGCAAACAGCTAAGCAGTGAAACCAAACAGGCCTGAAAATTTGAACCCAGGGCATTTCCTTGCCAGAGACCACAATTTCTGGTTAATAGAGCACATTTATTTCCCTCCAATGCTGTGTCTTCAGAGAGTGCCCAGCTGTTACTCCTTACGTCAATATTCTGGTGTCCAAACCACCTTCCGCTCAGGCTGGAATGGCAAACTACAATCTGAAGAGTTGTAAATGTTTGCCTGGAAAATCATTCACTCATATTTTCTTCGGGCATTTTGTTTGGCCCAGATCTGAGGCCATAACTGATTAAGGTCGGTCATGATAGCACCAAGCTAGAGCTGTGATCACTCAATGTCCCTTCATCTGAGAAAATAAACCAAGGGGAGCAGTACCATGTGGCCGGGAAGTGAGGTATCTCAGGGTTGTTTCTGCGGCAGGCTGGGAGAATGAGTCAGTTTCCCACGGAGCTTGAGTCTCTCAATTTCATTTTCTTGATCAGCTTAGCTGCTTTTCAAAGACGCACCGTGACACTCACGTGGGGGGAAAGCTTGTGTTACTTGGCTCGGATAAATATGCTGACAGTGAAAGGGTTAGGAAGCACTTCCCCCTTTTTCTCCTTAGTGAATTGAAAGGCACTTTGAAATTATATTTGGTGTCTTTGAACTTTTCTGTGCTCACTGCTGGTAGCATTTATAGAAGCCACATGGTGATAGAGAAGTCTGAGTCTCAAAAGCAAGCTGAGATGAGTGAAAATAATGATCTAAATAAATATTCTGTCCTGGTTTGGATGACAAAGCAGGTTGAGATGACAGCAGGATCCCAGTTACCAGAAGCCTAGACTCCCCGATGAGGCCTCCTCTTCCTCTCTTCCCCTTCAAATCCTTCATGCAGCCCTATTGATGGTACCTCCTAAATAGCTCTTGAATCTATCTGCTGTTTCCATCTCCACCACGAACACCTGACCTTCAGCTTTCAGCAGGGTGGACAGACACGTGCACACACACACACACACCCACACACCATCCCAATCCATGGTCTCCTTCCTTTCATTACTGTGCTCTCATAGTCCATCCCTCCCCGCTTCCTCACAGAGCTGAAGGGATCTTTCTATAATGAGGTCTTTTTATAACATCAATCAAGGTATGTCACTCTTCTGAATTAAATCCCTTTCTGGGCTTCCTCTCCCACTCCAAATAAAATCCAAACTCTTTACCAAGGCTTTCAAGTCCCCCAGTTATCTACCTCTCTCTCCATGTTCATTTCCTACAACTCTCCCATCATCCATACTGCTCCAAACACACTGCCCTTTATCCTGCTCCTTCAACTTGGCACTTCTGTCTCTTTCTAGAATGTGCTTCCTTACCATCTTGATTCCTTAGTAACAGGTAATCTGATTAAATGTCCACTCCATAGTCTTTCTTGATTACCTATAGATTTTCACTCCCTGCCAAATCTGTCATGTTTTGTAATTACTTAATCATTTACCCATTTGTTGCTGCCTTCCAACAGACTACAGGACCCATGAGAACAAGTGTTTGTTCAGACAAGTATCTCTCACTGGTACCTCTTACTCTGGCTTATTTCTCTAAAAAATCAGATCAAACTGCTAAGGGATGACCTCCTTTCCTATGGGCAGAAGAGTTGCTACCACCCTGTTAAGGAAGCTGAAAAGTTGGCATTTGGTCAGCTAATCACTATGTAGACTCCGCCAAGTTCAGGCTTTAGTAAGTTCTAAGGGAAAGGAATGTCTGTCCCCTGGAAGGTCAATTCAAGTTCAGGCTATGCTTTTAGACAACACAGTGGCTACCATAAAAACCTGTCACATGCTAAATCCTGCCATCCTGCTACCCACAGAAATAGGTTCCTTGAGGCATGATTGTATAGAAACCATTGTTGTTGTTTAGTTGCCAGGTCGTGTCTGACTCTCTGTGAGCTCATGGACTGTAGCCCACCAGTCTCCTCTGTCTATGGAATTTTCCAGCCAATAGTCATGATCTCTTCCAGTCACCTGACCTAGGAAGTAAACCTCTCCCAAATGCCAAAGAGGAATGGTTCATAGACAGAAGCAGTTTTATGAGTGAGGGGAAAAGGCTGGTGGGATACCCAGTAACCTTCCAGATGCAAGTCACAGAGACAAGAAGCCTACTCCCAGGGACTTCTGCCCAAAAGACCGAGCTGAGAGCCCTCACCTGAGCTTTAGAGCTCAAGACAGGAAAGATCTTACATAGACTCCAGGTACACATATGTCATCCTATACTGACACTTGGCTATTTAGAAGGAAAGAGGTATGCTTACTGCAGAGAATGAAGCAATGAAACACAGCTGAAACATACTGAGAGTCCTAGAAGCAGTGCAGCTTCCCAAAAGTGCAGCAGTGACTTATCGTAGGGATCACCCACAGAGGGATGCAGAGGTGATCAGGGGAAATGACAGAACTGACACAGCTGTCTACAGGGCAGTCCTGGAATCGATAAATTGGCAACACCTCTCATACTCCAAGGTCAAATCCAGTGGCTCCCCAATCTAAACAAAGGACGAATTAGACAAATTCCAAAAATGGGGCTCCAGTGGAGATCTAGGAGGCCATGTGTGGCTAGTTAATGAACATGGGCAATAGTTCTTTCCTCAAACTACAGCTTATCAAGCCATCAGAAAGGCTCATCCAGGAACACAGGAGACAAGCCCTATGTAAGTGGTCAGCCGAGGAAATGGTAATTCCTGGCATGAAAAGTAAAATCAGTCAAATAGTGAGACATGTCCCATCTGCACAATAAACAACTCTAAAACTATACCACTCCAGAGGTCCCCAGATAAGGCCCAACCAGACCAGATGAATATATCCTGGGGAAGACTGGCAGATTAATTTTACTGTCATGTCAAGCGTACCAGGAAATTTCAGGTATCTCTTGTTGTTTGTGGACACAGAACTGAAACAGCAGCTGAAGTGGCCAAAACATTAATGAAAGAAATAGTCCCCAAGTTTGGGCTTCCAGGATCTCTACAAAGTGATAATGACCTAGTATGTGTGTCTGAAGTGACAGAGGGGATAATGAATGTCCTGGCATAGAAGGACCTTACACTCAGCTTGGAGACTTCAATCATCCAGGCAAGGAGAGAAATTCAGTGAGAACTTGACACAGACCTTACCAGAGTTATATCAGGAAACCCAAGAAAACTGAATTAAGTTGCTTTCAATTGTTTGGCTCTGCAAGTGGTTAGCCCTGAAGATAAGTTAAGTGCATTTGAACTCCATTCCCCGATGCACCAGAGAAGAGACCCTTTAAGCCCCTTGAAGTGAACAACTCAACTATGCCCTCAGGTAGAAGAAACCAAGAAAGATTTCATTGAACGTGGTAACCAAGGGGCCTTCCCTGGTGGTCCAGTGGTAAGATTTCACCTTGCAGTGCAAGGGACACGGGTTCAAGCCCTGGTCTGGGAAGATCCCACATGCCACGGAGCAACTAACCCTGTGCGCCACAACTGCTGGGCCCATGTTCTAAATCCCGCGAACAGCAGCCACTGGGCCCATGAGCCTAGGGCTCCTGCTCCCAACAAGAGAAGCCACCGCAGTGGGAAGCCCACACCCCACAACAAAGAGCAGCCCCGGCGCCCCGCAACTAGAGAAAGCCTGCACAACAACGAAGACCCAGCACAGTCAAAAATGAGTAAATAAATCTCACAGTCAAAAATGAATAAATATACCTCTTTCAAAAATATGGTAACCAGGTGCTGTCTGCACCCACTGACCTGGCTCTCCACCCTTTCAGGCCACGAGACTGGGTGCACATAAAACGTGGAAAACCAGCAACCCGAAAGACCCCCTCCCAGCTAAGTGGAGTGGACCCCACTGGGTGACCCTAACCACCCAAGCTGCCCTGAAGTTGCAGGGATCACTCCGTGGGCACATCACACCTGAGCAAAGAGGGCCCCAAGCCCCACAGCTGCCCTTGACTATTTCTGTCTGATCTGAAGTTTCTCTTCTTGGAAAACAAGTGTGACCAGGGAGGCTCAGGTCATGGCAGTAAGCCTCAACATCAGGGCACACTTATGCCTACAGACTAAAGACCTAGATAACTTCATTTTTAGGAAAACATGGACACAAGACCACTTTTCTCTTGCTAATATTTTGGCCATGTATCTTAAATTGCCTGGCGTCCTTTGTCACCAAAACTTTAGACAAATGGTGGCCGCTCAGGGGCATGAACCGTCAACCCTGAGGCCTGGTGACATCACCCATATTTAAAACAGGCTGGGAGAAGTCCTGCTTCTCCACCAGGGGACAGGATGAGGCCCAGACTCAGTAGGAAAGAGTTTCAGAAGAGGAACCTCACCCCTCAGAGCCCCTCCAGAATGAGGAGTGGGACAAAAGATGGAAGAGGGATTTGTCACCATTAACAATTCTTGGGAAATAAAAATAGAGCCTGGGTAATAAAGTCTTCATGCTTTTGAACTGTGGTGCTGAAGAAAACTCTTGAGAGTCCCTTGGACTGCAAGGAGATCCAACCAGTCCATCCAAAAGGAGATCAGTCCTGAATATTCATTGAAAGGACTGATGCTGAAGCTGAAACCCCAATACTTTGGCCACCTGATGTGAAGAACGGACTCATTGGGAAAGACACTGATGCTCGGAAAGATTGAAGGCGGGAGCAGGAGACGGCAGAAGATGAGATGGTTGGATGGCATCACCGACTGGATGGACATGAGTTTGAGTAAACTGCGGGATTTGGTGATGGACAGGGAGGCCTGGCATCCTGCAGTCCATGGGGTCGCAAAGAACCGACACAACTGAGCGACTGAACTGACCTGACTGAACCTTTCTTTGCTCAGTTTCACTCGCTCACGGGGCACTGCGTGCCGAGGCCTTGCCATTGTCTCAGACTGGAGCTCCGGCCGTCAAAGGGCTGCTCCTGACGCCGCAGCTCCACCGCGCGTGCGCGCAAGCGCCGCCCTGAGCTTCAAGATGGCGGCGGGGAGTCCGGGGCTGAAACGTTGGTGTTTGAGGCGCTGCGCCGGGCGCTTAGGTCTGGAACGAGAGGAGCAGTGCGCAGCAGGAGCGCGGTGTGCCTGACGGTGAGAACTCTGCCCCCTCGTTTCTGGAGGACAGGAACCCTACAAAGTAGCCCCATCGGAGGGCTGTCGGGGAGTGTGCGCTCTAGTGCGGAACTTAAGAGCAGGCCTGCGTGCTCAGCCGCAGAGTCCTGTCAACTCTTTGCGACCCCATGAGCCCGCCAGGCTCCTCTGTCCAGAGGATTCCCCAGGCGAGAAGGCCAGAGTGGGTTGCCATTCCTTCCTCCAGGGGGGTCCTCTCACACCTCTCCGTTAAAGCTTCCTTTTGCTCCTGAACCGAACTTGGTCTCGTTCTGTTGTCTGGAGCAACACGGGGCAGGAGGACCCTTGTGGGGAACAGACTCCAGAGGCTTAGTAATGGTAACACTGTGCGGGTATCTGGGGCCTGGGCCTTAAGGAGCTGGGGGCTTTCACTTCCCGCGCTGGGGAACACACTCTTAGAGCCCTGAGCCACCAGGTAGGAAGTTCAACCACCCGGTGGAAAGAGCACGTGGAAAAGCCCTGCAAGTACAAGAGAGGGTCAGGGGCCCCGCAGCCCAGACGTCAGTCAACACAGATGAGGCCCCAGACATGTGAACGAACCCCTCTTGGACCCTCCAAATCTAAATGGCCACCAAATAAATACAACTGAGTGACCCCAATCAATGCCCCACGAGGCAGGAGAATGGCCTAGCTAACGTGCCTAACCTAAAGATTTTGAGCTTAATGAAATGACTCTTGTTATAAGGGAGTAAGTTTTGGCTGGTTTGTGAAGTGACAAGCAGGTAGATTGACTTTTATCCTTCAAAGAAGGCATGACTCTCTACTCCTTAAAAAAAAAAAAAAAAAAAGGTTATAATCACTTAATGATATGATTGATATGCAAAGAAACTATAATCAATACTTAAGAATGAGGATGATGGGGAAAAAAAAATGAGGGTGCTGAATGCTGGCTTCACAGGTTCAGAAGCAGATTTCTGGCTGTTTTCTAAGATAGTCTAAACCACAATAATATCAAGAATATCTCCTCTTATAAATAAAAAATACCATCATACTGTCCAATTTAATTCCAATACAGTTTCCCTCCAGGCCTATCGAATGAGTCTACCCCAGTAGTGTGTAATGTAGTAATTATAGGTTCACTTTATCAGATACTGATACAGGATCCAATCAAAATTTTAGATTTGTTTGAGGATGTACAGCATTTTCAGAACTGAATCCCAAAGAACCTTCCGTACCCTCTACCAACCCATCTACCAATCCCACTAACAGCAGATAAGAGAAAATATCTAGCAATTTTCTTGATATTGTCTGAATCTGATATGCAGGAGAATATAGTTTCTGTTGGTTTTAATCACATATGTTATCTCCAATGCCTGGAATAGGTCCTGTGACATAGTAGAAACTCAATAAATACTATTAATAAAATACATCACTGAATTAGAAAAAAACTAAAAATACAATTCTGGGAGAAGAGTTCACTTTCTCAGGTTATCAGACCACCAGTACCTCTTCAGGACCTTAGGAATGAATAGCTGCTATTCAAAAGATTACAATACCAATGTATTTCATTTTAAATTTAAGAAATTACAAAAGGGGAATGAAGAATAACATAACTAATACCTATGTACTCTTACCAGCTTAAGTGACAATATATTGCCAACAGTGTTCAATTCACCCAGTATGGCCCTCCCTAGGAGACTTCCCCACTCTCCCCTGCAGTGTAATCACTGGGCTTAATTTGGCATTTATCTTTCTCATATTTTTTTGGTAAATATTATATGGATATGCATCTTTGAGTAACAGTAGTTTTATGTTGCATTTTTTTAAAATTATCAATTGAAGTAAAGTTGATGTGTAATATTATGTTAGTTTCAGGTATACAACATAGTGGTTTGACATTTGCATATATTATTAAATGATCACCACAATAAGCCTACAAACCATCTGTCCCCATATAAAGTTACTACAGTATTATTGATTGTATTCCTTATGCTGTATATTACATCCCATGGTTTATTATTGTGTTGCATATTTTAAATTGTGTGTTATGCTCTGAATTCTTCTGCCATTTACCTTTGTATTTAAATATACATCCTTCTAGAAGTCCTACACACATGCCTGTGCACACACATACAGATACATGCTAGTTGGTAGCCTCATTTTTTCTTTACAGTTTTTCATTCTAAAATATTTCACAAATACAAGAAGTAATATAACAAACTCATTTGGACATCCCTCAAGATAGAAAACATTGCAAATATACTAGAAACCTATGTGCGCCCTTCACTGCGTTTGCCTCCTCCACGCCCACTCCTGTCCTCCTCCCATAACCAGAATCTGGCGTTATTTTATATCCCCTCAAAATATCTAATATTTGTTTTTATTATTTTAAAGCTTTATATAGCATCCTCTTCTAGAAAGAAAAATACTGACTTTCTGAGAGTCTGGGCTTTCTACAGGGGTGTCAGTTCCAACACCCCACCTGATAAGCGTCCCATGCCTAATTTCAAGCCCTGTTTACAGCCTAGGTTCCAGATTTCCTCAGGACTTGAGATGCCCCAGGGCAGCCTGTAGGCATCACCACCATCAGGTTTTATCTCTTCATTTTTGACACTGGCAGATTTTCATTGTTTTATTGTGAGCTCATTTATGCATTTAAAATATGTTTATTTTACTTTATACAGCAGAGAGTTTTTCAAAATATCAAAGTTGCTAAATTTCTGGAAGTAAAAGTCTCTAAAGTTTTTCCTAAATATTCTAAATATACGGCAGTCAACACAAGCATACTGTCATCTCCCATAAGAATCTTACAGTTTAAATAGCTGACAGGTACTTATGAAACACCTGCTGGAATTTTTTTTTTTAGAGATGTGTCAATTTCTTTAAACAACTCACTTTGTTTCAGTGTTAATGTATTGATATGATAATTTTTCTTTACATCAACGCGTTTTTAAATAGAGAATAACAATATATGCCTAAGAGGTTAAAAAACTAGCAGACGTTTCCTTTGTTAGAGTAAAAAGAGAGGGAAATCTTTCAGAGGCAGTTGGTAGAGTGTTTTGTAAAAAATGTAAGGCAAAAACAAAAACAGCAAGACAGTCTCCAAAACGGTTAGACCAAGTTTAGTGACAGAACGTTTCTGAATTGAATTGATTAACTCACGTATGAGGAGGGGCCTATTGTCTAGTAAAAGGGGGTTCGGTGATAACAGTAAAGCAAGAATAACTCTGGTCACCACCAGTGGAAGTCTGTAAAAAGTCTGTGTAATAAAAACTATATACAGCACAACAGATAGACCAGTATTCCAGGTGAGGTTCAAGTTTGATTATCTTTCTATGGGCTATATGAGTTAGTCTTTGTTTTGCTTTGATACTCTTTCTGCATTTGAAAATCCTCCCTGATTCAGTAAGCACCCCCCATCTTCGTTGGCCCCTCCCCTGTCTAAACTTGTCCGCCCTGCTCTAGCCTCTGGAGGCTGATTCACTGTCACAGCGGTCACTTTTGGACCCTTGACTTTCAGTTGATGCAGCTCATGAGCGAGGCCCTGGGCTGGGAACAGAGGGTGGAAAGAGAATGCACCTGGTTGTTGATTTCCCCAGCACCCTCCCTGACAGGTCACGGAGTATCTGCATCCCTCTACCCAGGGCCCCGGCTCCAGCCAGATAATATTTCTATCACTTACCATCTCCTCATCATGATAATTCTCCCACTCGTGCCCCTCTGGCATTGGGTGGTCCTTTTACCTCTTACTAGTATCCCCATAGTCCATTAACACTGCCCATATCTTTATTAAACTCTTTACAAATTATCCAGCTGGATTATACCATGTAATTTTTGCTGGAACCCTGACTGATACAGATGGATGATTTTAGTATGCTAACACGATCAGATACATTTTTAAAAAAGATTTCTCTGGCTGTAATACTGAAAACAAATGTAAGAAAGCCAGAATGGATGTGGGTATGTCAATTAGGACATTTTGTCAGCTGCCCAAGAGAGACTAATTGTGCTTGTCATGGATAAGATGAGATAATGAAGATTACTCCTAGGTTTCCAGCTTGCATAACCAGATGATATAGTGGCTTTAACATGGAAAATGCTGGGAAAAAAAAAAAAAACAAAAAAACAACAGGCTTTCCAAGTCAAGCAAGTGAGCACAGTGAAGAGCTCCTTTAGTTTGATTCAGAGTATATTTGCTATGAGGGGCTTTTGCAGCACTCAGGATGAAGGCAGGTAACCAGCTGGATATATGGTTTTGGAGCTGGGAAGAGAGTATCTAAAGATGTAAATTTGTGAGACGTTGACCTAAGGACAGAGTAAAGAATGAAAAGAGGAGTGGGCTAGGAATGAGATTTGAGGAATCCCGTCATTTAACGACTGGTTAGAGGCAAAGTACGCAAGCAGACTAAAAAGGAACAGCCAGAGAGAAAAGAGGAAATCCACCTATAGAAATAAGTCTGTGTAATAAAAATAGCTGACAGTCTGACTGATAAGAGTTTTTAACACGCAGACCCGTCTCACCTGGTGATGGCAGCCTAGGGTGGCAAAGTCTCTTTCCAACTTTGGAAAACTAGAGACAGCACAGCTAAAAGCAGGGTTAGGAATACTGGTTTCAGACTCAGACAACCCAGATTGGCATCCTTGCTTTGGCATCTATCAAGTATAACCTCAGGCAAGTTGCTTCACCTGTCTCATTGATAAAATGGGGATAAATTATTTTTTCACCTTAAGATTTTATGAAAATTAGATAAAATAAATGTATTCAAAGTCTATATAGCACAGTTCATGACAGAGTACATGTTGGATATCTTTCTTATTTCTCATGGAAAATTAGAAAATAACACTAGGAAAGCAAACAAAATAAAAAACATAAAAATGAGTAAAACTTAATAAAATGCCTGGATGCACTTCATTCAAAAGGTTGGAGGGATTGGGGAGTAAGGAAAAAGCAGGGTCAGAACACCAGGAGTAGCCTCACCCTGCAGAACCGAGCTTTCCCACCAGCTTCAATGCCCCTTCTAGTGCTCTTGCAAAAAGAAAAAGTAGTGAAAAGATCAAAAAGGAAGGAGAGTGGGAAAATGAGGGAAGAGACTGGCCTTCCACCAACTACACGATAAAGTTCCAAATGACCAGGAGAGAATACTGCATATTTTTTTTTCCTGAGGTTTTGTCCTTTACTGTAAGCAAACAACTCATAAATGCACTTTTGTAAATCAGTGAAAAATAGAATATGTGGTTCACATTGAAGTTTCTGATTCCAGACATTTTAAAGATGTAGAGAGTCATTTCATTTTGTGAAGTGACTGCCTTGTGAGGGTAATCAACTTGTCATGGTTGCCTAGAACCTTCCTGGCCTTAGACCTGAAAGGCCATGTCCCAGAAAACCAACTGTCTTGGAAAAATTGGGATGGTTGGTCATCTGACTGATATTTGCCTCTTTGCAGAAGAAAGAGACTTCCACCCGAATCAGTTTCACAGCAGGGGACATAACCAGCTTGCTGTTTGTGTAGGGAGAGGAGGTAATCTGTACAGGATCTAATTTGAAGGGTTATCAAAAACCTTGTGCTTCCGGGGGTCTTCTCTGGTGGTCCAGTAGTTAAGACTCACTGCAGGAGGTATGGGTTTGATCCCTGGTCGGAGAACTAAGATCCTACAGGCTGCATGGCCACAGTGTAAGATTAAACAGCAACAAAAAAAAAACCCTTATGCTTCCAAACCAAACTGTTTGTTATCCTCAGCCCTGTTTATGCTTCCATTGAAATTCTGAATTGTCTGACTCGAGCTGGGGCTACCTGAAACTTCTTTTCAATGCCAAGGTAGGCTGGGAAAGTAAGAAAGCTCTTATTGGGTCCTCACATTTTCAGTTCAGTTCAGCTCAGTCACTCAGTGTGTCCTACTCTTTGCGACCCCATGGACTGCAGCACGCCAGGCCTCCCTGTCCCTCACCACTCCCAGAGTTTACCCAAACTCATGTCCATTGAGTCAGTGATGCCATCCAACCATCTCATCCTCTGTCGTCCCCTTCTCCTCCTGCCTTCAATCTTTCCCAGCATCAGGGTCTTTTCAAATGAGTCAGCTCTTTGCATCAGGTGGCCAAAGTATTGGAGTTTCAACTTCAACATCAGTCCTTCCAATGAATATTCAGGACTGATCTCCTTTAGCACGGACTGGTTGGATCTCCTTGCAGTCCAAGGGACTCTCAAGAGTCTTCTCCAACACCACAGTTCAAAAGCATCAATTCTTTGGCTTTAAGCCAACTTTTTCACTCTCCTCTTTCACTTTCATCAAGAGGCTCATTTTACCTCCAGAGGCCTAACATTTTACCTCAATATAATTTATCAGACTAGTCAGTTCCCTGGCAGACTCTGGTGAAAATGGGTTAAAATCACACATTTTGATGGAGTATGGAACAGATCAAGAGAGATTCAGATCATGAAAGGACTTTACTTGTGTTGAATTTAGATAGAGTAAAATTGCAGAAACTGAAACTGTGGGTAATTATTAGTCAAACCCATTTCACATGCTGTCACAAAAATTTTGTTTCCACAAAAGACTTGCATGGGGACTTTACCGGTGGTCCAGTGGTCAAAACTGTGCTCTCAAGGCCAGAGGTGCAGTTCAATCTCTAGTCTGGGAACTGAGATCCTAAACGTCTCTGGGTTCGTCTAAAAAAAAAAAAAAAAGACTTGCGTGTCCTCCAGTCAGCATGTAACTGAAATATTAAGATGTTTGTCAGAGCTGTTTCCCATGAACTTGGGGGTCAGCTGGGTCTAGTTCGACCTGAGCTGGTTAAGACTGGTTGGGACCACTAACCCTCCAAGTGGTCCTGTGTGTGTCCGCTTGGTGGCTTGGTGATGTTTTGATGTTGGAAGGCTGAAAGCTCCACCCTCAGATCCTGCTAAACACCTCCGTGTCTGTACCCGCAAGAGGCCCGTAGCCTAATTACATCCGCTCAGGGCGGTGACTATCACACCTTTTTCCAATCACCTTTCCCCGCGCTCCCCACACTCCTCAGGCCTCAGACCGCATGCTGCTTTATTCTTTATCCCATAAATACCCAAGACTCTGGCCTTCGGGGTGGTGGTTCTAATACTTGATTTTCTGTTTCCTTGCCTGTCTGCCTTGTGAATTAACCCTCTGCTGAAAATCCTAGCATCTCAGCATTTTGGCTTGTTACACATTGGGCCACAAAACATCTAGAGAAGAATTTCCAGATTTTTTTCCTTGAAATACTTGGTCCAAGTTTCTCTGTATAAAAGTGCTCCATGGCAAATCGATTTTGGAAAATCCCATTTGCTCTTTGCTTTCTCTGGAGACTCTACATGATTATAGCATGTTAAGAGCTCTGAGAAGTCCAGCATCAAAGAATCCTTTTCATTTCTGTTTGACTCATCATTTCTCCACTTTATTTTATTACTTAATCTTTTTGTGATAGCATCTTGAAGAAATAATTATCATAGAATGCTTTGGGGGAAAGATGTTACAATTTTGAAGGAGGAAAACATTTTTTTTCCTTTAGCACATTTGAAGTAAACAGGTTCTAAAGGAATAAACTGACAACCCAACCAGAGGGGGGTTTCTGTAAAGAAATTTTTTTCATGTACTTCACAACATAATGGTGCACATACCTGTCCATTCATTTATTGCACAAGTATTTATGAATATTGAGCATTTAGGATTGTCCACTATATGGCAGGCAGAGTTCCAGATGCTAGAGGTATAAGCAAGAGCTAGACGGAGACCCTGCCTTCAGTGAAGTGTCAGCCTCGTGGGAGAATATAACACTGAATCAGGTCCACCACAGCTTGAAACATGTTTGTAAAGTCAACCTCCAGGCTGCGAAGTAAGATGCCCGACTGGTGTCTGGACAATTACCTCACCATCTCCTGACTTCACAAACCTGGCTCTGAACTCCTAGCTCTACAAGCCCCCTCCCCCTCTTCAACTCTTCTGTCAATGTCCTTGAACTTCAGCTTTCTCCTGTGGAATTGTCTCTCCGGATGTCAGCAGGGTGCGGTATCTTCCTCAGAGTAACACGCTCCAGCTCTTACCTGCAGTTCCCAGCCCTGACGCTGCTGATGGATCAGCCCTAAATCTTCAGGGGGCAGGTCGTGGTGAGGCGGTAGTGCTGAAGGAGGTGTTCAGAAAGAATGGGTCCCACACAGTGTATATGCAACTGCGTGTATACCGGATACACTGCATACTTGAAAAGTCACATAAATTTGATAAAATGCTCCATTTTGCTAAACAGCAAGGGGGAGAATTACTCTAAAACTTAAACATGACTATTAATAGACATATAAAGTACTTGTGTCCAAAAGCAAGGATTCAGTCATGTCTATCATAGACTTTTTCAGATGTTTCACATTTATTGCTTTTGAGACAGAACATCTGAAGCTCTGTTATTCAGTTATATAAATCTAAAGAAAGGCAAGAGGAGTTAGAAAATTAATGCTCTGGTATGTACTTGAATTTGTAAGATGAAATCATTACCCAAGTCTTCTGGCCAGTGGCCCAGGTAGCATGTCTGTTGCAAAAAGTAAGGGTAGGGGCTTCCTTGGTGGTCCAGTGGTTAAGGATCCTGCTTGCAGTGCAGGGGACACCAGTTCAATCCCTGGCCTGGGAAGATCTCACGTCCGTGGAGCAGTGAAGCTGAGTGCCACAACCACTGAGCACACAGGCCCCGGAGCCCAGGCTCACGACTAGAGAAGCCACCGCAGTGGGAAGCCTGCTCGCGGAAACTAGGGAAAGCCCAGGATGGCCAAAACACAACACAAGTAAACGAGAGTAAACCCATTTTCAGTACTTCCTCTGATGCGGAACTAAGTTAACATCTTAGTTAACTTTGATGACATCTGAAAAGCTTAATTTTACTTTTCAATGTCCTAAATGCAAAATGCCCGTGAAAAAGAAACACGGAGCTAATGATTTCCTAAAACAACACCATTCTCTTCCATTTTAAATTACTAAAATATTAAGACACTTGTCCCTATTTTATAACTTTAGACAGTAATGTGCTGGTAACTGTTTACCAGCTGGCCCTTTGCAGGGAAAATATTCTGGTTTGTAACATTCACCAGTTTCTACAGTGTAAATTCGCACACCATGGCTGATTCCAAGCCACCAACGTGACAAAGACTGCTGAGTTGAGAAGAGATACAGGTAATCAGACCTGGAGTCAGTGACAGTGGTCCACCGAGCACCACTGACTCTAAGCTGACAAGTTCTTGGAAGAAATTTTTTTTTTAAGATTCTTCTTTTACAATGAGGGGAACTGCCACCAAAGATACTCTGATTTTGTTTATGTTTCCAGAAACACAGATAAATCCATATCACCAATCTTGTATTTTCAAAGTCTACCTGAAAGAAAAACAAAACCTCAAGCTGTAACTCTTTATTAGAATTTCTAAATCACAAAGATATATTTAACATTTTCCTTAAGAGGTATATAGCACAGTGTGCTAGGGAGTCAGAGTCCTGATTTTGAGTTCAGGCCTTACCCCTCTGTCTGTGATGTGGGCTCATTATTTTCTCTCTCTCTCTGACATCATTTCATTACCTGTGAATGAATAGGACTAATTATCACATTGGGAGCTTCCCTGGCAGCTCAGTTGTTAAAGAATCTGCCTGCAGTGTAGGAGACTCGGGTTCGATCCCTGGGTTAGAAAGATCCCCTGGAGAAGGGAATGGCAACCCACTTCAACATTAACGAATAGAGTTATTGTGAAAGTCAAATGCAAAAGTGCTTTGCAACAGTGCAGAGCACAGAGTGAGGATATAGTAAATATTAATGTTTTTGTATACTTGGCTGCTGCTGCTGCTAGGTTGCTTCAGTCGTGTCCGACTCTGCAACCCCAGAGACAGCAGCCCACCAGGCTCCCCGTCCCTGGGATTGTCCAGGAAAGAACACTGGAGTGGGTTGCCATTTCCTTCTCCAATGCATCAAAGTGAAAAGTGAAAGTAAAGTCGCTCAGTCATGTCCGACTCCTAGCGACCCCATGGACTGCAGCCCACCAGGCTCCTCCATCCATGGGACTTTCCAGGCAACAGTACTGGAGTGGGGTGCAATTGCCTTCTCCAGTACTTGGCTACTTCTAGTGAAGTAAACACATAGTTAATTTGGGGGATGGCTCAGCAGCAAAGGGTGAAGGGACTTTGCACTTGGCAAGTGAAGAGAGTGGGTTGGGGTCATGCAGAGGCTTGGCTTGGTCTCCTTGGTCCACAACTTACTAACTTTACTTTTGTAAGGCTGAACTTTCTTATATGGAAAACAGGCATGACAGTAGCACCTAACTCATGGCATTGTGGGGAAGTTCAGTATCAATACATAATAAAGCGCTGAGAATAGCATCCTAGCATGTAGTAAGAACTGAATATCAGCTACCATGGTTGAAGTACAGGCTGCGTTGAGTAGGAAGGGTGCTATAGCTGTAACTTGACCAGAAGCACAAGCCTAGGACTCTAAGCATTGTTACCACCTCCCACTGGTATGGACTCAGGACATGGCGTGGAATTGCACATAAGGGCAATTACTTGAATTAACTCATGGGAAAGAAGAAAAACAAGGAAATGAGCTACTGTCTGAAAAAAGATAACTTGATAACTTTTCCAATAATAAATTCTATATTGTTTTGATAACAGCTTAATATTACTCTGGCTAATTCTCCATGTTGTATTAATAATTGCCTTCTAACTTGTTTGAACTTGTCTCTGGGAGACTTATTGCTCCTAGAAACTTCACTGTACATACAACCACCTGGAGTAATTATAAAACACTCTGATGCCTACGAACCAGTTCAGTTGTTCTCAGGTAGGACCTGGACACCTGTAATTTTTTTCAACTGGCCCATATTATTTCAGTGTTTAGCCAGGGCTGAGAACTTCTATCCTAGAAAAAGTGTTTCAGAATTAAATCAATTTTCATCAAAAACCTTTTTCTCACAGCTGCTAATTCTGAGTACTTCAACATGATGAATAATTGCTGACTGTCCCTTTTTCTAACACTCTACTGAATTCAGAATTTAATTTCTCTTTATCCCACTAAGCAAAGTGAGAAAGGAAAAAGAAAAAATAAGCTTCAATCAATCAATGTTTTTGTCTTTATTCAACCAATATTTATTGAATTCATTTTTGCATGTAGTGTAAGGTAAGGGCCCAACTTCATCCTCTTGCATATGGATATTCAGTTTTTCCAGCACTATTTGTTGATAAGACTGTCCTTTCCTTCATTGAACGATCTTGCCACCCTGCTTAAAAATCATTTAACTGTATTTGCAAGGGGTTACTTCTGGCTGTATGTTCTGTTCCATGCTCTCTGTCTGTTTTTATGCCCGCTCTTCAGGTGAAATTTTGATAAGTGAAAGGTAACTGGAGTGTCAATAAAGGATCAAAGAAAATATCAGAGCTAGAGAAATCTGGGCCAATATTTTATTTTTAGGCTGGAAACATATAAGCCATATATACCCATTATAACACAGGTCTAGCCAACTCCAGTTTGTTTCTAATTTGGTCTCTGGAGGAAGCAGAAATGGTAGAATCGCCCAGTAGCCTCTGAGAGCCTCTTCTCATCACCCTTCTTCCTGCGAGCCTCTGTGATCCTGCTTTATCTGCTCTTCTCCCAATTCCAACACAAAGGCTGAGAGAAGGGGGTTTCAGGATTTGAACTTACTTGGTGTGGGGTGAATTAACATGCCTGGTTGTCAGTCGTTTATACTTTAATATAAAATACAGAATGCTGATAACTCTGGGATGCTTAGAGACCACCGAGATGTAAAGATGAACATTTAATCTGACATCTACTCTATAGAGTCAGGCCTGTAGAAACTCAGATACACATTCAGGGTTTTCTTTGCTCCTATTGCCTCTTCAAGGTGGAAACAAGAAGAGGGGTTTTAGAAGTGCGACCAAGGAAGCTCAGTGCTTCGGGTTGGGTTATGAGTGTTAACAGTGTGGAACAGGACACAGAAAAGGAAGGTAGGAAGGAAAGGCATTGCCGGCTTTTGTATTTTGCTGAGTCCTAGTTCTTGATCAGTTTGACCATCGGAGATGAGTTGGGTATTTTGGAATTCTGGACTAGCCTCAGAAAAGCTGATATGTGTGCTATTCCTACTGAAGTTTGCAAGATGCTCAGAGCTCCTCAGAGCACGCATGCTGAGCACATATTTGAATATCAACCATGAGAATAAAGCTATTTTTGTCCTGGGGTTGAATGGAGGATTTCCATTTCCCACTGTTTCACATTCTGCTTATTATGAAAAGAGAGAGTGAACTTCTTTCACAGCAGGTGAAGCTCTTTCCTCGTCATTAGAAATCCTCAGGGACGTTGTGGCTTCCAGTTATTCTCTTAATCTCTGCTGTCTTGATTTTGACTTCACCGTATACAAAGGATAAGACGTTTGTAAATGTCTTATACAAAGGACATCCCTCATAATGACAGTTTAGAATAATGCTATACAAGAAAAGAGTCTTCGATGTGTTTTCTGTGTAAACAGGCAAAATTTACACAATTAGTACATTTTCTTCATTATTCCCCAGGGGTTCAGCCAAAGCCCAAATTCAGATCAAATCTAGGCTAAAGACAGTCGACTTGCGCTGCCTGACTTTGTAGCTTTTATGTTCCTCCCTTGTGATTTTCATGGGCTACCAACCTGATACAAAGTTGAGTACTTCTAAAATCCATGTTAAGTGTGAAGATTTGCTCTTAAAAATGAAGGTGAGACAGGAAGACAATATACAATTGCACCATTTTGAAATTATGACTGGACTGGATGGCATTTGTTCAAAAAAGATTTGTTCTGATATCACTCCTAATAGCTATCAGGTATGGTCTAGGGCCAAACTGTATAAATGCCTTTAAAAATTAAGATATTTTAGAAAGGTATTTTTGATGCTACATGTTTAGTCTTGAAATCATTTGCTTGGGTGTTGCTGCCCCAGGTTCTCAGTGCTGTATTTGGAGAGAAGTTTCAATGGACAGTCACTTAGAACATTTAGAGTACTCAGAGGAAATAAGCATTTGAATGAATCATTGACTCAAACAAGAGAAGTGTCTATATTATTTTAAATGTGTCATGCATGCTCAGTCATTCAGTCACATCAGACCCCATGGACTGTAGCCCGCTAGGCTCCTCTGTCCATGCAATTTTCCAGGCTCAGTGGAACATCCCTGAAGCCCAAACGCATTAGAGACCCTAAGATAAGTAGTAGCAAATGTGAGTAGAGTGGAACGTCCCTAGATCTTTGCTCCAAGACTAGAGGGGTGAATGATCATTCTGGGGCCCATCTAAAATGAACATTCTTCAAGACTCCCTTCATAGCACTTAATACAGAATGTTTCACTTCATCAGAGAAGAGTATGAGTAAGCTGGTATTAAAATATATAGTCCAGCTGGGAAAAAAAAAAAGTTATTCCTTACAATTTTGTTTTTCTGTGAAAAGAAACTTTTGATATCATTATCCAAAACAAAATCACTGCAGATGGTGACCACAGCCATGAAATTAAAAGACACCTGCTCCTTGGAAGAAAAGCTATGACAAACCTAGACTGTATTAGAAAGCAGAGAAATCACTTTGCCGATAAAGATCCATACAGTCAAAACTATGGTTTTTCCAGTAGTCACGTATGAATGTGAGAGTTGTACCATAAATAAGGCTGAGCACTGAAGAATTGATGCTTTCAAACTGCTGGAGAAGACTCTTGAGAGAGTCCCTTGGACAGCAAGAAGATCAAACCAGTCAATCCTAAAGGACATCAACTCTGAATATTCATTGGAAGGATTGATGCTGAAGCCGAATCTCCAAAAATTTGGCCATCTGATGCGAAGAGCCTACTCATTGGAAAAGACCTTAATGCTGGGAAAGATTGAAGGCAGGAGAAGGGGCAGCAGAGGATGAGATGGCTGGTTGGCATCACCGATTCAGCGGACATGAGTCTGAGCAAACTCCGGGAGACAGTGATGGACAGGGAGGCCTGGCGTGCTGCAGTCCATGGGGTTGCAAAGAGTCGGACACGACTGAGTGGCCGAACAACAACAGCAATATCCAAAACAACTCCACTAAATAAATAATAAAAATTAAAATGTTAATTGGCTATACTCTCTTATCTGTACAAACTGACATGTAGACAAGGGTGTCTGTAGCAGTATTGCTCACAAGAGCAGAAGATAGGAAACAATCGACATATCTACTGGTAGTTGACTGATTAAATAATGGTACAGTCATACAATTACATATTCTTAACCCCAGAAAAGAACGGTAATGTTCTTTATGAGTTGCTGTGGAAGTATCTCCAGGTGAAAGATAAAAATAGAATGAAGGACAGTGTGTGCAATATACCATCTTTCACACAGGAGGGGGACAATGTGTATTAAGATTTGCTTGTATAGGCACAAAATATGCCTGGAAAGACATACCAGAAACTCATGTCATTGATTTCCCAGCAAGGGAAACTGAATGGCTTGAGAATAAAGATTCAAGGAGAACTTTTCACCATCTGGCTTTTTGAACATTTTAAGTATTGGAGTGAATGTGTTGTTTCCAAAATAAAAGGGGAAATTTTAAAAAACATGTCTATGAATAATTTCTGTCTTTTTGAGTAATTCTTGCAGACTGGACTAACTGGGTGCACAGGGTGATCTAATCTTGCTTTAAGGACTCAGTAGGAGAGACAGTCAATGTATGGGGTACATTTATGTGAAAGTTCCAGCAACTTGTTTTGTGGTATGTGATGATTTTTCGTGACTGTGTTCCCGAGTTGCCTTTGTTAGTAAAAAGGTAATTGCTAAAAAACTACTCGAGGTAAAAATTGTGGAAGGTAATAATACAGTCTCTTTCAATATTAGTTCCATTACTCTAAGAAATTCCAGTAAAGAATGTGGTTCAAATTCGAATTCAATTCTATATTTGCTGAAATGTCACTTATTTTTTTGGAAGAATGTCTTTGATGGAATGCCCTAAACAGAAGCTATAGGACACAAGAAAAGACAGTGTTGGCATCAAGACCACCAGCTTGCTGGGTTGGTGTCATGTCTCATTGTATATTCAGCAGGCATCCAACATTCTGAAAATAATCACAACAGGCTTTGGCAGTTAATTATCAAATGGCAGGGCTGTGCAGCCGGTCTGACTGACTGTGCCAACACTGACCATTGAAATTAAAGCAGCTGAAAAAAATCAGACCACATGTAGCAATGGCCTTAATTACCCCATGGTGGTAAGATATATGCTTAGGGAAATTATGTAAATCTTTCATTCTATTAGGGGTGACAGGAAATTTTGTAGTGATCACATTTTGCTTTCTACGTGGCACAGAAATCACACATTGAGGAGAGGTGAATCTAGCTTTCAAACCAATTTTTAGCCAGCATTAAAAGACCAATTTTTCCCACCACAATACTTTTATGTAAGCTATTACCAGTATTGCATTTTGCCAGCTGACCTACAGCACTTTTTCCTCCTGCAATACAGGCTGAATCTAGTTTGGGATAATTGCAGATAACTGTCATGCCTCTAACCTCTTTTAATCTGAAACATTTCCATAGCCTTCCCCCGCCTCCCCCCCCCGCCCCACAACACTGACATTTTTAAAGAAAGCTATCCCTTCTAGAGCCTGGCTTCCCAGGTAGCACAATGGTAAAGAACTCATCTGCTAATGCAAGAGTTGCAGGAGATGTGGGTTCGATCCATGGGTCAGGAAGATCCCCTGGAGTAGGAAACGGCAACCCCCTCCTGCATTCTTGCCTGGAAAACCTCATGGATAGAGGAGCCTGGCAGGTGGCGAGCTACAGTTCACGGGGTCACAAAGAGTCAAGCATGTAGGCACACACATCCCTCTAGAAGTTTCTTCCTCTTGTGCTTGTCCAATATTTTCTCTTACTTAAAGTTTTGCATTCTTGGGTGGAGGTTTGCACAGGACAGAGATGTTGAGTTCTTAGAATGTGTCATCTGGAAGCACACATGAATTTTTCCCGCATGGACAATGCTAGTTTTGATCACCTGGTTCAAGTGTTGCCCAGTTTCTCCCCTCTTTAATTTCTGGGGTGTGTCCATCACCTGCAATAAGCAGTCTGTGGGGAGCTACTTTAAAGTGATGCAAATATCCTGCTCTGCTCTTCTAGGTCTACCATGCATTGATGATTCTTGTATAATCCAGTCTTTACCATTACGGTAGTAAATGATGACTTCCTGAGTCCAGCACTCTCTCTACATGTACCAGAAAGGCCTAGTCTTTCAACTTTAAGCAAGAGAAGTCATCCGCCTATCCATCACCAGTAAAATTTCATGAATACATATTGTTCCATTGATTTAAAACTCATTTGTGCTTGGTAGTGTCCAATTCTTTGCAACCCCATGAACTGTATTAGCCCACCAGGCTTCTCTGTCCATGGAATTATCTCGGCAAGAATACTGGAGTGGGTTGCCATTTCCTTCTCCAAGGGATCTTCCCGACCCAGGGATGCAACCTTTGTCTCCTGGAGCTCCTAAATTGTCAGGTGGGTTATTTACCACTGAGCCACTTGGGAAACTCATTATTAAGACATTATTTTACTTACTTGCAAATGGAAATTCCTTCAACTGGTTTCTATGTCTTTGTGACATATCTCTATCATGTTTTTGAGTACTTCTTTAGTTTCTGGAATAACATAGTGATCCCGTATCATCTTTTAACTACCCTGCCCCAACCCTGGAATCAGTTATTTCTCTGAGAAAACTTAGTTGTTTTTAGTGATGCTTATATTAAAGATAAAAATCTGGATGCTAGGTACACTGATTGCTGCTAGCATGTCTTTTCCTTTTGGCCCTTTCTGCAGACAGTGCTAGAAAATATACACCTTTATATCCACAGATTCGTATACATACACAGAAATAAATGTACATGCATGCACATATACACATGCACATACACACATGTTTTATGATAGCCATGCCAGCTTCCAAGATGGCCTACAGTGATCCTCGCCTCCTGGTGTTCATACCTTGCTGTGCATACATTGTGTTTAATATAAGATTTGGTCTGAGTTTGGGCTTCCAAAGAAGCCCAATAAGAATAAAGAATTCTTCAATAAAGAATCCACCTGTGATGCAGAAGATGTCAGGATGATCCCCTGGGAGAAGTAATGGCTACCCACTCCAGTAATGCTTGCCTGGAGAATTCCATGGACTGAGGAGTCTGGCAGGCTACAGTCCATGGTATTACAAAAAGCAGGACATGACTGAGAAACTAACACTTGGACTTTCTCACTTTGGTCTGTGGGACCAACAGGACATGGCAGAAGTGATGCTGTGTTTACTGCTGAGATTAGTTACTAACCACACTGTGGCTTCCATTTTGGTTCCTCTCTCTTTCCTTTTCTCCCTCTTCTTTCTCTGGGGGATGTCAACTGCCACGAGCAACGTATGGAGAGGCCAATATGGAGAAGAACTGAATTTTCTACAACAAGCAAATCGATGAGTTTGGAATGGTCCTCCAGCCTCAACCAACTGTTTAGATGACTGTAGCCTTAGTCAACAGCTTGACTGATATGTCACGAGAGACAGTGACTCAGAACCACCCTGTCAAGTCATTCCCTGATTTTTAGCCCACAGAAACTGTAACATAATAGATGTTTGTTGTCTCAAGCTGCTGAGTTTTAAGATAATTTGTTAGGCAGCAATGGATCACTGAAAGGTGCCTATATACCTGCATATATACATTGTCACAGTTCATATATACGTTATACAGTTCATATCTCCAACTCCAGTCCATCCCCATAGTGCATATTTATATAGCCCTTCTTCCTCACTGGAAACTCATGTGCCCAGCATCAGCGTATTAATTTATTTGCTCAACTCTATTATACATCCAGAGTTCTTTCGAAACTGTAAGAGTCCACCTCTCTTCATGTCCTCCCTTTAGACTCATAGCCTTCTATTTAAATAAAATATATGTCATACATTAAACAGTTAAATTTCTTGGCATATTCCTTGATGTTAAACATGTATTTCCTTTATAGAGACTATATTACTTTTCTATTGCTGCATTAAAAAATTACCACAAAATTAACAGCTTAAAATAAAACACCTTTATTTTCTCAGTTTCTCTGGGTCAAGATATTGGATATGAATTAGCAGGGTCCTTTGCTCAGGGATTCACCAAGCTGAAATTAAGGTGTCAACTAGTGATGAGGGTCTCATCTGATGTTTGAAGTCCTCTTCCCATGTTCATTCAGGTTGTGGGCAGAATTCGGTTTCTTGCAGGTGTAGGTCTGAGAACCTCAGGTTCTGGGGACACCTCTGTGTGTAGGCAGTTCACAGCATGCCTAGTTTCTTTAAGATGCACAGGAAAGTATTTGCTGTTGTTTCTTGACTCTTTCAGGGTTTTCCTGACTAGGGTTAGCCCACCCAGGTGTTCTCCTTTTGATTAAGTCACAGTCAACTATCCAGGGACCTTGTTGTGTCTATAATATCTCTTGCCATATAACATAACATAATCATGAGGGTGTCATTCATTATACTCACAGGTTCAGCCCACACTTGAGAAGGGAGATTATACAGGGATTATATTGTACAACAGGGAAAGGTGGAATTTCCCTGGGACATCTTGGATTTCTGCCACAGATATCAGAGATGCTTTAGGGGAAAAAATGCCCTAAAATATCCCACTTTTTTGGGAGTACACTGAAGTGACTACAAAAGCTAGGCAAGTGACATAAATGAGTAACCTAAGGTAGGCTGCAGTCCATGGGGTCGCTAAGAGTCGGATACGACTGAAGTGATTTAGCAGCTTAGCAGCAGCAAGCCAGGCATAGCTCTGTTTAGCAGTGGGGCAGCTACCTATCCCCAAACAAATGTCACTCAAGGATGTGGACCACTATTATCAGATTACCTGATTTTTTTTTAAGAGAATTTAGAAATCTGAATTTTTATATGTAATCTACCTTTTAAAGCATGTTGCAAACTAGCTCAAATTAAAAAAAAAGAGTTGTGTGGACCAATGGTTGCTAATTGGGACTCCATTCAGACTGCTGTCTACCATTTTATGAAATGAGTGATCCCATGATTGTGTGAGTAAATAACAGGTTAGGAGGCCTGCTTGAGTATCCCAGAAATACTTGTGTCAGACTTTCAATTAGAACTCAATTCTTGTGATCCTTAGCATTCCCTTTATCCTTAGTAATCATTGAACTTACTCCACTGTTACGTATTCAAATAATCCACTTGTAATTCAAAATGCTTTAAATAGGTTACTCATTTCTCAAGACATTTACCTTTCAAACTAAAAAAAAAAAAAAGAATCATTTCCCCTTCCTTTATCTTGAAATCAAATACCACTGGGCAGATTTTTATTAAAAGTTCCTCTACAAAGACAAGGTATAATTTATCAAGCTTTAGTAACATATTGATGTATCACTTTTGAAAAAAAATCTGCCAAGAGATTAGTGATGTGATATCTGAAAAACAGTTGCCTGCAAGTTGAAAAACAAAGGTTCTTCTCAATTAATTTGTATCACATTAGACATTTATGTCAAGTGGGTGCTTCATGGAGTTTGACATCAGGACAAATATTATTAGTAATAAATCAATCTTTCAGGTGTTTTGTAAAGTATAATTAGTTACTATCTGAAGAGTGCTTTGTATGTAGAAAATGCTTTATAAATCCCAAGTATGAGTTCTCATTAATAACCTTGAATGCATTTCACATTAATCAAATGTGAGTTAATATGACATGAATCAAAATTGCCCATGACCCAAGAGTGGTATAAATGGTATAATTATAAAACTCAATGAGTCTAACCAAGTTCTAAGGAATGAAAAGTGGAAAGAGATATAGTTAAACACAATTCCAAAACAGTTTTAAGAATCCAAGGAAAATTGTTGTATAGGGGAACAGCATAAGCTTTAGCTATTTGACTATTGCTTTGAATTAAAGTGAGATTCTCTTCTTTTTAGAATTGATCATTTGACTTCATGTGAAAACCTTAAAGGGATCAAATCAAGGAATAATTACCTGCCATAAATCCTTGCAGTACTGGAAGACATAAAAACATTCTAGGATTTACAGATTGGAATCTTTTCTGAAATGAAGAGTTCCTTTTCAAAATGTTGCCCAGTAATTTGGAATTAAAACTATTCCTATTAGAACTTTACAACTTAATAATAAAAAGACAAATAAACCACTTAAAAATGGGCAAAGGATCTAAATACACATTTCTCCAAAAGAAAAGTATAAGTGTTAGTCGCTCAGTCATTTCTGACTCTGCAATTCCATGAACTGTAGCCTGCCAGGCTCCTCTGTCCATGGAATTCCCCAGGCAAGTATGCTGGAGTGGGTAGCCATTCCCTTCTCCAGGAGATCTTCCCAGTCAGGTATCGAACCCAGGTCTCCTGCATTGCAGGCAGAATCTTTACCATCTGAGCCAACAGGGAAACCTTTCCTTCAAGGAAGACATTCAAATGACCAGTGAGCCCGTTAAAAAAAAAAAAAAAGCTATTGCTGTTTAAGTCCCAGATACTTCTTAAATATCATTTTCATGCAAGCACACAAATAAATGTATTTGTATATAGCATCTCTGATGCTGATCTCGAGCAAGCTCCTGAGCACCTCTCTTCCCATCACTTAATCCCATGATTTTCTTTCACAGCACTTACATCATGATTGAAAGTTTCTGCCCTACTGTATTGGTTTTGATTCACTCTTGTTTCATAGTGCCCGGCACAGTGTCTGGCACACAACTGGTGTTGAATGAATGAATGATTGGGGTCAGGGTTTGCATGAATAGCTGTGGGTTTTATCAGTTAATAAAGTAACACGTGCAGAATCGATGGGTTGAAAAGCACAGAGAGAGTTCATATAAGGCAGTGAACGGCATATGATTCTCAAAATTGCCTCAGGAGGCCACCCCAGGAGACCTACTATAAGCATTATTGAATACAGGGTATGCATCTGTCAAAGAAAAGTTCACCCAATTGTGATTTTAAAGTGATGAAAGGGGTTTCACCACCTAATGGTTAGGGTGGTACTTTGTATTTGGATAAAAGATGGACTTATCCATTATGTGAAAATTGAATTGGGGAGATAAAATGGTAAAAGAACCTTAAATCCTAGAAATAAACCCGAAAAGGTGCCGATATTAGAAAGAAACTACCAGAAAGAGCTCAGGAGATCTGAATTTATTTAGATGAAAGAAATGACATTTCAGGTAGAAAAACACTTTTAAAAATAGTGGCTAACTAAGAGGAAAGCAGACTTTAGACCGAAGAGACCTGAAGAACAGCAAAACCAGAAGAGCAAAGGGCAACCTCAAACTGACATGAGGAAAATATTCCTGGAGCTAACTGCAGTCAGAAAGAGGCACCATTTCCCTAAAGAAGTGATGATGGTAAGCTCAGTAGTGATGTTCAAATGGAAATTAAATGTTTACAGAAAAATGTGTTCCCTCCTGATACAGGAAGTTCTGCCCGCCGCCTCAGGAGTTCGTCGTCATCTTCCACACTCTCCTCCTCTCCTTGCGCTTCCTGTGAGGTTTCCGATTTCATTCGAGGAGGGGCCTGATGCGTGTTTACACCTGTGTGCTTAGGTAGCATCTTATGACTGACTGATTTCCGGCTGCGCTGGGTCTTCCTTGCTGCACTCAGCCTTTCTCTAGCTGCAGGGGGCAGGGCTACTCTTCGTTGCAGAGTGCTGGCTGCTCGTTGCGGTGACTTCCCTTGTTGGGTGCTAGACCATGTGGATCAGTAGTTGTGGTGCTTGGGCTTAGTTTCCCCAAGGCATGTGGAATCTTCCCAGACCAGCGATCAGGCCCGTGTCCCCTGCCTTGGCAGGAGGGTTCTCAACTGTGAAACCATCAGGGAAATCAAAGAGGCACTTACTTGAATGCCATATTTTAAATCTCACCTGAAAGACTAGGCCAGTGAAGGTTATACAATACGGTTTTCTCAGCTTGGTTTCAGTGCAAGAAATGCTATCTTGGGCCAAAACTTCCAAACCTAAATGCCATTGTCCATTAGTAAGCGATTCAAAATATCTTAGACAGTTAACTTTCTACAGAAATATGATATATTTGTGGATTTCCCTGGTGGCTCAGACAGTAAAGCATCTGCTTACAATGCAGGAGACCCAGATTCGACCCCTGGGTCAGGAAGATGCCCCGGAGAAGGAAATGGCAGCCCACTCCAGTATTCTTGCCTGGAGCATCCCATGGACAGAGGAGCCTGGTGGGCTACAGTCCCTGGGGTCTGAAAGAGTCGGACACAACTGAGCAACTTCACTATTCACTTATGATATATTTATTATACATTTGAAGATACAAATTGGAATTTGTGGTTCAAGCAGCAAATTTATAACATATACTTATTTCCTCTTTCTTCCTAGACCCCAGTAATATGGCAGTAAAGAAATAAGCCCATATTATATTTTGAGTAACTTCTGGAAGATAAAAAGGAGGCCACCCTGTTCACAGATTAAACTAAGCAAAGACAGGACAACTCCAAGGATGGTGTGGCACTGAGAGGGGAATTCTGGTCTTTCCAGCAGAAACTCAGGGGAAGCAGGTTCCATGGGGAGGTAGGGGTGCAAAGGGGAACCAAGAGAGAGGCTGAGGCCTGCTCACCCTGTGAACAACTCCACCCTACAGCCTCCTCCCCTTTCTCTCCCCACTGTGCAGGCCCCCAAACCTTCAGTTCAGTCGCTCAGTCGTGTCCGACTCTTTGCGACCCTATGGACTGCAGCACGCCAGGCCTCCTTGTCCATCACCAACTCCCAGAGTTTACCCAAATTCATGTCCATTGAGTCCGTGATGCCATCCAACCATCTCGTCCTCTGTCGTCCCCTTCTCCTCCAGCCTTCAATCTTTCCCAGCATCAGGGTCTTTTCTAATGAGTCAGTTCTTTGCATCAGGTAGCCAAAGTATTGGAGTTTCAGCTTCAGCATCAGTCCTTCCAATGAACGCCTAGGACTGATCTCCTTTAGGATGGACTGGTTGCATCTCCTTGCAGTCCAAGGGACTCTCAAGAGTCTCCTCCAACACCACAGTTCAAAAGCATCAATTCTTCAGCGCTCAGCTTTCTTTATAGTCCAACTCTCACATCCATACATGACTACTGGAAAAACCATAGCCTTGACTAAATGGACCTTTGTTGGCAAAGTAATGTCTCTGTTTTTTAATATGCTGTCTAGGTTCTTCCAAGGAGCAAGCGTGTCCACGGCATCTAGTGCGTCAAATCCCCAAGGATTATCACTCCCGGCCACAGCACTCGCATATTCTGTAGGGACTCCTGCAGTAGCTCTTCTGTGGCCTTCGGTATTCACTTCCATTATACTCTTCCCTGTAGCATGTAAAAATGCAAGAGAGTGTGTCAATCTCTCCCTAGATTAGAACCATCTAGTGACTTCCCAGTGCTCTCAGGATGAGGACTACAATAATTAGCTTGGCCGGAGATGCCCTGCGGGCTTCTTCGGTGGCTCAGAAGTAAAGAATCTGCCTGCAACTAAGAAGATTCGGGTTTGATCCCGGAGTCGGGAAGGTCCCCTGGAGGAGGGCATGGCAACCCACTCCAGTGTTCTTGCCTGGAGAATCCTATGGACAGAGGAGCCTGGCGGGCAGTGGTCCACGGGGTCACAAAGAATCGGAACCAGCTTACGTGACTTAACGCGCAGGCATGCACGGAAGAGGCCCTGCAAGGTCTGGGCCCGCCAGCCTCTCAGGCTCGTCTTGCACACCCTCACCTTTGTTCTCTGCACTCCATTCACAAAGACCTTTCTCTGGATGGAAAAGCAGTTTTCATTCTCCTGCCCCAGGTTTCGGGCGTCTGCTGCCCTGCTTGTATGTCATCCCTTTAGCAGGCTGTATCTTCTTGAACCTTCAGATTTCATTTCAAATGTCACTTCCTCAGGGGAAGCTTTCTTGATTAGGTCAGCCCTAGGTCTATCATTTCTTGTACTTTTTCCTCCACATCAATCTCTTCAGTTTTCCGACAGCAGGAACAATGTGTATTTTACTTACACCCCCAGAACTTGACAACAGTGCCCGGCATACAATAGTGCATCAGCAAAGCAGACCTTTTCCTCTCAAGGCCCTGGCTGTCTCTCAGTTCCTGGCCTTGCCTCAGAGTGTTTAACCTTTTCTTTCACAGGAAGGACAAAATGAGCTGTGCCAGGCTTCTCCTTGGCCAGAGAAACGAAGCAGGTCACTGTTCCCTAGAATGGGGGTAACGAGAAGGGGTGGGCCGTCAGCGCAGCGGGATCTTGCCTGTCTCACCCTGGCTGCCTTTATGGCCCTCTGCACACTGGTCTGCAGACCAGAGGTGGTAAATGCAAGCCACAGAAGAGAGTTCTGCCTGGGAGAGTAAACCCTGACACTGATAACCTCGGGTTCACTGGTGGTGAAAGACTAGCCCTGAGGCAAGACTGCCAGCACAAGGGGCAGAGCTCCCACTGCTCGCAGGATGGGGCAGGGGTGGTGGTGATGAGTATGAGAGGCCATTCAAAAGTCTTTTAAATGACTTCTATTACAGTAATACTATTTATCAATCATTTTTCATGAGATGGGCACTGAGCCAAGCATTTTAAACATATTACCTTATTCAATCCCGTCAACAACCTGTGAGCTAGGAAGTATTACTTTACCCATTTTACAAATGAGGAAAGACCTTTGGAGAGCTCAGTAACTTGCAGTCATCTCACAGCTAAATAACTGGCAGAACCCACTTTCCAGTGCAAACCACTGTGCTGTGTACTGCATCATCGTTGGCACCATGAACCTTCTAATGGTAAAAGTGGTACAAACGACTGCAATTTACCAAAGCCAAGACATTGACGAGGCAGTCAAGACATGCTGTTAGGCAATTTTTCTAGCAAATGTAGCCTGCTTCTGCTGCTGCTGCTGCTAAGTCACCAGTCGTGTCCAACTCTGTGTGACCCCATAGACGGCAGCCCACCAGGCTCCCCCGTCCCTGGGATTCTCCAGGCAAGAACACTGGAGTGGGTTGCCATTTCCTTCTCCAATGCATGAAAGTGAAAAGTGAAAGTGAAGTCGCTCAGTCGTGTCCGACTCTTCACGACCCCATGTACTGAAGCCTACCAGGCTCCTCTGTCCATGGGATTTTCCAGGCAAGAGTACTGGAGTGGGGTGCCATCACCTTCTCCAAAATGTAGCCTAGTGTAACTTTTTTTAAATGACCGACTCAGTATCTTTGCCTCAAGTATATTCATGGTCGCGTTAAAGCACAATATGCATGATTTTAGATGTGCTGGGTACTGCCATAAACATTGTTATTCCAAGGCATAGGAGCTATAAATGGTTAGAGACGACATAATATGTTCCATTATTGAAAAGTTTGCCTTGAAGTCTTTAGGTCAGTAAACCCTACAGTTGGGTCTGTTTGGACCATTCTGAACAACTTGCTATCAAGCATTTCACCTGTGGCTATAGTATGTTGAAACTTCCAGCTGTGGGTGTGTGTGCATATCTACTTCCTAAAATTAGACAATTGCAGAAGCAAAAATAACTTCCTGTTTTTCAGATATAAAAACCAAGATTTGGAGAGATTAAGTGAATTTGCTTTTAAAAAAAAAAACAAACACATTTTTCCAAAGAAATTTCCAGAATTGGAAATGATTCTTAATTCATCAGAATAAAAATGGTTCAGTGGATGGGGAGAGCACTTAGATATTCCTTTTATAGCTTGGTTCAAATGAGATCTTTTAGGACAAGAAGACCTCTTCCTGGGTTCCTTTTCTCTGTGCCTCACCTGTCTACGGCTCTAGGTATTAGTTTATGCCATACAAAAGCTCTAGGCTTTTTAAATCTGTCCAAAAAAACCCTCCCCTACCCCCCTTGTTACATAAGGTACCCTGAGAATTGAACAGAAGTGATACTAGGCAGTTAGATGACCAAAGTATGAGATGAGGACTATCGAATAGAGAAAATCAATTGCTTTCCTGTCCTCCCCAGAAAGTGTCCTGTAGGGGCTAGATAAGTGCCCACTGTAATAGTTTATTACTTGGTGGTTCTTCCTAATGGCAGGCAGCCTTGAAGCTGACCAAGTAACAAGTGGTCACTCAGCCAAAGGTCACTTTTTCTGGCCCAGCAGCCTTTCCAATTGGAAATACCATCCGGGTCTAATATTGATTTGAAAGGAGAGGTCATAATACCACAGAGCTCCAGGCATCAACATTCTGAAGGTTTTTAAATTGTGCTTCTTTTAAAAATGAACTCAAACCTGTGGCATTTGTGCTTTATTGCTAGTGAAAAGAGCTGATTACCATGGTTAGCGTAACTGCTTTTATTGAGATGTGGAAGCCAAGTAGTGGAAAATAAATCCTGTAGCTCTATGTAGGAAGTCTGAAATATAATTCATCGCTTCAGTTAGCTTTCAGAAATAAAAGGCCTGGGGACGGGGCTGTGGTTTCTTTTGATTACCATTGTCCATGAAATCAGATGAGGGGGCTGAGTAGGGTCTACAGAAGGTCACTAGGGGTTTCCAGGCAGAGAGAGGGCCCTCCAGACAGCAGAGACTCAGGTCCAGTAGCAAAAGGTGAGTTCTGGGTCACCGTGCTCTGGGCGGAAAGGCTAGAAACCCCACAGACAACTGGATTTACATTTACAGTTAAAAAAAAACAAACAAACCTGCCCTTGAGGCTAAATCTAAGCAGTTCTACTGGAATTGGGAGAGTGGTGGTGGGTACTTTAGTTGCTCAGTCATGTTCAACTCTTTTGCGACCCCATGGACTATAGCCTGTCAGGCTCCTCTGTCCATGGGATTTCCCAGGCAAGAATAGTAGAGTGGCTTGCCATTTGCAGAGGATCTAGTGGAACCTACATTTAAAGATGCAATTTTTATTTCCATTCAGGGAGCACACTCTTCCCCTTTTGGATTCACGGATTGTATCAGCCGTGTTGGCCACGGCCAGTTCAGGTTCACTCATTTGGCATTGATTCAGGTTTGGCTCTTTTGGGGCCAGTTAGCTCCAAGTTGAATAATATTGATTATTACACATGCTGTGTTTTCCTGATTACATCCCCTGTTTAATCTCTAACACTATATATATATTTACAATTTTTTTGGCTTATGACATTATGTTTCATGTGTATAACAGAATTTGACTTCTGTATACACTACTGAAGTGTGTATATATATGCTGCTAAGTCGCTTCAGTCGTGTCCAACTCAATGCGACCCCATAGACGGCAGCCCACCAGGCTCCACCGTCCCTGGGATTCTCCAGGCAAGAACACTGGAGTGGGTTGCCATTTCCTTCTCCAATACGTGAAAGTGAAGTCGCTCAGTCGTGTCCGACTCTTCGCGACCCCATGGACTGTAGCCTACCAGGCTCCTCCATCCATGGGATTTTCCAGGCAACAGTACTGGAGTGGGGTGCCATTGCCTTCTCCAGTATACATAGATCAGATCAGGTCAGTCGCTCAGTCGTGTCCGACTCTTTGCGACCCCATGAATCACAGCACTCCAGGCCTCCCTGTCCATCACCAACTCCCGGAGTTCACTCAGACTCATGTCCATCGAGTCAGTGATGCCATCCAGCCATCTCATCCTCTTTCGTCCCCTTCTTCTCCTGCCCCCAATCCCTCCCAGCATCAGAGTCTTTTCCAATGAGTCAACTCTTCGCATGAGGTGGCCAAGTACTGGAGTTTCAGCTTTAGCATCATTCCTTCCAAAGAAATCCCAGGGCTGATCTCCTTCAGAATGGACTGGGTGGATCTCCTTGCAGTCCAAGGGACTCTCAAGAGTCTTCTCCAACACCACAGTTCAAAAGCATCAATTCTTCAGCGCTCAGCCTTCTTCACAGTCCAACTCTCACATCCATACATGACCACAGGAAAAACCATAGCCTTGACTAGACGAACCTTTGTTGGCAAAGTAATGTCTCTGCTTTTGAATATGCTATCTAGGTTGGTCATAACTTTTCTTCCAAGGAGTAAGTGTCTTTTAATTTCATGGCTGCAGTCACCATCTGTAGTGATTTTGGAGCCCAGAAAAATAAAGTCTGACACTGTTTCCCCATCTATTTCCCATGAAGTGGTGGGACCGGATGCCATAATCTTTGTTTTCTGAGTGTTGAGCTTTAAGCCAACTTTTTCACTCTCCACTTTCACTTTCATCAAGAGACTTTTGAGTTCCTCTTCACTTTCTGCCATAAGGGTGGTGTCATCTGCATATCTGAAGTTATTGATATTTCTCCCGGCAATCTTGAGTCCAGTTTGTGTTTCTTCCAGTCCAGCGTTTCTCATGATGTACTCTGCATGTAAGTTAAATAAACAGGGTGACAAAATACAGCCTTGACAAACTCCTTTTCCTATTTGGGAACCAGTCTATTGTTCCATGTCCAGTTCTAACTGTTGCTTCCTGACCTGCATACAAATTTCTCAAGAGGCAGATCAGGTGGTCTGGTATTCCCATCTCTTGAAGAATTTTCCACAGTTTATTGTGATCCACACAGTCAAAGGCTTTGGCATAGTCAATAAAGCAGAAATAGATGTGTTTCTGGAACTCTCTTGCTTTTTCTATGATCCAGCGGATGTTGGCAATTTGATCTCTGGTTCCTCTGCCTTTTCTAAAACCAGTTTGAACATCAGGAAGTTCACGGTTCACGTATTGCTGAAGCCTGGCTTGGAGAATTTTCAGCATTACTTTACTAGCGTGTGAGATGAGTGGAATTGTGCGGTAGTTTGAGCATTCTTTGGCATTGCCTTTCTTTGGGATTGGAATGAAAACTGACCTTTTCCAGTCCTGTGGCCACTGCTGAGTTTTCCAAATTTGCTGGCATATTGAGTGCAGCACTTTCACAGCATCATCTTTCAGGATTTGGAATAGCTCAACTGGAATTCCATCACCTCCACTAGCTTTGTTCATAGTGATGCTTTCTAAGGCCCACTTGACTTCACATTCCAGGATGTCTGGCTCTAGGTCAGTGACCACACCATTGTGATTATCTGGGTCGTGAAGATCTTTTTTGTACAGTTCTTCTGTGTATTCTTGCCATCTCTTCTTATATACTCACCATCAAAAGTCTAGTCTCAATTCATCACCATACAGTTAACCCCCTTTAGCATTCAGCCTTTCCTCCCAAGGGCCCCTTTCCCTGCTGGTAACAACCGATCTGTTCTCTGTATCTGTGTGCTTATTTTTGTTTTGTTTGCTTGTCATATTTCCATGTATGAGTGAAATCATACAGTACTTGTCTTTCTCCATCTGACTTATTTCACTTAGCATAGTACCCTCAAGGTCCATCCATATGGTTGCAAATGGCAAGATTATAGTCACAAATTTCATAACACCTGCTTGAATATATCTCCCAAATCTCTGAGTCTATGCAGTCACTCTTAGAACTAGACTAACTGCATATTTCATAATTCAGCCCATATTACTTGAAAAGGGACAATGACTCAGCCACAGTGTATACACATTTCTGTGGTTTACATTTTGAAACCTAACTGTTAGCAGGTTATTCAGCATGTCTAATAATTTCTTTGGGAATGTCTCTTGAGTATGTGAATATACTTTAGACGTGAGCTATTGAAGCTAGCTTGAATTGTGTGCTGACCTTGTGGTAACCTCATACTGTACTGGCCATGGTTCTTTCACTTGGGCAGCTCCGACTTGTCCCACCCAGTAGCACTGTAGCTTTATCAAGGGGCCCTCTCTGCTGCAACCCTCAGTCCTGGAGGGACCGCACTACAGGCCATTTTGACTCACATGGAGCTGAAATCAGAGCGTTGGTTCCTATTATATTTCCATGAAGAAAATGCATTCTCAGAATTAAGCTGACTAAAATGAACAAGACTTACTTGAGGTCCAGTGGTTAAGACTCTGTCTTTCAGGACTTCTTTGGTGGTCCAGTGCTTAAGAATCCACTCGCAGTGCAGGGGATATGGATTTGACCCCTGGTTGGGGAACTAAGACCCCATAGGTCATGGAGCAAGTAGGACCACACAGCACAACCGCAGAGTCTGTGCACTTCCACAGAAGGTCCTGCGTGACACAACGAAGGCCTCATTGCCACAGCTAAGAGCTGACCCAGCCAAACAATTTTTTTTTTAAAAAGGGGGATGCTGGGGATGTGGATTCGATCCCTGGTTGGGGAACTAAGATACCACATGCCTCAGGGTGCGGCCAAAACTTAGATGAATGAAATGAACAAGGGATTTTATTTCAAGGAAAATAGATGCATTCGTGACGGTTTATAGATTAATCAAATCATAAGTGAAAGTGAAAGTGAAGTCGCTCAGTTGTGTCTGACTCTTTGAGACCCCATGGACTGTAACCTACCAGGCCCTCCGTCCATGGGATTTTCCAGGCAAGAGTACTGGAGTGGGTTGCCATTTCCCAGATCGAACCCGGGTCTCCCACATTGCAGGCAGATGCTTTACCATCTCAGCCACCAGGGAAGCCCAAGATCCTAATAAATGAAGTGCAAAATGCACAGAGACAATCTTCAAAGAGTAAATACAGCCAGTAAACAAGCTTGAAGAAATGTTCAGTCCTTATGTCCCTACCAGTAATCCAAGAAATGCGAATTCTTAAATGAAGATATTGCCTTCATTCTTTAAGTCAGCAAAAAATTAAATGAAATTAAAATAACCAGCACTGCTTAAGTGACAGAGTCTGTCACTTTGATCCAGGCTGTCTTTTTATTGGCTCCTTCTTTTAAAGACTATTTTGACAATAAATACTAAGAGCATTAAAGCCAGGTATACTTTTGGTTCAATCCCTTCTAAGAAAATAATCTAAAATGAAACAAAATCGCTTGTGCATAAAGATATTCACTTCAAAATTATTTACATTAGCAGAGATTTGAAACAAGTTCAGTAGTGAAAAATAGGAAAACGTTAAACATAAATTAATGTAATCATGAATAATTATTCATATAAAAAACTGTTTATAGACTTCTGGTCAGTATGATAAGTTTGATATTTCTTCTCCACCTCAAGTACATTAAAATTTCACTTAAAAAATTTACATTTATAAATAAGCTCAATTTAAAAAAATGTTAAGCCTCAAAGCACACGTTGAACAGTGGCCTAAATACAACCAAAAATGAGGTATTGAATTGGGAAACCTAGAGAACACACTGAGAATTCCAAAACAAGATGAAAAGATAGAAAACATGAACAAGATATTGAGACATAGAGACTAGAAAAATCAGGTATAACATATAGCCAACTGAAGTTTCAGGAGTAGAGGAATAGAGAGAATGGGAAGAGGCAACATGTAATTAAAAAATGACTTAGATTCTCCAATTGTAAGGAGAAAATAAAAAGGACATGCCAAAATAAGAGTAAAACCAGTGCACATCTAACCACATCACAGTAAGGCTGCGAGCATCAAAATTACAAAGAAAATCCTGAAAGCTACCAGAGAGAAATTCTGATTACCTTCCTAAAAAAGAACAATAACAGCCTTGGGTAACTCACTTCTAAGGCATATTCACATAATACAGAAAAATCTCAGTGGTATTACCGGAAATGCTGAGCCTCTACCAGTAGTTGGATTTCTCAATGTTGCCTGTTCTTTGTATCTACAAAGATTATGTATTTCTATATAATTTTGTACTCTGATGCCTTACTGAATTTTCTCAGGGTTTACATAGTGTTCTAGTTGATTCTCTTATTTTATTCATCTATATAATTTTATCATCTAAAAATAAGAATACACCTTCTTTTACTAATGTGTATTCATTTTGTTTCTTGGTCTTGTCTAATGCTGTTAACCAGAACTTCTGGAACAATGTGAGTTAGCTATGACATTTTATCTTGCTCATCACTCTCCAAGGGCCATTTCCAGTACAACCTTAAATTATTTGAGGGTGGATTCATCTTTCCTGCTTTATTTATAGATTCCTTATGAAGAATAAATGTTGAGCATTATTAAATACATTTTCAGCATGTGTAAAGATGATCATGTGATTTTCCATTTTGGTTTATTAATAGGATAAGTTATGTTATGGGGATCGTCCTCTATGCACCGTCCTTGACCCTCAATGCAGGTGAGGAGTCACAGTCCCTGGCTCCCAGCCACTGCAGGCTAGGGAAAACCTAGGTGGAGGAAAGAATGCAGAAAAGAACCAAACCTTGACCAAGGAATTATTCCACTCTGGGCCCTTGGCTGGTCTTCACTAGAGGTGGAAAGCTAATCAAACATTACCAGGCCCCATCTGAATTGGTTAATCAACACCTTTTGGTGGAGCTTTACAAACCCTTTTTTTTTTTTTTTTCATTGTGGTAAATGATTTATTTCATCCTTGGCCATGGTTTATTATCTTTTTAATGTGCTGCTGAGTCTTGTTTGTTAATGTCTTATTTAGATTTATTACATGGATATTCATAAGAAAGATTGATCTGTCATTTACTTTTTATTCCTTTTTGGTTTTTTGTTGTCATATTTGGGTTCTGGTATTTCTATTTTGTCACTTTATGAAAAGAATTTGGAAGCTTAATTTGTTTCATATGTTCTGTAACAATTTACATAGCACTGGAATTATCTGTCTTTTAGGAGCTAAGTAGAATTCTCCTGTGAGAACATCTGGATCTGATGATACTTGAGGGGTTGCTTTTTGACAACTTTTCATATTTCTTCTCTGGTAATGGCTGCTTGTATTTCCAAATCTCTTCTGAGATCTTTTATTTTTTGTAATTTAAATTTTTTGTGTAGTAAATTAATTATTTAATGACATGTCCATCTTTCTTCATCTGAATCCCTCTTTGGAGGAATAGTGTCTTAATTATTTATTAACAATGCTTAGCAAATAATTCTTGATGCCCAATATATGTTTATAAAATGAATGAACTAGTGGACTGTGTCCATCACAAACCGACTCTACCCTGTATAACACATAGGTCTTACCTCTTCCTGTGGTTTTATTTTCTATGCCATGCAAATTCAAAATTGAGATTTTTTTTCCCCCCTCAGAGTATGGAGAGAATGTAGTATTTTAGACTTGATACATTATGAGACATCATTAAAGTGCTATTTCTCCCAAAGTAGTTCTGAAAGTGTGGCTGCTCTTCTTGGCTTGACCGACCCTCCCGGCGCCTCTGCTTGGTGGACATCCAAGACGCCACACTGCGCACCCTCGTCAGCACTGGGTGTGCTTGCAGACCTCACAGTCTGTAGGCTTGCCGTCGGTATCCAAACTCTTCGAGCTGGGCAAGAAGGATTTCTCTCTGGGTATAAAAACCAAGGATATTTTTCAAAAAAGTAACTTTTAGCCAAAACCCACTGAACACTGTGTGTGTTTATCACAATCACATTCCTCCACTCTAGTTTTTACATCTTCCCTCTAAAACCTCAACTTGAACTCAGAGTGAGTTCTTAAAGCTTCAGAAAAATACAGTGCTTTCTGACATTTTCCTGGTTTGCTTTTTCCAGGAGAAGAGTTGCTCAATTTCAGTGAGATGTGAGAAGGTGAAGGAGGAAATTGTTAAAGATAAAGGGAAGAGCCACAGAATGATCTGACCCAATATGTCTTTTTTCCCCATGTTCACAAAAATAGCTTTATTTTTAAAATTAACTTCTTTTTTCTTTTTAAATTAATTTTTATTGGAGTATAGTTACTTTACAAGATTGTGTTAGTTTCTGCTGTACAGCAAAAATAAATCAGCCATACATATAAATATCCCCTCCCCTTTTGATCCAATCTAAGTCTTCAGAATGCCATCAGCCTTTCAGAATCAGTATTCTAGTGGTCGTTCATCTCTCGATGGGCTTAATTTTTCAGAATATGGGTGAGGGAAATGTGTGGGGTGGGGATTGTGTGATGACAAAGGCCAGCTCATTTGGGTGCAGCTAAGCAGGTGGGAGACCTTCCGGGCCTTCTGATTGACTGGGGAAAGCCATTGCTTTTCACATGGCCTGAGGGAGGGGTATTACCACAGGAACTCTTGAGACAGGAAGGAGGGAACAACATTCCACTTTGTGCTGTGAGAAAATGGCTAAAGAGGAGACACCACAGGAAATAGTAGGACCTGCCACTGATGGCTAGAACTAGGCTGCAGGCAGCTAAAGGTAGCCCTTGTGTCTTATCTCTCGTATCTCTGAAAATATAGATGGCTGTTTCTTGTCCTGTATCAAAAAGGATTGAGAAATATTGCTTGACAGAGTCTTTGGGGCTGAACCTTCATCCTTATAATCTGGGGGAGAGTATTACATCTGTGATTTCCTAAATCAGTTTCATCTCTATTCAGAGTAAAAATACAATTAGGTTATGACAATTCTCTCCAAATATTAAGGTCTGGGTTTCCTGCTATTTTAGGGGGGGAAATGGTAAACAACTTAACAAATGATCCCAGCATGTATAATTATTTCTACAACTACTGTTTGAACAAAATTTACATTTTTAGTTCAAAGTGTATAACATCGAGGTGAAAAATAATTTTCTGAAATCTAAGATATTTTAAATCCCTCCACATTTCAAAATGAGAAGCTAAAACTTTTCTTCAAATTCAGGCCATCACAAGAATTCTTAAAAAAACACACTTCAGGAGACTCATTTCTTTCTGAGGGCCGTTTGCACAGTCTGTGATGACTAGAGGTCTTAAAGGCATTTAAGGTTGTTGTTTTCTAACTGTCTGATAATCTAAATTGTGTTGATCATAAGATTAAGTTATCATCTCCTTAACACTAAAACCAACATTTTTAATGTTAAAGTTCCATTGATAACTTTTGGCTAACTGAAAAAAAAAAATTCACCCCATTGTCTCTTTTTTAAAAAAAGTATGTATTTATTTAGCTGTGCAGGATCTTAGTTGTGTTATGTGAGATCTTTTAGTTGTGGCATACAGGATCCAGTTCCCTGACCAGGGATTAAACCCAGGCTCCCTGCACTGGAGCTTGGAATCTTAACCAGTAGACCACTAGGGAAGGTCCTGCCCAGTTGTCTTTTAAATTCTTGCAGCCATTCTCTTGGCTTTCCCTACAGCAGTAGAATTTATGATATTACAGAAAGAATGGCCATTTTCTTTGCTTCAGTCACTATGTTTTAGGACTGGGTTAACAAAAATATAAATAAGTCTACTTTAAAATATTAATACATAAAAGTGTCAAGAGATTGAAAACAAGCTTTAGAAGGGATCCACAACTATTCCTCCCTCTAACCTGAAGAGATGCAGAATATGCAAGAAAATCAAACAAATTCAGGATTAAAAAACCCCTGTGGTAACTACTGATCCACAAAAATCAAACAGGAAATCTCTGGCTGAATTCATGTGATTACTATGGTGCAAAACTCTAATATTAAATTATTTCTGTTTAGCACTACATAACCAATACTCTTGGTTGTGGGGAAACAGCTGAACGACCTTGCTAACTTAGAAACTCAACTTGTGACTTCAGTCATGGTACAGCCAGGGCTTCCTGGATAGCACTAGTGGTAAAGAACTCACCTGCCAATGCAAGAGACGTAAGAGACTTCGGTTCAATCCCTGGGTTGAGAAGATCTCCTGGAGAAGGGAATGGCAACCCACTCCAGTATTTTTGCCTTGGAGAACCCCATTGACAGAGGAGCCTGGTGGGCTACAATCCATGGGGTCACAAAGAGTCAGACACAACTGAAGTGACTTAGCACACACCACAGCCAGCGCTTCTACAATCAACAGCAGAAAATAAGAACATTCTCTTGTAATAAATACTAGCAAAGGGTGTATATATTTCTGTTCTTTAGATGACTGTGTCAGTTTAATCTAATTTCAATTCAAAGATCCATTTGTCTCTGGTTCTGCATCAGAGGCAAAAATTACTTTATTTGATTAACTCTGAGAACTGGGGAGAAGTCTTCTATATATCTTAATATTCAATTCTAATGCATTCATTAGGAAGAAACAATTCCATAACCTCAAGTAAATCGTTTCAAATTGGAATGGTCAAAACAGAAAAGTTAATATCCAAATAGAATTTGGTGTGTTACATAAGCGTGTGCAATCATCTAAAATTAAAACTAATCACTTCATATCAGAAGCCATAATAAAAGCCAAGGTTCTGCCTCATTGTTCTCCACTGAAGCATGAATAATTCATGATTCAGGTAAGCTTTTCTTCTCCCCTGAGTCTTCCATAAAATTTTACCAATTTTATTATTAAAACTGTGTCTCTACAGCATTTCAGCTTTACTAGAATTGAACTGATAATATGTGTTGTACCTTCTGATATTACTGTTTGTAGTTCTGTCCTTCAGCCCTCATGCAAAGCAGACTATGACCAGGTCTCATGTAACAAAACAAAATTTAAGGGCCTGGCCTTGCTTCAAGGCTTCTCATTCTCCCTGAATCTGACCTGCTTCCTCTCCATATTTTTCAGTGTTCTCTTTGAATCCAAATCTTTTCTTATTCAGAAATACCTGGTCCCATCTATCCTTCCCAGAAAGCTGCCAATAGTGAAAAATTAAAATTATCCTCTTCCAATAGTATGTTTTCGGGCTTCCCTGGTGGCTCAGAGGTTAAAGCATCTGCTTGCAATGCAGGAGACCTGGGTTCTATCCCTGGGTCAGGAAGATCCCCTGGAGAAGGAAATGGCAACCCACTCCAGTATTCTTGCCTGGAGAATCCCATGGATGGAGGAGCCTGGTGGGCTACAGTCCACGGGGTCACAAAGAGTTGGACACGACTGAGCGACCTCACTTCAATAGTGTGTTTTACTTCTCAATAAATGCCCCCATCAATAGTGTTCCTAGTTTCATCCATCAGATATATACATTTTTTAACATTAAACATTTATTGTGTTTCTACTGTGGGTGATGTGCTAAAGACAGAAAAAACTCAAACTCTGCCTCCAAGGAGGTGACAGATGGAGCAGGCTGGATATTGAAACACCAGCGGTAAGAGGTGCTATTTCACATAGAGCAGAAGTGTGAAAATGACGAGCAGGGGTGGAGCAATTATCTCCACACAGACACAGCTGAATCACTCTGTGTCTTGGGGAAAACTGAAGAGGTTTTCTATTTTCTCCATGAAGCAGGAGATGAGATCCTTTCTTGAGAGTCATGGTAGGTTGAAAGATATGAGGAGAGTAATAAAGGCTTGAAGTGGTTGCCAAAGTGATAGAGAAAGACAGCTACTTAGGAGAATTAGGACCAATTCCAGGTAACATGAAAGGTGAGCATACATTTGGAGGTCACAAATCTGTGAAAGTCCCATAGCAGCCTGACTGAGTGGCTCTTCTCCATGGAGGCTACAGTGAAAAGAAGGGGCCAGAGTGAACGGTGCTTATATGTCACAGATCTTTGCCAGAAGGAAGAAGGTGAAGCCAGGACAAGGCTGATAACCTGAGAGACGATGGATGGATGAAGGGGCAGGATACTACGGAGTAAGGCACTATGAGAACAAAATGATAGGATGTGCAGGGGTTTAATACTTCAGTGGGATCCAGTGTGGTTCAAGGATAAGCCATGGAGCAGGTGACTGAATGGAAGGACTTCAGGTGGGGAAGTATGCAATAATTCAGTGAAGTTTCACAAAGCCCAGCCTGGTGTCAGGTACTGTATTAAGTCATGAGTCAGACCCTATACAAACCAAAAAAGTTCAGAGTAAAACTGGTAAATATCCCATTTCGCATGTGATAAATAGTAACTGGGGCTTCCCAGGTGGATCCATGGTAAAGAACCTGCCTGCCAACGCAGGAGATGCAGGTTCAATCCCTGGGTTGGGAAGATCCCTTAGAAAGGGAATGGCAACCCACTCCAGCATTCTTGCCTGGATGGACAGAGGAGCCTGACGGACTACAGTTTATGGGGTCGCAAAAGGGTTGGACACAACTTAGCTACTAAACAACTACAACAAATAGTAACTGAGATGAAATGCCCAACTATACAAAGGAGAAAGTATAGTCCCCAGCTTGGCAAGTTCAGAGACGACTTTGGCAGAGTCATTTGAGGGAGTGCAGTATGAGGAAGCAGACATATGACAGTGATGAAGAGAAGCTAACAGCATCCAGTCTCGTGACTGGCAATGAGGGCTGCAAGCCCCAAACATGTTCAAGAGGAAAATGATACCTCCCTTCCAACAGCTCTGGCTGCCCTCAATCCCACCTAAACATTTCAGCACATCATCACCTCCACTGCTGGCCTGAAGTACCACTTTCAACACCTCAGTTTCCTCTTTAAATCCTTCCATTTCTTCCCAGCTCCTTCACCATTAAAGAGCCTTAACTCTCACATCGCAGACAAATGAGTGTTATGAGGGCCTTTGGCCTTCCTCTCCCCACACTCCCTGTCCAGCAGTATTTCTCCCCGCCTGCCCACCATGTGCTTCTGCAGTGTGTCACCTGCCTCCCCTCTCTCTGATTCATAAACACTCATGCTCATTTCCACGTTTTGCTCATCTGTAACATTTCTCCCTTGGTATCTCTAATTTTCTTGAAGAGATCTCTAGTCTTTCCCATTCTGTTGTTTTCCTCTATTTCTTTGCAATTGATCGCTGAGGAAGGCTTTCTTATCTCTTCTTGCTATTCTTTGGAACTCTGCATTCAGATGCTTATATTTTTCCTTTTCTCCTTTGCTTTTCGCTTCTCTTCTTTTCACAGCTATTTGTAAGGCCTCCCCAGACAGCCATTTTGCTTTTCTGCATTTCTTTTCCATGGGGATGGTCTTGATCCCTGTCTCCTGTACAATGTCATGAACCTCATTCCATAGTTCATCAGGCACTCTATCTATCAGATCTAGGCCCTTAAATCTATTTCTCACTTCCACTGTATAATCATAAGGGATTTGATTTAGGTCATCCCTGAATGGTCTAGTGATTTTCCCTACTTTCTTCAATATAAGTCTGAATTTGGTAATAAGGAGTTCATGATCTGAGCCACAGTCAGCTCCCGGTCTTGTTGTTGACTGTATAGAGCTTCTCCATCTTTGGCTGCAAAGAACATAATCAATCTGATTTTGGTGTTGACCATGTGGTAATGTCCATGTGTAGAGTCTTCTCTTGTGTTGTTGAAAGAGGGTGTTTGCTATGACCAGTGCATTTTCTTGGCAAAACTCTATTAGTCTTTGCCCTGCTTCATTCCATATTCCAAGGCCAAATTTGCGGGTTACTCCAGGTGTCTCTTGACTTCCTAACAGAAGCAGAAGATATTAAGAAGAGGTGGCAAGAATACACAGAAGAACTGTATAAAAAAGATCTTCACGACCCAGATAATCACAATGGTGTGATCACTGACCTAGAGCCAGACATCCTGGAATGTGAAGTCAAGTGGGCCTTAGAAAGCATCACTACAAACAAAGCTAGTGGAGGCGATGGAATTCCAGTTGAGCTATTTCAAATCCCGAAAGATGATGCTGTGAAAGTGCTGCACTCAATATGCCAGCAAATCTGGAAAACTCAGCAGTGGCCACAGGACTGGAAAAGGTCAGTTTTCATTCCAATCCCAAAGAAAGGCAATGCCAAAGAATGCTCAAACTACTGCACAATTGCACTCATCTCACACTCTAGTAAAGTAATGCTGAAAATTCTCCAAGCCAGGCTTCAGCAATACGTGAACCGTGAACTTCCTGATGTTCAAGCTGGTTTTAGAAAAGGCAGAGGAACCAGAGATCAAATTGCCAACATCCGCTGGATCATAGAAAAAGCAAGAGAGTTCCAGAAACACATCTATTTCTGCTTTATTGACTATGCCAAAGCCTTTGACTGTGTGGATCACAATAAACTATGGAAAATACTGAAAGAGATGGAATACCAGACCACCTGACCTGCCTCTTGAGAAATCTGTATGCAGGTCAGGAAGCAACAGTTAGAACTGGACATGGAACAACAGACTGGTTCCAAATAGGAAAAGGAGTACATCAAGGTTGTATATTGTCACCCTGCTTATTTAACTTCTATGCAGAGTACATCATGAGAAACGCTGGACTGGAAGAAACACAAGCTGGAATCAAGATTGCGGGGAGAAATATCAATAACCTCAGGTATGCAGATGACACCACCCTTATGGTAGATAGTGAAGAGGAACTAAAATACCTCTTGATGAAAGTGAAAGTGGAGAGTGAAAAAGTTGGCTTAAAGCTCAACATTCAGAAAACGAAGATCATGGCATCCGATCCCATCACTTCATGGGAAATAGATGGGGAAACAGTGGAAACAGTGTCAGACTTTATTTTTTGGGGCTCCAAAATCACTGCAGATGGTGATTGCAGCCATGAAATTAAAAGACGCTTACTCCTTGGAAGGAAAGTTATGACCAACCTAGATAGCATATTCAAAAGCAAAGACATTACTTTGCCAACAAAGGTCCATCTAGTCAAGGCTATGGTTTTTCCTGTGAGAGTTGGACTGTGAAGAAGGCTGAGTGCTGAAGAATTGATGCTTTTGAACTGTGGTATTGGAGAAGACTCTTGAGAGTCCCTTGGACTGTAAGGAGATCCAACCAGTCCATCCTGAAGGAGATCAGCCCTGGGATTTCTTTGGAGGGAGTGATGCTGAAGCTGAAACTCCAGTACTTTGGCCATCTCATGCAAAGAGCTGACTCATTGGAAAAGACTCTGATGCTGGGAGGGATTGGGGGCAGGAGGAGAAGGGGATGACAGGGGATGAGATGGCTGGATGGCATCACTGACTCGATGGACATGAATCTGAGTGAACTCCGGGAGTTGGTGATGGACAGGGAGGCCTGGCGTGCTGCGACTCATGGGGTCGCAAAGAGTCGGACACGACTGGGCAACTGAACTGAACTGAACATTTCTCCCGGAGAAGGCAGTGGCACCCCACTCCAGTACTCTTGCCTGGAAAATCCCATGGACGGAGGAGCCTGGAAGGCTGCAGCCCATGGGGTCACTGAGGGTCGGGCACTACTGAGCGACTTCACTTTCACTTCTCACTTTCCTGCATTGGAGAAGGAAATGGCAACCCACTCCAGTGTTCTTGCCTGAAGAATCCCAGGGATGGGGAAGCCTGGTGGGCTGCCGTCTATGGGGCTGCACAGAGTCAGAGACAACTGAAGTGACTTAGCAGTAGCAACATTTCTCCCAAACTTCGCTTCCAAGTTAAGTCACTTTTCACAGCCTGACTGGAGATCTGTGGCTCCCACGATGCCTTTCCTTGACTCTGAGTTATTTTACTGCATATTGTGGTCTTTAGAACTGTGTTATCTCCTGGTATTCTCCAATAGTTCATCTTTTCAAATAAGGTCCCTGAAGTCTCAATGTGTACCTCTAGATTCCCACAGTGATTTGTAGAGAGTTGAACACATAATAGGTGTTTGAGAGGCAAATTAATCTGGTAGAAAGTACCCAAGTCAGGAGATCCCATTTTTTAATTCCAGCTCTACTCCTCAGGCTAAACTCTCTTTACTCGTGAATTGAGGAGCCTGACCCGTGATCACTCAGATGCCCTTCACCTGCTGCAGTCTGAGTCTAGAAATACTAATTATTTTATCTGACCAGAAGCTCTGATAATGCATACCATGCACTCTTCTTGCTCTTTTTCTAAGATACTATCACATAGCATGTACCATATTTAATAAGATTCAAACTAAATATTCAAAGTACACTTTAATTGTAACAGTCCAGTGCAATGTATGACTTAATATAAATATTCAACAAATATCTATAAAATGTATTCATTCATTCAACATTTCAAGCACAATTCTAGACACTGTAGGATGAAGTGGTAAATAAGATAGACAAGAAGAACTTTTTTCTCTTGGAGCTTATATTCTAGTGGAAACAAATAGATGGTAATAAATATATTATTAATATAAGGGCTTCGCAATAGCACAGAGGTAAAGAATCCCCATAGCCACAAGAGACAGGTGTTTGATCCCTGGGTCAGGAAGATCCTGTGGAGGAGGAAATGGTTACCCACTCCAGTGTTCTTGCCTGGGAAACCGCATGGACAAAGGAGCCTGGCAGGCTACAGTCCATGGGGTCACAGAGAGTCAGACACAGCTGAGTGACTGAGTGTACACACACACATATAATGTCACGTGCTATGTCATTCATGTCAATAACTGCTATGAAGAAAAATAGAGAGCAGAAAAAGGATAGAGGCATGGGTGATTTCTGAGGTAGTCATCTTAATTTCCATTCCATACAGTGACGACATGGGCCTTCTTGTAGACATGACATGTATAGATGTAAACACAGATACAGGCATAGATGTACAGAGAAATACGATGCTAATGTTTTGCACACAGCGCCATGTGCCACATAACGAGCTAAGGCGTGTCATACTCACTAGTTTATTTCATCTTCCCAACAGTCCTTTGAGATATACTACCTCATTTTATAAATGAGAAGACTCAGAGTCACTTCACTAAAAGTGCCAGTACTAGTACTGGAAACCACATTCTATTTGCATGTCATTTGCACAAACAAACATGTTACATTAGGTTTCTTGTACAAAAATATTCTAAACTAAAATAGGAAAATAAGCCATCATGTATGCTGGTTGCCATCTTTTTATTTTAAATATATCTTAAAAGGTCAGTCCTTTGCATATTCAAGAATTGTGATGGAGGGCCATATCACCATAAAAGCCAACAAAATAGCTGAATGTAGAGATCTCCAAGATATATTGGTATAAGAAAAGGCAAAGTGTACAGATGTAATACATTATGTGGCCATGTGTATATAAAAGTGGATGGATTTTTTCATGTATGTGTATAAACACAGGATATCTCTAGCAGGATAAAAAATATATTCGTATCAGTGGTTTCCCTAAAGATGAGTAAGAAGGAGGCTTATTTTTTTACTGTATGTAATTCTTAAAACTCTATGTGCATGTATTACTTATTGAAAAATTGGTTTGAAAATTTTAATGCAATCATTAATATCAGAAAGGCACCTGAGGACTTACTGGTGGCCCAGCAGTTAAGACTGCACTTTCCCACTGCAGGAGGGACGCTGATTCACCCCTGGTCAGGGGAGTTCCACGTGCTGTACAGTGCAGACAAAAAAAAGACACAAATTATTTAAAGAATAAGCTTTTGCAATTCGATCCTATTCTTAACAAGGCATACAAATTTTCCATGAGAGAGCTTTCACTAATGTGTAACCACAGTGAAAGTTAATGTTCTGAGAAGCTTGGCCTACTTCATGATTGTTTATAGCCAAAGAATAAATGGACACTTGAACAGGTAGAGTAGGAAGTGATGACACTGGAGAGTAGGAAGTTACAACATAAATGATCTGAACACCACAGTTAGAAACAGTAATTCTCCACCAGACATCCACGCAATAACAGGATCCTAAAAGTTGCTTGTAAGTATAACAGAATAAAGATGTGGATTATTTTTTAATCCTTTACTCTTTTGTAACAGTTTCCTTCAAACTTTCACGTCTCCACTGAAAACTTACAAAGGAACATGTTATACACAAGAAAGTGGTGGGGAACAAGTGAGAAAATATCAGAAATCTCTGTATAAAATTTCAGGAATGTCAAATTCCAGGGTTATACTGTTATTTAATGTATTTAAAATATAAAATGTAGTTTATACTAATCATTTGCCCTTTTGAGTCATGAAATGCAAGTTTGTAGGTAATGAGCATGTAAGAAATTCTACCTAAATCAAATGCATGCCTCTGTTAAAACAGGTGGAGTCCAGGGTACAGCCTTACATGATCCACTGGGAATTCAGATCTGTAATCTCTCACTCTTGGGACTCACTACTTGCCATTCAATGTGAGTGCAACTTAGAAGGCATTTATCTGGAAATCAAAAGCTTTTTCTGTTATATGTGTCAGCTTTGCATAGTCAGTTAGCTCTGTAATTAACTCTCCTTTATAAAAATCGTTGGAGAAGGATGTAGGCATACAGGCAAAGAAATATGGCTGGTTGTTGCTTTGTGTCATTTTGTGAACTAGCTATAGCATCAGGAAGAGAAGGGTGCTGGGTCAACACAGGCTGGAACACAGCATCATATGGATATTTAATTTCTGATATTATTTAGAAATAAATGACTCTGGTTTGACATGGACCCTGCATCCACAGAAATGTGAGCTCCTCACTTTGGAACTTCACTCGCAATGGTGAGGTTCCCACCCTGTTTTCTTCCTTACAGAGCAGGCGACTCACTGAGATCACTGTCTACACTAAAAAAAAGTGTACATATTTAGAACAGAAATTTCATCAGCATAAAACCACTTGGGCTGAAATAAGGCTCTTCTGACTTTATGTAATTAGCATCATGTTGTAACCAAACACCCCAGATAACTTTGAGTCTTTCACTGGGTTCCATAAATAATTAAGCAGGGACTCTGATGGCTTACCCAATTAATGATATAAATTTTATTTCCAAGAAAGATTTTATTCATCTCTAATAAGTGTTTACCGTTTTATGAGATTTTTTTTTTTTTTTAAGAAATTTGGGTCAGGAAAACCCAAGGGATTTCTGTGACTCACTGACAAGTGATCAGAACAAGAGTAGAATAACCTGGAATGTACAAAATAAGTAGAGCAGATTTTCCATTAAAGTGGTTTCATAACAGAGAAAAACATATTGGAAAATATTTCCTTTGATAAAACATAGAGAGGATTATTTTAAAAATGTTTTTTTAATAGTTGGAAAAATGAGATGTTCATGATTAGAGAGTTCTATTAGTCACATATCTGGACCATATGCTTGAAACAAGAAATCTTCTATCTGGAAAAAAATGCCCTGAAATCACCTTCTGTCTACAGATGGCCCTTATCGCTCAGCTTTTGTGTATGCAACTAGATCTCTGAGGCCAAGTTTCCTTTAAATCCCCACACAGGTATATGTGGTAGACTGAGGAATCACTTTTCCTACCCACTGTGACATAGCATGACAACATTGACCCCTTTAAACAAACGAGGCTTGTGCCAGGAGAAGCAACGATGTGTACAAAGAAAGGCCAACAGTTTTGCTCAGATCTCTAGCCTTCTTGTGTTACTCCATCATCCCTGACTAAATAATGTCATTTCTTTTCTACCAGACACAAGACAAGATGATGGGAATAATACAAAAAGGGACATTAATAATATTCTTCTCTTCTCTATACTGAATAAGGAGCATGCAATTGCTCAGAGCAGATAATAACATAGAGATAATAAGCTTGCATTCTCCCAAACACAGAATAATAAGTAACAGTATTTGATCAGCTCTCCAACACATGGGAACGACCGTACAGTTACAGACAGTTTGAATGGGGAGTGATTCAGGTGGGCCAGAGTTAGAGACTGGAAACATTAGACTGTGAGATGACTTTGGACACATGAGAGGGTTGAGACAGGTAGGAAAATGTGCCTTAACTCAAAGCAACTATTTAAATATTGCATAAATGCAAGAACAAGCAAGGCAATTTCAGGAAACATTGATAAGGCCAATGATGGTCTTGGACTGGCTACAGAAAGAAGAGGGGGTCAATTTAGAAGAACAGCTACTACAAAATATAGACTATGGATTGGTCCCTCTTGACATCAAACACCCTCACTAAAAGGTCATGAACAAGATAGTAAGCAAGGGAAAATAAATTATGCATATGTGCAGAGCTTAGCTATATAAAAAGTCCCTGAAATTTTAAATTAGTTATAAAAGCACTTAACCAAAGGTCATGTCCTCATCTGGACATGGTTGAGAAAACATGAAAGAAAGCAACAAGGAACCTTTGAATATCCAGAGGGGGAAAAAAACACAAACCCGTACACTAAGATTATTAAATTCTCCGTGAGAAAATTGACTCTCACTTAGAGGCTGTTCACTCTTATTTTAGAGAAAATCTAACTCCTCTCTTCATTGCAGATTAGAAGCAGGAAATTAAAAGGGGTAGCTTCTAGACTCAGGCATTCTGACCATTGTAATATTTGAGAGCTGACAGTCTGACAATAAGAAGGAGGAGGAAAAAGTATTAAAAATGGCCAGAAATTGAGAGATGTAATAACTGTGTACTTGAAACTAAAATCAATTACCTCAGTTAAAAAAAAAAAAGTCCTCACTAAATCATCTTACTGCTGTATTTTCACTTTCTAATAATTTTGTTTCTGTAATAGAAGCTCATATTGTACAATAGAAGCCAGAAGAGAATGGTTTAAAAATGTGCCCAAAAAGCCTAACTTTCTCTGATTTCCTGACCAATTACAGATGTTACATCCTTTACTTAATTTCCCATTACAACATGTGGTTGTACTTACACTAGACATCTATAACATTTGCTTCAAGGGAGCTAAATGAAGGCTATTGTACCTATTGAACTACAATGTCTTCCTTGTAATACTGTAATCCTAGCTTTGCCAGGAAGTAAAAAAATTTTAAGTAACAATGTTTAAAGGCATATGTGGTCTAAGAAAATGTCTTTTTTTTTTTTTTTTTTTTACTAGGGAGAGTTCTTGCCAACAGAGTTTTCTTCTCATTGATTTCATATCATACAAAGTGTTCTAAGTGAACACATAAAAATGGAAATTTCTTCCAGGCTGAATAAAATCCTGATGCAGCAGTCATACTTTGTTGCTTTTCTGTATTAACCATTAACCTACAAGAAACTGAAAACGCTAAGGTCCAGCCTAGAGTCTTGTGTTTTGTACCTTGGGCTGTCAGATTGTGTCCAAATGGGGCTGAAGAAAAAAATGAGGGGCTTCCCTGGTGGCCCAGTGGCTAAGACTCCTTGCTTCCAGTGCAGGGGTGCCTGGGTTCAATCCCTGGTCAGGGAATTAGATCATACATGCAACAACTAAGAGTTCTCAACTAGAAAGATTCTACATGCTGCAAGGAAGATCAAAGATCCAGTGCACTTCACCTAAGACACAGGATAGCCAAATAAATAAATAAATATTTTTTAAAAAAGAAAGAAAGCAATAAGGATGGTATCATGATGTAAGAATCCAAGGACCTATTCTTGGGCCATAGGTTGTGATGCCTAGTATTAGAGCATTTTGAGTACTTCTTATACCCAAGCACTGTTACAAGCTTATGACCTACATTAACCCATTTAATTTTTTTTTAAGCCCTATTAGGCAAGATTAGGGCTTCCCTGGTAGCTCAGCTGGTAAAGAATCTGCCTGCAATGCAAGAGACCTCAGTTCTATTCCTGGGTCGGGAAGATCCACTGTAGAAGGGATAGGCTACCCACTCTAGTATTTTGGGGCTTCCCTGGTGGCTCAGCTGGTAAAGAATCTGCCTGCAATGCAAGACACCTGGATTCGATCCCTGGATTGGGAAGTTCCCAAGGTGAAGGGAAAGGCTACCCATTCCAGTGTTCTAGCCTGGAGAATTCCATGAACTGTATAGTCCGTGAGATCGCAAAGAGTAGGACACGACTGAGTGACCTGCACTTTCAGGCAAGATTAATATTATTCCTATTTTAAATATGAAGTAACTGTGGGTGGGAGGCCAGTAAATTTGACCATGATCTGGGAAGCAAAACCTAAATTCAAAAAACTATTCATCACATAGGAACTCTTCTTTTTATTAATTACTGTACTTTTCAACCAAATACTAAGACTTGTTTCAAAATTATGGAGTTGACAAGATGATATAGCACCTGTGCTGATTATCAGCACCAGCTGGTTATAGCTGTCTGCCATGCCAGTTTTACAAAAAGAATAAAGGACAGTAAAGCAGAATTCCAAAACACAGCACCAGGAACCTGCAATACAGTTGCTGATCTTCAGGAATATGGCAACAGCTGATTTTGTGGAAAGAAAGTGAAAGTCGCTCGGTCATGTCTGACTCTTTGCAACCCCCTGAACTATACAGCCCATGGAATTCTCCAGGCCAGAATACTAGAGTGGGTAGCCATTCCCTTCTCCAGCAGATCTTCCCAACCCAGGGATCAAACCCGGGTCTCCCGAGTTGCAGGTGGATTCTTTACCAGCTGAGCCACCACGGAAGCCCTAATTTTGTGGGCTCCTCCTTAGTAGCTGAAGTCCTCAGTGTAACAGTACTTCCTTACAAAGGCAAATACAGCCATACAACTGCTCATGAGATTCAGTTTCTGGTCACTCCCATTGTGTTATTCAGGATTCTTTTCATTGCAAAGGGCAGAAACCAACTCAACTAACTTAAGCTAATGTAGTTTTAAGGGTTCACCATTGGCTTCAGCTGAAGCTAGATCTAGGTGCCAAAACAACGTAGTTTGTATGTTCTCTACCTCCCAGTTGGCTCACACCCCATGTTGCTGTCATCCTCAGACTGACTGCAAGGGGTAGCAAAATGAGTATTAGAAGGTCTAGGCTTAGCATTCCCAGAAAACAATGAGAGTTTCTCTTTCCCAGTGCTTCTAACAGAAAGTTCTAAACTGATGTTTATAGCTCTGACTGGCATGCTTGGGTCACATGTCTGTCTCTAAACTAGTCTCTCTGGCCAGGGCATATAATGCTCTCATCTGTCATGTACCAACCACTGGCTTCAAAAGAAGGTTCAGCCCCAGCTGACTCACAGGCTGCATCAATGGAAGAGTGTGCTTCCCCCAAAAGAGGATGGTTTTACCTCACTACAGGGAAACAGATGCTGAACAGAATAAACCACAGATGTCCATTATATTCAGCCTGGCACGCCAGAAAAATAAGTTGCCATCTTACCATAACATTTTGAGGAGCTATAGGAGTCTCCATCAAAATGTCTTTCCTAGTGAACTATCCTCTGGCGAGTTAAGGCAAGAGTGAGCCAAAGAACGTCAAACAAGGTTTCCCTGAATCAAATCTATGCAGATGTGTACACAGAGCCGCAGCTGTGCCAGCCAGCTGTGCCAACCTGAGATGGGCAGCTATTTAGGCAAAGGCAACCTTTAGCGTAGAGGGTAGAGAGGCATTGCTACTAAAGTACTTTGCCACACCATAGTCAACAGACTGAATTCACATGGATGATGATTCTTGTGAAAGTAACTGCAAGTCATGCATTCGTCAGACTCTGTGGCTTTGCAAATATGCTGAAAGCAATGTTGTCAGCAGTAATACCTTCAAATGCCAAGAATTCTATTTGGAAATAAAATATGAAAGAGTTTCTACATTTTCCTGTACACAAAGGTTATTCTGATTTAACTCCGTTTGTCATGCTGCATAGATTTCCATTCATTAGAAGTTGCAGTCACCCAATTCAGAGAGTTCTCTTCTTATAAATACATTGTATTAAAAAATTTCATTTGTAAGTCAATGCCTTTAAAGTTGGAATCTATTTTTCCATTGAAGATGTATTATAAATGGTGAGTGGGTTCCAGGGCTAACCCATGAGTATTAATTAAGTAATTTGAATATGCTAGGTACAACTGCTTGCTTGCATGCATGCTAAGTCACTTCAGTCATGTCTGACTCTCTGCCACCCAGTACACTACAGCCTGCCAGGCTCCTCTGTCCATGGGATTCTCCAGGCAAGAATAATGGAGTGGGTAGGCATTCCCCTTTCCAGGGGACCTCCCCAACCCAGGGATAGAGCCCAGGTCTCTAAGATGTCTTGCAGGCAGGCAGGCTCTTCACCACTGGCACCACTGGCAAGTCCAGGTGTACTGCCTATCACACTGTGAAACGCGTAGTGGGTATAGCTATCATCATTAGCTATCGTGATGCGAACAAAATGATCAAATTATTATTTAAAATAACAAGAATTAAGCTAATGAGCATTTAGAAAAATGATAGGGAGGACACTCAGTAAGTTACTATGAAAAAACATGTCCTACTTCTTTTAATTCCTAATTCTACTTCGAAGAAGATATTTAATAATATATTTTAACTTAAAATTATTTTTCTTACTCCAAAATCACTGCAGATGGTGACTGCAGCCACGAAATTAAAAGATGCTTACTCCTTGGAAGGAAAGTTATGACCAACCTAGATAGCATATTGAAAAGCACAGACATTACTTTGCCAACAAAGGTCCGTCTAGTCAAGGCTATGGTTTTTCCAGTGGTCATGTATGGATGTGAGAGTTGGACTATTAAGAAAGCTGAGCATCGAAGAATTGATGCTTTTGAACTGTGGTGTTGGAGAAGACTCTTGAGAGTCCCTTGGACTGCAAGGAGATCCAACCAGTCCATTCTAAAGGAGATCAGCCCTGGGTGTTCTTTGGAAGGAATGATGCTAAAGCTGAAACTCCAGTACTTTGACCACCTCATGTGAAGAGTTGACTCATTGGAAAAGACTCTGATGCTGGGAGGGATTGGGGACAGGAGGAAAAGGGGACGACAGAGGATGAGATGGCTGGATGGCATCACCGACTCGATGGACATGGGTTTAGGTGGACTCCGGGAGTTGGTGATGGACAGGGAGGCCTGGAGTGCTGCGATTCATGGGGTCGCAAAGAGTCGGACATGACTGAGCGACTAAACTGAACTGAACTGAAAAAAAGGTTTAGGATTTATCTTACTATTTTTCAATATAGAAAACTTTTTAAACATTGTATTATATTTTTATTTTGCTATTCTCTGTAGTTGCAAAACTGAATCAAATATTATGTGTATAACTAGGAATAACGTTTAATGAATTGCTTTTTATCTACTGAGAACTTTTCACAACTTCTCCTTCCACCCACTTGCCTCCAGATATAATTTCATTTATAAACTGAGGATGCAGGATATTTCTATCCCCTTAAAAAGAGCTGTAATGGGGATGACCATAATCGAATTTACATCTTAATTATTTACTCTTTTTTTTTACAGCCTAAATATTGTATGCCTTAGAATTGTTTTGCAGATAAAATATCACCCATGATTAGTCACGCAGATACTCTTTTGACATAGGTGAAAAGTTCTCTTTGGTAACTCGCATAATTTCTCATAAAAATTCACTTCATTTAAGAATGAATTCCACAGGAAAGGGAACGCTCCTACACTGCTGGTAATGTGAGTTGGTGCAGCCACAATGGAGAACAGTATGGCAGTTCCTCAGAAAACTAAAAATACAATTAGCATATGGTCCAGTAATCCCACTCCTAGTCATATATCTAGACAAAACTATAATCCAAAAAGATACATGCATCCCTATGTTCATAGCAACACTATTCACAATATCCAAGGCATGAAACATTGACAGAGGAATGGATAAAGAAGATGCATATACAATGGTATAAGAAAGAATGAAATAATAACACTTGCAGAACATGAATACAACTGGAGATTCTCATACTACAGGAAGTCAGAAAGACAAACACCGTATGAGATCACTTTTATGTGGAATCTAAAATACGACACAAAGAAACCGAGAACTGGGAGGGGCCAGACCCTGCAGAGCATGCGGGTCATGGTAAGGAGGCTGGATTTCCTTGGGTTGCAGTGGGAAGCTATTGGGTAGTTAGGAACAGGCGAGGGACAAGATGTGAAGTTTGGGAAAGAGACTCAGAGAGACAAGCAGAAGGGCATTTCAGTAGCTCAAGCAAAGGCCGACACTAATGTGCTATTATAATATTCCTCTCTGCTGCCTAATTCCAAGATGAAAAATAAAAATCGTTTCTGCACAAGTGGTGTGTTGCGAACAGAGAAGTCAGCTACTTAGCTCGAATAGTACAAATGGAGCTAGAATAAAATACCTGTTTCTATAATGACTGTAGAGAAACTACTCACCCGAACTGTCAGTTTACAGTGGATAGTAAATTAGGGGAGAGTGTGAGAGGTCAGAATATTTTGAAACACATCTACCACCTTGTCTCCTTCCCCTCCTGCTAGCAACAGCACGACTCCCGGGTGCTGTTCTGAATAGAAAAACACCGAACACCTTCTTTCAAAGTAAAACGCTGCCATCTTGAGGTTTCCAGAGCACAAAAATAATACAAAACACAAAAAATCTGTTTCAATTTGTGGGGGAGAATATAAATAATTATATATATGTGTAAATAATTTGAAAGAAACAGAGTAACCTGACCAATTTCACTCCCGTGCTTTGCTTGGCCCAACCTCTGCTCTATCAAAATGGCCTGTTTGCAGCTGATTTTGCACACTTTCTTTTATGGTGGGCAACAGATTCATTAGTGTGTGTGCTCCTTAGGGCTTCCCCCACTCCCCAGCCTCTCTCTATAATAACATTAGGTCTGTTGCCTTTTCAAGTGGTAAATCTTTGGCTTCCCTTTCATGATTATTGGCCTATTCAAGTTTTGTATTAAATTTTGATAATTCATATTCTTATATGAAAACTATTACTCCTAGATTTTCAAATTCATTGTCATAGAGCTGCATGTAATATTCTTCTATAAAAGTTTTAGAGTCTCTCTTTGCAACCCCATGAATCACAGCACACCAGGCCTCCCTGTCCATCACCAACTCCTGGAGTTCACTCAGACTCACGTCCATTGAATCAGTGATGCCATCTAGCCATCTCATCCTCTGTCGTCCCCTTTTCCTCCTGCCCCCAATTCCTCCCAGCATCAGGGTCTTTTCCAATGAGTCAACTCTTCACATCAGGTGGCCAAAGTATTGGAGTTTCAGCTTTAGCATCAGTCCTTCCAATGAACACCCAGGGCTGATCTCCTTTAGGATGGACTGTTTGGACCTCCTTGCAGTCCAAGGGACTCTCAAGAGTCTTCTCCAACACCACAGTTCAAAAGCATCAATTCTTCGGCACCCAGCTTTCTTCACAGTCCGACTCTCACAACCATACATGACTGCTGGAAAAACCATAGCCTTGACTAGACGGACCTTTATTGGCAAAGTAATATCTCTGCTTTTCAATATGCTATCTAGGTTGGTCATAACTTTCCTTCCAAGGAGTAAGCGTCTTTTAATTTCATGGCTGCAAATCACCATCTGCAGTGATTTTGGAGCCCAGAAAAATAAAGTCTGACACTGTTTCCACTGTTTTCCCATATTTCCCACTGTAATTATATATAATTTTTCATACTTAATATTATATCTTTGTCAGTTCAGTTGCTCAGTCGTATCTGACTCTTCACAGCCCCATGAACTGCAGCATGCCAGGCCTCCCTGTCTATCACCAACTCCCGGAGTTCACTCAGACTCACATCCATCGAGTCAGTGATGCCATCCAGCCATCTCATCCTCTGTCGTCCCCTTTTCCTCCTGTCCCCAATCCCTCCCAGCATCAGAGTCTTTTCCAATGAGTCAACTCTTCGCATGAGGTGGCCAAAGTACTGGAGTTTCAGCTTTAGCATCATTCCTTCCAAAGAACACCCAGGGCTGATCTCCTTTAGAATGGACTGGTTGGATCTCCTTGCAGTCCAAGGGACTCTCAAGAGTCTTCTCCAACACCACAGTTCAAAAGCATCAATTCTTCGATGCTCAGCTTTCTTCACAGTCCAACTCTCACATCCATACATAACCACTGGAAAAACCATAGCCTTGACTAGATGGACCTTTGTTGGCAAAGTCATGTCTCTGCTTTTCAATATGCTATCTAGGTTGGTCATAAGTTTTCTTCCAAGGAGTAAGCGTCTTTTAATTTCATGGCTGCGGTCACCATCTGCAGTGATTTTGGAGCCCCAAAAAATAAAGTCTGACACTGTTTCCACTGTTTCCCCATCTATTTCCCATGAAGTGATGGGATCGGATGCCATGATCTTTGTTTTCTGAATGTTGAGCTTTAAGCCAACTTTTTCACTCTCCTCTTTCACTTTCATCAAGAGCTTTTGAGTTCCTCTTCACTTTCTGCCATAAGGGTGGTGTCATCTGCATATCTGAGGTTATTGATATTTCTCCCGGCAATCTTGATTCCAGCTTGTGCTTCTTCCAGCCCAGCATTTCTCATGATGTATTCTGCATAGAAGTTAAATAAGCAGGGTGACAATATATCTTTGTATCTCTCCCTTTTATTGCAGAATTTTGAGCAGGAGAATGATACATTTGGACTCTGTAACAGGAAGGCAACACTGATGATAATGTACAGAATGGACTGAAAGAGAGAAGCTATGGAGAATACCATCTAGGAGGCATGTATTCCACCTCGAATTCATGGTAACCATAGGCGCAGTGGTAAAGAATCTGCCTGCCAAGGCAAGAGATGTAAGAGACACAGCTTCACTCCCTGGATCAGGAAGATCCCCTAGAGGAGGAAATGGAAAACCAATTCAGTGTTCTCGGGGGGATAATCCCATGAACAGAGGAGCCTGGTAGGCTACAGTTCGTGGGGTCACTAAGAGTTGGACATGACTGGGGGACTGAGCAACATGCGCACAACCATCTGAAAGAGGGAAACGAGGATCTGAAGGGCCCACAAAACAAAACCAGCAGGATTGGTGACGACCGACCTGTGTTATAGAGAGGAAGAAGGCCAATGCGATGCTGCAGTTTCTAGCCTAGGATGATGGAAGTGTCCTTAACCAAAGTGGGGAAAATAATGATTTCCTCTGGGGACACTGGCGTTTGAAATAGTGGAAGGGTGGTCTGGATTCAGAAATATAAGTCAAAGCTGGAGATGATCACTGAAGATGAAAGAAAACTTGAGATCAGTTTAAAAAAAATCTACAGAGGGATAAGAAATAGTGTATTAAAATATGAATAATTAAGAATTTTTTGTAGACACTTATATTTTCAGGCAGCTGAACAAAATCAGAGAGTATATGAGAGAAGCCAAAAGAGTAACAGATTTATGGAGAAGGAAATGGCAACCCACTCCAGTAATCTTGCCTGGGAAATCCCATGGACAGAGGAACCTGGTGGGCAAAGAGTCAGACATGACTGAGGGAGGCTCAGGCGCTCGCTAGAGGCCCCAGAGCTTTTGATGGCAGAGCCAGCACTGTGGCTGAGGACTCCTGGCTCCCAGGCCTCTCTCACCAGATAGGAGCGTGGAAAACTAGTCTAAAATATGCCTGAGGGCTTTCCCGGCGGCTCAGTGGTAAAGAATCGCCCCCCTGCCAAAGCAGGGGACGCGAGTTCCATCCGTGGTCTGGGAAGACCACACATGGCAGAGCAGCTGAGCCCATGCATCACAGCCACTGGGCCGGGCTCTCGAGCCCGGGAGCCGCAGAACTGAGGTCTGTGGGCACCAGAGCCCATGCTCCGCAACAAGAGGAGCCACAGCTAGAGAAAAGCCCACGCAGCATGAAGACCGTGCACAATCATAAATAAAATCATTAAAAAACAAACAAACAAAAAAAGAGTAACAGATTTAAAAAGAAGCAGAGAGTTTAGGAAAACCGTAGGACAAAACACTAATTAAAATGATGGAGAACTAGACTACACAAATAGAAACTTGGACATGGAACAAGGTACCATGAATAAACTAATAAAAAATTTGAAAAGTACTTCCAACACACCTGACACTCATGAGATGAATTTCTCTAATATATGAGCCCTTAAAAATCAATAAGACCATAAAAGAAAAAACGATAAACTGGACTTTATCAAAAATTAAAACATTTGCTCTGTGAAAGGCTCTCTTAAGAAGATGAAAAGACAGTCTTCAGATCAGAGAAAAATAGTTGCAAACCACATATCTGAAGGAATTTTATCTAGAATATATAAAGAATTCTCATACCTTAACTGCAAAAAAACAGATCCAATTAGAAAATAGGTAAAAGGCACAAAGAGACTTTTTATCAAAGATGAAATATGAATGGTTAATAAACACAGGAAAAGCTGTTCAACATCATTAACTGTGAAGGAAATGCAAATTAAAGTCACCATGAGATATTGCACACCTATCAGAATGTGTGAAATTTTTTAAATGGTGATAATACCAAATACTGGAAAGTATGCAGAGAAACTGCATTATTCATAAATTACTGGTGAGGATGTAAAATCGCACAGCCACTCTGGAAAATAATTTTGCAGTTTATTATAAATGAAGCATGCCCCTGCCACACAGCCCGTAGTCACATCCCTGGGCCCTTATCCCAAGAAATGAAAGCATAACATTCACACAAACTTATGTATATGAATGCTCAAAACACCTTTGTTTTCAATGTCAAAATTGTAAACATCCAAATGAATAAACGAATGGTTAACAAACTCTGGTTTCTTCATCTAATGGAATATACTGTGTGCGTGCTCAGTCATGTCTGACTCTCTGTGACCCCATGGACTGTATAGCCTGCCAGGCTCCTCTGTCCATTGGATTTACCAGGCAAGAATATTGGAGTGGGTTGCCATTTCTTTCTCCAGATATAATGGAATACTACTCAGCAATAAAAAGGAACAAATTATTGATCTGCAAACAACTTGAATGAATGAAAAGGTCATTACGCTTAGTGAATGATGCCAGTCTCAAATGGCTGTGTGTTAGATTGTACTTGTATACCACTCTTTTTTTTTAATTAATTTGCTTGGCTGTGTCAGGTCTTAGCTGAGTGGGATCTTACAGCATGTGGACTCTCGGGTTGTGGTGTGTGGGCTCAGTGGTTTCAGCTCACAGGCTTAGTTGTCCCACGGCATGTGGGATCTGAGTTCCCTGACCACGGATTGAACCTGAGTCCCCTGCATTGCAAGGTGGATTCTTAACCACTGGACCACCAGGGAACTCCCTTGTACCATTACTAAAATGACTAAACTATAGAGACGGAAAACAGATGAGTGGTTGGTAGGGGGCAGGAAGGAGGGTGGGCCCAACTCTAGATGAGTCATGTGACGGGGATCTTTGTGGAACTAAAAGAGCTCTGCATCTCCATTGTGTTGGTTACACACATCTATGTGTGGGATAAAACTGCATAGAAGTTTCTACACACAGACAGCCGGTAAGATGCATGAGAACACGACCTTATCTGCCTTGTTCCCTGCCGTCTTAGCTTGGTTTACTCCCTAAATAGACGGGTATCTGGTTACTAGGGAAGTAATCACAGGCCTAGGCAATCCTGGGAAGGAGCAGGCAGGGAAGAGAGACAGAGGAGGAAGAAAAGTCAATAAAAGCAATGACCAGTAATGGGCAGGTCAGCACTGGGATCACACTAGGTCTCAGTCCGCTGGAAAGGTAGGGAGGCTGGCGCATTCATCAGACACCTCCTGGGCCCATTGGTTAGAAAGACCTTCAGAGGCATTCAGTCATCTGTGAGCACACGCCCAGGCCTTAGGAGAGAGGGCTGAGGAGCCCCGGGCACCACGAGTGGCAACTGTGCGCAGGCCGCCTCAGACAGGCTGGGCAGGAGCAAAGCCTCCGTCCGTGGGGGCCTCGGGCAGTAGTTACCTAGCTCTTCATAAACTGCACGTAGTTTGTGTAGTTCTTCATGAAGAACTATGCAAGGTTACTACAGAACAGGGCAGACAAGATCCTGCTCGCACAGCTTACCACGTGTCTGTGTGTAGAGACTCCTATGCAGTTCTATCCCATGCATAGATCCGTGCAACCAACACCACAATCAAGAGGCAGAGCTCTTTTTAGCTCCACAAAGATCCCCGTCATATGACTCATCTAGAGGTGGACCCAGCCTCATTCCTGCCCTACCAACCATGGACCTGCGTTCCATCTCTAATGTAGTTCTAAACTACCTGTAGTTTATGCAGTTCTTCATAAACCACACTCAGTTCACAGTTCAGTCACTCAGTCGTGTGCGACTCTGCGACCCCATGAACCGCAGCCCACCAGGCCTCCCTGTCCATCACCAACTCCTGGAATCCACCCAAACTCATGTCCATCAAGTCGGTGATGCCATCCAGCCATCTCATCCTCTGTCGGCTCCTTGTCCTCCTGCCCTCAATCTTTCCCAGCATCATACAGTTACATAAATGGAGGATTGGGGATGAATGAATCAAAGAGGGGATGAAGTAACTGATATGCCAGAGAAGACTGGTTTTTCTTTCTCGGTGTTGGCCTTGATTTTGACCCAAGAGCTTAGCCTCCATCTGCCGGTCTAAGAAAGGTCCATCAGACTTCTCCTGCCACGTGTTCTCTCCTGTTTGCCTCCTTGGATGCCGCTTCATACACCTCCTTGCTCAGAAAGAGGTGTTTCCTGGGCTGGTTCCACTCTCAGAAAAAAGACCTTTCTGACTGACTTCATTCTTGCTCAATTTTCAGTGAGAAAAGCACTGCTAGGTTTCTTGGAAATAAATATACATTACTTATTGATCCAGTTTTCCTGGTATGAAAGCTATTGCCTATAAATTAGTTGGCCTACTTTTAGAAGTTGCATTAATTCTTTTGGGCCAACTGAGTACCCTTTAGTGCACAAACAGCAGGAGAAGTTGAATTTACAGCGTTGCACACTGCAACCATTACTTTAGATCAATGCATACTAGGGACCACTTCCTGCATTTCTCCTTTTTATGTAGTTTTCATCTGTGCTATGAATTGGACATCCTGTCCTGAAGAAAGAAATATCGTATCTTTGGGATATTTAAATTCTTGATTAATAATAGTCAAAAACCTTTTAACCTTAAGTGAATATTGCTGATGTGTGCATTCTTGTTTTCCTCCCAGAGATCTTGGTTCACATAAACTCAGCTTAATTCTGTTACATAGCAAATCCTCTGTGGGACTGAACTTTCTTTAACCATGTACACAGTAATAATGAATTTGAAGTTGCTAAATAGATCTGATTATATTTCTAATTGTTTTCTATAGGACCTTCTCTCTCATTTATCATACTCAATTGTTGTTTCTTTTTTTTTTTTCTGGCTTCCTAATGACCTGCTACAACGCTCAATAATTAATGTAGCTTTCCTAGCAGAGGTCATCTAAGTAGTACTATTTGAACATAAAATTATTAAAGTAACTCACTTATCTTTATGGTTCCTGTGATGGTTAGTTTTTTGGTGTCAAGTTGGCTAGGCCCTGGTGCCCCAGTTGCTGGCCAAACACCAATGTAGACATTGCAGTGAAGATATTTTTTAGGTAGAACTAACAGTTAAACCCGGAGAAGGCAATGGCACCCGACTCCAGTACTCCTGGCCTGGAAAATCCCATGGACAGAGGAACCTGGTAGGCTGCAGTCCATGGGGTTGCTAGGAGTCAGATACGACTGAGCGACTTCACTTTCACTTTTCGCTTTCATGCATTGGAGAAGGAAATGGCAACCCACTCCAGTGTTCTTGCCTGGAGAATCCCAGGGACGGGGGAGCCTGGTGGGCTGCCGTCTATGGGTTCGCACAGAGTCGGACACGACTGAAGTGACTCAGCAGCAGCAGCAACAGTTAAACCAGTAGACTATGAGTAAAGAAGATTACCTTCCATAATGCAGGTGGGCCTCTCCAATGAGGTGAAGTCATTAAAGGAAAAGACTGAGATCTCCCTAAGGAAGAAGGAATTCTGCTAGATCACCCTGAGACTTGAGACTGCAACATCCACTCTCCCCTGAGTTTCTAGCCTGCCAGCCTGTCTTGCAGATTTCAGACTTGCCAGCTCTCACAGTGGCATAAGCCAATTCCTTAAAATAAGTCTCTCCCACACACACACACACACACCCTTTCGGTTCTGTTTCTCTGAAGATCACTGATTAATCCAGTTCCTAAATCTTCAGAGGAAAGTCCTGTATGACTTTTTCCATGTATAGAAGTATTCTTTCTTTGCCTCTCCTCCATCCTTCTAGACATCATGTTGGGTATTAAGAACATGAATAAGGACGCCTGAAGTTTCAATATGAGATAACAAGAGAGAGAGGTGGGAGGGAGGCAGAGATATATACAGACAGGAAGGGAGGGATTACCCAATATCAGGAAAACCTGAGGGAGCATGACAGAAAAGTCACATTGAAGCTGGATCTTGGGAGATCAGTAGGAGTTAGCTAACTAGTATAGGAAGGAGGGCATCTTCTAAAGAGTTATGACATTGGGTTCAAAAACATGGCAGCCCCCTGCCGTTACTTAACTCATTAATTAATTAATGAATTAACTCATTCAAGAAATATTAATATTTATAGACTGCCTGTTGTATGACAGATGTGAGTTTTGTCCTTAATTTTGACTCACATCTTTTCAGCTGCGGAAGGTCCATCGTAGTTCTCCTGCTGGGTGGCTGCCTCTCCGAGCTGTGTTACTGTCGGGTACTATAACAATTGCTGGGATAAAATTGGGAGCAAAAGCAAACAAATACATGAAAGATGTTTAGGATTACCTTTAGCATCTGGTGATGGAAACCCCCAAATAACAATGGCTTGAGCAGAAGAGATTTTTATTTTCCTCTCCTCCAAATGCCCGGCCCGGTAGCCTAGAGTTGGAACGCTAGCCTGAGGTTTCTTCAGTCTCGCAGCTCTGTCAGCCGTGATGATTCAAGATGGCGGCTCCGGCGCCACGCTCTTGTCTCCGTTAAGCCAATAGGAAAGAGGAACGGAGGGGGCGATGGCTGTTCATCTTCTCTTCACAGACACTTCTGGAAGTCACGTTCACCACTTTTTCATAAATACCCCCATTTTCCAGAGCTTAGTTATACAACTAGATTCATTGAAAGTAACAGTCGCTCAGTCGTGTCCGACTCTTTGAGACCCCATGAACGGTAGCCTGTCCGGCCCCTCTGTCCGTGGGATTCTCCAGGCAAGAAAACTGGAGTGGGTTGCCATTCCCTTCTCCAGAGGATCTTCCTGACCCAGGGATCGAACCCAGGTCTCACACATTCTTTACTGTCTGAGCCGCCTGGGAAGACCATTAGTGGTAGCCATATGCCCAGAGAAAAACTGAAGAAAGAGAGACTTCCCTGGAGGTTCCGTGGTTAAGACTCCAGCTTTCCAGTCCAGGGGGCATGGGTTCGCTCCTTAGTCGGGGAGCTCAGATTCAACATACCATGCAGCTGAAGAAAAAGGAAAGACAAACATGGAGAGCCAATGATCTCTGCTGCAGAAAGGAGAGAATACGAATGAATATGACTCTGCAGACTACACCCTGAAGCTGAGAAATAGAGTTAATAAGCAGGAGTTAATTGCTGTTTTAATGTCTTTTAAGATCTTTACTACATAATTACATTGTCTTGATGATAGCCATTTAGAGCTAGTGGTTTAAAAGTAGTTGAATTTTTCAAAAAATCAGGAAACAAATTTATTGTTTTTGTGTGAGTCAATTGACCAATGGTTAAAGCAATTGCTTTTTAATAGTAAATCTATATCTATTAGATATATCTTCATTCTTTCATGTTTTGAATGCTTTATATAATACATATGAGAGGAAAAGACAGCCATTGAAAACACAAAATAGAATTCAACAACAGGACTTGTCACTGATAGCAGATGCCTGAAGTTTTTGGTTTTTTTATATTGCATTTAACCACATCTATGTGGTGGCCATGAAGGAGCACTGCTCACACTCACCCCTCTAAGAACTTACTATGAGGAGGATTATTGACTGACATGACATGTGTCTAAACCTTCAAAAGTTTCTCACTGAGGCAACACACCCTCCGGATGCTCCTGGCCAGAATGACTAAGCACAGTGGGAAAACTAGAGAAGGGACCCTTGGATTTCCAAGTCTGGTTCTCAAAGAATTTTCAGCTTCTGCTCTCAGTCTTCACCTTCCCATACCACACAAAGCCCAGGCATCTGCCTCAAAAATAAGAGACTAGTAAATAAGAGAGTGGCTTAATCAATTGCTGACACCAACCACCAAATCTGTGAAGACATTTTAAAACATCGAGCTCCAGTCAAATTGCCAGATGACTTGCAGCCACGTGAATAATCCTAGGTAAGGCCTGTAGCCGACAAAGGATGAGATGGCTGGATGGCATCACTGACTCAATGGACATGAGTCTGAGTGAACTCCGGGAGTTGATGATGGACAGGGAGGCCTGGCGTGTTGCAATTCATGGGGTCGCAAAGAGTCGGACACGACTGAGCGACTGAACTGAACTGAACTGAAGACCTGTAGAAGAACCCCTTGCCTGAGTTCAGTTCACTTTGCTGAACCACAGAATCATGAGCAAGTCAAGTGGTTCCCCTAAAAAGCTTCTAAATTTGGGAACAGTATAATAGGCAGCAATAGATAAATTGTGTGTGTGTGTGTGTGTGTGTTAGTCGCTCAGTCATGTCCAACTCTTTGCGACCCCAGAGAATGTGGCCCACCAGGCTCCTATATCCCATAGGATTCTCCAGGTAAGAATACTTAAGTGGGTAGCCATTCCCTTCTGTAGACATAACTGATACACACCCAAAATAAAATGTACAGACTGGAGACTAATATATATATATTATATTATATATATATTAGTATATAGTAATAACATATGGCAAATACTAACAAGATGAAAGTTCAGCATTCTATATTAATACCAAACAATAGATTTTAAGACAAAAACTATTATTAAAGAGGGTCAATATAATTCTATGCTGCATACATCTAGTAAAATATTCTGAAAATAAAGTAGAAAAAAGAAAAAGATGGAACTACAAGAAGAAATAGGCAAATTCACAATCAGTACAATTATATTAAAGATTAAAATAGCTCAGTTGGTAAAGAATCCGCCTGGAATGCAGGAGACCTGGGTTCAATCCCTGGGTTAGGAAGATCCCCTGGAGAAGGGAAAGGCTACCCATTCCAGTATTCTGGCCAAGATAATTTCCATGAACAGAGGAGCCCATTGGATGGCAGTGCATAGGACAGCAAAGAGTTGGCCAAGACTGAGCGACTAACACACACACCATGTGGGAAAGCTCAGGGCTAAGAGCAGAGTGGGCTTTAGGAGCTGAGAGCAAACCTGGGCCAGGACCCAGTAAGAAAGTGAGGCCTGAGGGTCTCAGCTGAGAAACGCAGGTCTACAACTGAAGGCAGCTGAAATCTACCAACAACCCAGTGAGCTTGGAAGAAGACACTGAGCTGCTGACGAGAACACTGCTGCTGTATACGTATATATGCCCTAAGCAGAGAACTCATGCCTGGACTTCTGACTTACAGAAACTGTGAGATATTAAAAATGGATGTTTTAAACCTCTAAATGTGTGTTAATCTGTTAAATAGATTATAACACCAATGTAGACTCAACCATTAGAGAAGCATATTCTTCTCAACCACACATTGAATATTTACTAAAATTGATCACAAGCAAGGTCTTAGGGCAAGTTCCAGGAAATTTCAAGTAACTAATGTTGCGTAAGCTATGTTCTTCGATCTCGGTACAATTAACACAACAGTCTATCCATGAGTTTAGGTGAATTTGAAGTTTTTGGTGAAAAAAAAAAAATAAAGTTTTTGGTGAAGGAGGAAAGAGGAGAGTGAAATAGTTGGCTTAAAACTCAACATTCAGAAAACAAAGATCATGGCATCTGGTCCATCACTTCGTGGCAAATAGATGGGGGAACAATGGAAACAGTGACAGACTTTATTTTGAGGGGGCTCCAAAATTACTGCAGATAGTGACTGCAGCCATGAAATTAAAAGATGCTTACTCCTTGAAAGAAAAGCAAGAAAAGCTATGACCAACCTAGACAGCATGCTAAAAAGGAAAGACATTACTTTGCCAGCAAAGGTCTGTCTAGTCAAAGCTATGGTTTTTCCAGTAGTCATGTACGAATGTGAGAGTTGGACTATAAAGAAAGCTGAGCGATGAATAATTGATGCTTTTGAACTGTGGTATTGGAGAAGACTCTTGAGAGTCCCTTGGACTGCAAGGAGATCCAACCAGTCCATCCTAAAGGAGATCAGTCCTGGGTGTTAATTGGAAGAACTGATGTTGAAGCTGAAATTCCGATACTTTGGCCACCTGATGCGAAGAACTGACTCATTGGAAAAGACCTTGATGCTAGGAAAGACTGAAGGCAGGAGGAGAAGGGGGCGACAGAGGATGAGATGGTTGGATGGCATCACTGATTCGATGGACGTGAGTTTGGGTGAACTCCAGGAGTTGGTGATGGATGGGGAAGCCTGGCGTGCTGCAGTCCATGGGGTCACAAAGAGTCGGACACAACTGAGTGACTGAACTGAAAGTTTTCGGTGCCTTAGTGTAGCCTAAAAGTGCTGAGAGGGGTGGCTATATGCGAGCAGGCACTGAGGTCAGGAGACAGAGACTCCAGGAGTGGACACTTTGGAGCCAGGAGCGCGTGACTGTGACCGTGGGCTCACCAGCAGTTCTGACTCATTGGAAAAGACCTTGATGCTGGGAAAGACTGAAGGCAGGAGGAGAAGGGGACGACAGAGGCCTGGTGGCTCCGTGGCAAAGAATCTGCCGGTCAATGCACGAGACGGGGGTTCCATCCCTAATCTAGGAAGATCCCATATGCCTTGGAGCAACGACGCCTACGTGCCAAGACACTGGAGCCTGTGCCCTAGGGCCTGGGAGCCGCAGCTCCTGACCCTGGGCGCTCTACAGCCTGTGCTCTGCAGCAAGAGAAGGCGCCGCAATGGGAAGCCCGTTTACAGGAACTAGAGAAGAGCCCGCGCAGCGAGCAAGACCCCGCACTGCCAAAAGTAAATAAACAAATAAAATCATTCAAAAGCTATAAAAGGTATTTTTTAAAAGAACATAATGCAGCACTGTAAAGCAAGTATTCATATAGCACAATAAAGAGAAAATTAAAAATAAAAAAGAATGAGCCTTGAGCCCAAATAGAATGAATCTCCCCTTCGATGATGGCAATGAAGACAACCAAAAGGGAGACAGATTAAGATACTAATCTGGCTTGTTTTAAAATTTGGTTGTTTTCTCTGCTATAGGACACAGGTAGCTGGTGAGGTGTTTTTTCCCCTGTACCCGAGAAATGTGTGATTAAGAATTTTTTAAAAACACATCACACATAATTTTCTTTAAAACTAATTTGAAAGAACAATACTTAAATTTTAAAACCACATCTAATGGCAAATATCTGCTTGACAGACCTATCTCTACATCAGCATCTGAAACTCAGATTCTTAACAAGGACCAAGAAGGTCACGTGCATGAAGGAAGTGGACGAAGTTTTAAAAATTAGGATATGGTGGAGCCCTTGGTAACTTGAGAGGCACATGCCCTGAATAAATAATCGTAAATTCTTAAATTTATTCCTTTAAATTCTTAAAAAATCTTAAATTCTATCCAGTGGAGCACCATCTTGCTTCTTTCATAATATGCACTATGTATCTATTAGTTTTCTGTAGTACGGCTTGATCAAATTGTATCATAGCTAAATATTTTTATATCAGTTTCCTCCACAGAGACATCTGCCAGATGCTGAACAAGTGTCCTATTCATCTTTCTATCCCCAGAATATATCCCCTAGCATACAGCAAGCCTGCAGTAAACGCTTGTGGTAGAACTGGTGAATGAATGAACACATGAGCAGGGGCCCATCACAGCAGATCATCCAGATCAATGCATGAACTGAATGATGGCGAGATAATCAAATCACCGAGGAGAGCACGAGGCACCTCGAAAGGGTCTGCCCATCCATAACGTGACGAGCAAACAGCTGACGCCCCTTGGCTTCATGACAGTCTGCAACCTGGGACGCTAGAAGCTCAGATTTGGAAAGACACTGATTTCTTTCATTTTTAATTAGGTGACCAGTGATTAGATTATTATTGCTAGAGACAGGCTGATTAAGAAGTCGCTGACGAGTCATCTGTCCTGTGAGGAGGGCTGTCCTGCAGGCACATTTACATAAGGATAGCTTCCCACTGGGGCCTCTGCTCTCTGGTCCTGTCACTTCTGGATAAATGCTGGTCCCTCGCTGTTGGGGGCTTCAGGAACTTTCTCTGAGCAGGCATCCTTTAGAGGCCGTTTTAATTGAAAAACTTTAGAAATGGAAATGCAACCAAAATGAATTTGCTAGGGCTTCTAGGTGTGTCTTGGAGAAGGCAATGGCACCCCACTCCAGTACTCTTGCCTGGCAAATCCCGTGGATGGAGGAGCCTGGTAGGCTGCAGTCCATGGGGTCACTAAGAGTCAGACACGACTGAGCAACTTCACTTTCATTTTTCACTTTCATGCATTGGAGAAGGAAATGGTAACCCACTCCAGTGTTCTTGCCTGAGGAATCCCAGAGACGGGGGAGCCTGGTGGGCTGCCGTCTATGGGGTTGCACAGAGTCGGACACGACTGAATCGACTTAGCAGCAGGTGTCTTAAGGTGGCAGTGGTAAGACAGCTGAAGGAGGCAAAGGTTCCACCGGAGAAAGACTGCTCTGGAGAAGTGGTTAAAAGAGCATCGCGTGGTGGGGGGGAGAGAGAGAGTTTGGGTGGGGGGTTGGGAGTGGCCGGGGTAGGAGGTGGAGACTGGGGATGGTTGAGAGGGTCTCTCCTAAATATTGGTGTGTCTGAAAAGCAGAAAAACATCTTTTGCACCTGGCAAAATTTTCAAACTACTGCCAGCCTCTACGCAACCTTGTTACTTCTCTTTTTTCAATTTTTTATTTTCAAAGGCCTTTCAAGGCTCATTTGTGTTTCTCCATTTTTACATAAACAGTTGATTATATGCATTAAGTCAAAGAGTCAATGAGATAAGACAAAGAGAGAAAGAGTGAGGGAGAAAAAGAGAAAACTCCACCTCTGATTATTTTAGATTAGTAAAGCCTTGGTTACTTTCTAAATGGAATGCCATTAATCAAGTCCCTGCTGCTGCTGCTAAGTCACTTCAGTCGTGTCCGACTCTGTGTGACCCCATAGATGGCAGCCCACCAGGCTCTCCCGTCCCTGGGATTCTCCAGGCAAGAACACTGGAGTGGGTTGCCATTTCCTTCTCCAATGCATGAAAGTGAAAAGTTAAAGTGAAGTCGCTCAGTCGTGTCCGACCCTCAGCGACCCCATGGACTGCAGCCTTCCAGGCTCCTCCGTCCATGGGATTTTCCAGGCAGGAGTACTGGAGTGGGGTGCTATTGCCTTCTCCAATCAAGTCCCTAAGTTGAATCAAAACACACACACACACATACACAGCAAAAAGCCAAACAAACAAAAAAAACTAAACTTCAAGTGAAGCCTTCAAAACATTTTGAAAAATACAACACATTTGGATTAAGGGTTCCAAATTTAAAAGTCTAATAGTGTGAAATAAAGAAAATTGGTTTTACAGTGGTGCCGGCCAGGAGTCCTTCTGAACTACCTAATGTGTTCTACCTATGTGTCTCAGATTTTCTGAAATAGGTGAGACATTTTTAAACATTTTCTAGCATTTTTCATTTGCTTGATAAATTTATTTTTCCATAAATGGTGATGGTTATGCTCAGTGCAGTGTCCAAATTATGGGACTGCAAGAGTTCTTTAAAAGGTATATTCCAAGAACACAAGGAATTTAACAACAGAAAATTAACAGATTAAAAAGGAAAAACATAGCAACACTCACTATTTATTTTGCTCAAGAACTTGTCATTTGGGTATGATTTGGTAGAGATAGTCCATCTCTGCTTCACACAGCTTTAGTCGGAGTGGCTTGATTGGGGCTCATAATTTAGCTGCCAAGAGAGCTCCTTTACAAGCAAGGCAGTACCAGCTGTTGTCCAGAAGCCCTGATGGGATGTTGGGGAGACTCAGTTCCTCTCCACTGAGCTGCTGGGGCTGCATGCAGCTGGGCTCCAAGAGCTGGCGTTCCCAAAGACTTGGGTGGAAGCTGTAAGACTGCTTAGGAGTTAGACTTGGGAATTGTATAATACCATGACGCCTGCATTCTATTAGTTAAGCAAGTCTCCTAAGCCAGCCCAGGTTCAAGGGGAGAGGATGACCTAGTGTGGTTTGGAAGTGCTGGCTTTTGTAGGAGTCGTATGAGAATGCTAGCTGTGTGCACTCAGAGATGATGGGGTCTGTGGAAAGGAGCAGCTCCTCTTCTTTTAAGGGGCAGATATTCTCATCGACATGTTCAGTAGTTAGAATAGGAAACAGGAGCACAGAATGGTGGTGGCTAAAAGATAAGGAAGGGAAAAGCCCATGAAAATAGAGCAAAGGAAGATCCGAGGACCGGAGTGAGGGCCTCAGGTAGAACAAACAGCACTCCTGGCTAGCCCAATTTACATAGGGCAGGCCCAGGGAGGTGGAGTCGGGGGGCAGAAATATATAAAAAGAGGAGCCGAAGGGCCAGGGGTGTCTCTTTTCTCTTCGTGTCTTTTGGGTAGGCATGCCCTCATGCCTCGAGGATTTATTTTCCTTTACTTTCTAAATAAAAGTGAGCTGTAACACTGGTCCGTCACTTCAGATTTTTGTTGTGATAAGACAGAACCAAGGAAATCACACACTCCCCTACAAACACTTGCTGTTTGCCATCTTAAAACAAAATTACAGCCATTCTTACAGTAAGGGTGAAGTCATGTCTCAGGGTTTTGGTTAGCATTTCTCTAATGACTGGTGACATTGAGCCTCTTTTTCCTGTGGTTCTTGGCCATTTCTGTATCTTCCCTGGAAGTCCTGTTTTCTGCATTGGCTCTCCTCATATGCCTGGAAGTCCTTGGCTTTCTGCCCTTTGTTAGAGAGATCTGAAAAGCTACCTAGGAACACTTCACCTGTGAATGAAGCCTGTCCACTCTGAGGTTCTCTTTCGATTTATCTGGATGAGGCCATTTGACGTTGATATATTTAGGGATTTCCTCTTGGCCTGACCGTAGCTATAAGAGTCTTCGATGCTGACTGGAGGGCCAGAGTCTAGTTAACTGTTTCGGAAGCTCGTGAAGGATGTGGGTCTCTGCATTCAGCATTCAGTTAAGTATACAGTCGCTTATTCCCCCTGATTTTGGCTTTGTACCCATGCTCCCTCAATGTGGATGGATTCTCTCTACTATCACTGGCTGTACAGAGATCCTGTTTTACTTTCTCTAGAGATAAACCTCCATCTTCCTGCCTGGATGGACATTGGGCAGTTGGCCAGAGGCATGGAGAGGAGGAGTGAATTTTAAAATCTAGTCATATCACAAAAGATATTTACATTATTATTGTTGCTGTTGTTGTTCAGCCACTAATTTGTGTCTGACTCTTTGTGACATCCATGAACTGCAGAACGCCAGGCTCCTCTGTCCTCCACCCCCTTCCAGAGCTTGCTCAGATGCATGTCCATCGAGTTGGTGATGCCGTCTAACCATCTCCTTCTCTGCCGCCCCGTTCTCCTTTTGCCTTGGAACCCCATGGACGGTATTTACCCTATACTCTTCATTATAGCTTGACCCCAGCACACACACTCATATCAAACACGCTTCACATCCAGTCCCAAAGGTGCCTGGAACTAACAGTTCCTGAGCCTTCTCAAGACTCTGGAATAAGCTGTGAACTGTGTTCATTCTCAGTCTCTCAGCTGTTAGCACAAGAGCTGGGCTTCTGGTCGGTTCACTCTGCACAACCCACTTTTCACCTTACAACATGGTGTTGCTGTTTTCGCCTCTCAACTTGGGACCATGTTGACAATTTTCAACTTTTTTAAAAGCAGTATTTGTTTATTTATTGTGGCTGCACCAGGGCTTATTTGCGGCACTTGGGCTCTTCAGTTGCAGCACTCAGCTGTGGCATGTGGGACCACGTTCCCTGACCAGGGATGGAGCCTGGGCGCCTGCACTGGGAGCGCCGAGTCTTGGCCGCTGGACCACCAGGGAAGTCCCGACTTGTTAAAGCGTACCTGGTCTGTGGTCAAAAGACATAAAACACTTTCAGCATGGTGACTAGAGTTAGTACTATAGTTAATATAATACTGTATTGTCTGTTTTAAAGTTGCTAAGAAAGTGGATCTTAGTTTTCACCACAAGAAACAAAATTTGTAGCTATATGAGGTAATTGATTTTAACTTATAGTTACTGTGGTGATCATTTTGCAATATATACATATACCAAATCATTATGTTGTACAGCTTAACTAATACAACGCTGTATGTCAATTATACCTCAATAAAACTGGGAAGGGGAAAAACCTTGCCTGAAGTTTTAGCATGGTTTGGGGAAGGAATGAAGTTATATACATCATTTTATTCCAGTCAGCATCTTAATGTAGAATCTTTGTTTTGTTATATATATATATATATATATATATATATATATATATATATGCACATATACACATACACATTTGTACATATTCTTCTAGCTGCTGGATAATGTCTAAGTTTGTTCCCTACTGGAAATGTTAGCTCTGAAAGTGAGTAGGGAAGATGTAAACTGAGGGACTGTAACTTTCTGATGTATAACCAAGCTTGTAAAAGTACTCTGAAATGGCTAACTACTGTATATTCTTTGGTAGTTTAACATCTAAAAAATTCTAAGTTTATTGGTGTATAAAAGTTTATTGGATGGCACAGTGACTTCATGGGTTTGAAAAACAAGAACTTGGGTAGTTTATTGAATTCCTTTGAGGCTTATTTTGGTCAGTTCTAAAAACTAAATGATGAATATTGACCTTATAGGTTTATTGAGAGGATGAAGTGAGTTAAAACATAAAAAGTGCTTTCAATACTCCCTGGTATCAGGTAAGTACACAATAAATGTTAGAAGTGAAATGCAATTTAAAGTATTGACCTTACATTTTTAAGTGTGCAAAACCTTAAGATAGGTTTCATTTAGTATTTACGAAATTAAATGACTTTACCTATCTTAAAAAGAGTGACCTTTGAAAAAGTTAACACTTTTCTCTCTTTAACAGGACAATTTAAAACAATAATTTTTAGTTTGTACCTACCTTAGACTTCATCCATTCTGCTAAAACTTAGGAGAAAATAACCCTTTACATTTTTATTGTAACTTTATTGACATAAATTAAAAGTATGAAGTAGTCATAGTGTATGTCAACTTAATAAAGCCGGTGTATAATTAAGAGCAACCTAAGATAATCCCTTCATTCTTTAAGTGACATGTGTTTTAAAGAATTACTTCTTTTTTTTGGTAATTAAAGCCAAGTACATTTTTTTGTCTCCCTGCTATCAAAAATGAACTTCCTTTTAAGTCTTTTTGCTTAATTAGAGGATGTAAGGCTTCCCTGCTGATAAAACTATTTTACCACTTGAAAACCCACATTGCATTATCCCTTCTAGCTGTTGGTTGCAATAAAGCATGAAGCAAGAGTGACATCTGGTGATCACATAGGTTCATTACATACAACTTGGAATTATTTCATTGGGGTTTTAAGGCTCCTTTTTATTAAACAAAGAAACAAAAATAAAAAACGTTTCACTGAGTACTTTCATTTTTTATGAACTTCAAAAGCTGTTTTGAGGTAAAACTTGTGCTCAGTAGCTTCAGTCATGTCCGACTCTTTGAGACCCCATGGACTGTAGCCCACCAGGCTCCTCTGTCCATGGGGATTCTCCAGGCAAGGACACTGGAGTGGGTTGCCATTTTCTTCTCCAGGATATGTTCTCAACCGAGGGATCGAACCTGCGTCTCTTATGTCTCCTGCATTGGCAGGCAGGTTCTTTACTACTAGCGCCACCCGGGAAGCCCAAAATTTACAGAAAACTTGTAGAAGATTACAAAAGCAATAAGGGATTTGTGTACAATGGAAATCAATTAGGGGATACTTTGAATTCCAAAAATACACACACACAAAATGACAGCTAGATTTATCTTGTTTCATTGTGTTTAGGTTACAAAATACATACTGATTCAGAATTCCGGAAATATATAGGGATTTTGCAGATGATTCCTCCCACAAATCAATTTAAAAGACATCAAAACCAAAACCAAATATATACATATATATGTGCATATATAACAGCACACACACACAAAGACTTCCCTGGTGGCTCAGTTGGTAAAGAAACTGGCTGCAATGCAGGAGACTTAGGTTAGATCCCTAGGTTGGGAAGATCCCCTGGAGGAGGGCATGGCAACCCACTCCAGTATTCTTACTTGGAAAATCCCATGGATAGAGGAGCCTGGCAGGCTACAGTCCATGGGGTCACAAGATCAGACAAGATTTAGTGACTAAACCACAACCACGGCAAAAAAAAAATATAAGCAGAGCTAAAGACAATATTATCAACATGAAACGAAGGGGACATATGTAATCTTGTCTATAAACTTCACGAGGCTCCAATGAAGAATAACTCAGTTTTGAGCAGGGTAAGTGTAAGTGGCAGGGGCGAAGAGTAAAGGACAAGCACGCAGGGCAAGACACTGTGAAAAGCTTCTCACGCTGTCCAGTGTGGAAGTACCAGAGCTGGAACTGATGAGAGGAGCATACTGGGAAAACGACATGGCGTTTGGTCTTTGAAGCCCTTTAGCCCACATTCCAAGACAGAAGTTACAAGAGACAGCAAGCAGGAGAGCCGTTGTCCTTGACCCCTCACTAAATGGAGAAGGAATGGGACTAAATCCTGGGACTGCTATCTTTTTTTTTCTCCTAATTTATTTATTTTTAATTGAATGATAGTTGTTTTACAGTACTGTGTTGGTTTCTACCGAACAGCAACATGCGTCAGTCACAGGCTTACCCTTTTCCCCTCCCACCTGAACATCCCTCCCCCTTCCCTCCCCGTCCTCCCCCTGTAGGTTGTTACTGAGCCCTGGGTTGAGTCATACAGCAAATCCCCCTTGGCTGTCTATTTCACATACGGTAGTGTACGTTTCCATGTTGCTCTCTCCATACATCCCACGCTCTCTTTCCTCCCCCACCCTCAGCCGTGTCCGTAAGTCTGTCCCCATCTCTGCATCTCCACTGCTGCTCTGCAAATAGGTTCATCGGTACCACCTTTTTGGATTCCATGTGTAAGTGTTAAGTATATGATATTTGTTTTCTTTCTGACTTACTTCACTCTGTATAATAGGCTCCAGGTTCATCCAACTCATTAGACTGACTCAAATGTATTCCTTTTTATGACTGAGTAATATTCCATTGTATACATGTACCACCGCTTCTTTATCCATTCATCTGTCAAAGGACATCTAGGTTGCTTCCATGCCCTAGCTACTGTAAATAGAGCTGCAATGAGCAATGGGGTACCTGTTTCTTTTTTCAATTTTGTTTTCCTCAGGGTATATGCCTAGTAGTGGGATTGCTAGGTCATATGGTGGTTTTATTTCTAGTTTTTTAAGGAATCTCCATACTGTCTTCCACAATGGCTGTATCAGTTTACATTCCCACCAACAGTGCAAGAGGGTTCCCTTTTCTCCACACGCTCTCCAGGATTTTTTGTCTATAGATTTTTTGATGATGGCCATTCTGACTGGTGTGAGGTGATAGCTCATTGTAGTTTTAATTTGTATTTCTCTAATAATGAGATGTTCAACATCTTTTCATGTGTTTATTGGCCACTGGTATGTCTTCTTTGGAGAAATGTCTGTAAAGGTCTTTTGCTGGGACAACTATCTTGATCTCGAGTGATAGTAGCAAGTAAAGGCAGATAAGTGTGGAGAAGTAGGTGTAGCCACATACATACAGACACACACACACACACACGAGACAAAATATGAGATGACTGTTCCCCAAAGTGGTTCACTCATCCTAAAGAGAAGAGAAAACCACACTAAAGTAAAATGTCTTCACAACTGGTTAGGAAGTATCACCATCTCAATTCATCTAGCCTCAGGAGTGTGAATAGAATTATGAAGAAAGAGAAAGCAGAGATAAATTTCCCTGAAGACAGGTACCTATAGACATAGCTTCCTCCCTATTCGTCTCATGCAGCTACAGAAATGAACAGAGAATACAAACCATTTCATCTTCAGGCTCTAAAGATTCAAACAGTGCCCAGAGAAATAGGAAAATAACTCAGTACGAAGCCATAGGTGGTATTTCTAGGCAAATAATAACCGCAAATATTATTTTGATTCGAAGTTCAGAATAAAAGAGACAGTCAATCTTTAACAATATCTATAAAACAGAAAAAGAAATCAAACACCAGCATCAAACAGCATACCCTAGACAAAGTTTACTCTTGCAAATAAAAATTGGGAAAAAAATTTAGAAAATAATATTTAACAATGTCAGAGAAAATTGTTATGAGAATAAAATAAAAATAGCACAGAGTTCTATTGCCCTAAAGGTCTGGGAGTGAGCAACAAGAATGAAGACAGAACAGGAAATCTGGTGCAATGGGTCAGGGGACCTGCAGCCTCTATTGGACTGAGGGGCAGAGTCCACTCTGAGTCCAGCTTTTATTCCCGATTGCAGACTACAAGACTTTCTTTGATCTATCTTTCCCAAGACACTACACTGACATAGTCCAGATCTGCTTGTTTTTACCCCAGGCCATTCCCTTCTGGGATAGTCTCAGGAACAACCAGCACTGTTCATACCCAAAGCTGACCCAGTGTTCCAAGGTCCATGCTTTCATGATCCCAGTCATACTCCCTTCTGGGTCTGGCCCTGGGGTCTGTACAAGGCTATTATTCTAAGAAAAACATGAAAAATAATTATCGACACAGTTTCTTGATATATGTTGTTTTTCCAGATGTTATTTCTATGAAATTTCTCAAGGCTGTGGAAGTACATTATTAGAAATTCCCTCTACAGAGTTCAGTGTTTTAGGAGGGAGATAAGATTGCTGGATCTCAAATTCATTTGCAAAATTTACCCTACAGAAAAATGAAAAAATAGCATTGAGATATGTTTAAGATGTCCAAAAAATGCAGAAGAAAAAAATGGATCAAGATAATTTAGAAAAAAAGATTATTAGATATAGAAGAAAGACAATAAAAAATCAGACTATAAAGAATTGGTACAAATAAAAGGACAGGCTCTATAGAACATTAACAATTTTTTAAAACTTTCAATAAGTAGTTCAGTTCAATTCAGTCACTCAGTTGTGTCCAGCTCTTTGCAACCCCATGAATTGCAGCATGCCAGGCCTCCCTGTCCATCACCAACTCCCGGAGTTCACTCAAACTCATGTCCATCGAGTCGGTGATGCCATCCAGCCATCTCATCCTCTGTCGTCCCCTTCTCCTCCTGTCCTCAATCCCTCCCAGCATCAGAGTCTTTTCCAATGAGTCAACTCTTCGAATCAGGTGGCCAAAGTATTGGAGTTTCAGCTTTAGCATCAGTCCTTCCAATGAACACCTAGGACTGATCTCCTTTAGAATGGACTGGTTGGATCTCTTTGCAGTCCAAGGGACTCTCAAGAGTCTTCTCCAATACCACAGTTCAAAAGCATCAATTCTTTGGCGCTCAGCTTTCTTCACAGTCCAACTCTCACATCCATACATAACCACTGGAAAAACCATAGCCTTGACTAGACGGACCTTTGTTGGCAAAGTCATGTCTCTGCTTTTGAATATGCTATCTAGGTTGGTCATAACTTTCCTTCCAAAGAGTAAGCGTCTTTTAATTTCATGGCTGCAATCACCATCTGCAGTGATTTTGGAGCCCCAAAAAATAAAGTCTGACACTGTTTCCACTGTTTCCCCATCTAATTCCCACGAAGTGATGGGACCAGATGTCATGATCTTAGTTTTCTGAATGTTGAGCTTTAGGCCAACTTTTTCACTCTCTTCTTTCACTTTCATCAAGAGGCTTTTTAGTTCCTCTTCACTTTCTGCCATAAGGGTGGTGTCATCTGCATATCTGAGGTTATTGATATTTCTCCCAGGAACCTTGATTCCAGCTTGTGCTTCTTCCAGTCCAGCGTTTCTCATGATGTACTCTGCATATAAGTTAAATAAGCAGGGTGACAACATACAGCCTTGACGTACTCCTTTTCCTATTTGGAACCAGTCTGTTGTTCCATGTCCAGTTCTAACTGTTGCTTCCTGACCTGCATATAGGTTTCTCAAGAGGCAGGTCAGGTGGTCTGGTATTCCCATCTCTTTCAGAATTTTCCACAGTTTGTTGTGATCCACACAGTCAAAGGCTTTAGCATAGTCAGTAAGTAGAGGCTTACCTAAATCTACAGATTTAAAGGGATCATTAAACATAAATAAAATCAGATTTTGTATTAAAAAATAAAGGTATCATTACCACAGATAGAAATTAATTAACTGGAATAAACTGCTCTACAAAATCGTGTATAAATATGATTAACATCTTATTCATTTGATTTAATTATTCAGGTTCCCAGCTGCTTTATTAGCAGGAAGTCCAATTATCTCCCTCTTGAATCTCCATCCTCCTACAGAACTGTCCAAGCATTCTCAGTCTCCAAAAGGTCAAAAGGAGGCCACTCTGGCCTCCACCTCTATGCAGGAATAGAACTGCATCAAGATTTGTCTGCTCACATCAGTAGCCTCCACTGCAACCCAAGAGGTTACTGAAAATCAGTTCATATAGATGAGACTAAAAGCAGGTCACCATTAAGCAAATAGAGTAAAAATGTGGCAGGCGAGAGCCATCCATGGATGCCAAACTGAGTCTCAAAGAATCTCCCTCCAAGATCTTTATTGATTGAAGAGAAAAAAATCAAAACACCATATTGGAAAAATGCTGCCAACACCAGTTTAACCAAGGGATCAAGGTTAATGTCCTCTCCAGCAATGGGACATCGTTACAGTTCATGGTAGGAGGCACTGATAAGAACATCTTCACTTCGGTGGGATTTTTTTTTTTGCCAAAAATATGTAATTTCCTTCTAATTATGCATGATAAAATACCAGACAAACCTAAATTGAGGGAGATTCTAAAAAAATAACTGACCAGTAAGTGTACTTCAAAAGTGTCAAGGAGAAAGACCGAGGAGGACTGAGGACATGTGACAGACAGAGGGGGTGAAGGAAACGTGAACTAAATGCAGTGTGGCATTCTGAATAGGATACTGGCCTGGGGAAAGGACACTAATAAGAACCCTGAACAGATGTGAATAAGCTCTGTGGATCAGTCAGTTTACTGTTTCCAAGTTAATTTCCTGGTTTGGGTAATTCTGTTAAGATTATGAAATCTGTTGTTAATTTTAGGGAAAGCTGAGTGAAGGGCAAATGGGAATTGTCTGTACAATTTTTGCAACTTTTCTGTAAGTCTAGAATTATTTCAAAATAGAAAGATTTTTCTAAGTCCATAGAATTCACCTAATCCTGACACAGACCCCTGTCAGGGGCACATTGTCCTTTGAAAGGGAGTGATCCTCAGAGCTGTCCAGCCAAGTTAGTCCCACTCTTGGGCTCCTCAGCGAGTAGCTTTTAGTGCTCAATTCTTTCCCCCTTTTTTTTTTTTTTTTAAAATATGCAGGTACATCTCAGGGTCCCTGTTGGGTCAGAAGTTCTGGGGTGGGACTGGTTTCTGATTGTGACTTCTTTGTGATGTTAAAGGGCACTCCCCAGGTGGCACTAATGAGAAAGAACCAGCCTGCCAACGCAGGAGACTTAAGAGAGGCCGGTTTGACCCCTGGATCTAGAATATCCCCTGGAGGAGGGCATGGCAACCCACTCCAGTGTTCTTGCCTGGAGAATCCCACGGACAGAGGCACCTGGTAGGCTACAGTCTATAGGATCAAAGAGTCAGACATGCCTGCAGCGACTTAGCAGCAGCATAATGTCAAAGCTATGTCTGCCTTTCACCACAGAAAAGCAGAGTTTTTATTTTCAATTCTTGAAACATGAAAGGTCAGATTATTGCCTTTTCCCTAAGGTATTTTCTCACCACTCACTCATCCCAGATGGAGCAGACATAGCTGGTTCCCGTCCCGCATCCCCTGACCCTGTGAGGTCATGTGCTCCTGCCATAGGCAGGCTCCAGTCTGCTGGGGTTGTCACTCACAGGGACTCCTCACCTGAGAGAGAGGAAGAGGCACTGAGGGGCCTTAGTCCTGGGCAGCAAGGAAACCTCCAGTGGCGGGAGGAGGTGGGATGGCTTTGTGAGACAAGAGAGCCAACTGCTCAGATCAATCCAGGGTTTAGGATTGAGTCCATTGATTACCAGTCTCCTCAGATGTGACTTTCATCAGGGCCCAACTAGCTGTGCTGGTGCAGACGTGAACAGCAGAGAGCTAGGTTCATCCAGGGTAAGGTTTTGCTAGACATGGAACAAAAGAGAAAAGGCACAGCAATTTAGGGAATAAGCAAAGGCATAGTTGAAATGATAAACCTTTTAATTTAAGCTGGAAAAAAAGAGAGGTGTTTACAAAAAGGCTAGCAAATGGGGAGAAAATGGAGAAATGAGTAAGTATATTTTTATGCATTTCCATCTTTATGCAGATGTTCTACATTTGCTGAATGAATTACTCCTTTAAAAGAGTGAGATTTTATTTTTATTCTTTATATTTTATATAATATATGTTATACACTCTTGTATCAGTTCAGTCACTCAATCGTGTCCGACTCTTTGGGATCCCATGGACTGGAGCACGCCAGGCTTCCCTGTCCATCACCAACTCCTGGAGCCTACTCAACCTCATGTCCATCGCATCTTGTATATTTTATGTTAATTATCAAATATTTTACATAAAAACACAATGCAGAGGTGAAAACACAAAAACTCTGTTATAAATCTCTTTACAAGGTAGATAATAAAGCTCAACCTTCCATTTACAAATTATGCAACTCATGCTTTGTTTCTCAGATAGAGGATTTCTTTTTGTTTTGAAAAAGAGTAGTCATGCTTAGTTGATAAAGGATTCGAAGTGCCTGTTTTCAGGGAGCTTCCAGTTGGGGCAAGAATTTCGTTCCAGGTAGAAGTGATAAAACATTGCTTTAGGAAGATTTTCTGACCACACCTGATCATTATATTCTAGCGTGTTTTCCTCACCATGTCAAGTAAGACCTGGCTCATGCAAACAAAACTCTGCAGCTGCCCTGGCCCAGCCAGCAAGGATGGTGGAGTCTACATGACAGTCCAGATGATGTTCAGTACTGGCTGCCACAATTTGGCACAACCCTGAGGGGGCTTCCCTCATTGCTCAGCTGGTAAAGAATCCGCCTGCAATGCAGGAGACCTCAGTTCCATCCCTGGGTCAGGAAGATCCCCTGGAGAAGGGAATGACTTCCCACTCCAGTATTCTGGCCTGGAGAGTCCATGGGATCTCAAACAGTCAACACGACTGAGCGACTCTCACTGAGGCGACAAGAAAATGCCTCATAGAGACTCCCCAAACGCCCTCGGATGCGCAGCCGGCCTCGCTGCAGCCGACACCGCACCTGTGAGGAGAGCCCGCTGAGACCGCAGGGCTTCCCTGTGACGCGGCTTTGGCCTCACGCTTGTCTGACCAGAGCCCTCTCCTGCCCTCTGGTGATCCTTAGCGGAAACGCACACCCCAAAGCTCCCTGAAGGTCTGCAGGAAGGAAATCTAGTTCCGGGTGAGAGATGACCCGGAAGTGAAGCTGCAGGCGCACCTCCCCGAAGGTCGCTGTGGCGAGAGGCTCAGTGACAGACGCAGAAGACCCACGGGTTCGACTTGTGCGCATCCTTTCCGACCCAGCTCCCGCCTATTCCCGACAGCTGGCGATTCTGACTAACAGCACGGCGGGCCCCAGGCCCGGCACCGCGTGCCCGCTGCACTTCAGAGGTGACAGCCAGGGGGCGGGAGCGGCCTTCCGAAGACTTTGACGCCAGCCCTCAAGACTTCCCTGGCGGTTCAGACGGTAAAGCGTCTGTCTACAATGCGGGAGACCCGGGTTCGATCCCTGGGTCGGGAAGATCCCCTGGAGAAGGAAATGGCAATCCACTCCAGTACTATTGCCTGGAAAATCCCATGGACAGAGGAGCCTGGTAGGCTGCAGTCCATGCGGTCGCAAAGAGTCAGACACGACTGAGCGACTTCCCTTTCTCAAGAGACCGCGACAGCCCTTGTCCAGTTCCTGTCAGTTCAGTCGCTCTGTGTATAGGACTCTTTGCTACCTCATGGACTGCAGCACGGCCAGGCCTCCCTGTCCATCACCAACTCCCGGATGATGCCATCCAACCAGCTCGTCCTCTGTCGTCCCCTTCTGCTCCTGCCTTCAATCTTTCCCAACATCAGAGCCTTTTCCAATGAGTCAGTTCTTCGCATCAGGGGGCCAAAGTATTAGAGTTTCAGCTTCAACATCAGTCCTCCCAATGAACACTCAGGACTGATCTCCTTTAGGAAGGACTGGTTGGATCTCCTTGCAGTCCAAGGGACCCTCAAGAATCTTCTCCAACACCACAGTTCAAAAGTATCGATTCTTCAGTGCTTAGCTTTCTTTATGGTCCAACTCTCACATCCTTACATGACTACTGGAAAAACCATAGCTTTGACTATACAGTCCTTTGTTGGCAAAGTAATATCTCTGCTTTTAATAAGCTGTCTAGGTTGGAGAAGGCAATGGCAGCCCACTCCAGTACTCTTGCCTGGAAAATCCATGGGCAGAGGAGCCTGGTAGGCTGCAGTCCATGGGGTCGCTGAGGGTCGGACATGATTGAGCGACTTCACTTTCACTTTTCACTTTCATGCATTGGAGAAGGAAATGGCAACCCACTCTGGTTTTCTTGCTTGGAGAATCCCAGGGACAGGGGAGCCTGGTGGGCTGCCGTCTCTGGGGTCGCACAGAGTTGGACATGACCGAAGCGACTTAGCAGACAGGTTATGAAGCTATCTGGGGAGAGACTGCCACTCCCAGGGATAGCCAGTTCTTAGAGATGGCAAAAACTGCGCAGGAAGCACATCCTTCACAGACAAGGCAGCCAGTCCCAGATTTATAAACCCAACCACGTATTTGTCTTATTCTCACATATCAAACCATTATTCACCTGCCTTAAATCATCCCAGGGCCAGGTACCATCAGTTGAAGACCCATGTCCCACTGGAATCACTCAGAGTGTCTACTCCTCGACTTTTCTTTGCCCTCTGAAGCTCCAGTAAAGCTCCTTCCTCTTCCCTACTCACAAATAGAGGGGAGGGGAAAGGGGGTAGGTTTTGTAGGCAGCGCCAGCGCTGTTCTTCGGGAAAATTGTGAAGTGTGTGTGTGTGTGTGTGTGTGGATTCCTCAGCACCCTTTCTGTGCTGCTCCCAAATTTCCCAAGGTCTCCCACCTTCCCCTGTCCTCTTGGTTTCTTGGAGAGGGACCCAAGTGCCTCTCTCCATTCTCTAGGGCAGTTGTCTTCATTTTTGTTCACTTATAGTTTACAATAAGAAAATCTGTGTACCCTACTGCTCATTAAAAAAAAAAGAACTTTGTATTTAAGTGTAGCAGATTAAAAATGTGATAGTTTTAGGTGAACAGAGAAGGGACTCAGCCACACACATATATATACACATGTGTCCATTCTTCTTCAGACCCCTGTCTCATCCAGGCTGCCACACAACACTGAGCAGAGCTCCCTGTTGCTGTTCAGCAGGTCCTTGTCGCTTGTCCATTTTAAATATAGCAGTGTGTATGGCACCTCACTCCAGTACTCTTGCCTGGAAAATCCCATGGACGGAGGAGCCTGGAAGGCTGCAGTCCGTGGGGTCGCTGAGGGTTGGACCCGACTGAGCGACTTCGCTTTCACTTTTCACTTTGATGCATTGGAGAAGGAAATGGCAACCCACTCCAGTGTTCTTGCCTGGAGAATCCCAGGGACAGAGGAGCCTGGTGGGCTGCCGTCTATGGGGTCACACAGAGTCGGACACGACTGAAGTGACTTAGCAGCAGCAGCAGTGTGTACCTGTGCACCCCAAACTCTCTAACCATCCCTTACCTTCATCCTTCCCCGGGCAACCAGAGGTTTGTTCTCTATGTAAATAGAGTAAATAACTTCATTTGTATCATTTCTTTTTAGATTCCACGTGTAAGGGATGTCATATGATATTTCTCCTTCTCTGACTTACTGCACTCAGTATGACAATCTCTAGGCCTATCCATGTCGCGTAATATTAATGTGAATAATAATAATAATAACGTGAATGGCATTATTTCATTCTTTTTGATGGCTGCCTACTGCTCATTTTAAAATCACTAAAATTTTATCATACATTTGAATAAGTTTGTTTCTTGTTAATCGTGCTCATGTATACTTGCTCAATTGTGTCTGACTCTTTGTATCCTTATGGACTGTAGCCCGCCAGGCTTTACTGTCCACGGAATTCCCCAGGCAGGAATACTAGAGCATGTTGCTGTTTCCTGCTCCAGGGGATCTTCCCGACTCAGGGATTGAACCCACGTCTCCTGTGACTCCTGCATTCGCAAGTGGATTCTTTACTTTTGTGCCACCTGGAAAGCCTTCTTATTAATAGATCGTCCAAAATATTAAATATCTTATAATTTGAACTAGAATGACTGATTATAAGTGGAATCAATATTTTAAAATACATTTTGATGAAATAGGTCTTGACTACTCTGCTGAATGGGCTTCCCAGGTGGCACTAGTGGTTAAGAACCCACCTGCCAATGCAAGATATTTGAGAGACACAAGTTCAATCCCTGGGTTGTGGTCAGGAAGCTCCCCAACTGGAGGAGGGCCTGGCAACCCCCTCCAGTATTCTTGCCTAGAGAATTCCATGGACAGAGAAGCCTGCCAAGCTGCCAAGCCTGGCAAAGCCTGGCAAAGCATAGGGTCGCAAAGAGTCAGACATGGCTGAAGTGACTTAGCATATATGCAGCTTGCTGAATAAGCATAGCTCACCTAAAGAAGTGATATTGCACTTTATCTGTGAGTGTTATCCAGTGTATACATAATCGTTTTGGTAGCCTCACAAACCATTCGATTTATATTTAAAGGAATAAGCATCATTATCCATGCTTTTTACCCTGTTGTGAATTTAATGTTCCAACATGGGCCTAACACCCTATTTCTCAGGCTAAACTTCACTTTTAATAGAAATGTATGTAAGATACCTATGCTTTGTTTAATCATTGCAAAAGGGTTACTTGAACAAAAGCTTTGATACTTACTTGTTTTGCTCTCAGAGGTATGAGCCAAGCACTGTGGTGAGATCTGAAATAGGGTTGGAAGACAGGTATGCCATCATCTCATACCACTGGGGAGTGAGGCATTTCACGCAGATCAATTTTAGGGAAAAGTACACAGAAATGGTGACATCACTTACAACTATTCGTGTAAGTGCACACTTTGGAAAGTTTTCAGGTATCATCGTGGCTGTGAATGCCTATTGTTATCCTTTAAACCATAATTCTATTTCAGACTTTATATTAATGAATTAAAATCATTCATCCTGTTAAAAGAAACTGGATATCATGGAGCTAATTGTAAAACATATTTTGGAAGGTGGTGACTGCAGCCATGAAATTAAAAGATGCTTACCCCTTGGAAGGAAAGTTATGACCAACCTAGATAGCGTATTCAAAAGCAGAGACATTACTTTGCCAACAAAGTTTCGTCTAGTCAAGGCTATGGTTTTTCCTGTGGTCATGTATGGATGTGAGAGTTGGACTGTGAGGAAGGCTGAGCGCTGAAGAATTGATGCTTTTGAACTGTGGTGTTGGAGAAGACTCTTGAGAGTCCCTTGGACTGCAAGGAGATCAGCCCTGGGATTTCTTTGGAAGGAATGATGCTAAAGCTGAAACTCCAGTACTTTGGCCACCTGATATGAAGAGTTGACTCATTGGAAAAGACTCTGATGCTGGGAGGGATTGAGGGCAAGAGAAGAAGGGGACGACAGAGGATGAGATGGCTGGATGGCATCACTGATTCGATGGACGTGAGTCTGAGTGAACTCCAGGAGTTGGTGATGGACAGGGAGGCCTGGCGTGCTGCGATTCATGGGGTCGCAAAGAGTCAGAATTTGCCTGCAATGCAGGAGACCCGGGTTCAATCTTCCTGGGTCAGGAAGATCCTGTGGAGAAGGAAATGGCAACCCACTCCAGGACTCTTGCCTGGAGAATTCCATGGACAGAGGAGCCTGGTGGGCTACAGTCCATGGGGTCATAGAGTCAGACACGACTGAGCGACTGACAGACACACACGGTCGATTTACAATGTTGCATGTTTGTCTTCAATATATAAAATAACGCATTACTTGAGACGTTTCAAATGGGATTGATTTTTTTTTTCCTTCTGCCACAAGTCCTCATTTCTTCTTTAAGTAGCCTAGAAATGAAAACCTAACTTTTTAGTAGTTGGGCTTTCCTGATTGCTCAGATGGTGAAGAGTATGCCTGCAATACAGAAAATGCGGGTTCGATCCCTGGGTTGGGAAGATCCCCTGGAGAAGGGGATGGCTACTCACTCCAGTATTCTTGCCTGGAGAATTCCATGGATAGAGGAGCCTGGTGGGCTTCAGGGATCACAAAGAGTTGGACACAACTGAGCAGCTTTGTAGTAATGTCAACTACAAATTGGCACATGCCAAAAGCATTGCCAGCAGCTGAACAACAAGGGCATCTGCCATCTGCCGCCATGGAGACTGAGCCCTGTGCTGCCGAAGCTATTGACTTTCAACATCCCCTGAGGGAGTTCAGGATGGACTGAGGCACTCTGTGCTCCATGGAATCTGGTGGGACAGGTTGTTAGATAGTTGGAAATTTTCAGGAACAGATTTTATGATCCTAATCCTTGCATCTCCTCTTATCTAGAAAGGCACTAAATCCCTTCATGATGACATCAGATCCTCATGATGTCTTTTCATGACTAGCAGAAAACCTCTGATAAAGTAAACACTTGATTGCATTGAAGTCCCCCTTCACTGAAAGCTTATATATTGACCTTCCTCCACTACATCTTTGGAGCAGTCTCTCAGAGCTATCTGGTGCTGCTTCCCAGGCAGAGCTGGACCATAAAGAGAGCTGAGCACTAAAGAATTGATGCTTTTGAACTGTGGTGTTGGAGAAGACTCTTGAGAGTCACTTGGACTCCAAGGAGATTCAACCAGTCCATCCTAAATGAAATCAGTCCTGAATATTCATTGGAAGGACTAATGCTGAAGCTGAAACTCCAATACTTTGGCCACCTGATGCAAAGAACTAACTCCTTAGAAAATACCCTGATGCTGGGAAAGATTGAAGGCAGGAGGAGAAGGGGACAACAGAGGATGAGATGGTTGGATGGCATCACCGACTCAATGGACATGAATTTGAGTAAACTCCAGGAATGGTGATGGACAGGGAGGCCTGGCGTGCTGTAGTCCATGGGGTCGCAAAGAATTGGACATGACTGAAAAACTAAACTGAACTGAAGTCACATCCATACATGGCTACTGGAAAAACCATAGCTTTGACTAGATGGACCTTTGTTGGCAAAGTAATACCTCTGCTTTTTAATATGCTATCTAGGTTGATCATAGCTTTACTTCCAAGGAGCAAGCCTCTTTTAATTTCACGGGTGCAGTCACCATCTGCAGTGATTTTAGAGCCCCCCCAAAATAAAGTCTGTTACTGTTTCCATTGTTTCCCCATCTATCTACCATGAAGTGATGGGACCAGACACCATGATCTTAATTTTCTGAATGTTGAGTTTTAAGCCTACTTTTGCACTCTCCTCTTTCACTTTCATCAAGAGGCTCTTTAGTTATTCTTCACTTTCTGCCATAAGGGTGGTGTCATCTAATATCTCAGGTTATTGATATTTCTCCCAGCAATCTTGATTCCAGCTTGTGCTTCATCCAGCCCAGCATTTCGCATGATGTACTCTGCGTCTAAGTTAAATAAGCAGGGTGACAATATACAGCCTTGACGTACTCCTTTTCCTGTTTGGAACCAGTCTGTTGCTCCATGTCCAGTTCTCACTGTTGCTTGGTGACCTGCATACAGATTTCTCAGGAGCAGGTCAGGTGGTCTGGTATTACCAACTCTTGAAGAATCTTCCACAGTTTGTTGTGATCCACACAGTCAAAGGCTTTGGCATAGTCAATAAAGCAGAAATAGATGTTTCTTTGGAACTCTTTTGCTTTTGTTGATGATACAACAGATGTTGGCAAATTTATCTCTGGTTCCTCTGCCTTTCCTAAATCTAGCTGGAACATCTGGAGGTTCATGGTTCACATACTGTTAAAGCCTGGCTTGGAGAATTTTGAGCATTACTTTACTAGCATGTGAGATGAGTGCACTTATGTGGTAGTTTGACCATTCTTTGGCATTGCCTTTCTTTGGGATTGGAATGAAAACTGACCTTTTCCAGTCCTGTGACCATACTGAGTTTTCCAGATTTGCTGGCATATTGAGTGCAGCACTTTTGCAGCATCATCTTTCAGGATTTGAAACAGCTCAACTGGAATTCCATCACCTCCACTAGCTTGTTCATAGTGATGCTTCCTAAGGCCCACGAGACTTTGCATTCCAGGATGTCTGGTTCTAGGTGAGTGATCACACCACTGTGATTATCTGGGTCATGAAGATCTTTTTTTGTGTAGTTCTGTGTGTTTCTGCCACCTCTTCTTAATATCTTCTGCTTCTGTTAGGACCATACTATTTCTATCCTTTATTGTGCCTGTCTTTGTATGAAATATTCCCTTGGTATCTCTAATTTTCTTGAAGAGATCTCTAGTTTTTCCCATTCTATTATTTTCCTCTATTTCTTTGCATTAATCGCTGAGGAATGCTTTCTTATCTCTCCTTGCTATTATTTGGAACTCTGCATTCATATGGGTATATCTTTCCTTTTCTCCTTTGCCTTTCACTTCTCTTCTTTTCTCAGCTATTTGTAAGGCCATCTCAGACAACTGTTTTGCCTTTTTGCATTTCTTTTTCTTGGGGGTGGTCTTGATACCTGTCTCCTGTACAATGTCATGAACATAGTTCTTCAGGCACTCTGTCTATCAGATCTAATCCTTTGAATCTATTTCTCACTTCCACTGTGTAATTTTAAGGGATTTGATTGAGGTCATACCTTAATGGTCTGGTGGTTTTCCTACTTTCTTCAATTTAAGTCTGAATTTGGCAATAAGGAGTTCATGATCTGAGCCACAATCAGCTCCAAGTCTTATTTTTGCTGACTGTATAGAGCTTCTCCATCTTTGGCTGCAAAGAATATAATCAATCTGATTTTCGTGTTGACCATCTGGTGATGTCCATGTGTAAAGTCTTCTCTGTGTTGTTGGAAGAGGGTGTTTGCTATGACCAGTGTGTTCTCTTGGCAAAACTCTGTTAGCCTTTGACCTGCTTCGTTTTGTACACCAAGGCAAAACTTGCCTGTTACTCCAGGTATCTCTTGATGTCCTACTTTTGCATTCCAGTCCCCTATAATGAAAAGGACATCTTTTTGGGGTGTTAGTTCTGGAAGGTCTTGTAGGTCTTCATAGAACTGTTCAGCTTCTTCAGCATTACTGGTCGGGGCCTAGACGTGGGTTACCATGCTATTGAATGGTTTGCCTTGGAAACAAACAGAGGTCATTCTCTCAGTTTTGAGATTGTATCTAAGTAATTGCAAAATGCAGTCCTCATTTTGCCCCAAATAAAACTTAATTCACAACTCTCAAGTTGTGCATCTTTTTTAGTCAACAGTAGTTACAGTTTAGATAAAGTTTGGCAAATTATAAACTGTGCACCAAATTGGATCCAATACATGTTTTGTATGGCCCCTAAGCTAAGAATGGTTTCTACATTTTTAAACTGTTGAAAAAAAATCAGAGAAAAGTAATGTTTTTTTAGAAGAAAAACTACATGAAATTCAAATATCAATGTCCATAAATAAAATTTTATTGGAACATGTGTACAATCTTTTAGCCACAGGTTGCTTATAGTGATGGGTATATAGTTCCTTGCAGTGACAAGGTTGAGTCAGATCAGATCAGTCGATCAGTCGCTCAGTCGTGTCCGACTCTTTGTGACCCCATGAATCCCAGCATGCGAGGCCTCCCTGTCCATCACCAACTCCCGGAGTTCACTGAGACTCACGTCCATTGAGTCAGTGATGCCATCCAGCCATCTCATTCTCTGTCGTCCCCTTCTCCTCCTGCCCCCAATCCCTCCCAGCATCAGAGTCTTTTCCAATGAGTCAACTCTTCGCATGAGATGGCCAAAGTACTGGAGTTTCAGCTTTAGCATCATTCCTTCCAAAGAAATCCCAGGGCTGATCTCCTTCAGAATGGACTGGTTGGATCTCCTTGCAGTCCAAGGGACTCTCAAGAGTCTTCTCCAACACCACAGTTCAAAAACATCAATTCTTCAGCACTCAGCCTTCTTCACAGTCCAACTCTCACAACCATACATGACCACAGGAAAAATCATAGCCTTGACTAGACGAACCTTTGTTGGCAAAGTAATGTCTCTGCTTTTGAATATGCTATCTAGGTTGGTCATAACTTTCCTTCCAAGGGGTAAGCATCTTTTAATTTCATGGCTGCAGTCACCATCTGTAATGATTTTGGAGCCCAGAAAAATAAAGTCTGACACTGTTTCCACTGTTTCCCCATCTATTTCCCATGAAGTGGTGGGACCGGATGCCATGATCTTTGTTTTCTGAATGTTGAGCTTTAAGCCAACTTTTTCACTCTCCACTTTCACTTACATCAAGAGGCTTTTGAGTTCCTCTTCACTTTCTGCCATAAGGGTGGTGTCATCTACATATCTGAGGTTATTGATATTTCTCCCGGCAATCTCGATTCCAGTTTGTGTTTCTTCCAGTCCAGCGTTTCTCATGATGTACTCTGCATATAAGTTAAATAAACAGGGCGACAATATACAGCCTTGATGTACTCCTTTCCCTATTTGGAATCAGTCTGTTGTTCCATGGCCAGTCTAACTATTGCTTTCTGACATGCATACAGATTTCTCAAGAGGCAGATCAGGTGGTCTGGTATTCCCATCTCTTGAAGAATTTTTCCACAGTTTATTGTGATCCACACAGTCAAAGGCTTTGGCATAGTCAATAAAGCGGAAATAGATGTTTTTCTGGAACTCTCTTGCTTTTTCTATGATCCAGCGGATGTTGGCAATTTGATCTCTGGTGCCTCTGCCTTTTCTAAAACCAGCTTGAACATCAGGAAGTTCACGGTTCACATATTGCTGAAGCCTGGCTTGGAGAATTTTGAGCCTTACTTTACTAGCATGTGAGATGAGTGCAATTGTGCGGTAGTTTGAGCATTCTTTGGCATTGCCTTTCTTTGGGATTGGAATGAAAACTGACATTTTCCAGTCCTGTGGCCACTGCTGAGTTTTCCAAATTTGCTGGCATATTGAGTGCAGCACTTTCACAGCATCATCTTTCAGGATTTGGAATAGCTCAACTGGAATTCCATCACCTCCACTAGCTTTGTTTGTAGTGATGCTTTCTAAGGCCCACTTGACTTCACATTCCAGGATGTCAGGCTCTAGGTCAGTGATCACACCATCGTGATTATCTGGGTCGTGAAGATCTTTTTTGTACAGTTCTTCTGTGTATTCTTGCCATCTTTTCTTAATATCTTCTGCTTCTGTTAGGTCCATACCATTTCTGTCCTTTATCGAGCTCATCTTTGCATGAAATGTTCCTTTGGTATCTCTGATTTTCTTGAAGAGATCTCTAGTCTTTCCCATTCTGTTGTTTTCCTCTATTTCTTTGCATTGATCGCTGAAGAAGGCTTTCTTATCTCTTCTTGCTATTTTTTGGAACTCTGCATTCAGATGCTTATATCTTTCCTTTTCTCCTTTGCTTTTCACTTCTCTTCTTTTCACAGCTATTTGTAAGGCCTCCCCAGACAGCCATTTTGCTTTTTTGCATTTCTTTTCTATGGGAATGGTCTTGATCCCTGTCTCCTGTACAATGTCATGAACCTCATTCCATAGTTCACCAGGCACTCTATCTATCAGATCTAGGCCCTTAAATCTATTTCTCACTTCCACTGTATAATCATAAGGGATTTGATTTAGGTCATACCTGAATGGTCTAGTGGTTTTCCCTACTTTCTTCAGTTTAAATCTGAATTTGGCACTAAGGAGTTCATGGTCTGAGCCACAGTCAGCTCCTGGTCTTGTTTTTGCTGACTGTATAGAGCTTCTCCATCTTTGGCTGCAAAGAATATAATTAATTTGATTTCAGTGTTGACCATCTGGTGATGTCCATGTATAGAGTCTTCTCTTGTGTTGTTGGAAGAGGGTGTTTGTTATGACCAGTGCATTTTCTTGGCAAAACTCTATTAGTCTTTGCCCTGCTTCATTCCGTATTCCAAGGCCAAATTTGCCTGTTACTCCAGGTGTTTCTTGACTTCCTACTTCTGCATTCCAGTCCCCTATAATGAAAAGGACATCTTTTTGGGGTGTTAGTTCTAAAAGGTCTTGTAGGTCTTCATAGAACCATTCAACTTCAGCTCTTTCAGCATTACTGGTTGGGGCATAGACTTGGATTACTGTGATACTGAATGGGTTGCCTTGGAAACGAACAGAGATCATTCTGTTGTTTTTGAGATCGCATCCAAGTACTGCATTTCAGACTCTTTTGTTGAGCATGATGGCTACTCCATTTCTTCTGAGGGATTCCTGCCCACAGTAGTAGATATAATGGCATCTGAGTTAAATTCACCCATTCCAGTCCATTTCAGTTCGCTGATTCCTAGAATGTCGACATTCACTCTTGCCATCTCCTGTTTGACCACTTCCAATTTGCCTTGATTCATGGACCTGACATTCCAGGTTCCTATGCAATATTGCTCTTTATAGCATCGGACCTTGCTTCTATCACCAGTCACATCCACAGCTGGGTATTCTTTTTGCTTTGGCTCCATCCCTTCATTCTTTCTGGAGTTATTTCTCCACTGATCTCCAGTAGCATATTGGGCACCTACTGACCTGGGGAGTTTCTCTTTCAGTATTCCCTTTTCATACTGTTCATGGGGTTCTCAAGGCAAGAATACTGAAGTGGTTTGCCATTCCCTTCTCCAGTGGACCACATTCTGTCAATCTCTCCACCATGACCCGCCCGTCTTGGGTTGCCCCATGGGCATGGCTTAGTTTCATTGAGTTAGACAAGGCTGTGGTCCTAGTGTGATTAGATTGACTAGTTTTCTGTGAGTATGGTTTCAGTGTGTTTGCCCTCTGACGCCCTCTTGCAACACCTACCGTCTTACTTGGGTTTCTCTTACCTTGGGCGTGGGATATCTCTTCACAGCTGCTCCAGCAAAGCGCAGCCATTGCTCCTTACCTTGGACGAGGGGTATCTCCTCACCACCACCCTTCCTGACCTTCAACGTGGGATAGCTCCTCTAGGCCCTCCTGCGCCCACGAAGCCACGGCTACTTTTAGTTGCAACAAAAACTGTATAGACAGAAATGTCAAAAATATTTACTATCTGGTCCTGTACATATGTTTTTCTTCTCTGCATAAGATAATTTTCATACAACTAAGAGTATGCTCCAGGGTCAACATAAAGTAGTGTGCAGACTGAGTTGACTTTGCACATTGTTTTTAAAAGACCAGAAAAGCATGGTTTGAAATAGAATTCCATCTAGTGGTTTTCTATATCCTTCAGAATGAAGTCTAAGTTCATTATCATGGTCAAGAAGGTCATTCTTGATATTGTGCTTCCCTATTTCTGCTACACTCTGCCTTCAGTCACTCTGGCTCTCTGCTAAAAGTTGCTGGGAGGGATTGCGAGAAGAAGGAGAAGGGGATGACAGAGGATGAGATGGTTGGATGGCATCACTGACTCAATGGACATAAGTTTGGGTAAACTCCGGGAGTTGGTGATGGACAGGGAGGCCTGGTGTGTTGCGATCCATGGGGTGGCAAAGAGTCAGACACGACTGAGCGATCGAACTGAACTGCTGTTGTGGGACGCCCAACTCAGGGTCTTTGCACTGGACCTCCCTGCTCCACACCCACCCCCCCCCACAGGTATCAGCATAACCTACTTGCTCATTGCATTTTTCATCCTGTTCGAATGTTATCTCACCAAGAGGCTTTCCTTAACATACTTTTATTTGCTAAAATATAAATCACTTGAGAGCAGGAACTTTAAGACAGTTTAATTCAATACTGTATTTTAGAAGTGCAGCTCAGAGTAGATGCTCAAGAGTATTTGTTGATTGAATGAATACATGATCCCCTGAAATGAATGTGTGAGTTACTACATCCAAGGGAGATTCATATTTAAAATACTGCAAGTTCCATTGACAGAGCACATGTGTGCACACACGGACTATCCTGCTTCATTAATGAAAAGATTTAGGGCAGAAAAAAAAAAGTGAGTAAAACACCTTGGAACTCAGAAGACATTTGCGGATGAAACTGAACCACTGTCGGCCAGACTTCATAAACCCGCTATAGCCGTGGGCACTCAGAAGCTAGTTGCAGTGTGCTAGTCGCTCAGTCGTGTCCGACTCTTTGCAACCCCATGGACTGTAGCCCACCAGGTTCCTCCATCCATGGGGTTCTCCAGGCAAGAATACTGGAGTGGGTTGCCATTTCCTTCTCCAGGAGATCTTCTCGACCCAGGGGTTGAACCTAGGTCTCCCACATTGTAGGCAGACGCTTTACCATCTGAGCCACCAGGGAAGATCCATTGTATTATTAGGGCCCCTGATAATTGTCTGTTAGTCATTAAAGGGGTCTGTGGTGTGGACCTTTTTCACGTTTAAGATGACTGACTCCCAGAGAAGTTATTTGCCTTAACTCTCACTTTCCTATGCAACTGAGCTAGTGGATTCTGTGAGTCTAAGGATTACCAATTGGAAAACCAATATGCAGGTGGTGTTTTGCAATATGAAGTATGCCTAATTGAAACTCTTCGAAGCAGAAAATACTGACATAGTTTTTCTAACAATCCGCTATGGAAATAAGATAGGAAAATGGGTGGGATTTGTCCAAAACCGAAAGTTGGCCTGGAGACAGAATGCAAATAGAGGAAATAAGTGAGAATTGTGAAGAGTTGATGTCTTAAGAATTGGTGGTAAAATCCACCTTACTTAGCGTCTTTTTAAATGACCTGGAGGAAGCTCTATTAAAGAATTAGTGGATTTAAATCGACTTTTTCATTGTTTGGCAGGAAGGGTTTAGATAAGAGATAGCAGTCATTCACATGTTAAGGAATCCTATCTCCACCTGAGGGATTTGAAAAGCTGACTTTGAGCTGATAAAATGCACTCTTACCACCCCAAAGAAATGTGGGTTAAAGAAAAAAAAAGTTTGTGTGCCCACTTGCAAATGCATGCCCTGTTGTTGGAGTCATGGGGGAAGTACTCATTACCTGAATTATTGACTGAACGTGGAATATAAACAAAAATTTTGGAAGACAAGGAGCCTGAGTGAGTTTTGGGTTAAAATAATATTTTTCTAAAAGGTAACTGAAACCTCCCTTGGAAATTCTGACACCACCTCCAACTACCACCACAAAACAACCAAAAAACCTTTTCCTACTCTTATGTAAAGGAATGGGGTTGATACAGTAGCAATATTGTGTAGTTCTTCTCTTTTGTTACTGGGGAAAACAGCATTTTTGAAGGGCAACTAAACTCACTGGAAAGACTGGGGCAGGCATGGGTAGGAGACAGCTGAGAGATCGTGAAAGTGCTATGAATACGTTGAGAAGAAAGAGGAATGTAAGGTAGAAGGTGAGAAGGTGATTTTTGCCCATTGTTTTTTTTTTTTTCCACCAGTCAAGACCTGCCAAGGTTTGCATATCTATTGTTGGTTTCCCTAGGTGTAACTGAATACTTTACATAACCTGGATTCAAATTACCTTTCCAAAATCTTCTTTCCTTCCAGCCTCAGACCACCAGCAAGCAGCATTTAAGTGTACCTAACTAATGAATGTAAATTGTTGGCATTCTCATTTTTATTCTTGAAAACCCATTCAGCTGCCCTATTCTGTGAAAGTGAAAGAGAAGTCGCTCAGTCCTGTCCCACTCTTTGTGACCCCATGGACTGTAGCCCACCAGGCTCCTCGGTCCATGGGATTTTCCAGGCAAGAATACTGAAGTGGGTTGCCATTTCCTTCTCCAGGGGATCTTGCCAACCCAGGGATTGAACCCAGGTCTCCCGCATTGTAGGCAGACGCTTTACCATCTGACATTGCCCTCTTCTGTGACGCCGTCCCAAAAGGCCTCCCTGCCTCCTGTGTCAGGATTGCTGCTGCTGCTGCTGCTAAGTCGCTTCAGTTGTGTCTGACTCTGTGCAACCCCATAGACGGCAGCCCACCAGGCTCCCCCGTCCCTGGGATTCTCCAGGCAAGAACACTGGAGTGGACTGCCATTTCCTTCTCCAATGCATGAAAGTGAAAAGTGAAAGTGAAGTCGCTCATATCTGACTCTTAGCGACCCCGTGGACTGAAGCCTACCAGGCTCCTCTGTCCATGGGAGTTTCCAGGCAAGAGTACTGGAGTGGGGTGCCATCGCCTTCTCCGGCGTCAGGATTAGCTGATCCTTTTTTTTCTGGCCTCTCAAAGGAGTTCTCTTACTGCTGACCTCAGCACTTTTATTCTCACTCATTTCATAGCTAATTGTTTACTCCTCCCCACCCCCCAATCAGTGGCTCCTCTAATAAGTGAGGAAATCTTGTTATATCCAACTTCAAAATTTGCTCTGTGTCTTAAGATTTCTACCCAATGTACAAAGAAGGGAACATATTTTAAATGTTTTTCTAAGATAGAGCTGATCTCTTGCAACATTTGAGGCTCATTTAAAGGATCTGGGCAATGGTATAGATCGTGTGTGACATTTTGGCCCAGCCAGGGTGAATCATTAGTTCCTGTCAGAGGAAAGTGACTGTAAAATGATAAAAATTTGCTGGCCTACCCTTTGACTTATATCTTTGGTACTTCTTCACAGTGTTCTTAGAAACTTAACTCAGAGAAAGGAAAATGAGAACTTGAATTCTAACTGGTGATAGTAAATCATAAGGGTAGGGACTGGAGAGATGCTAAGATGAACACAAATTTTTATTGATTGTTTTCTCCCAAAAATGAGAATAATAAGAATCTTTCCCTAGACACTGTTAGCAGAAACACACTGACTGAAACTGCCTACCCTGGCCAAGCACCATAATAACCATTTTCATGAGTTATTTTACATTGGGAGGTCCTAGTAAGAACAGGGAACTAACAAGCCACCACCGATAGGAAGAGTTCAGGAAAGATCAAAAGGAGACTCCACGTGTCTGACCACCTCCCAGAATCCTTCTCTCTGGCATCCATCTTGGCTGAGGAATGTGTTCACCACCAGGAAGGACTCTGGGTCAGAATGGTTGGCCAAGATCAAACCCAGGTCTCCTGCATTGCAGGCGGATTCTTAACTGTCTGAGCCACCAGGGATTGTAGGAAAAATGGAAATTTATAGCCAAGGAGCAGGGTGGGATATCAGTGGATGGGAAATTACTAAGGAAAAAAAAAAAAAAAAAAATCAGGGATCAGGAGATTTCTGGCAAAAAGTTAACCTAACCAGATTTTTGCTGAAGACAGGCCAGGGTATACAGACCTCTTCTGGGGGATGGTGGGGGGTGTTGGGCTTTCCTAGTGGCTCAGATGGTAAAGAATCTGCTTGCAATGCGGGAGACCTGGGTTGGGAAGATTCCCCTGGAGGAAGGCATGCAACCCGCTCCAGTATTCCTGCCTGGAGAATCCCCATGGACAGAGGAGCCTGGTGGGCTACAGCTCATGAGGCCTCAAAGAGTCGGACATGACTGACTGACTAAGCACAGAGGTTTTTGGAGGGGATTAGCAACCTGATTAGTTATCCTGGGTGATCAAATATCTAGGTGAAGGACTCTGGTTAAAGTGACTAGCAGGGTTCTTGATAAAATTAGATTTTACAGGGAAATTCATGGATGGTCCTAGGAGAAGGTTCAGGAGCCTGACTAAAGTTTGGTCAAGCAAAGAGTCTTTGTCACCATTATTTGCAGGAGAAAATACTGCAATAACTTAAAATAGACATGTGTAGTAAGTTTCAATAAATTCCACCGTGTTTAAAAACTGCATGAGATGTGAAGAAATGTGAAAATAAAAATAACGTTAAAGACTGTAACAGTAGAGCTTTAACTGTTTCAACTCTTCTTAATAAAAATAGGAAACATCAAATTTAAATGATCTAAATCACCACATTGAAGTATCTACTTTTGTTTTAAGTAAATAAAGTTCTGTGCTGTGCTTAGTCACTCAGTTCTGTCTGACTCTTTGTGACCCCGTGGTTTTTAGCCCACCAGGCTCCTCCGTCCATGGGGATTCTCCAGACAAGAATACTGGAGTGGGTAGCCTTTCATTCCTCCAAGGAATCTTCCCAATCCAGGGACTGGACCCAGGTCTCCCTCATTGCAGGCAGATTCTTGAGCTTCCTTGAGCCACCAGGGAAGCCCAAGAATACTGGAGTGGGTAGCCTATCCCTTCTCCAGGGAATCTTCCTGACCCAGGAATCGAATCAGGGTCTCCGGCATTGCAGGGGGTTCTTTACCAGCTGAACTACCAGGGAAGCCCAAGTAATTAAAGTACTTCATAAAAATTCTCCTACTTTTTGCAAAATGGAAAACACATTACTCACATTTTGTCACTATAAGTTGACTTACATGAGCAAAATGGTTTTAAATGACTACTAGAGCTTAGTCATTCACCCAATGATCATCGTCCCCTTCAAAAAACAGATGGGTACAGATTTCGAAACATGCCACTTATGCAAGTGCTTGTGTGCTCAGTGGCATCCAGCTCTTTGGGACCTCAAGGACTAGCCCGCCAGGCTCCTCCATCCCTGGGGTTCTCCAGTGCTGAAGTGGGTTGCCATTTCCTCCTGCAGGGGATCTTCCCGACCCAGGGGTCAAACTCATGTCTCCTGTACCTCCTGCATTGCAGGCCGGTTCTTTACCTTGAGCCACTGGGGAAGCCTGCCACTTGTACAAGATCCACCAGTACATCCCGGCTGCTGCCGAGACCTGTTTGTTTCCCTGGCCGCTGGATTTCATATGACCTTTGCTGTGAGCTTGTCTATGAAAATAGAAGATCTGAAGATCAAGAACGGCTAGAGCTGGACTGCCTGTTTCCCTTGCATCAAATACTTATTCCCTATAAATGGTCTAAAGAATTTTTACTGTATTTTGCTACCCATTAAAAATACCTTCAGTTAGAGATCTCTTTTAGGACAACAAGCATCTTTACTATCGCTGTTAGGGTACCCACACCTTTGAGAAGATAAGGTGTAAAGGGCTGATAGCTTCTTAATATAAATTGTCATATTTAATAAATTAGTGCTTTTTCTCAACATTAATGGAGATGAACTAGATGGAGCCAAAGGTGAATGGACCTGGGATGAGGGAGGGGAAGCAAAGGGAAAGGGCAGGTCTCATCAGGCTGCCTTTGTGAGGACGGAGGGAAGGGGCGTGCTGAGAGCTGGAAAGTCATGTCAGGAGAAGTTGTGCAAGACTTTGAAAAATGGGAAAAAAGATTACTGAGTGTTCTGTGGAAGGTTAGGCATTATCCAGTCCAAGCTTCCTGGTTGCCCACGTCTTTCATGGTCTCAGAGATATCACTGTCCACTGAAGGAAAAGGTAACACGGTGGGGCTCAGGACACACTCTTCCAAAGTATGGGGCCGTAGAGCATTGAACGTCTGAGCCTGCAGGAGTCTGAGAAGCTACAGAAGCGAAAGGACGTCTCTGACACTTCCTTCCGCACCCCAATGCCTTCCCTTCTCCGCTGAACTCATAGGACCGTCCTATGAAAAGGCCTCTTCCCATCCCCGGAAGAAAGGGTCAATCCTGTCTCCAAGATGGAAGAACGTCTTGGATGGCATCCCTGGCTCGATGGACGTGAGTCTGAGCAAACTCTGGGAGATGGTGAAGGACACGGCAGCCTGATGTGCTGCAGGCCCCGGGGTCGCAACAGTCGGACAGCTCAGCGACTGAGCCGCGAACCGCAGCCTCATACCCTTTGTCCCACAGTCTTTCTCCGCGACTGTCCACGCCTTGGCAGACCGCGCGGGAAAACGTTCAGGTTTAACCAGTTCTTTAGTTCTTCATTTCCTTATGAAGACTCTCATATCAGATAAAACTGAAATAAACTCACATGCTTTTCTCTTGTTCATTTTAATTTTCAGACTCAGCCAAGGACACTTAAGAGTATCAAGGAAAATGTTTTTCCTCTCCCACAAATACAAATAATTCTTGTGTGTAGAAACACAAACAAGTTTTTGCTAGTGGGGATGTAATTGATTATTGTGTTGGGAATATTGACCAGTTTGGCATCTGTTGCCAAATTCATTTTAACCTATCTGATTGCATGTATCTATGTTTGCTCTTTGAAGTCTCTTCTGACTTGTTTTTTTCAACACCTTCCATTTTTTCCAACACCTTCCTGGTTACACCATTAATTAACACATTTAAAAAATATCTTTGACATATATTCATTTTACATTTGATCAACAGCTATGATTTTCCTTTTTTAAAAAGGTTTAAATTTTAATAATTAAAGAGATCATCCTCGAACATGCCCAGTGGCTTTTCCTGGCAGAGCCAGGGAACACAGACCTGAGAGGCAGCCCCAGCACCTCGGCTGTGGCTTCAGGAGACGAATTCCAAGCAATAGCAGAATTTTAGTCTTTGTTGACTTTTCCCGCTGTTGATACAAACTTATATAGATCTCTGAGTTTTTATGTTTCTTTGTTTAATCTTAACTTGTGGCTGAAGCTATAGAACTGGAGTTATGAGTACTCAATGCATCTGTGTGTGTGTGTGTGTTTATAATTCAGAAAGGCCTTTTAAAGTGATAGTCACTCAGTTGCGTCTGACTCTTTGCAGCCCCATGGACAGTAGCTCTCTAGTCTCCTCCGTTCATGGGATTCTCCAGGCAAGAATACTGGAGTGGGTTGCCATTCCCTCCTCCAGGGGATCTCCCCGACTCAGGAATTGAACCTGGGCTTCCTGAATTGCAGGCAGATCCTTTACTGGCTGAGCCACCAGGGAAGAAAGGCCTTAACCTCTTGGTTTGGCCTTTATCTATTGGCCTAATCTATTATCCAAAGATTTTCCTATCTTTGGATAATATTAATATAGTAGTTAATAAAGTTATTTAAACAACTTTATTCTGATTGGTTTATGAAGAACTAAGAGTTTATATAAATTGTATGCAGAAAATAAAGAAGTTAAATATCCAATATTTTGAAAGTCTTGTACTTAAAAATAAATCTATCCTACAGAAAAAGTGAAGGTCAAACATTTTAAGAATTTAAATGTACATAATTTAGGTGAATCTTGGATAAAATAGAATAGCTAAATAATTTTGGTTAAAAAAAGAGCATTCTTGTCTTCTCTTTGATTTCTCAGTGTTGAGAATAATATAAATGTATGTCATGGAAAAAAAACTTTTCCTCTACATTCTTAGGTTTAAGATTTGGGTGCTTCAAATTAAATTGACAAAAGACAGATTAGCAAGAGAAAAGATAGAGTTTTAGGTATGTACCTACATATATGTAACAGAATTTCACAGAAAAATGTGACTCAGAAGGGTGATTAGAGTTTGAGGCTTATATACCACTTCAAAAGGACAGGAGCAAAACAGAAGAGCATTTATGGAGAAACACATGACTTTTTGGAAAGATAAACGGGTCATGGGGGAGACAGAGTTTCGTCGCAATGTGTGTTTAGGTGTGGTGTGGAGTCTTCTCATTTCAGGTGATGGCTCAATCTTCCCTGGTTGCTCCCAGGGAGGGGAGTTATGACCATTAAGTTCTTCTGAGTTCTTTCGGAGGCTCTGCTTTAAGGCAGATAAGGGATTTCAGGCACTCAGATGCCTTCTGTTCAAAATAACTTCTGTGCTGCAGCAGCAAATTCTGGACCCCTTCCTGGACACTTTACTTTACTTGGATTTATTTCTCTTATGTTATAGGCATATTGATCAAATAAATTGACGTTGCTCTCACACAATGTTTAGGACTGTGGAAAATGTAAATTTTGTTAAATTAAGTCACTATTCTGATAAACTTTTTAAAAGACAGTTGCTTTTACTTTATTTATTCTATTGAAGCATAGTTCATTTACCATATTGTGTTAGTTTTAGGTGTACAGCGTAGTGATTCAGTATTTTGCAGATTATATTCCATTATATAGGTTGTTACAAGATAACGCGTGCAACTCCCTGTGCTGTACGGAGACCCTTGCTGCTCATCTCCTTTGCATTCAGTAGTGTGTGTCTGTGCTGTACGTAGGCCCTTGCTGCTCATCTCCTTTGCATTCAGTAGTGTGTGCCTGTCAGTCCCACACCCTCCCTTTGTCCCTCCTCCTCCGTTTCTTCTAGCCTTGGTAACCACACGTTTGTCTTCTACGTCTGTGACTCTGTTTCCGTTTTGTATATGAATTCATCTGTATGATTTTTTAGATTCCACGGATAAGTGACATTATATCGTATTTGTCTTCCTTTTTCTGACTTATTTCACTAAGCATAATATTATCTAGGTTCATCCACACTGCTGCAAATGGCAGTTTTTTAATTCCTTTTTACATTTGAGTAAAATTCTGTTATATGTACACATGGAAAGAAAAAAAGAAAGTGTTAATTGCTCAGCTGCATCCTACTGTTTGTAACTCCATGGACTGTAGCCTGCCAGGTTCCTCTGTTTACGGAATTCTCTAGGCATGAATGCTGGAGTGGGTGGCCATTCCCTTCTCCAGGGGATCTTCCCAACCCAGGGATCAAACCCAGGCGTCCTGCATTGCAGGCAGATTCTTATTGTCTGCACCACCAGGGAAGCCCCTGTATGCCACATCTTCATAATATAATCATCTGCTGCTAAGGCGCTTAGGTTCTTTCCATGTCCTGGTATTCTGACAAACTGTTCATTTCAACAGCAATTATGTTTTATTATGTCAGATTTAAGATAAAATCAAGACCTTTAGTTACTTTAAAACCTTATACTGTTAGTAATTTGAACTACCTAATAGATAATCCCTGAATACCAGGATAATTCTAAGTAAATTAGAAGCAAAGTTTGAGGTTTATTAACTTTCCTTCTTATTTTATATACTACAGAAAGACTGTATCATTCAGTCATGTTAACGAATATGCTCATTTTTGCCATCTTAAGAGGGGTAAAAGAGATGTGCATTGCTGGAGAAACTTATGTGCGTCACAGGCTAGTTTTCTCAAGTGCTTATGTATGGTACCCAGTTCAATAATTGATCCTTTTGGGGAAGAAAACTTTTCCTTTATCCACTTAGGTTCAATTCTTTGGGGCCTTGTGAATTAACTGACAAATGAACAGGAGAAAAAAACAAAGTTTATTTGAATACACCAGGCTCCCAGAGTAATGAGTAACTCACTGAACAGCTGGGGGCAAAGGTTTATATACCAACTTAACAAAAAAGAGGCAGGTTTAGGGTTTCACTGGAAAGTATGGAAAGTTCTACTGGGCATCAGGATGCTAATGAGTAGCTGAATTTGCACTGCCTGGGGTGAAGGGCCAGTCTCCTTCAAACAGGAAAATCTCTGAGAAGGGTCAATGGCAGTTCTGTTTTCAGGAGTATCTGCTTAAGTACAGATAATGTTTCTTTCTGGAGCAGCTGATTGTTCAGATGTTCTAAATTTAAAGATCTTGTCATTCCTTCACCCCCAGGCCATCCTCTTTTCTGTGAAATAAAAGTTACTTAGTTAAAAGTTAAAATTGTTAGGAGTAGTTGAAACCATAATAGGAGCAAGAGTTACTGAAATAAAATTGTGAGTGTGCTTTTGTTCATCAAAACAAGAGTAGGGTTTTTTCTTTTAAAATATATATTTTTTTATTCTCTGGACTCCTTTACATTTAAAAATGATTGAGGACTCCAGAAAGCTTTTGTTTGTAAGAGAAATATACAAAATATTTATTTTTTGATCATTGGAAAGCAGCAATATTATAGGTGGTGGTGGTTTAGTCGCTAAGTCCTGTCTGAGTCTTGCGACCCCATGGACTGTAGCCTGCCAGGCTCCTCTATCCATGAGATTCTCCAGGCAAGAATCCTGGAATGGGTTACCATTTCCTTCTCCAGGGGATCTTCCCGACCCAGGGATCGAACCCAGGTCTCCAGCACTGCAGGCAGATTCTTTACCGACTGCACTATGAGGGAAGCCATAGGAACCCAATGCATATTAAAATAATAATATATTTTTATGAAAAATATATTTTCTAAAGCCAAAAATATGAAAATGGTATTGTGTTTCTGAAATCTCTTAAATGCCTGGCTTCCCAGAAAAAAGCTGGAGTCTCATGTCTCCTTTTGCATGTAATCAGTTGTAATATTACGCATTCCATAGCATCTGTACTGTACACTTGTGAGAAAGTGAAATGAGAATGAGAAAGGCAAAAAACATTTTAATATTGTTATGAAAACAGTGTTTACTCCGTGCATCCCTGGAATGAGCTTTAGGGCTCTGTTCTTGCTATAAACTGAATGTTTGTGTCCTCTTAAAAATTCATATGTTGAACCTAATCCCCAATATATTGGTATTAGGAGGTGGAGCTTTTTGGAGGTGCTTAAGTCAGGAGAGCAGAGCCCTCATGAAAGAGGCTGGTGTTCTTACAAAACAGACCCCAGAGAACCCTCTTACCAGCTTCCAATCCTAAGAGGACACAGTAAGACTCAGGCGTCCATGAACCAAGAAGCGGGGCTCCCACCAGACACTGAGTCTGCAGGACCTTGACCTTGGACCTCCTGGCCTGCAGAACTGTAAGAAATGTTTACTGTTTAAGCTGCCCGCTATGTGGTCTTCTGTTATAGCAACTGGTTGACAGAAGGAATCAGTAAACCAGTCTACAACAGGAATGGAGCAGAGTTTCATTTGAGCTAAACTGAGGACCATAGCCCGGGAGACACAGACTCAAGAAGATCTGAATTGTATTTCTCTGGACTACAAAATGGCGGAGGCTTTTTAAAGGCAAACCCCACAGAATTACATAAATTGTTTGTTAAGAATTAGGATTGGAGCTAGCAGGAAGTAAGTGTGCTTGTTGGCTTCCCCGCTGGCTCCGCGGTAAAGAATCCACCGGTGATGAGAGTTCCATCCCTGGGTGGGGAAGGTCCCCTGCGGGAGGGCACGGCAACCCCCTCCAGTATTCTTGCCTGGGGAATCCCATGGACGGAGGAGCCTGGCGGGCTACAGTCCATGGGGTCACAAAGAGTGAGACGTGACTGAAGCGACCTAGCACGCAGGCACAAGGGTACGTGTTAAGCAAGGGTCCAAAATGGTTGCCTAGTTCCAAGGCGAGACATCGAGACCGTAAGACTGCAGCTGCCACGTGCTAGCAGGTATTGTTTTGAGAATGGCTAGCAGTGTCCTTGAGACTGATACAGTTCACAAAATCAGTTCTCACTGATGCAGGAATCCTTCTGAAACCACACCCGCAATGGCCACCTGGCTTCGTTTTGAATATCTGAACCACAGTAATTTCATTATGATTTTTAGCTGCATTCTTTTCTCTATGGTTAAAGCAGATATAGGCCATAAAACAGGTTGTTTGAGTCAGCGTGAAGTTCAAGCCAAATCACATATAAGCCAGAATGACTTCCCTATACCTCTGTATGTGAAAATTTCTCCATGAAGCCCAAATGGATTAATATGGTCTTTAGGAAAAGTGTCAGTTTACTCTAGAATATGAAACAGTATAATGGAGAAAACTTGGAAAGTAAATTTTATTTTCTTTGGTTTTATAACACCTGAGTTTGAAACTAGGCTATAAAATAGGTTAAATTTTAGCAAAGATGACTCCATTTTAATGGATTACTTCCTTGGTTCACTGATTAATAACCTTCAATTATAATACGAAAGCTCATTCTGTAACTTTTGTGTTATCTGCCTACATAGTCGAGATTCTGTGGCTTATCAGAATAATTTTATTTAAGAAAAAAAATCTCACTTTTGAAAGGACTAAGGTTCTTTACATTCATGTTACCTTATATATTTACTTTTAAAATCTTTTATTGTCATTTTGATTAAATAAGTAACCGAGTATTGTTGCTCAGTAACCCATGATCCTACCTTAATTAAGCATCCATATATACTCTGCCAGTTCTTTCGGAGTTGCTCTCCCAAAATCAAAACACTAAATTTAGGGGAAAAAAAATATCAGGTTGTTCTTTACAGCTAAATGTGTCTTTGGATTTGGAAAAGGTTACTGGGAAAACCGCAATGATGTGGTTTCTCATCTTATAGATAGATGCTAAAAATAATGAGGTTCATTTGAGATGTTCCTATTTTGAGACTTGGATGGGAAGAGTCGTCATATCAGATGAGATATATCTCTTATCATATCAGATGAGACAAGATATCACTCTTGTCTACAACAGGTTCGGAAAGACAAATATTGAGATGACTTTCAGAGCTTGTATCTCTTTTTAAGAAACTGATTGTTAAAAACTCTGTTTATTTCTGTTTGGCTGAGCTGCGTCTTCGTGGCTGTGTGGGGTTTCTCCGGCTGCAGCGAGCAGAGGCTCCCCTCTAGTTGAGGTCCGCGGACTTCTCTCGCAGTGGCCTGTCTTGTGGTGTGGTGGTACACGGGCTTAGCTGCTGCGCGGCATGTGGGATCTCCCCAGATCAGGGATGGACCCCGCATCTCCTGCACTGGCAGTTGGATTCTTGACCACTGAGCCTCCAGGGAAGCCACAGAGTTTTATTCTTTTCTGAATGTCCCTAGAGGTTTGCCAGTGCCCTTGCTGCGCATAATAGGTGTTTACTCTCAGGGGAAATCAGACGAAAACTTATGAAATACGTGTGCACCGTACCCCAGTAGAGTTTTCCTTTCTTTCATTCTGATGTTATTAGCCACAGTAATAAATGAACCACAGCCACTGAGTCTTTGAAACCTATCTCTACCTATTTCTTTCTATCTATATGGCTTCCCAAGTGACAAGGTGGTAAAGAACCCAAAGACTAGGGTTGGGAAAATCCCCAGGAGTAGGAAATGGCAACCCACTCCAGTATTCTTGCCTGGGAAATTCCATGGACAGAGGGGCCTGGCAGGCTACAGCCCACAGAGTCTCAAAGAGTTGGACACAACTGAGCCATTGAGCATGCATGCATACCTTTCTATCCATCATCTATAGCCTGTAATCCGATGTGTGCCTGAGGACTCTGCTGTAAGTTACAGCCCAGAGTCTGTGTCCTAACAAATAAGGATGGTCTCAGAAACTAGTCGGAAAAGACCATAACAGGCACTTCAAAGTGCTAGCATTTCTAAACCAAACTCTTGCCCACTTAGGTAACTTTCAGACCTTACCAGTAAGTGGAGTCAGAACTTCCGGAGCTCCTGTTAGTCCCAAGAGCGGACTGATGAAGAGCCAGCAAAGCAGACATTAATGACAGAGGCCTAATGGAGTGCAGGGGAGATGTGAGGATGACTACTTTTTTGGAATATTGTTCAGGAGCTCCCTGTTTGGAATATTGTTGATGCTGTGTTGTTGTTTCATTTTTTGGTTAGATGAAGGAGCCCTTTCTCTTTAGCAATCTATAACCCATACAGCTTAGTAGACTGCTTTTGTGAGCTAAAACATTTTTATATGGTATTTGATTCTCACTTGCTCTCCCAAGTTCAGACACTTTCATGGTCTTGTTGCTTTTTATGATAATGTAGTTATTTGCATACATTCAATAAGAATCTATCTGCCTTTCTATCAGGATACAATTGGACAAACTGCCTGGAATTTATGATTTGAGAATAGCCCTTTTAATCAGCTAGGCAGGTCATTTTTATGGAAAAAGAAGATTGATTTTACATTGGGACCAATACCTGTTAAGCCCTCCTAGGAAAATTGCCTTTCAGAGTCCCAGGCCTACAAATGATAAGAAAATATTATTTACTGGCAAGCTAGGAAACTTAGTCAATTTTGAGGACCTCAGAAAGAGTGGATGTCATCAAATTTACAGGTACTGCAGAAGAAATCTGGTGGAGAGAGGTTTGGGAACTTGATTTCTTAGCCTCAGGGTAGCAAATAATAGCAGCATTTAAGATTCCAGTCCAAGATTCCTTACAGTATTTCCAAAAAAAAAGATTCCTTACAGTATTTCCCAATCAGAAGTTTATTTTGTGGGCTTAACGCTTAGTGGTTAAGTCTGAAAAGCAAACTCAAGGAAGCTTATATGGTTGGTTAACACTCTTGATCACAAACTTTTCTATGAAAGGCCAGTAGTAAATATTTTAAGCTTTGCAACAGGGCCAGGATCAGGGTGCGGTGAAATGCAGCAATTCCTTGCCAAGCCATATTGGAGCCTGAGGCTAAAGGGAGAAAAGGGAAGACATCAACATTACTGATCCTGTCTTCATTTAAGATTTTGACCTTGTGGTAAATTTGCGGGGGGTGGGGGGTGGTGGGGGGAGGGGGCATTCTTTCGATTTTTAAAAAATATGCGTCAAAGTATTATTCATTCATTTCTTCATCACTTAGTTTTTGGTGCCCTCTTAAATCTTGTGCCCAGGGGATGCTCCTGAGCCGCTTCACCCCATCCTGGTCTTGTTCTGTGACGTTTCTCAGTTCTGCCAGTGTATCCAGAAAGCAGCAACAGATGTGTCACTGAACGAAGGTATTCCAGTGGATTTTTAGCTATGGGGACTGAAATTTGATTTGCATATAATTTTTATGTCACAGCAAATTATTCATCTTTTGGTGTTTTTTTTTCAACCGTTTAAAAATGTGAAAACCATTCCTAACTTGCAGGAGGTTTGGAGAGTCAGACCTTGTTTGCTGACAAGGCTGTCTTCTGCTGATTCCTGCCCTCGCTTCACCTATACAGACAATCAGGCCAAACCTAAGAAAACCGGTCTGTGTGTGTGTGTGTGTGTGATTAAGAATAACTTTTAGAATTATCCTTATTACAGGGAGAGGAGACTGCAAGGAAAAGTTGTGGAAGACTTTGAAATGACAAAAGGAAAAATATGAGAGGTGACCTATGAAATGCTTGGTCATGATTTGTAACTTGCACTCCCTCTGAGTAATTTTACCACTTCCTTACTTGTAGTCAACTGCTAGTAATGCTAATGATTTTTGCCGGTGAAGATGCAATTAATACCTTCCCTGTGACTTTTTGCCCATTTTTTCATCTGTTAAATTTATTTCGGTACTCCTGATTGCCATTATTTGTGTCTTATCTTCAGAATCTCCTTAAACTGGCTTTTTACAGTTCTCTAGTTTCCTCGATAATTGAGTTAAAGCATTCTTTAACACATGTCTATTTTATATTTGCACAAGGTTCGTGATTTTATCTTACAAAAATATTCCCCTTAATAATAGGTTAGGACAAACATAAAATTATGAACATCCAGTTAGCTCTAGGATTACCCAGTCAACATCTGCTAATCACCAACTATGTGGCAGAGTGTTGGGGATACAAACACGAATAGGGAAGACCACTTCCTTCCTCTGAGAGTTCATGATCTAGAGAACATTCTGGTCCTTAATACTGGTTCACCCACTCACTTATTCTCACACTACAAGTATTTTTTGAGGCTGACTGTTACTACTATAGCTCAGTCACATTTGAGTTGAAAAAACTTTTCCAATCTGATCTTCAGGTGTTTTAACACTTTCACCATTGTTGCTGTGGGAAAAAAGTGTTATGCACCTCAAGCAACATTCTTTGATTAAATAAAAACTTTAATAAACTAACACAACATTGTTAACCAACTATATATATAAAACATGCTAAGACGCTCCGTCATGTGCAGCTCCTTGTTGCCCCATGGACCGTGGCCCACCAGGCTCCTCTCGATGGAGGATTTCACAGGCAGGAATGCTGGAGTGGGTTGCCATTTCCCTCCCCAGGGGATCTTCCCTCCCCAGGGATTGAACCTGGGTCTCCTGCACTGCAGGTGGAGCCGCTATGTTCTTATATATATATATAAAAAAACACCTTAGTAACATTTCTACAGCTTTTAAAAATAGAGGTGGTAAAGGTCCTACTTTCATAATTTTTCATCACTAAAGATTAGTAGCAATTTATGAATTTTTAATTACTCTGTTATATTGGGAATTGCCTGTTTTATCTATGAACTACAGATACTTTTATGAATCATGCTGTTTTTGTTGCGAATGTTTTTCAGAATTCTTCTTTGGAATTGCCTTCAAATGTAGAAGTGCACTATTGTAGAAATTCATTTAAAAAGGATTTGATTTTAGAAAGCATCAAAAGTCTTTGGGGAAGAATTTTGGTCTTATTGTACAGATATGAGACTAAGGATTAAAAATGATAAAGTTTTAGATGACTTCCTTTCCACCTTGAGTCTTTTACTACAAGAAAAGTAAAAATCATCCAAAAACCTTTTTAAGTATAGAAGGCATTAACTGTAGAGTACTAAATGAAATTTCTACTTGAATTCTGATTCTGTACTTTATTTACCAGTGGGCACCATTAACAATATGATGGGTGTCATCACCAAATTATTTAGGAGTTGATAAAGACAGATGCAAATACACTAATCCCATATGTATTCTAAAAACCTTGAATTGTGTGATACATATTTGCCTACAATTTTCCTTTTACTCATAACACTCATGGGCGTTTGATATATAATAGAGGTGGTGTTCTGTATCAGAGTTTTATCACTACAGTGAAAAGACATTATGTGGTAAGATTCTTCCAGCTGGTTTCAATAATGGTCAGCACTTCTCATGTCTCCCTCCTGCCTTTTTTTTCTTTGCAGTACCATTTGAAAGTAAGTTATAAATACCATGACATTTCACCTTAAATCTTTTAGCATATATCTCCTAACAAAAATATGTAATCTTAATATTCTTTGAATGCCTAAGAGAATTGAAAATAATTATGTAGTATTATCTAATTTCCAGTCCATATTCAAATATCCCCAACTGTACAAAGATAGTTATCTTGGTTGTTTTGTTAGTTATTTTAAACTAGAATCCATTCTAGGTTCATAGATTTCATTTGATATTTTTGCTTTTTCAGTCTCTTTATATTTAGTTCAGATACCTACTTTCTTTTCTTTTTTTAAAATTAATGACTGAATTTTTGAAAAGTCTGGTTTGTATGTCTTATAAATTACTGTTCTATATTCCTTTCTTTTAAACTCAGGTTTATTAAGATATAATTTATATAGTATGAAATTCATCCTTTTTAGTGGGTAGTTCCATGAATTTTGACAAATTCGTTCGGTCGTGTAACCACTGCCAGGATCAAGATATTGAATACTTCTAACTCCGCTCACAGAATTCCACTCTGCCTCTTTGAAGTGAGCCCTCCCCCAGTGCCAGGTCCTGGCGACCACTGTTCTATTTCCTGTCCCTGCAGTCTTGCCTATTTGGGGAAAGTCATGTAAATGGAATCACACAGGATGAAGCCTTTAAGTCTGCCTTTTTCACTGAGGCTAACGTGCCAAAGATTCGTTCATTGTGTAGATTTACCACAGATCATCTCTAAACCAGTGGAGAATGCTTGTGTGCAGGTTTTAACAGTTGTGAATAAAGTTGTTATAAGTATTCGCATACAGGCTTTTATATAAACATATGTTTTCATTTCTCTTTCATAAACACGTAGGATTAAGATCTCTGGCTCATATGGTAATTGCGTCTTTAATTTCATAAACACCTGGCAGAATGTTTTCCAAAACGACTGTTATCATTTTGCACTTCCACCATCCGTACGTGAGGGTGTAAGTTGTTCTGCATCCTTGCCAACATTTGCTGTGCCAATGTTTTAAATCTTAGCCATTCCAGTAGAGGTGTGATGGTATCTCAATGCGATTAATTTGAATTGCCTTAAGGAATGATGGTGTGCACCCCTACCTTTCAGGGGTCAGGAAACCTTCTGGACTAAGTGCCATTAGAAATACACTAGCCCACCAAAACGTTAAAGTCATGTCTCTGTTGCCTGTTTGTTTGTTTCCTCCTTTCAAGTTTTCTCTCTTTGGGCTTAGATTATAAACCAGTCATGATACCTGTCTCAGTCTAGTCAGAAGGCTGCCAAAATGTTCCTGATATTTTTTACCTGCTTGTGTGAATCAGCTGGATCATGGAAAAAGCAAAAGAGTTCCAGAAAAACATCTATTTCTGCTTTATTGACTATGCCAAAGCCTTTGACTGTGTGATCAGAATAAACTGTGGAAAATTCTGAAAGAGATGGGAATACCAGACCACCTGACCTGCCTCTTGAGAAACCTGTATGCAGGTCAGGAAGCCACAGTTAGAACTGGACATGGAACAACAGACTGGTTCCAAATAGGAAAAGGAGTACGTCAAGGCTGTATATTGTCACCCTGTTTATTTGACTTATATGCACAGTATATCATGAGAAATGCTGGACTGGAAGAAGCACAAGGTGGAATCAAGATTGCCGGGAGATATCTCAATAACCTCAGATATGCAGATGACACCACCCTTATGGCAGAAAGTGAAGAGGAACTCAAAAGCCTCTTGATGAAAGTGAAAGTGGAGAGTGAAAAAGTTGGCTTAAAGCTCAACATTCAGAAAACGAAGATCATGGCATCTGGTCCCATCACTTCATGGGAAATACATGGGGAAACAGTGTCAGACTTTATTTTGGGGGGCTCCAAAATCACTGCAGATGGTGACTGCAGCCATGAAATTAAAAGACGCTTACTCCTTGGAAGGAAAGTTATGACCAACCTAGATAGCATATTGAAAAGCAGAGACATGACTTTGCCAACAAAGGTCCGTCTAGTCAAGGCTATGGTTTTTCCAGTGGTCATGTATGGATGTGAGAGTTGGACTGTGAAGAAGGCTGAGTGCTGAAGAATTGATGCTTTTGAACTGTGGTGTTGGAGAAGACTCTTGAGAGTCCCTGGGACTGCAAGGAGATCCAACCAGTCCATTCTGAAGGAGATCAGTCCTGGGATTTCTTTGGAGGGAATGAGGCTGAAGCTGAAACTCCAGTACTTTGGCCACCTCATGCGAAGAGCTGGCTCATTGGAAAAGACTCTGATGCTGGGAGGGATTGGGGGCAGGAGGAGAAGGGGACGACAGAGGATGAGATGGCTGGATGGCATCACTGACTCGATGGACATGAGTCTGAGTGAACTCTGGGAGTTGGTGATGGACAGGGACACCTCGTGTGCTGCGATTCATGGGGTCGCAAAGAGTTGGACATGACTGAGGGACTGAAATGACTGACCTGGCTGACTGTGTGAATCAGAGCTTCTCTACCAAAGTAAGAAAATAAAGTTAGGGTTTGTTAGGTACTTCTTGGAAATCGTTATCAATGGGGGCACACACAAGTGGCTTTATCTCTCATTATCTCTCTCTTGCACAGAGACACACACCTACACGCATCTCACAAAGAACTGATGGCTTCACAGAATATGTGTTCCACGCTCATACTTTCCTTTAGAAATGATTATTCCCCCGTTCACCCACCCTCTAGAATTTCTATTCAGTGTTATCATTCTCCAATGTGATCTTAGCAAATAGTCCTTATACTGTGTCTGAAAAGAATGATTCGTTTTCTCCGTAGACTATTCTCCAAAACTTGATCCATAAGAAGAGCCTCTGGGAGCGTACCTCAGTACTGCTGAGGTGTAGGCTGGAGTGGAGAGGCACGCTCAGAAATGAGGCATTTCGGGGGCAGGGGAGGCTGGTTGGTGATGAAAGCAGGTGAAACAGCATGACATAGGCAACACAATGTAAAGTAGGTTTAGGGTTACTGTTCCTTAGAATTAAGTGTCTTTTGAAAGAACAAATCTTCTTGCAGTTCCTGTCCTTGTCACTTGACTATGTGCTCCACGCATCTTTTCAGTGAAGATTCTGAGACCCTTGCCATGCCCATAAGACCACAAAATAAATTTTCTTCTTTCATTTTTTAATTTATAAGAATGCACATGGTATGTTGGTCATAGAGAAATTGTTGTTTATCATGTTGTGGTTGACATGGAAAACAGCTATATTGAGTTTAAAAACAGAGTGCCTCTGGCCCACAGCATGTGAAAACATTACCTAGCACTATCTCAGTTTTGTTACCTGTCGGGAAGTAAATGCCTTTGATTTGTAGCCCAATAAAGATTCAAACTATTCCAGTTAGATCCAACTCATGAATGTTTAAGAATGTCAGTTTTTACAAATACGGAAGAAAATACATTGATTTGTCAGGGGAAATCACTGGCAGAGCAGTAGGAATTGGGAAGAAGTCCTCTTTCCCTGTATTCTTCCCCAAGATATACACACTCACACACACACTTACTTCCAACGTAAGGTTGAAATGAATATATAAAGTGAAAGGAAAAGAAGTCACAAAAAACAGCATGCTTCCTATAAGAGTTCAGTTCGGTTCAGTCACTCAGTCATGTCTGACTCTTAGCGACCCATGGAGTTGCAGCACGCCAGGCCTCCCAGTCCATCACCAACTCTGAGTTTACTCAAACTCATGTCCATTGAGTTGGTGATGTCATCCAACCATCTCATCCTCTGTCCTCCCCTTCTCCTCCTGCCCTCAATCTTTCTCAGCATCAGGGTCCTTTCTAATGAGTCAGCTCTTTGCATTAGGTGGTCAAAGTATTGGAGTTTCAGCTTCAACATCAGTCCTTCCAATGAACACCCAGGACTGATTTCCTTTAGGATGGACTGGTTGGATCTCCTTGCAGTCCAAGGGACTCTCAAGAGTCTTCTCCAACACCACAGTTCAAAAGCATCAATTCTTCAGCACTCAGCTTTCTTTATGGTCAAACTCCAACATCCATACATGACTACTAGAAAAACAGTGGTTCTCAGCTCTCTGGATCTATTCCCCTGGAGGGGGCAAAACGTCCTGGGACCCTATTTCCTCATTCCCATCGTTAGGTGGAGGTGGGAGGTTCGAGAGCTGACTCTGAATGACAAGCTTTGCTGCATAACCAAACTTAGAAGAGATTGTGTTTATCTCTGCCTTCACAGTTGGGTTATAGATGACATAATTTTTAATTCCTGTACCCTACTCTTCACATTTAATTAGTGGGAAATGATGGACTCCAAATGGGGTTGATTTGTTTGCTTCACAACATACTGTAGGCATAATTGAACAAACATACAAAAAACTAAACTAAACATCAGCAAACATTAATGTGCAATTCAAAAGCAAGTAGAACAGAATTGAAACCCAAAGCTACTCAGGATAACACAGGTGGTATACCGATAAAGTGTGTCCTTCCAGAAAGTTGAGGGAATTTATGTAGTTTATGAGGTTAAAGAGAACAGTTGCTAAAATCATTTCTTCCATTGTTTCATACTTAGGTATGACTCTAACTTTCTATCTTTGGAAAAAATAAAAAATATTTTAGAAAAATAACTTTAAAAAGTACCTTATCATCCCTTTCTACATCTAAAGAGAAGTATCTACTCCCTGAATGGCAAAAAAGAACATCTTATCACTTGGCTAAGGAGGCAACACAAAACAAGAAAATCTCATAATCCAGTGGCTAATGAGCCAGCAGTGTCAGACAGAAGTCAGAGAAGAGGTGAGAGTCACCCCACATCACCTCTCCGGCCACCCTCCTGTCTCCCACCTGCCCCAGAAGGGGTTAAACCTTGAATGGTCCATTCAGTCCCTCTAGTGTGTGGATCCTGGTTATGACTGCCTTACCTCTGGAAGGAGAGATAAAACCCTTAGGAAAAAGGGAACAGGTTACGAAGGGGCAACTGGACACTCATGATACGATTTGGGAATGCAGCAAACAAATATGGAGTGTAGACGCTTGGTTATTATACTGATACCACCAATTCTCAACGTTTAGAATTGTGGCTTGCCATTTCTGAGTCACTTAATAGTAATTATAATTATCTGTCATTTCTTTATTGTGAGCAACTGTATAACTCTTCTAAATTTATATAATAAGAAACAAAAATGTTATTAAATTTAAGAGGGAAGAACGTTAAATTGGTTAGGGAGTCACCCGTAACTTAATTCTTTCTAAAGGTCCTACTTTACCAGTTGACGGTAAAAACGTATTAGTTGTGATATAGAATCTGGGCACAGAATTGAGGGAATAAGGCTCAGCAGTGGAAACTACCTGACAATGCAGGAGACGGGGTTCATTCTGTGGGTGGGGAAGGTCTCCTGGAGAGGGGAAGGGCCGCCCACTCCAGAATGCTCGCCTGGGCACTCCCGTGGACAGTGGAGCCTGGTGGGCTACAGTCCATGGGGTTGCAGAGAGTTGGACATGACTTAGTGACTAAGCAGCAACAAGCGGTACAACGTCTCTGTGCTTTAGTGATTTCATTTAGGGCTTCCCCAGTGGCTCAAGTCGTTCAGAACCCGCCTGCAATGCAGGAGACGCAGGAGAACGGCTTTGATCACCGGGCAGAAGAAAAGATGAATATGTGATCTTAAGTTAAAAAAAAGGAAAAGGAGCCCCTGCATTTGCCTCAATCACCACATTAACTTATATAAAAGTGGGAGAACAATGAATTTTCTGTTTTAAACTCGGTTAATTGCTTCCTTTCATGAGCCTGAATTATCTTTGGAGAGTTATGGGTGATAATTGGTTGTTTTGCTTTCTTTTCCTCCCGTTAAGCTGCATGAAGGCTTAGTTGGTGAAAACATTTCTATTCCCTCGATAACAAATGATGACACATGGAGTGATTCACTGTTTCACAGCTCTGTAGTCAGGGGTCCTGGCCTGGGCGCATATCCCCAGGGGGCTGGAGTCCAGGTGTTCGCAGGGCCGGGCTCCCTGTTGCCCATGCCTTCTCCCAAGTCTGTCCGCAGAACCCCGTCTAACTGTCTGTAAAGATTTCCCACCATTACATCAGGCCACCCGGAATAGCTTCTCTTTAAAGTGCAACTGATTAGCGACTTCAGGTGCTGGTGATTCAAGCATAAAGAAAAGAAAGTGAAAGTGAAGTCACTCAGTCATGTCTGACTCTGTGCGGCCCCGTGGACAGTAGCCCACCAGGCTCCTCCGTCCATGGGATTCTCCAGGCAAGAACTGGTTGCCATTTCCTTCTCCAGGGAATCTTCCCCACCGAGGGATCAAACCTAGGTCTCCCACATTGCAGGCAGATGCTTTACTGTCTGAGCCACCAGCGAAGCTCAGGATAAACAAAGGGCTTAATTCTGACAGGGGCGATGGTCAACAAATCCTGAAGGCCCCACAGCTGCCTGCTGTGGTGACTGCTGTAAAGGAGATGGACCGGGAGGTGTGACTCCAGGGAAGGGTTGCCTGGGCTGAGAGCTGCAGGTGAGCAGGACTCAGTCATGGGGTGAGCTGGGGGCAGACAGGGGAGGTAGCTGCTGCACTTATACTGTGCCTGAGACAGACCTACTGGAATAGACCCTGATCCTGGGCAAGATGGAAGGCAGGAGAAGGGGCCGACAGAGGACAAGACAGCTGGATGGCATCACCAGCTTGATGGACATGAGTTTGGGAAAACTCTGGGAGTTGGTGATGGACAGGGAGGCCTGGCGTGCTGCAGTCCATGGGGTCGCAAAGAGACATGACTGATCGACTGAACTGAACTGAACTGAACTGAAACAGACTCTTCAAGAGTACCGATCACTTCCTGAAGGACATCCCCTGAAAGATGGCTGTTTCTCCATCTTTGGCTTTTAGTAGTGCACCCACTCCAGTGTTCTTGCCTGGAGAATTCCAGGGATGGAGGAGCCTGGTGGGCTGCCGTCTATGGGGTCGCACAGAATCGGACACGACTGAAGCGACTTAGCAGCAGCAGCAGCAGTGCAGCAAAAACACAATTACGTCTGAGCGACTGAACTGAACTGAACTGAAACAGACTCTTCAAGAGTACAGATCACTTCCTGAAGGAAATCCCCTGAAAGCTGGCTGTTTCTCCATCTTTGGCTTTTAGTCGTGCAGCAAAAACACAATTGAGTAATGAATTAAGTTTATTGAACACTTGGGGTGTTGCATGATTTCCAGATGCATAAAACCATGTCTTCTGCCCCCCAGAGTGTCCTTGTAGGCCATCCAATGCCCCTGCTGCAACCAGAGAGACCAACAATACATTGACTGAGCTCCACTTACATCGCTGGTGCCACAGAGTGCATTGGCCATTTATAACAGCCATCGTTACCCAACTGCAAGCATGAGAAACTTATGTCTGTGGGTGTGTTTTTACAGGCAAACGTGAACTTCAAAGTGAGTACATATATTTTATATCACCAAAGAAGAAAGAAAAGGCTTTTTTTAAAAAACAGTTTTAAACATTTTAAATTTAGATACTGGTTTTTAGTGTGAATTTGAGTATAACACATATATACCCCAAGTTTGAATTTTATTCAAATATGTAAATATTTTGTATTATAGAATCTATTAGTCATTATTACACTGAAATAAGACATATGATCCAGCCAGTCCATTCTAAAGGAGATCAGCCCTGGGTGTTCTTTGGAAGGAATGATGGTGAAGCTGAAACTCCAGTACTTTGGCCACCTCATGCGAAGGGTTGACTCATTGGAAAAGACTCTGATGCTGGGAGGGATTGGGGGCAGGAGGAGAAGGGGACGACAGAGGATGAGATGGCTGGATGGCATCACTGACTCAATGGACGTGAGTCTGAGTGAACTCTGGGAGTTGGTGATGGACAGGGAGGCCTGGCGTGCTGCGATTCATGGGGTCACAGAGTCGGACATGACTGAGCGACTGAACTGAACTGAAAGCATATGAATGTACAAGTTGCTCTCCTGGGCCCTTCATTTCTTCCCTACCCATCATCCTCTCTCTACCTAATTCATAAATAAGTTACTAAATCCTCAAGACTCTGTTTCTCAATCCCACTCCACACTTTATTATCCCCACCATGATGGCCTTAATTCATGCTTTTAAAGTCCATCCACTGAACAATTCCTAACTGGTCTTACTGCTAAGAGCCTCTTCCTACTCTAGTTCATTTTCTACACAATTGCCAGATTATCTTCCTAAAAAACTGAACAAAATCCCAGTTCTCATGGAGTTTGCACTCTAGTGGGAGAGATTAAAAGTGAAAAAAGAAAAGACAAAATAAACATGTCCTAAGGCAGTATAAAGAAAGTAAAAGCATGATAAGAGGAAAAGTGGGTTTCCCAGGTGGCGCAGTGGTAAAGAATCCTCCTGCCAATGCAGGAGATGTGGGATCAGTCCTTGGCTCAGGAATATCACCTGGAGGAGGGCATGGCAACCCACTCCAGTATTCTTCCAGGGAAATCCCATGGACGGAGGAGCCTGGTGGGCTACAGTCCATGGGGTTAAAGAGAGCAGGACATGACTGAGCAGGCATGCAAGAGGAAAAGTAAAGGAGGGTGTAATTTATTTTATTTCAGTTTAATTGATAATTGACATACAGCATAAGCATAAACATGCAGCATAAGGAAGGAATAACTTTAGATACGGTAGTAACAGTTGATAAGGTGGTAACCAACGTTAATGCCCTCTAGCCAAAGACCAACAGGAACACATGCATAGTTAAATGAAGTTGGGTTTACTGACTTGTTGCAAAAGGCCCATAGCACACTATGAGGAACTGTGGAGAGTCTCAGTAAGAAGGCATAAAAGGTCTGCAGGATTGGGTTTGTGCTTGGTGATTTCTGAGGAAGGTTTAAGGCTTCTTTGCTCTGGATCGGATGCTTTCAGGAAGTAGAGGTTATTCTGTGATTGGGTATTTTAATAATTGCTAGCTAGAATGTAGGAAGAGTGAAGCAAGGCTCAGGTTGCAATTGTTCAAGAAAAAGTAATAATAATTCATATTAGGCAGAATGGTAGGTCATTTTTGTGGTGTGGAGCGTCCTTGTGTTTGTCGTCTTAGACATGATTATGGAGGCATCTTATTTTTTCTTCTCATAGTCACACAGAGTGGCCATGTCCAATGTTGATGTCTTGTGAGATTGTTTTGTTCAATAGAACACTCAAGTCCAGTTGAGAACACCAGTAACATCAAGCCCTGGCCAATAGTGCCAGGCCTGCTGGTTGTTCAGGCTGCTTTCCTTTTTTTCACTAACAAAGCCATCCAGTGCTATCACTGTCTCTAAATTGCAATTTGTTACTCTTGTTCATAATTCTGTTTCCTGAATATTTAAAATACTCGTCAGTGTTAGTGAGTGATGAATTCTAAAATTCAGTTATCTCTGGTGATGCTAGTAGTAGCTTAATACTTACTAAAACATAGAACCCCTCTGCTACATGCTGCGGGATAGCAGGCACCTGCTTGTGGCTGAGTGGCTGTGGAACTGGGAGGAAGAACCAGTGCTGTCAGTTTCAGAAACCCCTTCAGAAGTCTCAGAGTCACTTGCCTTCTCTCTGAAAACAAGAAGCTGTAGGTAGATCTTACGTGTAGTTCTGATAGGTCTGCATGGTGCCAGGCTGTCTCTATAGTCATCATGTGGGACCTTGTTAAAATCAGGAATTCTGGGCCTCCGATTCCAGAGTCTAATACAGCCAAAAGGTTATGAGATTCCTGCGTGTTGTTTACCTCCTTCACTTCAATTGTGAGTGGTATTCTATCAAATGAGTACACCAGTTCAGCCATTCTTTACTAATGGACATCCAGATTGTAGATTTTGATTGTTATGAATAAAGATGCTATGAATATTTTTGCACAAGTCTTTTTTTAGGTATATGCTTTTATTTTTCTTGGATAAATACCTGTAAGTGGGATTGCTGGGTTGTATGTTTAATTTATATGCAACTAATGGGTCCACAATTTTAGAGAAATAGAGAAATAAAAAGCTTAAAATACCCTCTCCTTTTGCTCAAAGTGTAGTCTGGAAGAGATGCAAAGGATCGTGTTAAAAAGCCTCAGATAACCGTGTCACTCCTCACCTTTCTTCTGGAACCCTGAGAAATTCCTTTAAAGTCAGAGGGATGAAAGATGTGTGGATAATATCTGTAGGTGAATGCAGTTTGGGCAATACCTTGGAAGAAACCTATGTAAAACCCTTTGATGAATCTCTGCCTGTAGGTTTCTTGAAATTCCATCTCACTGTGATCAAGCTCAGAACGGGAGATCTTAAAATAAAAGTGAAAAAAAAAAAAGAAAAAAAAAGTGAAAAAAAAAATAAAAGTGATTCCTCTCTATTAGCAAAAGTCTGATGGCAGGTCAGGTGAAGACTGGGTAAGGCTGGCCAGTGTGGTGGTAAAATCAGGAATGCTCAACAGTCTCTATGCAGATAGACCTTGAATGTTGCAACACTGTTTTCTCAGTCATCCTTGATCTATCCTTGCCTTCTTCCTTCCAATCACAATGAAGACTGTATCCATCCACAGGTAATTGCCATTTTATCTTCTCAAGGGCCTCGTTGTATTATCTCTTTTTATTTCTCTACCTCCTCCTTTATACTGGCTCATTCCCATCATCATTCCCATCAGCATGTCCAAGTCCTTGTGAAAGCCATTCCCAATTTCTCCCTTGTGAAAACTAACCTTCTTTCAACACCAGGTACCACTCCTAGTTACTGCTTTATGTCTCTGATCTCATTACAGTCAAATCTTCAAAAGGGCTGTCTGCAAAGACTATTTCCTAGTTTTCTGGGGAAATCTGAGTCTCCAAAGTCCACCTAGAGCCCTTTATCTCTGAGCAAGCAGTAAGCAATCATTTTTTAAAAGTCCTGCGAGTGATGGATGGAACGATGGGTACAGAGGATGGAGTCCTCCATAGCTTGTGCAGCCTGAGATGCTGCATGACTAATTGGGTTGAGAAAATGTTTATCTGTGTGTGTCTAAATAACCTGAAAATGTGAAAAAGTTGGCTTAAAACTCAACTAAGAAAGAAAACTAAGATCATGGCATCTGGTCCCATCACTTCATGGCAAATAGATGGGGAAACAGCGGGAACAGTGACAGACTCCAGTACGCTTGCCTGGAAAATTCCATGGATGGAGGAGCCTGGAAGGCTGCAGGCCATGGGGTCGCTGAGGGTCGGACACGACTGAGCGACTTCACTTTCACTTTTCACTTTCATGCATTGGAGAAATGGCAACCCACTCCAGTGTTCTTGCCTGGAGAATCCCAGAGATGGGGGAGCCTGGTGGGCTGCTGTATGGGGTTGCACAGAGTTGGACACGACTTAAGTGACTTAGCAGTAGCACCAAATCACTGCAGATGGTGACTGCAGCCATGAAATTAAAAGACGCTTGCTCCTTGGAAGAAAAGCTATGACCAACCTAGACAGCATATTAAAAAGCAGAGCCATCACTTTGCCAACAAAGGTCCGTCTAGTCAAAGCTATGGTTTTTCCAGTAGTCATGTATGGATGTGCGAGTTGGACCATAAAGAAAGCTGAGCGCCGAAGAATTGATGCTTTTGAACTGTGGTGTTGGAGAAGACTCTTGAGAGTCCCTTGGACTACAAGGAGATCTAACGAGTGAATCCTAAAGGAAATCAGTCCTGAATATTCATGATGTTGAAGCTGAAACTCCAATACTCTGGCCACCTGAGTGAACAACTGACTCATTGGAAAAGAACCTGATGCTGGGAAAGACTGAAGGTGGGAGGAGAAGGGGACGACAGAGGATGAGATGGTTGGATGGCATCACCGACTCAATGGACATGGGTTTGGGTGAACTCGGGGAGTTGGTGATGGACAGGGAGGCCTGGCGTGCTGCGGTTCATGGGGTCGCAAAGAGTTGGACACGACTGAGCGACTGAACTGAAATCACCTGATAAGTGCGTTCATCCCGAAATGTACTTAGGGAAAACCTGTCCGTCCCTAGCAACAAGTGTCTGCAGACAAGCGAAGAAACACGGCAGAGCCGGTCCACCCGTGAGTCCCTCGCGGGAGAACCATTCTCGCAGGCCCAGGGCCGCGCTCCCGCCGGCGCAGCGGAGAGCCCGCCGGGCACCCGGGCTGGCCTCGGGCGGGACCGGGTCTCCTCAGCGGCCTCGGTGTCCTGGTCGGGCGGTGAGAGCGCCGGTTCCCGGCCAATGGCGGTTACCGAACGTGCGCCTAGCGACGTCAGCGCGGCTGTGCCCACGGACGTCACCCGGAGAGCTCGGAGGCGGCTCCCCCCAGCACCACAAAGGGGGCGTGGGCTCCGGGAAACCGCGGGCGACGGGGACAGACAGCGATGAGCCCGCACCCGTGACGGCTGGCCCGGCCGAGCGGCAGTCAGGCGGCGAGCAGCCGCGCGCGCCGCCGAGGCCCCGCCCACTTCCCGATCGGCCACACCCCCTTCCCGAGCGGGCCGCGCGCTCCCGAGCCGCCCCCCCGCCGCGCGCCGCTGAGACCCCGCCCCCTCCCCGATCGGGCCGCGCGCTCCCGCTTCGCCACACCGCGCGGGCCTCCGCCGCGGCCCCGCCCCCTCCCCGATCGGGCCGCGCGCTCCCGCTTCGCCACACCGCGCGGGCCTCCGCCGCGGCCCCGTCCCCTTCCCGATCGGGCCGCGCGCTCCCGGCGCGCCGAGCTGTGCCGCGGGCGCGCGCGCCGCCGCCGGCAGAGCCGCCGTTAAAGTGGTCTGAGGCGCGCCCCGCGCTTCCCCAGCCGCCGCCCTGACCAACTGAGGCGGCGGGCCAGGCTGCGAGCGGCCGCGCGGTCAGCAGGGTCGCCGGCCTCCGTCGCGTCCCCAGAGCTCGCGCCCCGCCGTGGTCTCTCGGCGTCCCGGGGCAGAGCATGTAGCCCCCCAGCGCCGCGTGTGTGCCCGTGTGTGTGTGTGTGCCCGCGTGTGCCCGCGGGCCCGAGGCCGACCCCCGCGCGGCCTGCCCCGGCCCGGCCCCTGCGCGGGGCCTCCCCTATGGGCCTCCTGCTCTCGAAGGAGCCGCGTCGCCGCCCGCGCCAGAAGCGGCCCCGCTGCGGCAGCTGGTGGCGCCGCCGCCGCCGGCCTCTCCTCAGGTGGCCCCGTGGGGCCCCGGCCAAGGCGGCGGCGGCGCCCCGGGGCCGGGACTGCCTCTTCCGCGGGCCCTGCATGCTCTGCCTCGTCGTGCACGGCCCCGGCGCGCCCGCCCCCGCCGGCCCGGAGGAGGAGCCGCCGCTGTCGTCGCCGCGGCCGCTCGGGGCCTACGGCGCGGCCGCCTCCTCACAGCCCCCGGCGCGGCGCCGCGCGGGCCTGGCCGCTGAGGACGCAGCGCGCCGCCTCCTGCTCTCGGCCGCCGCTGCCGCCGCCGCGCCGCCCGCCCCCGGCCGCGGGGAGCTGGGGCCGGCCGCCGCCGCCGCCCGGGAGCGGCCGGCCCGGAGCCTCCTGTGGGCCCGCGCGGGGCCCGTGCGTCCGCCCGCGCCGCCCGCCGCCTCGCGGCCCTTCCGGGCGCCGCCGGCCGAGCCCCCCGCGCCCCCCGAGATGGTGTGCAAGCGGAAGGGGGCCGGGGTCCCCGCCTGCACCCCCTGTAAGCAGCCCCGCTGCGGCGGGGGCGCCTGCGGCGGCGGCGGCGGCGGCGGCGGCGGCGGCGGGCCTGCGGGCGGCGGCCCCGAGCAGCACCCCCCGCCGCCGCTCCGCGCCCCGCGCTCCCCCGCCGCCCCGGGAGGGGCTCCCGCGGAGGCCGGCGGGGACGCGGTTCGAGCGGGGGGCGCCGCCCCCTCGGCCGCCCGGCAGCCGCAGCACGAGTGCGGCGACGCCGACTGTCCGGAGGGCCCCGAGCCGCCGTGCGACTGCCACAGGGAGCCGCCCCCCGACGCCCCGGACATCAACCAGCTGCCGCCCTCCATCCTACTCAAGGTGGGTCTGCGCGCCCCCCGCCGGGCCCGCTCGGGGGTCCTCTCTGCTGCACTCCCCGGGGCGGCGGGGCTCCCTGACAGCCGGTTATTTCAAGTGCAGGGGCTTGGAGTCCGCTGAAGGTCCTTTTAATCGCTTGAGTCTGCTGCGCGTAATCCCGGGTCCACCTAGGAGAGTCCCAAGCCCACTGTTGTAGAAACTGGAAACTGTAGGTTTTCTGTGAAATGTTTTTTGTTGTTTTTTTTTTTTAATCCCTTGAGCGGTTTGCGCTTAATCGGGTAAAGACTTGTATATTAGTGTTAGAAAGTATTCAGACAGTAATTTCAGATTTGATAACTGCTAGCTGATGTCGAAAAACAGTTACCTTTTATCTATCGAGTACTTGACCACGATGATCAGGCACAGTGCCAGAGCTTTATATACATAATATCTCACCGAATTCTTCAGTTGACGCCGTGAAAGAAATATTGTTAACATCTTTACACAAGAAGAAACCGATGTATCAGCGCCCCATGCCTACAGTCGTAAGTCAGGCCGACGTGGTGTGTATTCCTATGGAGCTTACAGTCCAGCGGGGCTTGAAGGGGTTGAATGACTTGCCCAAGGTCACACACAGACAGATCTGCGGAGTTTAGGCCTGTCTGACTGGAAAACCCTTTTATTTATGCTATGTTCTATTATCTTAGGTAAAGCAGACAGATTACCAGACGGTAAGGACAAGTGTATTTTTTGCTGGGGGGATACGTGAGTGGGGAAGAGGTATCCCGTGGAAACCGTGTCCCACTTTCAGCTACCAAGTAAAATTTGCAGTTTTGTCAATGCTAGTGATAAACTTAATTATGTGATACTTTGTAGTAAGTTAGTATTAAAAAGTTTCTTTTCCGTTCATTTTCTCTCTTCTCTCTCACCCCCACACTCCAGCTTTCTGGAGCTTAATAAATACAAACCCCCTTTATCACTGAGGATGATATTTAAGACTAACTAGAAAAACCTAGATAAGAATTTGGCTAATTTTATTGTTACTGAAGTAGCTGTCATCAATTATAATTTTTATTCTCAACAATATACTTTCGACTTTTTGCATGTTTATAATCCTGTGTGTTTGGATTTGTTTTACTGTGATATTAATATTTTTGTAAATAATATAGCAAAGAACTGGGAAAGCTTAATTTTTCCACATGTCCAAGAGGATGAGATGGTTGGATGGCATCACTGACTCAAGGGACGTGAGTTTGGGTAAACTGCGGGAGTTGGTGATGGACAGGGAGGCCTGGCCTGCTGCGGTTCATGGGGTCACAGAGTCAGACACCCTGAACTGAAGTTGTTCACCTTTCAGTGGTGTATTTTTGAAGGAGTAATTGCTGCCTCTGTATGTTCAGGCTGTGCATTTTAGGGCAGAGGGAATGTTCTTGAATCTTTTAACTTAGTGGACAACTTGGACAAATGAAATATCAACAAATATTTGGCATAGAGGTTTGATTGCTGTCTTGTTATTTGGTAAGTAAGACTGGTTAAAAACAAAGTAAAAAGCTGGTACCTCCCACTTTCTACCTAAACTATCATTATTTCATGAGGTAGAGGACATTTTAATACAAAAACAACAAGAAAAGAAAAAGATAAGAAAGGAGGAAGGACATGATTTCATAATTAAGAGAGTTCCATTACAATAAGTTTATTTTATTTACAACATTGTTCTTTTCCACATTTTTGGTAAGGACTGTCGAAAACTTGTTCTAGGGAACATTTGGGGAAATTATTCATTGGACTTCCCCTGTTGTGTTGCAGTATTTACACGTTACGTAGATTTCCATTACTCGTATTAGAAACAAGGATAGAGCTACTCTGTGTGGTTTTCATGGTCCCCGTGATATTCAGCATAAGCATGAGTTGGACTGTCTAGAATGAATTGAAATTAGAGTTTTTTAGTGTTTAGCAAGCCAATTAACTTTTGGGGATCAAGCTTTGAAGGGCAGAGGCTCTTTCTATTTAAATATTGTTCATTGCTCTGTCTCCTCCCCTAAATGCAGTGCCTGGCATTTAATAGCACTCAGTAAATATTGATGAAGGAGCGAATGACCAGGTGTTTAGGAAGTCTGGGTTGAGACTCTGCGTGAATATACACTATGCCAATAATGGAAGTCTGTAAGAAGTGTTTGTACCCTGAGTTGTTTTGAGCCACAGTAGAGCCTTGGATGGTGAAAAGTTTCTGGCTCTATTATGGCTTGAAGAAGGACTTAGGGAGCGATGACTTTTTTTTTTTTTTTTTTTAACAGTACCAGAGGGTTGTGCTTATAGAGGCAGAAATCCATTACCCCCATTAGAAGGTATGCCCAACTTCCCTGATAATGGGCCATAACTTCTAAAATTGTACTGCTGAGTCCTTTGTACCAGAAGTTACTATAGTTACAGAGAATGGGAAGGTGGAGGGGAGAGAGTTTGGGAGAAAAATGTGACGAAATATGATTTAAAGATGTTTTTAGGGGAGTTGACTCAGACTACCATACTTGTTCAGTTTTTCCCAGGTCTGGTATAAGCAAAAGAGAAAAAACTCAATTCTTTTTACTCTACTTCAGTCAAATTTTTGACTCAATATCAATAGGTCTTTTTCAGTTTTGGTTTTATGTAAGTAGTGAGTATTACCTGCTTTAAGTTCCCATAATGCAGGGAAAGCAAAAGTTTGCCTTGGTTCCCCGCTACCCTCCATCTAGTTCTCTCTCCAGAGGTCACTAACCACCATTACCAGTTTAGATTTTTTTCGTAGACTTACTGTATTGTGGGGTACAGTAGTTTCTAGTCACATATTACTATTTATATGAGAGTCCCTTGGACAGCAAGGAGATCCAACCATCCATTCTAAAGGAAATCAGTCCTGAATATTTATTGGAAGGACTGATGGAGAAGCTGAAACTCCAATACTTTGGCCGCCTGATGCGAAGAACTGACTCATTGGAAAAGACCCTGATGCCCGGAGGGATTGGGGGCGGGCAAGAGGAGAAGGGGACAACAGAGGATGAGATGGTTGGATGGCATCATCGACTCAATGGACATGAGTTTGAGTAAACTCCGGGAGTTGGTGATGGACAGGGAGGCCTAGGGTACTGCAGTCCATGGGGTCCCAAAGGGTTGGACACGACTGAGTGACTGAACTGACTGAACTGATTACTATTTAAAATAAAGTAGTTAAAATTAAGTAAAATTTAAAATTCAGCTTCTCAGTCACAATAACTGTATTTCAGAGATCAGTAGTCACGTGTGGCTGGTAGCTACCATATTGGACTCTGCATATCCAGAATATTTTCTTCATTGTAGAAAGGCCTATGTAAAACTTCATAGCCTTTTCCACAAATGGCATAAAAATGTACATGTTCTTCAATTTTTTTATTAACTGTATGAACTGGAGGTTTTTTGTTGTTAGTGTATGATTTCCTTCATTCTTTTTAGTTTGTAGTATCCCATAGTATTATGCAACACTGTATTTATTTCAATATAGTGTGATTCAGTTCAGTTCAGTAGCTCAGTCGTGTCCAGCTCTCTGCGACCCCACGGACTGCAGCACGCCAGGCCTCCCTGTCCATCACCACCTCCCGAAGTTTACTCAAACTCATGTCCTTGGAGTCGGTGATGCCATCCAATCATCTCATCCTCTGTCTCCCCCTTCTCCTCCTGGGAGCTGTGTAAAAATGAATTCTTTACATGGTGAGCTTCACTGGCACTTGTAATTATGTAACTTCAGGAAGAGACCTTTGAGGTCATTTGATCACTCCCTACGCTATGCGTGAAAAGAAGCAGGCCTAGAGCAGTGAAATGGCTTACCCCGGGGCATTTCAGATAGTGAATGGCAGGCCCTGGGCTAGAACTCAGCTCAGTGTTTCCAGGTCGTGAGGTCTTTTCAACATACGGGGTAAAAGGGCTTGATTAACCTTCTCTCAGAGATTTTATGAAAGAAATTCCTTAATTGGAAGGCAGGTGGAAACTTAACACCAGTCAACTTCTAACCATTATGATTCAGAGGCTAATTTTATAATTGGGTCTTTGGGGTTGAATTGTTTTAAATACAAAAAATTTGAGAAGCAGGGAATGGCCTTCAAAGTTCAACTATGGGGATATAATTTTCTTAGGTATTGAACACTTAATTAAGCCCATTACGTTTGATCTTGAACTGGTTAATATATTGTTTTAGATCAGATAAGGTAGCCTCAGTCTTTGGTAACTGTTGCCTTTAAAACTTTAAGCAATCTTGCCTACTGATATCAGAATTAGGTTTTTATATAGTAGAATCACTATAACAATTTTATCAAATGACAGCAGTGGAATATTTTTAAGTAGTTGCTATTTGAGTAACTGGGTATTTTGAATCTATATTTAAATTTCAGAGGCTTTGTGTGCTATATATTTAGATACCTTGGTCTCTGTCAGCAGACTATTTCTTTTCCAAGCCAACCTGGTGAGAGATCCAAAATCCATCACCACCATTAGAAAACCACTTTACCATGAATGCGTCTCTGACAGTGTGTCAGTAGTTAATTAAATCTGTATTTTTATAGCTTTATTACCAACAGGTTGCTTTAGAGATCAAGGAAGAGTTTTATAAGAGAAATGTGTTTCGGAGGTAAGCTTATGTATTTGATCTGTTTTTTTTTTCAGATATGAAAAAAGCAATGAAAATGGGAGTCAAAGAAAATGAGTAATACAACTTTTTAAAGCTTTGAATGTAGATTAGTAGTGGGTAAGAGGAACTAAGTTAATGTAGTTTTTTGTGAATGCTTTGACCTAGGTTCCAGTACCACATAAATTCTAGAAGGTACGTCTCTGGAGTTCCAGGGATGATCTTAGCCAGTGCTGAAATGAAGTGTCCTTAGGAAGTCAGGTTCAAGATATCTTTTGGCTGGAGAATGCCTAGAAATCTTGGATAACTTAATTAAATCAGATTACCAAAAGGTGAGACTTGTTTTCTTCTCATTTTGGGAAGTCTGTAAATTTTTGTGCCTTGTAATGAGTAGCTGTTCAAGGGAGTTAACCTTGAGCTGTTCTTTATCAGCTTAAGATATCAGGTTCTATAAATGATAGGGAATGTGAGGGAAGATACATGAAGGCAAATATGGAAGCATTTACTATTAAAATAATACTTTCTTAAAAAGTTATTTTCCTTTGGTTAAATATCCTATTTTATGCTTATCAAGAGTCTTGAAGCAATAAGCACATAGTGTCCAGCACAGGGAAATACAGCCATTATTTTGTATGACTTCAAATGGAGTATAATCTGTAAATATATTAAATCACTATGTTGTACACCTGAAGCTAACATAATATTGTGAATCAACCATACTTCAATTAGAAATAGAGAATCTTGCCCAAGTCTTGGCCAGTTTGGAGCCCAGGTGGCATGGTAAGGACACCCGTGTCGGGGGAGAAGCTAGGAGCGTGTCAGGAGATGGGCTGCATGTGTAAGGACACCCGTGTCGGGGGAGAAGCTAGGAACGTGTCGGGAGATGGGCTGCATGTATGCGTTCATGGATGCAGTGCCTTCCTCTGCCCTGAGAGGATCTCTGAGCAGCAGTGCCCAAGACAGTGAGTATGCTTAGTGTCCGTATCTTAGCTTCTAAATACCATTCTCTGCGAAAAGGAATCAGTGTTCTTGGAGAAATGACTGATTCCAGAGTTGGGACAAGGAAGACACAAGATGAGCTTAGACTGTTTTGAGCTGGAACACAAGGAAGTGCTCAGAGAGTCCTGGAGGTGTGTCAGAGGACACATCGTTTCATAGTGTCTCCTCCCCGAATACTCAAAAAGGAGTCATGTTTTTGGTGACTTGCTTTAGAATAAAACTTATTCTTGTGTGAATACTTGACCATAGACTGACACTCTGTGTAGTTATAGTTGGGGTTTTATTGGCTTGCTGTGCTTTAAATTTTAAAGGTTAAACTATGGAAATTATTTTGATTATAGATTAGGAAGTAGTTTTAGAATCTATGACTTCCCTTTGGCTGTATGGTTAGAAAAATACCAGAAAGGGAATTCCCTGGAGGTCAGTGGTTAGGACTCCACGCTTTCACTGCCAGGCCCGGGTTCACTCCCTGGTCAGGGAACTCAGATCCCTGCAAGCTGCACGTGCAGGTTAAAATAAAAAGGAAAAATACAAGAAATATATTCTGTGTCTCTATTTTTCTAAGTGGTGCTTTATTCAACAGACTAGTTAGTAAATGTTTCTTTCAGGCTTTTGGCAAGTTGTTGTAAGCAGACTATTTAAGAAAGAGGCAGTATATGATGTTCATAGGAAAAAACTGAAAAGACCAGAAAAGTTGAACTGATACAGAGAAGATAGTCAATATGAAATTGCTACACAGATTTACTTCTTTTCTTTCTATAACTTGCATGCAACCTGCTTGCTTATAAACCTTATCTCCATCTTGTAGTAATGTCTGATAGCAGGTAAGATCTCTTCATTAAGAAAAGAAATGGCCAAATATAGGTGTCGGCATGGTTGATTTTTAAAGGTCTGTGGGATATGTATGCCCAAATGTTAAGCAACAGTACGGTCTCTGGAAGTTTCTTTAGTCTGAAGTATCTTTTGATGACTTATAGCCATGCCTTAGTCAAAAGTAGAATTTTCAAGGCTTGACAGTACTTGGGTATTGGCCTGGTAGTGGTTAGTTCAGATTGTATCAGTAATATGACTTGTACATTTTCTGGTAATTAATAGTTCAGTTGCGTTGTTCAGATCCGCCCCTTAAAGATCTAGGAATATTAAGCGTTTTCAACCCAGGTCTTGACTAGAAATCATTTCTGTTTCCTGATATCGTTCCCTCTATATTGTTGTTGGTAACAGAACCTACCGTGTTCTAGCTAGGCACATGGCCACCTAACCAGAGCCTGTTTCTTAACCTCTCATGGATAGGGGTGGCTGTGACTAAATATTAGGTAATAGGGTGGGAGTAGAAGCAATGTATACAACTTCCAAGTCATATTGTAAAAGGCAGCTGCTTGTCCTTTGCTTCCTCTTCTGTTTTCCAGGGCTTGTTATTGTTCAGTCGCTCAGTCATGTCGGACTCCTTGTGGACATGGACTGCACCATGCCAGGCTTCCCTGTCCTTCATTATCTCCCGGAGCATGCTCAGACTCCTGTCTGTTGAGTCAGTGATGCCATCCAGCCATCTCATCCTCTGTCGTCCCTTTCTCCTGCCCTCAATCTTTCCCAGCATTAGAGTCTTTTCTAATGAGTCAGCTCTTCACCTTAGGTGGCCAGAGTCCTGGAGCTTCAGCTTCAGTCCTTCCAATGAACACCCAGGACTGATTTCCTTTAGGATGGACTGGTTGGATCTCCTTGCAGTCCAAGGGACTCTCAAGAGTCTTCTCCAAAACCACAGTTCAAAAGCATCAATTCTTCGGCACTCAGCTTTCTTTATAGTCCCAACTCTCACATCCATACATGACTACTGGAAAAACCATAGCTTTGACTAGATGGACTTTTGTCAGCAAAGTAATGTCTCTGCTTTTTAATGTGCCGTTTGTCATATCTTTTCTTCCAAGGAACAAGCATCTTTGAATTTGATGGCTGCAGTCACCATCTGCAGTGATTTTGGAGCCCCAAAAAATAAAGTCTCTCACTGTTTGCCCATCTATTTGCCATGAAGTCATGGGACTGGATGCCATGATCTTAGTTTTTTGAATGTTGAGTTTTAAACCAGCCTTTTCACTCTCCTCTTTCACTTTCATCAAGAGGCTCTTTAGTTCCTCTTTGCTTTCTGCCATAAGGATGGTGTCATATGCATATCTGAGGTTGTTATTTCTCCTGGCAATCTTGATTCCAGCTTGTGCTTCATCCAGTCGGCATTTTGCATGATGTACTCTGCATATAAGTTAAATAAGCAGGCTGACAGTATACAGCCTTGATGTACACCTTTCCCAATTTGGAACCAGTCCATTGTTCCATGTCCAGTTCTAACTGTTCTTCTTGATCTGCATACAGGTTTTTCAGGAGGCAGGGCTAGATGACCTGGATTAAAAGAGTAACTCATTTTCCCCTGTATTTTAGGACAGTGAGCAGCAAATATAAGATGACCCATGCCTCTATCTTTTGCAGCCTTAGAATACCTTCTTGGTGTGGACTTCTGTCATACTCAAGCCGTTCTTAATAGGACTGTGTTAACGTAAGCAGCTTCCTGGCTTGATCCAAGTGCCATTTCAGTTTTTCCACTGTCATTTTTTCCTCTTTCTTATTTAACAAAAATGTTGGTCCAGGTCAGTCCTTTATGTTCTTTTTCTTCAAAGCAACCTTTGAAATGCTCTTTCTCTTCAATATCAGCTTATCCAAAGATAATTCGGACATGTCTTTGAATATATAATTTTGAGATCAGTGAGCAAATCTCCTACCTTAGTGTCTCCCATAGAAGCCCAGGTACATGTGCACAGATGTTTGTTAAATGAATTAAGAAAAACACCATGGGGCAGAGTCGTTATTTTCTGAGGAGTTAGGGAATGGGCGAGATAGCATTTTAATGGCTGTTAAGAAAAGCTGGTATATTAAAGCATATGTTAGTTAATTATTTCTGTTTAACAAGTTTGGCAGTTTAAGACCACAAACATTTATTATTTCATGTTTTCTGTGGGAATCTTTTCATGGCTTTGCTGGGTCCCTCTGATCCAAGGTCTCTTATGAAGCTATGATCAAGGTGTCACTGGGGCTGCTCAGCTGGGGCTTAAGAGTTTTCACCCAGGCTTACACACGTGGTTGTTGGCAGGCCTCAGGTCTTGCTTGGCTGTTGGACAGATGTTGAAGTTCCTTGCCATGCCATTTCAGACTTCTCCAAAGGGCTGATCACATGCAACAGCAGAGTCAAGAACACCCAAAATAAGAAGCCATGGTTTTCTTAACCCAATCTCTTCTGCCATACTCTTTTCATTAAAAGTGAGTCAATAAACCCCGCTTATACTTATGAGGAGAGGCTTACACAGGTGTAACTACCAGGAGGTGGGGTCAGTGAGGGCCATTTTATAGGTTGCCTACAACAAACCATATGCAGAGATCTATTAAATATGCACTGGTGTTTCAGCTTCGATTTTGCTTTTTTTTAATTCATCTTTGCTGGTACTGGTGTTATCTTCCCTTCACTCACTCATTGAATTTCCTTTCACCTGAATAAAATCTACCTAGATTTAGTCAATTATCTGTTGTGACAATCATTTTACTTTCGGAAAAGAACAAATTAAGGTCCAAAGAAAGTGCTATCCAAAGTTACACATATTTTAAACAAGGCGTTTCTTGGTTCCAGAATGTGCCACACAGCTTCTGTTTGCTAAGGGACAAATTAGCCCTTTAAAATCATGTAGTCCTTTAACCTTCAACAAATGATCTGATTTCTCGAAATCTTAATTTTCTTGTCTATGAAATGTGGAGGACAAGCATAAAAAAATCCACCAGAGAGGAACCTCTGACTTTGGCTGCATGAAAACTTTGGTGAATCCTCTCTGCAAACAGTGCATGTATATGTATATATACACAGACACACATATATCATATATGTATATACACACATACCAATACCCATATACATATATATGTAAATAACTGGGAAAAATTGCCCTGAACTATTTGGGCTTTGGGAATTGACCAAAGGCAGACAACAAATTGATATGTATTTATTCTTAGGAAAACTACTAGAGCTTCAGGTAAGAATAGTGGAAGTCTAGCCACTCCAGTACTCTTGCCTGGAAAATCCTATGGACAGAGGAGCCTGATAGGCTGCAGTCCATGGGGTCGCGAAGAGTTGGACATGACTGGGTGACTTCACTTTCACTTTTCATGCATTGGAGAAGGAAATGGCAACCCACTCCAGTGTTCTTGCCTGGAGAATCCCAGGGACGGGGGAGCCTGGTGGGCTGCCATCTATGGGGTTGCACAGAGTCGGACACGACTGAAGCGACTTAGCATACCACTCTTGAATTGAGACCTCTAACAGCAGTAGATCAAACCAGTCAATCCTAAAGGAAATCAGTCCTGAATATTCACTGGAGGGACTGATGCTGAGGCTCCAGCTCGGATACTTTGGCCACCTGATGTGAAGAACTGACTCATTGGAAAAGACCTTGATGCTGGGAAAGACTGAAGGCGGGAGGAGAAGGGGATGACAGAGGATGAGATGGTTGGATGGCATCACCGACTCAATACACATGAATTAGAGCAAACCCCAGGAGATAGTGAAGGACAGGGAAGCCTGGTGTGCTGCAGTCCATTGGGTCACAAAGAGTCAGGCACGACTTAGTGGCTGAATAGCAACAACTAGCTGTTTTGGTGTCTTAAGAGGGTAACTTAGTTACCCTCAGTTCAGTTCAGTTGCTCAGTTGTGTCCGACTCTTTGTGACCCCATAAATTGCAGCATGCAAGGCCTCTGTCCATCACCAACTCTTGGAGTTCACTCAAACTCATGTCCATTGAGTCGGTGATGCCATCACCAACTCAGTTAGCGGCAATGAGTAACAACCTGTATCTGTCAGCTAAACGTGATGAACTTTGTAGGAAGAAAATGGTTAAAACGCACATATTTTCAGGTTTGATATTGTGGTGCCAGTTGGGATGAGGTGGGGATCAGCTAGGAATTTAACCAGCGGATCTTGGAAATGAGAGACCCATAAAGGGATAATAAGCTCTTCACATATCCTTGGTTTACTCAAACTATGCACATGTCCTGGGGAGACTTGAGAGTATCTAGCAGAAAGCAGGCCAAAGCAACCTTGAGAATAAGCCTTGAATATGCTCTTCCCAACCCATGCACAGATTGAAGAGCAGGCTCGAGGTATTTGAGCATTTTTTTTTGGCCCAAATTTAGACACAGGGAAGCCACACTAAAGAAACATGAATAAGAATTAAAAGTTGAGCAGAGACATGCAAACAAACATTCAAACTTCAGATCCTACCATTTAAGGCCAGGGAGATTAAAGTTGAAACATTTCAGATAAGTAAATCAAATTCCTGAGTTGCTACAAATGTTACCTAAAATGTCTGGTTTTGAGTGAAAAATTATGAGAGGTATAAAGAGACAGAGAAAAAGTGACCTGTACTGAGAGGAAACAAAACAGTTAATAGAAATTGAGTAAGCACAGATATTAGACTTAGGAGATAAAAACTTCAGACTATAATAAACATGTTAAAGAATGGAAGGAAACATTATTCAAATTATAAGAGATTATAACATTGACCCAAAGAATGGCAAGTTTCAATATAAAGACATGGAAACTGTAAAAAAGCATTTTCTGATGCTATTAAAAATAGCAGTGCTTTCCTTTTTACAATTGTATTTATTTATTTATGATTGTATAGGCTGTCTCTGGTTGCAGTGAGTGGAGGCTTCTCTTGCAGAGCACAGGCTCTAGATTGAGTGTTGAGTAGTTGCGGCTTAGTTACTTTTCAGTATGTGGAATCCTCCTGGGTCAGGGTTCAAACCCGTGTCTCCTGCATTGGAAGGTGGATTCTTACCCACTGCACCACCAGGGAAGTCCTTCCTTATTTTATTTCTGAGTTGTTCATTGATAGTGTACAGAAATATTTGTTTCTTAGCTCTAAATTTTTTTGTGTATGATTTTTCTATGTAAGATCATGATAATTGTAACTATAGAACATTTTAGTTTTCTAATCCGAATGCCCTTTAATTCTTTTCCTTATGTAATTGCCCAGGCCAGAATCTCTAGTACGGTGTTGCGTAGAAGTGGAGACAGCAGAAATCTTTGTCTTGTTCCTCATCTCAGAGGAAAATATTCAGTCTTTCACTATTAAATGTAATAATAATGGCAGAATTTTTACACATGCCGTCTATCACATTAAGGAAGTTCCCTTCATTCCTAGTTTCCTGAGTATTTTTGCCAAGAGAGGGTATTGCATTTTGTCAAATGCTTTTTCTACATTAATTGAAATGGTTGAGTTTTCTAAACCTTTATTTTATTAATGTGGTGTGTTAAATGGATTCATTTTTGCCTGTTGAACCATTTTTCCTTTCTTGGGATAAATACCACTGGACCGTGGTATATGACCCTTTTAATACGCTGCTTGATTCACTTTGGTGATATGGTTGACTCTTGAATAGCATGGGTTTGAACTATGCATGTCTTTTTACACTCAGGCTTCTTTTCGATAGTAAACACTATGATAGTACGTGGTCCTTGGTTGGTTCAATCTGTGGGTGATGAATTGCACATAGGGAGGGCCGACTATGAAGTTACACTTGGGTTTCAACTGCATGAAGGGTCAGCATTCCAATCCCTACATTGTTCAAGGGCTAAGTAGGCTTTTTAAGGATTTTTTGCATTTAAATTCATAAGAGACATTGGTGTATAGTTTTCTTGCGATGTCTTTGACTTTAGTGTCAGAGTAATGCTAACCTCATAGAGTTAGCAAGAGTTTCCTTATACTTCAGTTTTGGGAATCATTTAAGAAGGATTTCTATTTGTTCTTTAAATGTATCACTATTAGGGCCCTCTGGTCCCTGGCCTTTCTTTGTTGGAAGTTTTTGATTACTGATTCAACATTTTCTCTTATTATAGGTCTATTGAAATTTTCTATTTCTTCTTGAATCAGTTTTTTGTAGTTTGTATATATCTAACAAGTTTGTTTCGTTTAGATTATCTAATTTGTTGGCATACAATTGTTCATAATACTCCCCTATAATTCTTTCTTTTTTTGTAAGGTTGGCAATAATATCTCTTTGTATTCATGATTTTAGTAGATTGAGTGTTCTTTTTTTCCTTTCTCGGTTCTCACCTTAGCTACTCCCATATCATACTTCCTCTTTAGGACAGCCCATAATAGTGACTCTTTTAATAATGGTCACTTGTACTAAAATGGTTTTCTGTTTTAAAACGTTAATTTTTCATGGCTGGAAGGATGACCACCCCTCACCCATGTTTCTGTGGGGAACCTGGCGCTCAGCTGTTCAGACAGTGTGCTTGGGGTTTCTTATATAGCGGAGCAGCTCCCTTGCTGTGATCAGTCCTTGATACAAGGGATACATTTTTTAAAAAAGATTAATTTTTTCTAACTGGTAAAAACTTTTATTGCCTTTAAAATGTTTAACACATATTATGTGGTTCCTTTTTTATTCACAGATATTTTCCAATTTATCTCTGGATGAACGTTGCCTTTCTGCATCATTGGTTTGCAAGTACTGGCGTGACCTTTGTTTAGATTTCCAGTTTTGGAAGCAGCTGGATCTTAGCAGTCGTCAGCAGGTATGGATTCTGATTCTACAAAAACACTCAATTTGACCTACTCAAAAAATATCTTTTTTCTTCTTAGAAATTACTTCTTTCACACTGTAGTTTTTCAGGATAGTTCAAATGACTGAAATCTATAATTCTGTGCTTTAGTAATTTTTTTTTTCAAATTCAAGTTGAAGCTAGGTTTCTGTGATGGATATATCTTTTAGTTTGGATTGGCAATTTGGGGTTGCTTCTGAATCCTTTTTGTTGCAGTCCTCTTTGTTTCCCCCACCGTATTACTATTTTTTTCTACTACATTTGAAAAAGTTACTAAACTTTTCATTTTTTGGAGAGAGAATTAGTAGACAGCCATGGCAAACACTTAAATAGTGCTGCTGACTTGCCATGTAGGTACTGTTCTGTGAGTTTTATGTATATTCATTTGATCAACAGCCTTATGAGTTGATACTATCATTATCTCTATTAATATAATAATATACTTTTGATAATAGTATTCTTATAATGTTATTTTGTGTGAAGAAATGGAAGCAAAATGGAATAAGGTAACTTACTTTGTTTTAATTTTCACTTTGATGAGTTTTCCAATCCTCCCCATTGCCCAGCTGCCCATTATGTTTATATGGTGGTGTCATTTAAGAAAGAAAGTACTTTATATTGCCTTATTTCAGACAGTTGGTTGGACTTGTTAAATTCTTCCTTGGTTGTCAGTACTTGGCTTTGGAAACATAAAATATCCACTAAAAATAGGGTTTTATTAGAGTATTAAACCTGCTCGAAACCTCCCATGATCTTGTTAGTAGTGATGCACTGGTGAGTGCTTTAACAGCTGGCCTCCAAAAACAAATGAACAAAGAAGAAGCCCTGATACTCTCCCCATGACCAATTTCAAGCTAAAAGTGTGATGTCACAGAATGTGATGCTATCACTGATGTGGAAAGTGATACATATTCCAGACTCTCTGATTTGGCACAAGCCAACTCCAGCATATCACTGGTAGCATATGTGTCTGTTTATAAGACATGCACTGTAAAAAAAATAACTTCCTGAGCATTTGTTTTTAAGTTTCCTTTTTGTTTGCCTGCCTTATTGGTAAGGGTTAAGACAGTTATACAGTGTTTACCTGCCTGAGTTCATCAAGTTTGTATCCAGGGGGCATGGTGAATACTTGGTTAGTTGTGGCTGAGAGTGTAGAGAGCAGAAATGTGAAGTAATCCATGGGGTTTTAACTTCCTTAGTCTTGAATATCCCAGCTATTTGTTATAAGCTCAGACTATTAGCTTTTCTCCTCTGCTGGTAGTTAGGTTTGGAGGTTTAAAAAAAAAGAAAAGAAAATAGAGAAAGAGGCACACTGTTTCCAACAAGTAGAAACAAAGTGGTTTCAGCCTTTGTTCTTACACCTTGTACTCCTCAACATGCCCTGATTCTTTTCTTCTTCCTTTCTAACTTTAATCATATGTATTTTCTCTCATTATTTTTACTTAAAACACTTCAATAATGGTAACTCTTGGTGTTTTTTTTTTTTTTTTCTTTTTGGAAGTATGATTGGTCAGGGAATGTGTACAGGTTGGTTTTTAAAAATTGTTTAAAATATCAAGATGGTCCTGTGAGTTTTTCACTAGATGAATTTTAAGATTACTTATATTTATCTCTGAGTCTTCTGAGATAAGTTGTTTTTTTTTTTTAATGGCCTTTATATATAGTCTTTGGTGTCCTAATATCCAAGATGATATATAGTATAAGCTGTGGATTTAACTATATGTAATGTATTCTGATAGAAGTAGGAAAGCAACTGAAATTTATATACTTTGGTTCAGTTCAGTTCAGTCGCTCAGTCGTGTCCAACTCTTTGCGTCCCCATGAATTGCAGCACGCCAGGCCTCCCTGTCCATCACCAACTCCCAGAGTTCACTCAGACTCACGTCCATCTAGTCGGTGATGCCATCCAGCCATCTCCTCCTCTGTCGTCCCCTTCTCCTGCCCTCAATCCCTCCCAGCATCAGGGTCTTTTCCAATGAGTCAACTCTTTGCATCAGGTGGCCAGAGTTTTGGAGTTTCAGCTTCAGCATCAGTCCTTGCAATGAACACCCAGGACTGATCTCCTTTAGGATGGACTGGTTGGATCTCCTTGCAGTCCAGGGGACTCTCAAGAGTCTTCTCCAACACCACAGTTCAAAAGCATCAATTCTTTGGCACTCAGCTTTCTTCACCGTCCAACTCTCAATATCCATACGTGACCACTGGAAAAACCATAGCCTTGACTAGACGGACCTTTGTTGGCAAAGTGATGTCTCTGCTTTTCAATATGTTGTCTGCTGCTGCTGCTGCTAAGTCACTTCAGTTGTGTCCAGCTCTGTGCGACCCCATAGACGGCAGCCCATCAGGCTCCACTGTCCCTGGGATTCTCCAGGCAAGAACACTGATGTCTAGGTTGGTCATACCTTTCCTTCCAAAGAGTAAGTGTCTTTTAATTTCATGGCTGAAATCACCATCTGCAGTGATTTTGGAGCCCCAAAAAATAAAGTCTGACACTATTTCCCCATCTATTTCCCATGAAGTGATGGGACCAGATGCCATGATCTTTGTTTTCTGAATGTTGAGCTTTAAGCCAACTTTTTCACTCTCTTTTTTCACTTTCATCAAGAGGCTTTTCAGTTCCTCTTCACTTTCTGCCATAGGGTGATGTCATCTGCATATCTGAAGTTATTGATATTTCTTCCGGCAGTCTTGATTCCAGCTTGTGCTTCTTCCAGCCCAGTGTCTCTCTAATGTACTCTGTTTATAAGTTAAATAAGCAGGGTGACAATATACAGCCTTGACATACTCCTTTTCCTATTTGGAACCAGTCTGTTGTTCCATGTCCAGTTCTAACTGTTGCTTCCTGACCTGCATACAGATTTCTCAAGAGGCAGGTCAGGTGGTCTGGTATTCCCATCTCTTGAAGAATTTTCCAGTTTCTTGTGATCCACACAGTCAAAGGCTTTGGCATAGTCAATAAAGCAGAAATAGATGTTTTTCTGGAACTCTCTTGCTTTTTCTATGATCCAGTGGATGTTGGCAATTTGATCTCTGGTTCCTCTGCCTTTTCTAAAACCAGCTTGAACATCTGGAAGTTCACGGTTCACATATTGCTGAAGCCTGGCTTGGAGAATTTTGAGCATTACTTTACTAGCGTGTGAGATGAGTGCAATTGTGCGGTGGTTTGAGCATTCTTTGGCATTGCCTTTCTTTGGGATTGGAATGAAAACTGACCTTTTCCAGTCCTGTGGCCACTGCTGAGTTTTCCAAATGTACTGGCATATTGAGTGCAGCACTTTCACAGCATCAGCTTTTAGGATTTGAAAGAGCTCAACTGGAATTCCATCACCTCCACTAGCTTTGTTCATAGTGATGCTTCCTAAGGCCCACTTGACTTCACATTCCAGGATGTCTGGCTCTAGGTGAGTGATCACACCATCGTGATTATCTGGGTTGTGAAGCTCTTTTTTGTACAGTTCTTCTGTGTATTCTTGCTACCTCTTCTTAATATCTTCTGCTTCTGTTAGGTCCATACCATTTCTGTCCTTTATCGAGCCTATCTTTGCATGAAAAGTTCCCTTGGTATCTCTAGTTTTCTTGAAGAGATCTCTAGTCTTTCCCATTCTGTTGTGTTCCTCTATTTCTTTGCATTGATCGCTGAGTTAGGTATCATCTAATATTATGTGTGAAAAGTCAAGATTTATGCATTATGTTGACTGATACATACCATTTGTTGTGTTAAGAACCAACTCAGAATTCTAATATAGTTTTGTTTGTGGGGAGTTTTTGGTGAGTTTAAAGGTTTAATTAAAGTGTGTTTTCCTAACAAGGATAGATTTTTAGGCTTTTATTGAAAGCCAGTACATTATATTATCACTTGCTGTTTCTGACACCAATTGTGTGCTTTTTTCCACGCTAACAAATTCTCTGACGCTAACTAGGTGTCCAACAGTTCAGTTCAATTCTGACACTAACTCCTGGAGTTAGTGCAGACCTTACAGTTTAAGGGCTTAGTCCCATGACTGTCCCTGCTTAGTATACCCGTCACAAATCCTGAAAGTGAAGTCGCTCAGTCATGTCCAACTCTTTGCGATCCCATGGGCTGCAGCCTTCCAGGCTCCTTTGTCCATGGGATTTTCCAGGCAAGAGTACTAGGGTTGCCATCCCCTTCTCCAGAGGATCTTCTCAACCCAGGGATCGAACCCGGGTCTCCCGCATTGTAGGCAGACGCTTTACCATCTGAGCTACCAGGGAAGTCTGGAGCCACCTATACTTCTGACTGACCATCTTTAAAACTAGAAGTTCCCCATGTCCCCTGCTCAAGCTGATAATTTGCTAGAGTGATCAGAACTCAGGAAAATACTAATGTTTACTGTTTCAGTGTAGAGGATGTAACCCAAGACCAGATAAATGGAAAAGATGCCTAGGGCAAGGTTTCAGGGAGAGGGTATGGAGCTTCCCTGTCCTCTAAAGGCACATCACCCTCACAGCACTTTAATATTCACCAACTCAGAAGCCCTCCAGATCTCATTGTTCAAGAGGTTTTGTAACCCATCTTCAGCTTCCTCTCTTCCCAGAAAGTCAGAGGATGGGACTGGAAGTTTCCACACTCTAATCACATGGTGTCTGGTCTTTCTGGTGACCGGTGCCGTCCTAAAGCTCTCTAGGGCCCCCACTTGGGTCATTCCATTACTGTAAACTCAGTCGTGGTCACAAGGGGCTAGCTAAAAAGAGCAAAAGACATTCCCATCACTCAGGAAGTTCCTAGGACTTCAGGAGCTCTGTTCTAGGAACTGCAGACAAAAGACCACATATAAATATATTTTTTAAATTGTATGACAGTTCTTATTATGCTTTAATATTAAGAAGCTTTTTGATTGTGGTTTTCATGCTATAATCTAATTGTTATATATTAGAAAAAATTTAATGAAAGAATAGAAAGTAAGTTTCCATTTTTAGCAAAGTTTTAAATTTATTGCTTTTTTTCTCCCCTCTCATAGGTCACTGATGAATTATTGGAAAAAATTGCATCAAGAAGTCAAAATATAATTGAAATCAACATTTCTGATTGTCGCAGTATGTCTGATACTGGCGTATGTGTTCTAGCATTTAAATGTCCTGGACTTCTTAGGTATACAGCTTACAGGTGTAAACAGCTTTCTGACACCTCTATTATTGCAGTTGCCTCTCACTGTCCTTTACTTCAGAAAGTTCATGTAGGCAACCAGGACAAACTGACTGATGAAGGACTCAAACAGGTAAATTTTAGAATCTGTAAGATGGTTTTGCATGTATTAATGGGTTTTTTTGCAGCATCACTTTGAAAGATTTTTATGTTAAAAGTAATACTCAGAGAATGTCATTTTTTTATGTATTCATGAATATTTGGGTTCATGAACTAGAGTGCTGTGGCTGTAATGGACAAATTAACTTCTTTGGGCGTTTTAATAAGTGCTTGAACTTCTTTGACCAGCCATTTTATTTCTTTATTCTTTTGTTACTTAAATTTTGTACTAAATTTTGCTTTATGTAGGAGCTTCCCTGGTAGCTCAGTTGTTAAAGAATCCACCTGCAATACAGGAGACCCTGGTTCAATTCCTGGGTCGGGAAGATCCTCTGGAGAAGGGATAACCTGTCCACTCCAGTATTCTTGGACTTCCCTTGTGGCTCAGCTGGTAAAGAATCCGCCTGCAACGCGGGAGACCTGGATTTGATCCCTGGGTTGGGAAGATCCCCTGGAGAAGGGAACAAGCTACCCACTCCAGTATTCTGGCCTGGAGAATTCCATGGACTGTATAGTCCATGGGGTCACTAAGAGTTGGACACAACTGAGCAACTTTCACTTGCTTTATGTAACAACAGTATGCAGTTTGGGTTAGCATGAGCTTTTAAAAATTAACTTTTAATTCCTCTTTTATGTTACTAGGTGAAATGCTTACATATTTTAAAATATCTTTTAAATGCAACTCTAAGTTGAGGAGTATAAAGTGAAGCAAAAGATGGTTAACTACCTATATTAGGCACAGTAGTTGGGTTTAAATACAGTATCATGTATTTTCTGGTTGATGCACTTTCTTTGGAAATGGTGTTTAAAGTTTCTTGTCTCAGAGTGAATATTGAATGGATTCTATGTGCCAGTCCCTGAATTTGTGAATGTTTTGTATATTTAATAATAGTACCACTAATGTACTGGTCACTTTTTGTGTTTTTTATATTTAACCCTTGAAGTAACTTTGTGGGAGTTGTTGATATTGAACTTTTTGTTTAATTTTCATTTTATAAAGGAAGAGATTAAGTCTTAGAGAGATTAAGAAACTTGGCTAATGTTTGGCAGACAGTGGACCTGGGACTGGAGCCTGGGTTCCCTAAAGCCCTGCTGCCTTATTATCTTTCTGGTTCTCCTTGCCAATCGACTGTACTCTCCTCGACCTTGAATAAGGCAGCCTCTCCATGAAGGCAGAAGCTGTGCACATTCACCACTCTACACACAGTGCCCAGGCAAACATTTGTTGAAAAAAAGAATTAATTATTAATAATTCCATTTAAGAACTTTGTCAGAACAGTTTTTTAAATTCAGAATTGAGATGTAGTCCCAATACTTCCTAGTAAAAGCAGAATATCAGTAAAGTCCTAGATTTAAGTCTCATCTTAGATGAAACCAGAATAACATGTATATGCCTAAATTTAGGCACTATATACGGATTAACTGAAAACTGAGCACTAGAAGGAATTTGGAAAGTCTGTCCTAAATGGTACTGGGTTTGTCAGTCCGATTTACGCAGTAAGAACACTTCAGTTCCCTGGTGGCTCAGACGGTAAGCGTCTGCCTACAATGCCAGAGACCCGAGTTCCAACCCTGGGTCGGGAAGATCCCTGGAGAAGGGAATGGCAACCCACTCTAGTATTCTTGCCCGGAAAATCCCATGGACAGAGGAGCCTGGTGGGCTACAGTCCACGGGGTCGAAAAGAGTCAGACATGACTGAGCGAATTCATTCATTCGTTCATTCATTTTGTCTGCAAAGACTAATTGTGTAATAACAGTTTCTGCTATTTACAGGATTACTCACTAGCAAAGCATTTTACACAGTTAAGTCTATTAAAATAATCTTTATGGTAAACTATAAATTTTATAGACATGATGTGATTTTTTTGTGATTAGAAATTTCTCAGATTATACTTTGCAGTGAAACATTTTAAAAAGTCTATATATTTATTAAGAAATGGATTAAATTTGTTATATATTTAAATCTGATGTAACACAAATAGATGCCAGCTGAGCAGAGTGCCATGGTACACACCTTATAGTAAAGTCATATTTATGGTTGAAATAGAGGGAAACTAAAGAGTTCTTTAAGGAGCAAGATTTAATATGCCACTTAAGTACTATGAATTTATCTAATATTTACAGCTTTGAGACTAATTATGTAAATGTTTCCTAGAATGTGACATGTTTTGAAACCTGTTAATTTATGACAGATTAGAAGTTTGCTTCAGATTTTTATGGTTTCTGAATTATGAATTAGTTATATATGAAGAAATAACCTGATAAAAGTAATAAAATAGTTTAAATCTTTTTCATCCTAATTAAAAAATTTTTATATATTTTTCTTTTTTAAAAAATTCATTTTTAGTATGCAGATAATTGCTTTATAGGGCTGTGTTAGTTTCTGCCGTACATCAATGTGAATCAGCCATGGGTATCCATATATGTCCCCCCCTTGAACCTCCCTCCCGCCTCCCAACCCATCCCACCCCTCTGGGTTGTCACAGAGGGCTGGGCTGAGCTCCCTGCGTTACACAGTACCTTCCTGTTAGCAGTCTGTTTACACGTGATAAATGTATGCATTTCAGTACTGCTCTCTCGATTCTCTCACCCTCTCCTGCCCGCCCCCTGCGGCCCCCGCTGTGTATATGAATCTGTTCTCTTTCTGTTCATCCCAAGTAATTTTTCAAAGTAATTGCTTCTGAACCTCACTGCAATTCAGGGAGTAATCCTTTCCTGTGCTTAAGACTGTGCTGTGGCGGGGGTGTGTGTGTCCTCTTTTAGCCTCTTTGTTCTGATGGAATAGTGTTGTGGAGTAGAATAGTAGAGAATGGCTTTTCATGTATACATAAAATACAACTAAAGGTTTCATGAAATAATTTTCTATTCTATACTGTTATGTTAAATAAATATTGATCTTGATTCACTCAGTAAATTAATTTCTCATTGGTATTTGATAAGCTCTGCTGTGGAATGTATTACAGTTTTAGTGAATTAACAACTTAAAAATGTATAATAAAGTTTCAAAGGCCTAGGATGGAACTTTCATAATTGATGAATTTTCCTGGTATTTTTTTCTTTTCTACTCATAAACATAGCTATTAAATTGTTTATTCTACAGATCAAGTTAAAAGGTTTTAAGAATATTTTCCTGTTAGTAAAAACTGACAAATGTTTTAGAATGGTATAGATGTATCTTATTGATAGTATCTTTAAAAATATATTTTTATCATAACTACTATAATTTTAGTTGACTTTAGCCAATACCATATGAATATGTTTTTTAAAAAAATTATTTTTAATTAGAGGATAATTGCTTTACAATATTATGTTAGTTTCTGCCACACATCAACATGTACATATGTCCCCTCAATCTTGAACCCGCCTCCCATCCCATCCCACGCCCGCGGGTTGTCTATGAAACACAGAGTTTGAGCTCCTTACGTCGTACAGCAGCCTCCACCGGCTGGCTGTCTCACACATGACAGTGTATGTGTTCCCATCTTCTCCTTTAGGTCATCCCACCCGCCCCCTCCCGCACTGTGTCCACAAGTCTGCCTCCATTGCTGCCCTGCGACTAGGGTCAGCAGTGCATCTCTCTGGATTCCATAAGTATGTGTTAATCTGTGACATCTGCTTTTCTCTTTCTGACTTACTTCGCTCTGTATAATTGGCTCTAGGTTCATCTACATCATTCGAACTGACTCCAGTGTCGTGGCTGAGTACTCCTCCACCCTGTTTATGCACTCAGCTGCTGACGGACATCTAGGTTGCTCCCATGTCCTAGCTGCTGTAAATAGTGCTGCAGTGAACACTGGGGTACATGTGTCTCTTTCAGTTATGGTTTCCTCAGGGTATGTGCCCAGTAGTGGGACGGTTGGGTTATATGGTAGTTTTATTCCTAGTGTTTTAAGGAATCTCCATACTCTTCTCCATCGATTTGCATTCCCACCAACAGTGCAAGAGCACACACCCTCTTTAGTATTTATTGTTTGTAGAATTTTTGATGATAGCCATTCTGACCTGTGTGAGGTGATACCTCATTGTAGTTTTGATTCACAGTTCTCTAATACTGAGTGATGTTGAGCATCTTTTCATGTGTTTATTAGCTATCTGTATGTCTTTGTATAATGTCTATTTAGGTTTTTTGCCCACTTTTTGATTGGGTTGTTTGTTTTTCTAGTGCTGCCTGAGCTGCTTGTAAATTTTGGAGATTAACCCTTTGTCAGTTGTTTTGTTTGCTATTATTTTCTCCCATCCTGAGGGTTATTTTTCTAACTTGTTTATAGTTTCCTTTGCTTTGCAAAAGCTTTTAAGTTTAATTAGATCCTACTTGTTTATTTTTGTTTTTATTTCCATAAATAGGAGGTGGGTCATAGAGGATCTTGCTGTGGTTTATGTCAAGCAGTATACTCCCTATGTTTTCCTCTAAGAGCTTATAGTTTCTGAACTTACATTTAAGCCTTTAGTCCATTTTGAGTTTACTTTTGTGTATGGTGTTAGGAGTTGTTCTCGTTTCATTTTTTAGATGCAGTTGTCCAGTTTTCCCAGCCCTACTTATTGAAGAGGGTGTCTTTTGTCCTTTGTATATTCTTGCACTATGTATTCTTACTGTATTCTCCATTGTATATTCCTCCTTTGTCAAAGATAAGGTGCCCGTAGGGGTATAGTTTATCTCTGGGCTTTCTGTCTTGTCCCATTGGTCTGCATTTCTGTTTTTGTGACAGTACCATACTGTCTAGATGATTGTATCTTTGAGGTATAGTCTGAAGTCGTGCTGTGTGATCAGTCTTGTCCAGCTCTTTGTGACCCCATGGACTGTAGCCTCCCAGGCCCCTCTGTCCATGGAGTTTTCCAGGCAGGAATGCTGAAGTGGATTGCCATTTCCTTTTCCAGGAGATCTTCTGGACCCAGAGATCAAACCTGCGTCTTTTGCGTCTCCTACATTGGCAGGCAGATTCTTTACCACTGAGCCACGTGGGCAGCCAAGGAAGTCAGGAAGATTAATTCCTCCAGCTCCTGTTTTCTTTCTTAAGATTGTTTTGGCTATTAAGGGTCTTTTGTGTTCTATACCAATTGTGAAATTATTTTTTTTTCTGGTCCTGTGAAAAAATACCATTGGTAGTTTGATAGGGATTGCCTTGGATCTGTAGGTTGCTTTGGGCACTGTAGTCATTTTCACAATATTGGTTCTTCCAGTCCAAGTAACTGTGTATTTCTCCATCTGTTTGAATGTATTTTTTGACTTCAGTTTATAAAAGCAGTTACGTAAATCATTTTAGTTTGGAGTTGTAATGGATCTAAAATTTAATACATTAAGTATTGCATTCACCTCACAGTGTTTCTTAAACTTTTGGAAAATACCTGATAGGCTGTTTTTGGCTGTATTCTCTGTTCTTTGTGAAATACCACCTTGAAATCCTGATATTCTTATTTCTATTAAAATTATCATTGCCATATTTCTGTTATTTATATGTATCTTGTAAAACTAAAATCACATATTTAGGGGGAAAAAGAGCTATTTAATTAAGAATAGTAGGCCGTGTATGTTTTTCTAGTATTTTACTACCATCTAGCACATCACAGCAAACAAGAGACAGCAGAGTAGTGAAAGTATTCAAAGACATCTAAGAAATTGTATCCATTAAGTTAATAATTTATGTGACTGCTCGTATTTGATTACAACAGTTTAACCCCTCAATCCAGTTAATGGATCTCTGTAGAAATTCTGGAAATAGCCACTGAAGGCATCTCCTAGATTAAAATGTACAAAATAATAGATGTTGCATTAGTAAATTTGGGTCTTGCTCTATTATGGGATTTTAGGCCTTTAAAAATAAATATGTAAAGTAAGATCAGCAGAATGATGGAGTGGACAGCTCCCAAACCCCATTCCTCCACAGAAACATTTGAAAACAAACAGAAATCATTAGAACCAACTTTGCCAGAACTCAGAAAAATAGTGTTTGACAGCAGAGTGAATGCTGGGGCAGGGGAAAGGCAGTTGAAAAACAGTGATAGAGCTTTGTGACACTTTACCTGTCTGTGCCTCCTGCCTTCCCCAGCTTGGCAGCAACACTGAAGAAGCAGCGTGTGCTCCCAGTGTGTGTCCCTGCTTCCAGAGGGAGCAGAGCAGACTTTATTCCCAGTTTACTGGGTTTGTGTATTCTAACCTGCTTGGGAGCTTCTTAAAGGACTCATGTACGATGCTCATATTTATTTCACCTAATTCAAAATACATTCAGGGTGGATATTGTAAGCAAATACAAAAATCTGCAGTTGGGGCAAAAGATTATGGCTGAATCATGCACTGGATCACACAAGGCCTGAGGGGAAAAAGCCAGGGAGAGAATTTCTTTGGAAAGTTAGGATAATCAGCTTTCTTTATGGTCCAGCTCTCACATCCATACATGACTTCTGGAAAAACCATAGTTTTGATTATATGGACCTTTGTTGGCAAAGTGATATCTCTGCTTTGTAATAAGCCGTCTAGGTCTGTCATAGCTTTCCTTCCAAGGAGCAGGCATCTTTTAATTTCATGACTGCAGAACTTACTTTGATTATAATTGGATTAAGTTCTCTAATTAAAGGGCAAAGATTGGCAGAATAAAAAAAAAATCAGCCATGCATATAAAGTCTAAAAAAACATTCCTTTTAGATATTGACACAATGAGGTTGAAAGTTAATACAAATGGAAAGAATTATTCCACTCAAATTCTAATAACCAAGGAAAGCTGTAGTGCTCCTCAACTTATGGTGTTTTGCCTTAATAATTTTTTGACTTTATGATGGTGTGAAAGCCATATGCATTCAATAGGTGCTGTACTTCAGATTTTGAATTTTCATCTTTTCCTGGGCTGGCAGTATGTGATGCAACACTCAGGTTTCTGGATGGTGACAGTGGGCTGTGGTTCCCAGTCAGGCACACAGTCACGAGGGTAAACAGCTGTCACAGTGACAGCCATTCTGTACCCATACTGCGGTTCTCTCTTTCACTTTTGTTGAAATTATACAAGGTACTCAACACTTTATTATAAAGTAGGCTTCATGTTGGGTGGTTTTGCCCAACTATAGGCTAATATAAGGTTCTGAGCCTGTTTATGGTAGCCTAGGCTCTCCTGTGGTGTTCAGTAAATTAGGTGTATTAATGCATTTTTGACTTATGATATTTTCAACTTACAGGTTTATCAGGAATTAAGTCTGTTGTAAATTGAGAAGGATCTGTATTATTATGAAAAAAAATTTTAAGTAAAAAGGTTACTGGAAGCAATGAAGGTCATTATAGATTGATAAAAATTTCAATTCATCAGGAAGATGCAGCAGTTACAAGCATATGACCCAAACAACACAGCTCCTAAATATATAAAGGAAAAATGCTCTTAAATATATAAAGACTTAAAGGGAGGAAAAGACAGTTACACATTAATAGTTGGAGATTTTAATACCCTACTTTCACTAATGGAGAGAACAATGAGAAAAAGATCAACAGTAAACCAGAGGGCTTGCACAGTGCTGTAAACCAGTCACAGTAAGTGTCTGCTGACAGATGCATACAGTAGACTGCACTTAGCAACAAAAGCGGAGAAGGCGATGGCACCCACTCCAGTGCTCTTGCCTGGCAAATCCCATGGACAGAGGGACCTGGTAGGCTGCAGTCCATGGGGTCGCTAAGAGTTGGACACGACTGAGCGAGTTCACTTTCACTTTTCACTTTCATGCATTGGAGAAGGAAATGGCAGCCCACTCCAGTGTTCTTGCCTGGAGAATCCCAGGGATGGGGGAGCCTGGTGGGCTGCCGTCTATGGGGTCCCACAGAGTCGGACACGACTGAAGCGACTTAGCAGCAGCAGCAGCAGCAGCAACAAAAGAGTGTGCGTGAAATAGTCTCAAAGTTAGACCGTATTTCCAATCACAAACAACTTTTAATAAATTTGAGAAGATTGAAGCCAAACAAGAATCTTTTTTGACCATAATGACGTGAATCTAAGAATCAATAACATAAAACTGGAAAATACACAAGTATCTGTAAGGTAAATAATATTCTCTTACACAACCAATGGGACAATGAAGAAATCACAAGGAAAATTAGAAAATATATTGAATGAAAATGAAAATACAATATACCAAAATTATGACAACAAAAATAGTGTTCAGAAGGAAATTTATAGTGTAAAAGTTTATGTTTACAACAGAAGAAAAATCTGAAATAAGTAACTTAATTGCACGCCTGGAGGACTTAATTGGACACCTGGCATGCTTGCTCAGTTGCTGAGTTGTGTCCAGCCCTTTGCCACCCTATGGACTCCCACTGGGCTCCTCTGTCCATCCCGGGAAGGATACTGAAGTGTGTAATTTAATACCTGGAGGCACTTGCAAAAGAAGACGAAACTAAATCCAAAGCTAACAGAAGGAAGGAAATGATGACCAGAGCACAGAAAAATGAGCTAGAAAGCAGACAAGTTATGGAGAAAATCAATGCAACCAAAACTGGTATCTTTGAAAATACCAGCAAAAATGACAAACCTTTAACTAGATTGACTTAAGTAAAAAAGAAGATTCAACTTACTAAATGGGAAATTTAAGAGCAGACATTACCACTAACTATAGAAATAAAAAGGATTATATAAGAAAATTGTGAACAACTATATACAACAAAAACTGGATAGCCTAGATGAAATGGGTAAATTCCTAGAAATGTACAAGCTACAAAACTGATGCAGAGATAAGTAGAAAATCTGAATGCAGATTTGTAACAAGTAAGGAGATTGAATCAGTAGTAAAAATCCTTTCAACAAAGCAAAGTCTGGAATTTGGTCTAACGGGTAAGGAAGAAATAATACCAATCTGTCTCTCAAACTCTTTCAAAATATTTAAAATAAAGCAACTCTTGGTAATTCCTGTGAGGCCAGCATTACCCTGATTCTGAAGCCAGGGAAAGACACTGCAAGCAAAGACAACTGTAGACTCATGTGTTTAATGGCTATAGATGCAGAAATCTTCAGCAAAATACAGCAAAGAGCATTCAACAGCATGTTAAAAGGATTATATACTATGACCAAGTATAATTTATCCCATGAATGGAAGGATGACTCAACATACAAAAATCAGTCAGTGTAATGTACTGCGTTACCAGAATGAAGGAAGAAGCACCCACATGATCATCTTAATTGGCTCAGAAAATGCATTTGGTGGTCAAGCTCCTTTCCTTGATAAAGCACACAATGGAATAGGAATAGAAAGGTAGAATAGAAAGGAATAGAAAGGTATCATGTTTCTCAACATGATAAAGGCTGTATGTGACTAACGTGCAGCTGATATACTCAATGGTGAATAGCTGAACAGTTTTCCCCTAAGATCAGGAACAGAAACAGTGTTGCGTGTGCTGTGGAAGAATTTGGTGGTTCATCAAAAGATTAAACATAGAACTATCATATGACCCAGTAATTCTTCCCTAAATATATAACCCAGATGATTGGAAACAGTGACTCAAATAGATCCTTGTTTACTTGTTTTCATTTATCATTATTCTTAACAGCCAGAGGATAGGAACAACCCAAGTGCCCATTGAGATGAATGAGTGAATGAAATGTATGTATACGTGATGAAATACTATTAGGCCTTATAATGGAATGAAATGCTGTACCTGTTACCATGTGAGTGAATTTTGAAAACACATTCCAAGTTAAATAGGCCGGACACAAACTAAAAATACCGTAAGGTTCTACTTACGTAAATTCCCTGTTAGTCGCTTCAGTCACGTCTGACTGTGCGACCCTGTGTAGCCTGCCAGGCTCCTCTGTCCTTGGGATTCTCCAGACCAGAGTACTGAAGTGGGTTGCCATGCCCTCCTCCATGGGATCTTCCCAACCCAGGGATTGAACCTGGGTCTCCTGGGTCTCGGGCATTGCAGGCATATTCTTTACTGCTGAGCCAACAGGGAAGCCCTATAAATTACCTACTAGAGGCAAATACATAGAGACAGATGTAGGTAGAGTGTTTCATGGGGTAGGAGAAGTGGAGAATGGGTACTCAGTTGGCTTCAGTCGTGTCCGACTCTCTGCGACCCCGTGAATGGTAGCCCACCAGTCTCCTCTGTCCATGGGATTCTCCAGGCAAGGATACTGGAGTGGGTTGCCATGTCCTCCTCCAGGGGATCTTCCTGACCCAGGAATCAAACCTGCATCTCCTGCATTGCAGGTGGATTCTTTACCATTGAGCCACTGGGGAAGCCCAGGGAATGGGTACTTATTGCTTAATGGGTAGGGAGTTTCTATTTGAGGTGATGAAAAAGTTTTGGAAATAGTGGGGATGGTTGCACAACACTATGGAAATAATGTCACTGAATTGTATACCTAAATGTGGTTAAAATAGCTATTTTTATGTTACATATATTTTACCACAATAAAGGAAAAAAGAAACATTACTTGTTTTTAGATGCTGAATTTCTATGAGATAAAGGAAACTCTCAGTCTCACCTAATCTATCTTTACATGTTGTAGTGATAGTTAAATAAAGAGCAGGTATGTAACCTTTATGGAGAAGGCGATGGCACCCCACTCCAGTACTCTTGTCTGGAAAATCCATGGACGGAGGAGCCTAGAAGGCTGCAGTCCATGGGGTTGCTAGGAGTTGGACACGACTGAGTAACTTCACTT